>NC_143014.1:281025443-281742943 GCF_055824585.1 Amblyomma mixtum | reverse complement strand
CGATCCCGGCCGCGGCGGTTGAATTTCTTTGGAGGAGAAATTCTAGAGGCCCGTGTACTGTGCGATGTCAGTGCACGTTAAAGAACCCCAGGTGGTCGAAATTTCCGGAGCCCTCCACTACGGCTTCTCTCATAGCCTTAGTTGCTTTGGGACGTTAAACCGCATAAACCAAACCAAACCAAACAGACATACACACGCAAGCATACTCACGCACTCATTCACGAACACGCATACTCATGCACTCAGACACATACGCACGTAAACATACACAATTACACACTCACCTATGTACACCTGCACACTCACACAGCAAACACACATGCAGGTATGCAGGAACCCATCCAAATTTTCTCGAATCAGAACGCCGTTACAATCCTCAGTTTCATAACATGTCCGAGTATGCAGCGCCAAAAGTTTTCTCTCCCCTGCGCGCTCTCGACACTGCACCTATCACTATCAGCCGGCCTTTCAAAACACTAGAAATTTAGCTCTCTCGTAGTTTGTGCGTAAAACGAGCGAGTATGTGTGTAAGTTTTGCTCGGTCTGTCTTCCGAGGTCCGGGATCCCGTTGACGAAGGCCGCTTGCCAGGCTTGGTTAATGAGCTGGCGCTGTAAAGGCACCTCTGAGTGATCCAAGTTCGTCTCCCACTGCTCGCAGCCCATTTCTGCGTTGTTATATATTAACGCGTAACGAGTCTCAGTTTACGTGAAAAGTGTGGAAGTGTACGTCGACGTCTTGGAGTGATGTCATACGGTGTGACGTCATGCTTACGCATTTCTCTAATGCGGGTGGCGCACTGATCTCTAACGTTTTATAGAGTTTGAGTTGCGCTGGACAGTTTCGTGACCATCTGGAGGACAGTCGATGTCTCTGCACAGGCCTGGCACTCGTCTGTGGGATATTTGTCTGGCCAAATTATTGTTTATCGTGCGAAGCTGCGGAACGTCCGCGCCTGTTAGTTTGTCCAAATAACAGCGTCTGCTCTGTGAAGGCTTTGTGGGGAGGGGAAAATTTCCAGCGAGTGAGTTTGTGAAACTCGATAATTTTCCCGTATGTCTGGAGGATGGAGTGTTCGGGGTAGGGCGGTGACGGGGTTCGGAAAGCGTCACTTGTCCGGTCGGTCGCCCCATAGCATGCCTCACAGGATGTCTCATACGATGTTGTGTGGGTTCTAATTATTAGACGGGGGGGGGGGGATGATTTGAGCCGAGGACCTGCAAAGACTCCCGTGAAGGCATGTTCGGATAAGCTCATGATAGTAACGAGATTTCCAGTGTGGTTGGCACATTTAATTGCGAGGGCTATCGCGAATTATTTAGCGTCGGCAAAGCTGGTGTGGCTGAGAACTGTAGCACTGACAACCTTTTCTCCGAAGCCGGTGTTTACCAAGGATAGGGCTGCCACTCGGTTCAGCTAGGTGCTGGCGTCTCACGAGTGCGTTATCGGAGCGCCGACGCAAAGCTTCTGGATGTCTTTTTTTTGCCTTGAAAGACATCGAATTCTTAAAGAATTGAGATTACATAAAACAACTCTAAAGTACCTCATGCACTGCCATACAGCTCTGTCTGAATATGGAAAAATATAGCCATTGCAAACGTTTACTGCTGCAATGGGCGAAAAAATTGCGCCACACCATGCAAACAACAAGAAAGAAGACGAGACATAGGCGCTTCAAGTATGCACCAACTAGCATAAAGAGACGTGTTAATGCCGTACTTACCGCTGCGCTAAAAGCTGTCACCGCAGAAGAGTATATCGCTGACCGGTATTATTTGCGCTTATCTACTCGCCTCCGCTCTATGAGAGTTCCCATTTCAACGTATTGCCCTGAGGACTGTTCTTATACGAAGCTTTAAATCTGCAAAGCATGCCGCCTTTGCACCAGCCTCCTTTTTTCTGATGTCGAAAGGGGTTTTGGAAGTTGAGGTTCTGTTTGTTATGCTTTAAGCTTCCTGCATGTTTTGATGTCTCTATATGCAAACAATAATAATGTACAGAGTGGGTTTTAAATATAAGGACAATCACTTTCATTATGCGGCTTCCAGGCTTATCACCACTTGTCTATACGGGCTTGAATCTCTGGAGAGCAAGAGGAACTGCTCACGCCACCGCACTTTAGGCAATTCTTAGGGGAACTACAAAAGCCTCGCTGCGCGGCCATGGAGGTTACTCGACGATTGTAGTCAGAAAATATCGACAATAATAAAACAAATATATTAATGGAATAATTTAAAATGCTTTTGTGGTCTCCGCTCCTTGTGTCCCATCCTTCGCGATTTCATAAGTATGAACGAACGCGGTGGCGATCGATTTCTGTGTGATGAGTACGGTAATACATGGAGTGTTTCATGCCACATACGTCTCATACAGCTCTATTAGTAGGTGTTCAGCCATTTCTCTGAGACATTCACGCTTCTCTATCTTTTGGCTTCCTCCGCCACCAGGGGGTTGCCATCTAGAGCTTCCGGGCTATTCTGTCTTCTGAGTTTTCTTTCGTTTCGATGTAGCAGGGTTTCTTCGGAGACTTCATGCCTCTAACCAATGGGGGCTGAAGCAGAAACCGAGCAGTCCTCTGAGGTGCGCGTCACTCGTGCGAATCCTTCGCAGTTACGTTGGAACGACCGGTCGAACTGTCGAATCTGGGAGTTCAGTTGAAGATTGCATTGAGGCCCATTCTAGCCTGTATCCTGCACAGACACTGTTTGCCACCGGCCGGCTTTGGAGATGGTTGGTACCACTGAGCCTGCTGTTCTTCTCACATATGAGGGATAGTGATCGTGATCACCTGTACAGAGCTCCTATCTGATGTCTGCCTGGTAGGCTACACTTAAGTTGTTATGCCTCAAGTTATTCGTTCCTGGGGTCCTACAATGATATGAGGCACACGAAAATCGAGTGAGAAGGCGCACTCAGTAAAATTTGGAGACACCACTAAATGTTTTGACTCAGCTAGAGCTCGGCAATTGAGAAATGATGTAAAAGAGCGACCATACAGAGCATTCCAGCTAAATCTAGCCAAGGACAACTTTCTACACGAAGAATTGAGAAGCACAGGAGATAAGGAAAAGACACTGCCCAAGTCCACATACATGGTCTGTTCTGAAAGTAGTAGGACTCATTTTTTTTAAACAAAACATATTCAAGAGAATAGTACAAACGATTACAATTTTTCAAGGTAGCACCATTCCGCACCTACACGCTGCTGCCAATGAGTTTCACAAATTTTCTACGCCTCCAGGAACGCCTGGACCGGAATGCTGTTTAGCTCCCTCGTCACGGCCTGTTGAACCACCTTTACCGATCCGTGATGTTTCCCCTCGAGACTCGATTTTATTCTCGGGAATAGAAAAAAGTCTGGCGGGGCCAAGTCGAGGCTGTAGGGAGGCTGAGGCAGCGTCGCCGCCTTGTGCTGGGCAAAAAATCGGAGTCCTCATTCACATCATGAAGAAGATCCTACCGGTTGGCCTTTTCCTCCTCTGACAACACTCCCGGCACCAACTTCGCGCACGCTTTCCTCATGGATAAGTTTTCTATCACGATCTCAAAAGCTTGGGTTTGAGGAATGCTCAAGTCAACAACCATCATTCTGATACTCATTCTACGATCACTGTTAACTAAACGTTTCACTCGCTACACATTTTCGTTGGTCTTGCTGGTCGAAGGCCGTCTGGAGCGGCCGTCTTCCTCCACTCTTTCCTTACCTTCTCGGAACAGCTTGTGCCACTCAAAAAACACCTGATCTACCCATGGAAGCCTCACCGTAGGCCTCCTTAGTCATGTTGTGAGTCTCTTTGCCCGTTTTACCAAGATTTACTCAAAATTTAATCGCGTATCGCTGATCCAGTAAACGCTCGATGATTCTGCGTGACGAGACGTTTCGACAGGGGTTCACAGTACAAGCGACCTCCTCTCTTCAACGGCCGAGAGCCGATTACCGATTTTCCCCAGCATCCCCAATATCCCCCTTCAACGATCGTGCATGCGCAGACCACCTCTCGTCCGCCCGTTCGCCCAGGAAAAAACCAGTCCTACTACTTTCAGAACAGACCCTGTATATTTTAAAAGGGCCTAATTTGGAAATTGCACAACGAAGTTGGGTTGCCCATCTTTTGGTCGTTACATTTAACGCAAAATTCTATGTGCAAAATTTGGCGTGGATGGTGACCGATTGCCGCTGAGATTTTTATTCTTTATTGTAAGTTTTGTGTGGTTTCTTTTTAAGCTTAAAATAAAGCCTGATGAGTGTAGAAACTCTCACATGACCAGCAGTTTTCGGATCGCGATGTTAGCAGGATTAGCACGCTCACACGCTCACAGATTAAATGAACTTAGTTACGAAATCTGCAATGAATTAACTGGCCATCAGTCACCGCGACTCTTCAGGGATGAGCGTGGACACTTCACTTCATTATAATTACGATCCTATACCAGAAGAATGATCCAGTCGGTGCAGTTTAACGGCATAGCGCGGATAAGTTCTTTGCAGCGAAAAATGGCTGCGCACCTCGCGACGAACCCTCCTGCAGCGCATGCGCGGTCCACTCAGGAAGAGCCGCCATTATTGTCCGATCATGGTCCAGGCATCGCCATGTGCAACCCACACGCTGCACTGCTTCATATTCAAGTGACTGCGCCGTAGGCACTTGACTCAGGTGTTTCAGAGGTGCGGGTTGGTCGAAGAAAGTAACGAAGTGAGTATGAGGGTAGGGAGGGCCGGCAACTAACGAATTGAGTTAACAGTTCACTGATTCCGCAAAGATTAATTATGACAAGTCGAAGTATGAAGAAGAGGGAAGTGTACAGCGGTGTCCGCTGGCACCAAATGGCCCACTAAACCTTGCGCGTGGACGCACCAGACGGAGTGCAGTCACAGCAGTTATGTCACAGCAGGTAGTCAGGAAGATTTACGAACTTTGGTTAATTGTTGTGGAGACGAAGGAGACGCTCTGGGTTTCAGTTTTAGCGCAACTAAGTAAGGTGTGATGATATTCAACGATACAACTGAGCAGGTGCTGACGTTACAAGGCCACGAAATACCCAAAGTGGCCGAATACAAATACCTCCAGACATGGCTAAACGAAGGGCAGTTATACACGGAAAAGCATGAACAGTCTCTTAGAGCAAAAGGACGAAGAGACGCCGGGATAATGAAACGTAGAGCATTATGGGGATGCAAAAAATACGAAGTACTGAGGGGTATTTGGAAGGGAATAATGGTACCGGGGCTTACTTTCCGGAATGCGGTTCTGTGCTTATGAGCAGAAGTTCAGTCGAGATTAGACGTAAATCAGAGAGCTGTTGGAAGATTAGCACTAGGTGCCCACGGCAAAACCACAAACTAGGCAGTACAAGGGGATATAGGCTGCGCATCGTTCCAAGCACGGGAAGCTAAGATTAAAATACTATATGAAGAACGCCTGAGGAAATTGGACGATAACAGGTGGGCAGCTAAAGTATTTAAATACTTATACAGAAATAGCGTTGACTCACAGTGGCGTAAAAGAACTAGGAAACTAGCCAGTAAGTATGCCGGTCATGAAGACGGAGAAGGAAAGAGGATTAAACGACAGGTTAAAAACGCGGAAGATAAAAATTGGATTAATGCAATGGAAAAGAGGCATACATTGTAGAACTATATCGATACTGGAGAAGGCAGATCAGGAATGAATTTTTCCGTGATAACTCAAGAGGCAGTGCCCTACTCCTTGAAGCTAGGTCAGGGTGTCTTAGAACGCGCAGCTACAAAAAAAAACGGCTGAGGCTTAGCTAAGGTTAAGCCTAGTCAGATGCGAAGCATATTGATGGCTAGGCTTGGTAATACATGGCTTTCCTTGGTTGAATACTTCGTTAATTTAGTACAACCACTAGAAGCCTTCGTCGGGGGGGAAGACAACGGCATGGCTACAGCGGAACGCCGACTAACCCCGAGACGCGCGTTGGGTGAGCGCCTGGATTGCCACGGAAGCCGCGTCCGCCTGCCCGGTGGAGCGAGCATTTCACCTACACCGAGTGTGAACGCGCGTTCGAAATGCGCGGGAGTGTGACGTCCCCATACCACGTGATTCACACGGCGTGCAACCGCAGCGACGGCACAAGTTGGAGTCAAGGAGAGGGCTGAGTCGGGCTGGTTGGTTCATGTTGAATGGTACGGCAAAACAGCGCTGACGGACGCATGTGTTTGTCTCATCTTCTTCCGTCCCGTCGTCAGCGCTGTTTTGCCGTACCATTCAACAAGTTGGAGCCCCGTCTCTCATCTGTCGTGACGTCATTGTGTCACGTGGTGTGACGTCATGTGTCACGTGATTTGGAGGCGCACAACCACAGCGACGGCGCGAGGTGCGCCCCCGTTGCTCCACTGCCGTGACGTCAGCGTGTCAAGTGTTGTGGCATCATCGTGTCACGTGATTTGGAGGCGCACAACCACAGCGACGGCGCGAGGTGGGTCCCCGTTTCTCTACTGTCGTGACGTCATCGTGTCACGTGGTGTGACGTCATGTAACACGTGATTTGGAGGCGCATAACCACGGTGAAGGGCTGAAGTGGTAGCTAAAGTAGTATGCTTCGCATAAAAAATTCAACGAAGATGATGACACATGTGCAGCGTGTGGTAGATGTGTGGAAAAAATTGAACACCTCATTCTGAAATGTGATGGTATCCATCCGGATGTCGATGTAGGCACAGTCACTCTTACTGAGGCCCTTGGGTTTAAAGATAACAACGGTCATGCAAATAAATCTGCAGTGGAAGTTAGCAAAAAACGATTGGAGGATTGGTGGCTTAAAAGCAGAGATGTGATATAAGGTTAGAAGTGTAGGAAACCGTAGTGAAAGAAGATGGCGAATCTTAATGAGAATTAACAACACAGTTGAATAAAAAAAAACTCTGCCTCTCCCGTAACCGAGAGTAGAGTAAGCATGAAATGTTTACGGGCATAATGCGAAGCGCACGCGGACACGACTAGACGCAGGCCTGACAATAATGTATATGCAGCGCGTTCGAAACTGTCGAAGTGCGTAGAGGCGAAAGCGTTTTCAGCACCATTTTGCGTATGTGACACTGGTGATGTTACCACTGGGTTAAGTCACACATAATTCATGACGAAGTAATGACAAATTACTGATTAGTGTGTAATGACTGATTAGTGACTAAATACTAATAAACTGTTAATTAATGACGTTTAAGCTTCGTCTTTAGGAGTGGAACGCGACAGCGTGTTGTAGCGCTGCCAGGCAGTCCGCGGAACGCCACCACCCGTTCGGCGTGATGCCTCGTCCTTTGAACGCGACGCTTTTTGAGGAAAGGAAATTACGCAGTAATTCTCTGCCATCTCGGTGGACACCCGAGCCGCACCTTACAGGAAGGTAGGAACGCCACCACCCGTTCGGCGCGATGCCTTGCCCTTTGAACGTAACGTTTTTTGAGGACAGGAAATGGAGCAGTAATTCTCTGTCATCTCGGTGGACACCCGAACCGCACCATACAGGAAGGGAGGAACGCCACCACCCATTCGGCGCGAAGCTACCGGCGCTTGTATGCCGGTCCTGTAGGAGGGCTTAGAGAGTCTCGTTAAATCTCGTATGGTGCCCGGATGTTCTCGTTTCAGTGCCCGGATGAGTGGAATTCAGTGCCCGGATGTTGGCTCTCGGTCTTGGCGTGACTATCACCACACTGCCGACAACGGGAGCTAAAAGCATTTCATGCTTACATATTGTGGCATATATGTGCTGTTTGCACGCGTTATTAGAAATCCGAAATTATAATTCCGCGCATTATCAAACGCACAGCTCGATTGATATCTTGTTAAACATTGAGAAGGCACTGGCAGCAGTTATTTTTTGTGACTCGTTTGGAGACCAACCGGTGCTTGCATGCCGGTCGCATAGGAGGGCTTAGAGAGTCTCGTTAAATCTCGTTAAGTCTCGTACGGTGCCCGGATGTTCTCGTTTCAGAGCCCGGATGACTGGAATTCAGTGCCCGGATGATGGCTCTCGGTCTCGGCGTCACGTCACCACACTGCCGACAACGGGAGCTAAAAGCATTTCATGCTTAATAATGAAAGAAAAGCTGAGCATGATGTAATTGCCAACACCCCGTTTCAAAGGGGACGCTCCTATCCATCCATCCATGTGTGTGCGCGCGTGCAAGCGACTGTATCTAATAAGAAGGAATGTACAGGGGCTGTATAGCTGCGAAACTCGCAACTAAGCCTCCTGTAGCGTATGCGAGGTCCTTTCAGGGACAGCGGCCATTATTGTCCGATCATGGTCCTGGCATGGCCATGTGAGTCCCACGCACTGCACTCCCACGCAGCGCGCCGCGCTGATTCGGCGGGCTTCTCACTACGATCATTCTTCAACTTTTATGCGTAGCATATTGCACTCACTCAGTTCAGCCCTTGGACGCGGCCGGGCAGCCACCAAACCGCGTGACGTGACGTCACGTGGTCACCAAACCACGCAAAAAAAGAAGAAAAAAACAAGGAAAAAAACAAAAACAAAGGAAAAAAGAAAGGACGGCTGAGCATGGTGGCGGTTGCCACCGCCCCGTTTCAAAGGGGGCGCTCCTATCCATCCATCCATCCATCCATACGTCACGGAGGAAAAGCTGCTGAGATAATCGAGTGCCGCCAAGCAATACCTCGCGCAAAAAGACCGCGCAATATGCAACGCATTCTTGGCTTAACCAAGCTAAGCCTGGGCATTTTTTCTTATGGCGCTCAGTAACGAAAATCGACAAACGAATAGAATATCCTGCGCTGGACAACCGGCTTACTTGATGGGCGAAAGTGGATGCCATTCTGTGCAGACAAGACTTTCCCAGGTCATTTGTAAAACAGGCTTTGAATGCACAGAATAAAAGGGTAACAGCGGCTTATTTGCCGTCAGCTCCTATGTCCAACATGCATCGTCGACCAAGAACGACAGAATAAGATCTAAAAACCGCAAAGACGCCTCACTATCTGGGACCACATGAGCTATCAAAAGCAGATACAGGCCTTGGCTAAATAGTTCGATAAATTCAGTCGTTGTAACGCGAGGCTCCGGCGCGAACCCATCACCAAGAACCAGATGATAGTCCACAAATCTAAATGTTTGATAATCGTCGTACTCCTTCTCTGTCTGTGTTGTTGCCACGCTATTCAGTAATGATGTGTTACAAACAAAGCCGCTCTTCAGCCCTTACCAACAGCAGCCGCAGTGCTCATGATACCAAGCATATGCGTGTTGCACGCAGCGAATCTACCTTCTTTTTATATGGAACCTAATCTACTACGTAGCGGGAACATTTTTTTTTTTAGAGAAAATTCTTCACCACCAATTTCAGGGTAAGAAATGTTATACTTAGATTTGCCTTCCCAATCCGTCCTACTGCACCCGTCACGGTGGCCCATTAGATTTGGTGTTCCCCTGCTGATCCCATGGTCACGGTTTCGAATCCTCTGTTCGCTTGCGGGTTTGGATGATGGCGAAATGCAAAAACACTGGTAAGCTGTGCGTTGTCATGGCAAGTAATAGAACCCCAGGTGGTGCAAATCAATTCATCCCTCAAAACCCGTCTCAACTTCGGGCCGTTAAACCCACCATACCATACCATACCATACCATACCATACCATACCATACCATACCATACCGTACCATACCATACCATACCATACCATACCATACCATACACTACACCATACCATACCATACACCATACCACGCCATACTATACCATACCACGCCATACCATACCATACCATACCATGCCATATGTCATACTATACCATACCAAGCCATGTCAGGCCATACCAAACCATACCAAACCATACTATACCATACCATACCATACCATACCATACCATGCCATTCAATGCCATACCATACCGTACCATGCCATGCCATGCCATGCCGTGCCATACCATACCATACCATACCATACCATACCATACCATACCATACCATACCATACCATACCATACCATACCACCCAAGTGCACTTTTCAATTACACTTTCGAATTCATAAATTTTCCGTGGTGAAAACAGAGACCGCGGAAAGTTTTTGCTGGCTGCGTTCAGCAGCGTGAGTTTTGAGAAGCATTTAGGAAAATGTGCCCCTTCACGGGATTCCCCTAGGTATTGATTTCAAAGGAAGGGAGGACACCTCTTCACTAAGTGCTAACAACAACCAATTCGGGTGCTCAGGGCAGGCACGCTGGTCAGTTTGTAAGCTCTAGAATCAGTCTAATGTACACTTTCCATAATGGAGATTTCAGAGGATTCTCCCGTCCTCCCGCAAGCTTCGCGAAAATTCTCGCTTTCCCCCGAGTGCAGGTTCTTCGAACCTCTGCTAAGTTCAGGTTCGAGAAAAGCCATCTTCAAAGGACGGATAGAAATTCGTACAAAGCGTATCTCTCACGTCTCCCTTCCCTGTGCAGGCGAGCTGAGGTTGACTCGTACTACGAGCGGTCATTCTTCGCTCGTCGCCGATCGCTTGCGCCCGCCTCGCCGCAAAAACGCGCACAGTGCGAGGAGTGACGTTTCACGTATTCTCGAAATCCTCTGCTGTCCGGCACCCCTTACCCGCTGGGTAGCGACTGTGGCTCACCCCCTTCTCTGCCGTTGTGCGGAGGACAGAAATGAAACTCAATGGGCATTCTTTTTTGTGAAGCGAGACGCGGCAAACACGCGTAGCGTTAAAAACTTGACCCCAACCAGTGAAACGAACTTATCCGTGAAAATTAACAATACATGACAGTGAACAATATCAAAATGTTTTATGAATGAAGAAGTTGAAAAAGTTTAAAAGCAAACGCAAACTCAGTAATTTCCGTATTTGCGGCGCCCGTGGTGTCAGCACGATCCCGCGGATGTCACTCGCGGAAGACGGCTCCACCAGACAACCCGCTGAACCCTGCTGAACCTGCAGCATGACCACATCCTGTAGTGGGCGGCAGCGGGCGGCAAAGCACCGAGTCGGCCGCCATGGCTGCTCGCTAACGGGGCCCAGGGAGCCGACCAGCAGCGCCGCCTTTACCACGGACAGAGCGCGAGTGAGAGCGGCAGTGGCGGCTGGTCCTCGGTCAGCAGCCGGCAGTGATGCCACGCAGGAGGGTCTTCCTGCTCGTGGTCGATCCGCTGCTGTTGGTGGTGCTGCTGCTGCATGGTGGTATCGCAGGAGGACGACACGCTGCTTTAGTTCCCTCTTCAGGAATAGCGTATGTACACTCGCAAATGAATACTCTACGGCAGCGTTTGGTGTGGAATGGGAATATGCTGTTTTAGCGAAGGCGCTAAAACAGCATATTTTTACTGTTCGCCAACTTGAACGCGCAAGAATCCAAGTACAATAAAAAGCGCGTGGGAATCAAGTTTAAACCAAACATTAGGACTTATATTACTGCTAATTTGTTTCCTGATGAGAGTCTCAGTGCGGGCTATTTATCAAAATATAAAGCTTCCTTCAGTGCTATTTTCATAAACACGCTCCATTGAGATGTATACATATAAAAAGGAAGCGTAAATTCCTTCGTTATTCAAAGCCGCTGTGGCGGCGCCTCGGTTATGATGCTCGGCTATTGACCCAAGATGCGGGCTCGATCCCGGCCGCGGCGGTCGCATTTCGGCGGAGGCGAAATGATAGGGGCCCTCGTACTGTGCGATGTCAGTGCACGTTAAAGAACCCAGGTAGTAAAATTTTCCGGAGTCCTCCACTATAGCGTCCTTCATAGCCTGAGTGGCTTTGGGACGTTAACCACCATAAAACCAAAAACCAAACAATCTTTGTTGTAAGGAGGCCAGCGAAAATAATTCTATCATCAAAACCTGTTCTGAAAGGGCGATTGCGTAGTGGTAGGGTGTCCCGAACTACTCATGTTAGAAAATTAACACACTCGATGTACAAATGCCCCTTCCTTAACATCTGGAACACATGAATGACGATCATTGTACGCATTCCTACGCTTCTGTACGGCTCCACAATGAGTGCGACGAAGGCTTCCTTCATTTCTTGCAGCAAGCTTTTTCATGCCTCATGCTTTGAGCAAGCAGCCGACAGGTGATGTCAAGCGTTCCCCCGTTCTTTGCTGCCTTTTTTTTCTGTCTTTATTTTTAGGTTCCCACCACACGCAGAAGTGTGCTTCGAGAACTAGCTCATTACTGAGCGCTGCGACAATTATCGCTATTGAACTTGCGTCCATCATTTTTAACGTCTATTGCTGAGTTTGTGTATATTACAGCGTTGCTTTGGTTGATGGGGTTTTAACGTGCCAAAGCGACTCAGGCTGTGAGGGTCATTGAAGCGGAGGGCTCCAGAAATTTCGACCAACTCGGGTTCTTTGACGTGCACTGACATCGCACAGCACATGGACGTCTAGAATTTCGCCTCCATCGAAATTCGACCGCCGTGGCCAGGATTGAACCCGTGTCTTTCTGGTCAGCAGACGAGCACCATAACCACTGACCCACCGCGGTTGCATGTACATTACAAGGGCAGATTGACAGTTGTAATATACACGAATATGTACAATATCGATTTTAACTGTTATATAGACGCCGCTTACTATTTGTTTCGGCGATTGTTTCCCTCACACGCTCTCTCTGGGGGACTAAGTCAAAGCGATTAACATTTCTGGCAAGAAGAAACACCCAATCTTGCATTTTAGGGGTATGTACAGAGTTGTGTACGAAGCTACTGGCAGACAGAGGCGGTAGCCGCAGCTTAGCGGCGCTTCAAATGCCCAGTGGAGAAAAAAAATTATTACTTTTGACTAGTGCACTGCCAGAAACGCTTGTGCACTTTTTGTTTCATACAGAAATCTCGCAAATTACACAGCTTTAATTTCTGGGAAACTATGAAAAAAGGCAAATTGGTTCGAGCGTTTTAATATCTGCGATTAGTAGACGACGCGGTTGTAGCATGTATTACAAGGTGGCCTTTAAAGGATATGTACCGCAGCCGATACTCCTGTTTGCACAGAACTGTTATCATTTCTGCAAGTATCCTGGAAAGATACTGCTGCCACAGCGCCATTCAAAAGCCTGCATATACTACGCATTCCTCTCTCAGCACGCCGAGTCCGTCAAATGACCCTGTACTCGCGGTTCTGTTGTAGGGAGGGAGGGGTTCGGATATCCGGGCGTTGTAGCCGAAGTAGCGGGAGAATCATTTTAAAATTAAAGTAAAGGACCTAGAAGAATCAGATAGCTCCAATAGGCTGCTAGAGTTTCTGAATGGACCGTCAGCCCTCGATCCGCAGATATTCCAGATTTCATTGAAAATCACTAAAAACTCCGTGGACAGCCTCTTTACTTGAACCTTTCCTCTTGTCTTCTCCGCGCACATATAAAAAGATGCATTAGGAGTAGCAGGTAACGGTCACATAAAGGCACACTGAAGACAACGCGATAAACTTTTTTGTTAGTAAAATCCGATAATTGGGCACTTCTTGCCTTTGTTGCTGCTTATGCGACAGCGAAAGGTCCATTTATTACTGAGAGATTTGGATTCGAAGTTGACAAAAGCTTCCCGCTGCTCAGATTCAAACTAGAGACTCTGATGACGAATTAGGAGAATGTGACGGAGAGTGTTGTAAAGGGGACTCCGTGAATGATGGCGGCAAGCGCTGGGGTCCCGAAATGAAAACTACTGCTGGCCAGACATTGAACGCTTCTATCGGCCGTCTTGGCTTCGTTTACGTTTCCAACGCCGTTAGGATGGATCTTGTTCCCGATATTCCAACAACGAAGGTCCCGCAAAGAATTACGGCCTGTACGCTTCAGTCCATAGAGGTTGCGCATCGACTACCTGCCCAAAAGGGAAAGATACCAGCTGTGCTAGTGAAATTCCATTCACATACTGCTCAGGAACAGTGGATAAAGAAACGCTACGCACTTAAGGAAGAAGATGTTTACATTAATGAGAACCTACCTGCCCAGACAAAGAAGTTGTTGTGGCAAACTAAACAGGAAGCAAAGAAGAAGTCGTACAAGTTTGTATGGCTGAAAAATGGCAAAATATTTGTGAGGAAGATCGAGGGCTCTGGAGCTATAAGAATTGAGAGCATATGTGACTTTGATAAGCTTGAGTAACCATGAGTGAGGACTTCGGCTCATTTACAGACTGGAATACACACAGAAGTAGTTTAACTCCCAAGTCAATTCTGCACTAGATCTTATCCATATCAACATAAGGAGCATCAAGAAGCACTGGAATTTATTAAATATCTACTTGTCTGATTTCCTTGGGTACCTTGATATTGTACTTTTGACTGAAACTAATGTTAACGACTATGAGTCTGATACGTTTATTCTTCCAGGATTTCAATCTTTCTCTTGTTGCCGTGACTCTGGTAGGGGTGGTGGCGTATTAGGATTTGTTAAAGAATGCTGGCACATTGAAAGAGTAGCTTGTGCTTTTAATGCGGCGGAAGTCTTTCGCTCAGTTGCAAAGACGAGACATTTATTGTGCTAGCAGTTTATCGCCCTCCGAACTCAATACTCGAAGAATTTTTTTCTGAACTTGCGGAATTTTTAACTCACCACAATCGAATTAATGTAATAATAGCTGGAGACATTAATATTGACATTTCCGAGATAAAGAAACCCGGTGTTGAGTGCTATTTATATTTACTAGCTTGATATGGAATAGAAAATATGATTTCTAGTTTTACCAGGGAAGAGGTCATGGGCACGAGACTTACTCAGTCGTGCATCGACCATATAGCAGTCAGACTCCCGAATAATGTCGCTAACGCTGCAGTAATACGAAGAAAGGTGGCGGATCATTACTTCACAGCGCTATGTGTTCTGGCGCAAGAAAGGGAAACGCCTGGTCAAACCGTTAGAACGATAAAAATAATTGATAACAAGTGCTTGGACGAGCACGTTCAAACTTTTGATTGGAGGTCTCTGCTAAGTGAAACTCACATTGATGCTTATAACTCGTTAGTAGCTAAGTTTGATGAGCTATATGCCAGTTCCACGAAGGAGGTTAAAATCAAGTTAAGAAATCCAGAGAAGAAATGGATAACGAATGATATACTTAAACTTTCTCATGAGAAGGACAAACTATGGAATGACTATAAACAAGATGTCGAGAATCTTGCCTTGAAAGAGCAGTATAGGGCACATCGTAATAAGCTTACTGCTATGCTGAGGCAAGCAAAGAAGCAATATTTTTCTGCTGAGTTTTCTAGGTGTAGCAGCAATACGAGGAAAACTTGGAGTCTATTAAATGAAGTATTAGGTAGACAGAAGAAATCTAATTTGGATGAGAAGTTGCATTGTACTTTTCTAAAAGCAGATCCTTCGACCATTGCAAATTCTTTTAATGATGCGTTTGTATCATCCATTAGGGAACTTAAAAAACAAACTGTCGTTTCTACCATTCAGTACCAAGGCAAGAAAACAATTAATTCTGCTGCTTTTCCTCCTGTTGATCGAGATGAGTTGTGGAACCTTATTAGGACGCTACCAGACAGCAAACCACCAGGCTACGATAAGATTAGACTCAGTGATTAGCGAAACAATTACTCCAAACTTAAAGATGTACTTTTACATATACTTAATGGGTGTTTCAAGACAGGAGAAATACCATCAGGTCTCAAGATCTCATTACTACGACCCATCTACAAGTCGGGAAAAAAGACAGATCAAACAAATTACAGACCAATTGCCATACTACCAGTCATTAGCATCCTGATGGAAAAAATTGTGCACCAATATATGACATGTTTTTGTGACAAGTATTCTTGTTTGAGTACTACACAGTATGGTTTCCGTCGTAATATTGGTGCGGTTGAGCTTCTCGAAGATTGCTGTGATTTTATCAATGGTAACTTGGATGTTAATCAATGTGTTTTTGGATTGTTTTTGGATTTATCGAAAGCATTCGATACCGTGGAGCACTCTGTTTTGTTAAATAAGTTGGAAAGTATTGGATTCCGTGGTCCATACCAACAATTTTTTGCAAGTTATTTGTCACAGCGTAAGCAAGTAGTGAAAATTAAAGAATCATTTAGTGCTTTTTCTGATATTCAGTACGGCGTTCCACAAGGTTCTGTTTTGGGACCCTTTTTGTTTAATATTTATGTAAATGATATGGTTAACCTTACATTAAATGCAAAATTATTTCAGTATGCTGATGATACAGCTTTAGTGATATCCCATGAATCTAGCCCACTCGCACTGAAATTACTTCAGTACGATATCAATAAAATAGTAGACTGGCTATCTGGAAATAAAATATACATCAACATAAACAAAACTGTGTTAATATGTTTCAGAAATCCGCACAAAAATGTTGATCTTACCCAGTCGGTTCTACTGCATGGTAGCAACTGTGCCAATTGCGAATGTTCGCCACTACCCTACTCGAGCAGTGTTAAATATCTTGGCCTATATCTTGATTCCAACATGTGTTGGTCTTCCCAAATTGACTATTTATTAAAACGACTCCGTGCTCTTTCTGTCCAGCTTTATCGTATAAAATACAGTACACCTATAAACTTGCGTCAGACTGTGTATAGATCTTTAGGAGAATCTATCCTTAGATACGGCGTTTCAGTGTATGGTTCTTGTGCACCTTGTAAGATTAAGAAGGTAGATAGTTTCCTGTGCAGAATCACCACTAATTAATTGTATGGCACTGCTCACGAGAAGTCCGACCATAACACCAGAATGGTTAAAGCAGGAGTTATTCCTCTGCATGACTTGTACTTACAGGTGGTAGTTCTGAGAAATTACTTTTCAGCACAGTTTAAACAGCCAGATAAAAAACCAGAGTCACTTAGGCATATAGCGCGTTATAAAGTTCCCAGGGTTTACACACATTATGGTAAAAGGACACGACAGTTCTATATACCCTACTATTTTAATCAACTACCTGCTCAGATGTTTGGTTGTGATTCGTTGACGGCTCTGAAATCTGGACTGCAAGCGTGGTTTGAAAGTTTCAAAGAAAGGAAATACTGATTTGCTTTGTAATTTATATCTCGTTTTTAAATTCGTGTTCCATTTATTAACTGCAGATTTTCTTTGCTTTACATAATTCTCAATCGCTAAATTTGTTGACTGAACTATATGTAGTATTTCGACTTTGTGTTATTGCTTTTTTTCTTCTTTCTTCTTCTTCTTTTTCTTTATGGATTGTAAAGTGTGCACTTTCAGCGTTTTGTATTCACCGCATGCTGTTGTGACTGCCGTGGCCCGCCCACAAGCGCTTGCGCTTCTGCGGGCACACGCTATGTACTGTGTATATATATCTTGCAATAAAATTCCTGTATGTATGTATGTATGCATGTTTGTATGTATTCAACGACCGCAGCCCCACACTGGGTGCGATGCTTTTGAGGACTGAGGTAGCGCGTCTGGTAAGAATGTCATGGCGCCGAACCACCGTCACCGCCGAGCCATCGTCATGACTGATATGTAGTGACTGGTACGTGTGGGGCATATTTAAATTCTGTAATAATAGTCCTCGTTGGGCTCTTTATGCAGTCCAGCGTCTTGGTGCGTTGAAGAAAAGAATAGGCCGCGCGGTGCGTTCGCTAACGTGGAGGCGCATGGATCATGAGCTATTCAATGCTCTTTTTCCTTGTCGTTGGTGGTACCATTGCACGAACTTCGTCCGAGGAGCACTTAGAGAGGCACTTGGAGGTCCTCTGTTGCTCCGCCCTTGCAAATTGTGGCGCGTAACGAATCATGCAGGGACGCAAAACGCATTAGAGTAAGGGTTCAGAAATTATAATGGTTCACCACTGAGAAATTTAATTTACACTTTGAGGAAAAGAAACAGCTGACGGAAAAAAAACGCGCAATTAAAATGCAGAGAGCGCAAATCTGTGGAAAGCAAACTGTCGCTGGTGGGGGTTGCCCAAGCTTAGAAAAAAGTGCGTGACTCTGCCATGTAGAAAACTGTGCATGGCGCGTTTTAAAGGGTTAATGATCCAGAACTGTGCAGCATCTTTAATTACAAGGTTAACCTGCGAAAGCCACCAGCAACCCGCGTTCACACCCAAGCAACCGGCCAGCTGTCTACCAATGACAGTCGCTTACAGGTCTTCGGGGCGCTCCATCTACGACTGCTGGTCTTGGGGTGCAGATACCGGAAAGGAACTCGCCCGAGATGACCCCGTTCGAGTTCTCGTCGCTGTCAGTGTCGGCAGCCAAGGCGAGCTCCCCTTTGAAGCGCAAGACCGCCGAGTTGGGGGCGAGAAAAGCGCCATGGCACTCCAGCGCTGCAAAATAAACGGAATCGCCCAGGAGATGCGTGGTAGCCAACCTCGAAAGCTGTCTTCACGCGCTTATATCAATCCAGAATGATTTTTAAAGTCGACATTGCCCTGCGATTTTCGACGCCTGAGTTCTCGTGCCCTTCGGAACCTTGTTATGCATTCGACTGGCACCACTAACAGGCATATCACCTTTGGAGAGGAATCGCGAACACCTAGCGCCTTCTCTGGAAACTTAATCAAATTGAAGACTTATTTCCACGCAGCTTGGGGACAATAAGACCCTATGGTGATTAGCAAATCCGTGGTGGTATACTAAGAAAATCCATTTCGGTTTGTACTTCATTGAAAACGACCTGAGCAGACACAATTTCGGCATTGAAATGATAAGGTGCGGGCTCAAAGTTTACTAGACTATAGTGAACACAGGGCACAGACTAATCGAGGACGAATATGGAGAATGAATTTTCTCAGCCTCACATGCACACACTGAAATGCTGAGAAAGTGGCGCTGTTAACAACTATGCAGTTCATGTGGAGGAATCAACACAACTCATGTGTATTTTATCAGAAGGTTCCAGAGATCACCTCTATGCTCAGGAATGATTTTCACACAACCTCAGCGAAAACTTATATTCTTTCACATTACGTGGCTCTGAGGATATGACTGTTGATTCGTATTAATCTAAAGGGTATGTGGACACTGTGTATGGTTCCAGTGTATCCTAGCAAATATAGTTATTCAAGATTCCGATGCCACGATGCTAGCTGGTGCACGAAGCTAGTTGGTGAAGATATCAATAAAGTTCTTTTTTTAATCTTCAAAAACGAGGCTTGTACAGTTGCGCAGGGTCTCCCGCTAAGTAGCACTAGGTAGAGGTGATGGCCAGATGTGAATAATGGCTTGGCACAAATTACAGGCGTGAAAATGACCCCTGGCACGTTGCAGCCGAATGAAAGCTTTGCAACGTCAAACATTTCTAGATCTTGCAAGATACTTGCCGTCATTATATGAAGAACGACTGCACAGCTTCAATCCAGGCATATCCCCATTTCAGGCTATGAGGACTCCCGCTGTAGTCAGGGCAGCCTGTGCTCCTCCCTTTCGACTCCTGCGATACCCTGTCCGCTATGTGAGGCGCAATACAGGTCTGTCTGCGCGCGGTCCGGCCACGCTTCAGGGTGTCGCGCTACGTGGTCCTCTTTTTTGGGCTGCGGGGGAGTGACGTACGCTCAAAGGCGTGCTGGTTCCGGAGTCGGTCGCGGGTTCGTTGTCAGGCGAGTGACGAGTCGGGGACACGAGACTAGGTATGTGAGGGACTGTTTTTCGCCTTTGCCGACGTTCTTTCGTGTGTCTTGTCATAGAGGTTCTTAACCTCACGAGCCGAGAGCCTCGCGCCCCGCCATAACCTGCGGGCGCCCGTTGAAACCCGCTGAGTAAACTCCGCCGCTGACCCACAGCAGCGGCCGCACGGTCCTTCACACGAACACCCTCATCCATGCGCCCATTTGCTGCGGCCAGCTGTCGGGTTCCGAAGGTCGCCGGGTGCGAATCAACTGAGGTAGGGTAGTACAGTGCTGGTGTTTGTACGATTGTTGTGTGCGTAAGAAATACGCGCACTGTACAAGCGGCCGATTCTCTCAGACTGAGAGCGCACAAGCGTGGCAAGACCAGACCGGACCCGTCTCGGCTCGGTGCACGAACAACGTCGTGGGTCTCTCTCTCTTCGCATGCTACTCCGGGCATACAGGAAAGCCCACTCCGGGGCTGCTAAACACCGTGTGCGGAGGAATTTAAGTAGACACCAACACCGTGATGGAGACAAGAATTGCGGCCGCGCTGAGGACGACTCGAAGTGATCGCAGTGAATTTTTTTCCACGCTTGACGAATTCATGATTCATGAATTGATGTTTGTGCCTGTGACGTTGCGCCTTGCTGGACTCTTCTCGAAGGTATAAGCGCATTATCTACAAGTTAAATCGAGAGCTGGCTAGACCGACCCTCCTTCTGATAACGGTGACTGCAGAGCTGCGGGATCGCTATCGCCGCCAACGAACCAGCTTTCTTAAGGAAACGAGTTCACCCATATAAGCATTTAAGGTAGTGTGATGTTGTAGCTGTGCCTCCTATATTATTAATGCTTGGCAGATAATGTTTCCAATCGGAGCCCACAGCGCGCTGGCGTCGCGCAAAGGCAACATAGGCTTCTATATCTTGCGTCTCACCCATCGCAAGTGTGTTTAGGCACGTGCAAGCATCCTGTTGAATGCTATTCTCTGGTTTCTGAGAGAAGTCTTTGTAGTCGCTGTTCAGCACAAGGTGCTTGGCTCATGAATGGCACGCCGCGAAGTCGTTCATTGTCCTTGTGTCTTGGTCTGCCTTAAGTACCGCCCTATGGTAAACTGACTCACCCTTAACGTCCTTGCAGATGTCGGGCAGGAGCAACAGGAACAGAAGCGAAGGCCGCATGCCAGCGATGCTTGGGGTGGTTGATAGCCCCCTCATCTTGGGGCTGATGAACGCCGTTCGGTCGAACATGTTGGTTAGCACGAACGCCAGGTATGATTTCTCGAGGTATCCTGCGCAGACGCATACAGGCAAGTACGGTAATAACGACTCAAGGATTTTACTCTAGCCGCAGCCACGGAAAGCACACGCATCACTTTTGAGGTAATGCACTACAGGCAGTGCGGCTTGCGGCTTATGAGGCAGTGCGGCTAGAAGACGACGATGAGGAGTGCTCGCGCTAGACCCATACACACAAGAATCGATTACACATACGCAAGAGTCTATTTTGCTAGGCTCCTAACGTCCGGATTAGAGCTTTTCGCCATATACCTAATACCGCAGGTAGGGAACGAGTCTCTTCCTGGCCCCAGTCGGGACGCGCGACCGTGCTTGAAAGCGACGTATCGGCGCCCACACGCCGCCCTCCTGTAGGCTCTGACTGCCGCGTTTTTCTAGAACTCCGAAGCCAGCGGCTGGCGATGTGGGAAGGAAACTTTTGTGGCCGGCTGTACAGCGTTTTGGAGCTCACCAATCGCGTAAGGTGTGTCGCCTGCGGGGGTGGCATTCCCGTTCGCTTCAAGCCCCTTTGATGGGCCCGCGAGCTAGAAAGCTGTGTTATACAGATGCAGGTTAGCAACTCTGGTAAAACACCGAGGTCCCATCGCTGTGCACAGATGAGTAAGAAGCGCTCACTTTGACGATGTGGACCACTAGGCAAAGCGTGCACCGATAATTAACATCGACGAGCTTCGCCGTAGAGGCCAAGAAGAGCCACTACAGAGGACAGCACAGGCTGCATTGTACCACCCCAGTGGAGGCCGTGGCCATCGCAGTGCGTCCCCGGTCATGCAGAGCTGCCTGTGAACGCCAGAAGGTAATCGGCCAGCTCTTAATGTGCAAGGGTACGACTTTCGCGGGCTGCGTAACGAAGCATCCCGGAATTATGTGGCGCAGCTCGGCCAGTGGCGCGCTTGTCATCAGTGGGTCGGCCCAGCGTAGCGCCCACCGGTTCCTGCGCTTTCGTCATAGAGAGTGACCATGCGAGACTCGGCAGCGCCGGCACTGGCGCAGTCATCGCAGGACGAATCCTCCACCCAACGCGCGCAGTGTAGACGACTGAAGTGGTGCTGGCTCGTCTGCGCCGCGACCTACTCGAGAGGCTATGCGTCCGCCTCTGAAATAGTAAGCGGCGGTGCGTGACGTACGGTGCACGCCGAAGCTCACTCGAAGCACGTGTCTGTGAATCGTCTTGAGGTGCCTATGCGTTGACTGCCGGAGCATCGCCAGCGCCAAGTCCTAGAGTTGGAGCTGAATGTCGTGGCGATCCCGCTGAGCGCAAGGGGAGCATGGGCCCTGTTGGGGCCAACCAATTGACCAGCCGCCGCAACTCCTTCACTGTCAGAAGGAGCATGAGAAAGTGGTCGGCGTTATCCCTCTGAGGTATATCATCGTCGGCTGCGAAGGCTGGTGTCCCCCCCCCTACGTGCGGACGGTCGAAGTGTAGTGTCGCTGATGCGCAGGGATGTTCGATCAAAGGAATAACGAAGTAGAAAGCTAAGAAAGGTAGCTGCGTCTCGTGCACCTCGTTGACAGTACCATGTGCGGGGTTCCTTTTAGAAGCTCAGTGTTCTTTTCGGCTGGTCAGGATGAAAAGCAGAGGCAGAATTAGTGACATATGCCACAGGTCTTATTTGATAAAAGAACGGGCAAACATTCCATTTAACGGTTGCTCACCTGGGTGGATCGGACGGCGACGGCAGTGGTATTCCTGCGCTGCTGGTACCGGTCCACGGACAGCCGCCACGGCTGGTCCAGCAAGGTGCTAGCCAACCGCTCTAGGTTCCCAAAAAAACCTTCGCTTTGAGTGGTTGGTTGCGCAGATCAGCCGCGGTCAGGGACTCTGGAGATCTGACTCCACCAGGGCACTTATAGGAACGGGTCGATAAAACGTTCGAGAGAGGCTTCTGGCAACCGCTCGAGCATCTCCACGCGCCTCGAACCCTGCGCCGGAATGCGATCTTCTTTTTCTTCTTCATACAGCTTGCAAGGAACAAGGTACTCTTTTTGCCGAGAGCGCTTGGCTGAACACAGGTAAAAAAAATTGTTGATTCAAGCCGGCTGAACCTGGTTATCCAATCTGGTTATCTAATCTGGTTATCCAATCTGGTTATCAATCTGGGCATGGTTATCCATTATGACGCCTTTCCAATCGTAATGAGCACCAATTTCCGCATGACGGTGGCGGTACATGGTCGCAGCACTAGTTCCGGAACATTGCTCACCCATGGCTTTGTGTGATGGTAAGCCCACACTACACGCTTTTATTTAGCGAACGGCGCGTCACGCGATATTCGGCAGTTGCGAGAGTGGCGTCGGCTCCGCATACGCAGCAGTGGCGAGGCGCAGTGGGTCACGTGATTCGAAACTTGCGAGCCTGCCAGGCGAGCAAGCGCCGTTGGCTCAACGCGCCAATAGACGATATGCGAAATTGCTTGGCGGTCTGGCAACACCGCGCCCACAACTTCCGGTTTCCATCTTGGCGCGGTCGAGCTCGTCGAGCTGGTGCATCGTTTGCTTTGCGTACTTTCTTCTTGCGAGTGGAATTTCAACAGGCAAGCTTCAGCTGCTGCGTTGTTTTCACAGCTGATCTTTGACCAAATGTAGGTGCTTTCAATAAGCGCCAGCTTACTCCTACCGCGTCCTCAGCTTCGCTTGAAGTCTGGCGCTGATGATCGCTATAATCGGCACTCGAAAGTGGATTGGAAAGTCGAACCGTGACCGTGTGCTGTTGTCGTTTTAATGCTCGCATTAAAGCACCAGTTCAAGCATCACGCATTATCATGGCTATTTTATTCCCAGGTGGACGCGAATTCACTGGTAGGGTAGCGAGCGGTTATTTTGCGGTGAGTGCGCATGTGTGTTGACAAACTTCGGTGACAGTGCGAACTTTAGTTCGCGCTGACGCCAGGAGCTTCGTGCATTGCAGTATAATCACACAAGACCCTCGACCAGCTGCGTAATTCGATTCCTTTACTGTAATGTGCAATGCGCATCCGCGGTTTTCAGCGTCACCGTTTCAGAGTCCGGCGTCGGTTGATTTTCGCCACAATTCGTTGAAACCGCGTCCTGCTTAAGGCGCAGTCAGTCAGTCGACATTAACAAGAGGAAAGTAGTCATGCACATATAATTCAAAATATTGTAAGCAAAGACGCAGCTTTTTTTTTCAGATAACCACTGAGCCACCGCGGCGGCTTGATTAGAGAAAAATGCTACAGCTGTAGGTGCATGCACGGACTCGATACGCTGGTAAAGCTGTGTGTGCAGGGGCGAAATTAGCATGTTCGGTTGCTTCCGAAACTTAATTAGCTTACTCCCAAACTTGGACAAATGGCTTTGTTGCGAAGCAAGCTGTTGGTGCCACAACGAAAATAAAATCGGATGGCCTGAAGCGTTTTCAGAACACTGTTGCACGTACTTTCTAGCTTAGACATGCGTCCCTCCTTCATAATAAAGTAGCTATATTATTCGCTTCCTTTTTTTTAGATTTTCGTCGCCGCAGATATCGAAGGTATAGGAATCCTCAAGAAATAAACCATTCGCAGCTCAGTTTTTATACGTAGGGTGTATTGCTTCACAAAGACTCCTTAACGCGCATAACATATGCGTATATGGTCCAGAGAGTTTGCTCGTCCTTCTAAAACTAATTGAACACGGAAAAAACTTAACTGAACACGTAGCAAACTAAGCAGTAATCGGCATATGGTTCTTCGGGTGAACTTATTTCGCCACGGCACAAGCGATTGGCCCGCTCAAAAAAATTACCTTCTCTATTACGTTGTTCAAGTATGCGTCTATATATATTCACGCCCGACCGGAGAGTTGATAAATGCACGAAATCTGCTTCTAATTTTGATCAGAGACAACAAAGGCTGTGGTCCTTATCTTAATTTAAACGCAAATCACCTCGAGAGATTTGTCAAAAATCAGCGCAGAAAGCGAAAGCTGCGCACTGATCCGCGTGCTGACACATGATACCTCGCATGGCGTTTTGTGTTACTAAAACGTTCGGACGGAGTAAAAAAATAGAAAAGTGAAAAGCTTGAACGCACCTAGTTCTGGCACGCATCGTAGCGTCTTTTCACAGTGGAGAGGGTAACGCAACACTGCATCGGCATTTTACTTTTCAAACGAAGCGCAGCCGTTTGAACCCAACACTGGGCAGCAGTTTCGTTTTCTGTACCGTGCCAACATGGAGGACTTAGTTCTCGGAGCGCCGAGAGATGGCGCTGCGCATTTCGCATATCGTCTATTTGGGGCGACGCGTGGCGAGTCACGTGAAATATCGTCAGAGCCATGGAGGAAGAAAAACTAGGAGGGACCATGACGTCACAATCTTGAAGCCTAGTCATAAAAAATATAATGGAAGGCATCATGGGAAATAGGCCCTCACGTGACAAGGCAGTGGTAGCTCTTAGCTGGATTTCGCTTTCGGTTTCGCTCTCTCGCTGTACGAGCAACTACGCGACCATCTGCTTGCGTTCACTGACGGCTCCGTGGTGAGCGCAAACTGCTCGCTCGCCGCAGCGGCCACCATCCCCGAGCGACGCGTGCGCTGACTGCGGCGCAGTGGAGACACTTGGAGCACATGCTCCTTCGCTGTGCCGCTTCTGCAGTGCCGCGTCGCGAGATTCTCGCGGCCTGCAGGGCGCTGGGAATCATCCCGGACAGTCTCGAAGCGCTCCTGTGGCCACGCGGCACTGCGCGCACCCGTGATATTCTAGCCTCTATACCCGTGACAGAACAGTGGTGAGCCTCTGTGCGTTCATCGAACAGGCGGGCTTGACTTCCCGCTCGCTCTTCGCCAGGTAGTGCACGCGTGACACGAACGCTCCGTGGGTGCTACCTCCGACGGTATACGCGGCCGGGCGCCCCACCCCGGCCGCTAGTGCAGTATGCCGCGCGCGCGAATAGTCCGAGACAGGACGCTACGAGCGCGCGGCTATGTATACATACGGTTTACTTCTTTTTGTAAGTGATTGTGCGCAGTGGCCGGGAGACCCCGCGCAGGGGCAGACGTAAAGCCGCCGGCACTCTCTCTCGACAGCGAGAGAGAGAGAAATACTTCACTGCTGAATTTCACGTCGGAACCGCCTATGTGCGCGCGCGTATTCGGCACGACTTGTGCCTTGAGAATAGCGGAGAACGGAGGGACCATGGGCGGGCCGAAGTCCGCCTGCCCGAGAAATAGAATCTTGCGCAGCGCGCCGGAGCGCTCGTTCAACACGTCCGTCCGCCGTGAGCGCTCTGGAAGCCGCTGCACCCTTTTTTAGAGGCTCGTTTCTTCGCCTACTCTCGAGTTCTCCGCTCATAGCAAGCGCTGAAATAAACGCTCCGTATGTGTGTATAACGACGAAAGGAATTCCTCTCCATTCTCTTTATGAACCACAGTTGAACAGTGACGAGGTCGCGGCCGCACCCTTTGATGAAAACTTTACCCGCAGTTTTCTACAGTGCACCCAAAAACTCGAGTGTAATCAAACAGAGACGCGGAGCCTTCAGACAACCTCGAGCTCGGTACGCATTCCGCCAAAGCGCTGCGCTGCTTCGGAGCACGGACGTTCACTAAAAAGCACCGCTGGCTGGCAGTCTGGTAACTGTGGAGGAGGGCCTATTTCCCATGAGTCAGTGCGCAAAAGGGCCCTCGGCAGCGGCGTCAGAGGAGGATGCCTTGCAGAGGCTGAGCGCACTCCCTCCTAGTTTTTTTACCTCCATGGTCAGAGCCAAGCTTCGGCTCCATCTGGTTTGAAGGTTTGAAGCCACATGACCTTCAGCTTTGTACGGAAGGAGCTGATCTTTCGCTCTAAAAATAGAAACTTTTGGCTAATTTTGGCTAAAGTTTGAAAGAAGACACTGTGGGAATCCTGGCTTGCCGCCGTCGCCTTTGCGCGGCTGTGCCGGCCGCCCGCGTTGTTTCTCCTCTCTCCCTTGCTCCCGCCTCAGGCGGTGGAGAGGCGGCTGGGTGACTAATCACTGTCATTTAGCCACAGCTCCGCCCCGGCTCCCCAAGGGCCTTTGCCATTGGCGCCTTTTGGCGGGAATCCGGGACCCGTTTTGGCGGCCGCGCATCCCGCGACCGTCCGAGCGGGGCCCAGAGAGAGAGAGATCCCTCCGAGACAGCGTAAGGTGCGTACGTTACTGTTTGTCCGTGCCGGCCTTTGCCGTTCGGACCAGTGCTTACTCGAGCTCGCCCGCACGTGTCCTCTGACCTGCAGCGGCTCGAGCCTGTCCAGCGGGGTCCAGCGACCTCTGACAGGCGTACCTTGCGTTGAATCCCCACTCTCTCTCGCAACCGGCCCAACGGTCGACACGAGAGAGAGATCACAGCACTGCCGCGGGGACATTCTCCTGCAGCGGCGTGCTAGCGGTGCGCATTACTCGAGTCGCTTCGTGCGCGCAGCGGAGCCTTGCTCCTCGCGCGCCCCCGGGACGGGGTGACTATTGAGTGTGTGTGTATCAGCTGGAGGACGGTGTGAATAAACGTCTCCTTTCTGAACTTGGAGGCCTATTTCTTTGCGGCGAATCGCTCTCCTCCCAGCGGAGGCTGAGTGCACTGCATCGGTGTCCCAGTGTGTGTGTGGTGACGGCTGATCGGGGCCCTTGGCTCGCGCGAAGCTCGAACCCGCGGTGGGTGGTGGCCTGTGTCCACTTAGAAACCCACAACTGGCGCCCAACGTGATAAGGCATTGGCGCTTACGCCTTTGATGACACATTAGCCGAGCAGGTCGCCTTGCCGATCACGCTTGCGCACCATGTCTACCCCCAGCGGGGCACTCGGTAGCTACATGTCGGCTCCGTACGGAGTTGTAGCGTCGTTTGATCCGCTGGCTGCTGTTCCTTCGAATAGCCAGACACCGTGGTTGGCCGCGGCCCCCATTGGGGTTTACGGCGACACAACCCAAAATGTCGACCACGCGGCTCCCATCGGAGCTGTATCGGAGCTGCACCCTGCGGTGCATCCGCTGGTCACATGCCTCAGCTGTGCACGCTTTCCGCCCAGTGCGAAAGCAGTTCGTGTCACGCTGCCGCAACCGGCAGTTTCGAACAGCAGCAGCCGTGCCCCGCGAGCAGTCAATTCTGCTCTGGGGACGGCGAGGCGCTGGCCCGGTTCCCTGCGGAAACCGCGCCGCTCATCGAACTAGGAGCCTTGCCTCCCTCGTTCGTGCAGCCCGCCCAAGCCTCCACTGAGGCCGGAGCGCAGGCGCTGCTAGCCAGTGCTGCCCAGATGATCCAGTCGCTGTCAGGGGCTGTTGGGACGCTTTTGGCCACGCCGAAGTTGCCTCACCCCGCGGTCAAGTTGCCCATGCCAACATACCGCGGGTATGATGACCTACTCAGTGCCCGGGATTTCCTTGAGTCCCTCACCCAATATCAGAGAACTATGGGTCTTACTGAGCAGGTGGTGCTTGCACACATCATCCCCGCAGCGCTGACTGACACGGCAGCTCGGTGGCATCGGCTTTCCGGCCACCGGGAGCGACTCTCGAGGAGTTCCGTGCAGCATTCCTGCGCGAATTCCTGCCCGCTGACTACGAGCGTAGGATGCGGCGAGAGCTGGAGCTCCGTACTCAGGCTCCGGATGAGTCGCTGCAAGAGTATGTTCGTGCGATGGAAGACCTTTTCTCAATCGCCGAGCCCAGAGCCTCGAACGAAGAGCGTGTCGAAAGGACGATCAGGCAGGCACATCCGACCTTTTCGGCTTACCTGCGCGGCGGCCGATTCCGAGATTTGGAGGAGCTGGCCGCCGAGGCAAAGCGCATTCAAGGCGACATTCTCGCCGCGCGCGCCTATCGTCCGCCACCGCCGGCAAGCGAGGCCCTTGAGCCACGTTGTGCATGGAGAGGGGCCTTGCCCTTACCCAACCGGCGACCGCCCGCACAACCTGCCTTTGCAGCTGTTAGCGGGCAAAACGAGGCATGGGAGTTGAGCGACAGAGCTCTCGATCCCTACTCGTACGGGAGACGGGCAGCCTGCGCTGCACCGTTTTCTGAAGCGCGTGCTGAGGGGCGCCAAGCGCTCCAACGCACAGCGGAGGGGGAAACCCGACTCGGCCGACCCATTGGTCGTGCAGCGGGCGGACCCAGGCAGGGAGAGGCGCCATTGTCCCGCGACCAAGCTCGCGGCGGTGTGCGCTGCTTCCGCTGCCAAGAGAGGGGCCACTTAGCAAGAGAATGCACCGTAGCCAGGCCTCCTGCGAGGCAGGGAAACGGCGGCGGGGGCCGGTCGTAAAGGGACCACCGGCCCAATCTCTGCTAATTCCCTCTGCGTACAGAGCAAGCTGCCTTGCTAATGCGCACGCGCCGTTTATTCCGGTCACCATTGCTGGCCGCGAATTTTCGGCGTTACTGGATACGGGAGCCAGCGCTTCCTTGTTCGGTGAAGAGGTGTTGTCCCACTTGCAAAAGCACTCTGTGCGCTTGCGGGACTGCCGTACGGCATTCAACCTTGCGAAAGGCGTAGCCCATTCGGCTGGCGCCGCGAGGCTGACTGTCAGGTGGGGAGAGCGGACGAGACGCACGCGTTTCATCCATCTCCCAGGGCTCAGTGTGCCCATGATTCTCGGACGGGACTTTCTCCTGAAAACCGGGATCGTGGTGGACATTGCGAATGGCGGCTATCGCGACGGACCATTTTCCCAGCTTAAGCCGTTCATTAGCCCACCGGCGTCAGTATCTGCCTGCGCAGTGAAGGCGTTCGGAGAGTGCCACGCTCAGCGGACAGGGCCACGCCCTTGTGTCGAGCGTTCCGTCGTTCAGCCTCCCCATTGGGACCGAGCGGCGCGGCACGACCAGGCACCACATCCGCTGGCCGCCAGTGCGGTAACATTGGATGACACACAGAAGGCTCGTTTGACAGCGCTATTGCGTCAGTACGATGAGCTCTTCACGGATCAACCTGGCTGTACCACTTTAGTGAGCCACAAGATCCACACTGGAGACGCGCTTCCTTTGAAGTGCAACCCTAGACCCGTCAGCCTTGCGAAAAGGCAGGTGATTGATGGGTTGCTGGATGAGATGCTGTCGGCGGACATTATCCGCCGCTCGTCCAGCGCCTGGGCGTCTCCGGTGGTGTTGGTGCCTAAGAAAGATGGCAGCCACCGTTTGTGTGTGGATTATCGCCGTCTAAATGCGCTGACTCGCAAGGATGCCTATCCGCTCCCGACGATCAGATCAATCGGAGGAAACCTGGGCAGCGCGCGGTACTTTTCGACGCTAGATGCCTCCAAAGGTTACCTACAGGTCCAGATGGCTGACACTGACCGGTCTAAGACCGCGTTCACGTGCCACAGAGGGCTGTTTGAGTTCACTCGTATGCCCTTTGGTCTCTGCAATGGTCCTGCGACTTTTCAGAGGCTCATGGACCGCGTCCTGGGGGAAGCGAAATTGTCCCACGCCACGTGCTACCTGGACGATATCGTGATTTATTCACGAACCTTCGATGAGCACTTAGGCCACATTGCCGACGTGCTCGAGAGGGTACGGGCTGCTGGGATGACTTTGAATCCTGCGAAAGCCCAAATAGCGCGGACCCGGGTTCAGTTACTAGGGTTCACGCTGGGCGAGGGCTCCATTGAGCCTGATGCGGAGAAACTTCGAGCCATACTCGAATTTCCCGCGCCCAAGGACGTACGCGGCCTCCGCCGCTTTCTGGGAATGGCCAATTTTTATCGGTCGTTCATCCCGTCTTGTGCCCGCGTGCAGGCACCCTTGACCAAGCTCTTGGGAAAGACTGCAGCGTGGCGATGGGGGCCCGAGCAAGAGCGATCCTTTCGCCTCCTGTCTAGTGCCATTGCCGAGACAGCGCAGCTCAGGCTACCCGACCTGACCAGACAGTTCGTAGTCCAGACTGACGCGAGCGATCTGGGTTTAGGAGCAGTTCTCCTACAGGAATTCGATGGCGGGCTGCAACCGCTGGCCTTTGCCAGCCGCTCCTTGCTGCCCTCGGAGAGGAATTATTCCGTGACCGAGAAGGAGTGCCTCGCCATCGTGTTTGCACTGCGTAAATTTGACGTCTACCTTGATGGAACGCAATTCGTGGTGCAGACAGACCACAGTGCGCTCAGTTGGCTGATGCGGCTCCGCGAGCCTGCGGGTGGGCTGGCGCGCTGGGCTCTCCTGATACAGCATTACGACTTTTCGGTGCACTATCGAAAGGGGAGCACAAACGTGGTAGCTGACGCGCTATCCCGTGCCCCACTCGCCAGCGGCGCCTTGACGCCTGTAGGCGGAGGGGGCGAAACAGCGGACGAGCCGCCGGGCGGCAAGGAGGAAGAGCCCGCGAACGGGTTAACCCATTCCGCTAACCAGGCAAGCAGCGCTTCGCAAAGAGGACGAGAGGCGAAGCTCTTCGTGAGCGCCTCGGAGTTGCCAACGCGAACGGAAATTTTGGCTGCAAACCTGAGTGGGGACGAGACCACGCTCCCCTCTGGGATGACTGGAATCGTTTTCAGCCGTAAAGAGCTACTGAAAGCCCAGCAAAATGACCCCTTTTGTCGCGTAATGAGCGACGGTCTCAGGGAGACGGAGCGCCGTGACGCTACTGGTATTGTAGCGGGCGCAGGGGGGGCAGAAGCCAGCGTGTGTCGCGGCGAACCCCGGGGATTCATATTTGCTGGACCATGGCGGGCTCGTGCTGAAGTACATAGCCACCGATGACGAGTCCATCGACCCGTTTAAGGTGGTTATCCCCAAAAGTCTAAGAGGCGCACTTTTGAGATTCTCTCATGACGAACCACTGGCCGGTCATCTGAGTGACTCCAAAGTTTTTGCAAAACTGAGTCAATCGGTGACGTGGCCCGGCATGAAGCGTGACATTTTCCGCTATTGCCGTTCCTGCCATGTCTGTCAAGCGGTGAAGTCACGGGGCGGCAAGCCGCCTGGAATGATGAAACCGATTGACAGTGTGCGTCCGTGGCAGATGGCCTCCTGCGATTTGATGGGGCCTTTCCCCAGGAGCAAGCAGGGGTTCATAGACCTGAAGGCCTAAGCGTCACGGTCTGACGAGCTTGCGCCGGTACCCATTGGTATCAAAGGCAAGCGCAAAGGCACAACTGGTGCTGCGGAACGCAAGCGTACGGAGCACCGGTACAATCTGAGGCGACGGTCACCGGTGTGATTGATGCCGGACGGCGGACTCTTCCGCAAACGAAGGCACGCAGCCTCAGCTAGCTGGCGAGCTTTCTCGTCGGGCCCTACCTTGGCGAAGCACGGTGTGTTTTTTTTTGTTGTTTTGGCAGCAGGATCAGTTCCAGCCTTGCGTGGTTGGCGGAAAGTGCACCCTTTGACCATCGCCGCGGCGCCTCTGGACGCTTCTGATGGGGGGGTCGTTGTCGCCGACCAGCGTCCGCGCACGTGCCGGTGTATGCGTGTTTGTGGCTGTGGCTGTGTGCACGCGTAACCATGAGCCAAGGCGACGCCTGTGAGTTGTGCCGTTGTGTCCTTCTGCGTGAGCGCGAGGATGAGAAGGACCCCTCGCTGTGGACAAGGTTACACATCTGGACGCCGCCGAACGTCCTCGCCCGTTTCAGCCGGCGTGAAAGGGGTGCACAAACTTTCTTGTGCCCGAACGTGATGTCGTGTCCAAGGGCGCGAGGTCAGTGCTCTGCCGCGGCCCCGTCGTCATCAACGCACCCTACATCTACGGAAAGAAGACCGCCATCAGTCGTCCGCCCTCCCAACCCGTTCACCTTGAAGTCTGCGAGCGGTGAGTCGCCGACCGGCCCATTGGGCCGCGCCATCGAACTTTGAGGCTGACATCCACCTGTCACATAGCTGTACAGTTTTATTCACATCTTCTTGTGTACCGTGTATATAATCTGCAAGCTGTTTTGATTTACTGAAGCGTATGCAAGTGTTGTTTGCCTTGTTTTCCTTTGTTTGTGTGTTGTTGTTTTTTTTTTACGTTGTTGTGGCTGGAACTGAAGTGTAGCTAGTTTTTTTTTGTGTATTCATTTCTTTAGTTTGGAACTGAAGTGTAGTTTTTTTTGTGTATTGATTTCTTTATTTTTGGCCGCGTGCTTTGCCGATGGGTAGGAGGGCATTTAAGGAGAGGGGGATGTGGGAATCCTGGCTTTCCGCCGTCGCCTTTGCGCGGCTCTGCCGGCCGCCCGCGTTGTTTCTCCTCTCTCCCTTGCTCCCGCCTCAGGCGGTGGAGAGGCGGCTGGGTGACTAATCACTGTCATTTAGCCACAGCTCCGCCCCGGCTCCCCAAGGGCCTTTGCCATTGGCGCCTTTTGGCGGGAATCCGGGACCCGTTTTGGCGGCCGCGCATCCCGCGACCATCCAAGCGGGGCCCAGAGAGAGAGAGATCCCTCCGAGACAGCGTAAGGTGCGTACGTTACTGTTTGTCCGTGCCGGCCTTGCCGTTCGGACCAGTGCTTACTCGAGCTCGCCCGCACGTGTCCTCTGACCTGCAGCGGCTCGAGCCTGTCCAGCGGGGTCCAGCGACCTCTGACAGGCGTACCTTGCGTTGAATGCCCACTCTCTCTCGCAACCGGCCCAACGGTCGACACGAGAGAGAGATCACAGCACTGCCGCGGGGACATTCTCCTGCAGCGGCGTGCTAGCGGTGCGCATTACTCGAGTCGCTTCGTGCGCGCAGCGGAGCCTTGCTCCTCGCGCGCCCCCGGGACGGGGTGACTATTGAGTGTGTGTGTATCAGCTGGAGGACGATGTGAATAAACGTCTCCTTTGTGAACTTGGAGGCCTATTTCTTTGCGGCGAATCGCTCTCCTCCCAGCGGAGGCTGAGTGGACTGCATCGGTGTCCCAGTGTGTGTGTGGTGACGGCTGATCGGGGCCCTTGGCTCGCGCGAAGCTCGAACCCGCGGTGGGTGGTGGCCTGTGTCCACTTAGAAACCCACAACGCTTACTACACCAAGAATTGAGTAGCGCAGGATTGGGGGAAAAGGTATTTCCCAAGTCCACATATATTTTAAAAGGGTCTAATTTGGGAATTGCTCCACAAAGATAATTTGGCTAACTTAAAGATGTTTAAATTTAACGCAAAATGCTCTGTGCAAAATTTGTCGAGCATGTTGAGAAATGCCCGTTGAGGTTTTTATTATTGATTGTAACTTTAGTGTGGTTTCATTTTTTAAGCTTACAATAAAGCCTGAAAAGTTTAGAAACTCTCACGTGACTAGGGGTTTTCTCATCGCGATTCTAGCACAATTAGCACCCTCACACGCTCACAGATTTAAGGAACTTAGTTGCGATAGCTACAATTAACTGGCCATCAGTCACCGCAACTGTTCAAGGATGAGCGTGGACACTTCACTTTGTTAGAATTCTGATTCTGCAGCAGAAGCATCATCTAGTCGTCGCAGTTCAACGGCATAGCGCGGATAATTTCTTCGCAGCGAAAAGTGGCTGCGCATCTCGCGACTAAGCCTCCTTTATCGTACGCGAGATCTTCTCAGTTAGAGCCGCAATTTTTGTCCGATTTGTTGTCTCGCCATGGTCATGTCCATCCCATGCGCTGCGCTGATTCGACAGGCTCCTCACTGCGATCATTCTTCAACTTTTCTTAAGCCCATCTTAAAGCCTATGTTAACTTCGGGACGTTAAACCCACCATACCATACCATACCATACCATACCATACCATATCATATCATATCATATCATATCATATCATATCATATCATATCATATCATACGATATCATATCATATCATATCATATCATATATCATACCATACAATACCATAAAATACCATACAATACCATACCATACCATACCATACAGCACCGTACCGTACCGTACCGTACCGTACCATACATTCCGAGTGAACTTTCCAATACAATTTCGAATCCATAAATTTTCCTTGATGAAAACCGAGTCAGCAGAAAGTTTTTGCTGCCTGCGTTCAGAAGCGTGAGTTTTGAGAAGCATCTAGGAAAATTGTGCCCCTTAGCGGGATTCCCCTGGATATTGACTTGAAAGGCAGAGAGGACACCTCTTCACTTTCGGCTGTGTACGCTATAATCCATCTGATTGGCTATAAGGCGAAAAGCCGCTCGATTTCGCATATGCAAAACCCTCCAGCTTGAGCAGTTTACGATATCCCGTCGCGCGAGTAATTGGTAATCCCGAAGCTCGCGCGTCAGTCGAGAATTTCTCGTACGCAGTGTACTTACGCGGGCGCCAACATGACCGCGCCGCACGCGGCCTCTACGTTCTCGCGCGCTATTGAGAAACGAAGCTGTCATGTATCGGCACCTGTATACAGACAGACACCTTTCCGTCAACCCCGAAACCGACTTGCCAGTCACCCTCCTCCTTTCCTACATGGTACCAGAATATGCGAGAACCCTTCAACCGCCCATCCCCCACCCAACCAGAGCCTCTTGGGAGCACTGGCTCACCCTATCCAGAGCTTACCAAACATATTTCATTTAAATCATCTCTTCGATATCGCCTTTGTGACTCGTGCTATATATCTCGAGCCCCTATAGCTCAGTATCTTCAAGAAGACAGCTAATCGGGGCTTCTCGCTAGTACAGTGAAAAATTACGACTTTATCATATTATGATGACATCGACGTCTTTTGTTCTGATAAAAACAGTATGATAAAAAAACACGCTTGGATGGGTTGAGAACGCTTCTTTTCTGCACGGACGCAAATTGGTAACATCTTCGTTGGCATGCCGCGTTGCATCATTTTTGCAGATGCAGCAATTTGCTTGGAAGAAGGCACGCTTGCACAACACAGAATTTTTGTAAGTTTTTGTGGGGCGCTATCAAAGGGAGCCTGTGTGTCTACAGATATTTTTGGCCCTTGATAGAGTTTGGTGAATCAGCCATGCACCATTTGTCCACCGACTTGTTTCAGGGCATTTATTTTCAAAACTACGAAACAACCCCTGTCGGGCCACAGTGCTAAATAGGCGACTAAGTGCTTGTCTGTCTTTTCTGGACATGGTCGTGAGAGAACTTTATGCTGATGCATTCGGTTTTCTCACTATTCGCTTTTCCCGATAGAATGCCTGTACGACATCTCCACAAGGGAAATGACGAAGGTTGTGATCGGTCATTACATCCTTTACCCATATATCTGCAGCCTTGCCTAGCCTTTTTGATGCCACTGTATTAAAGCGAATTCAGCGCATATAGTCGAGCCCACTTATAACGGCCACAGACATAACGAACGCTTGCTTATAACGAACGGGCACGGTGGTACCGTCAAAATAAGCATAAGAGCAATAGCAATTCGTCGCAGATAAAACCAAAAAATTTGGCCGCACCTCTCGTTTATAGCGAACGAGGAGGCGCCGTAAACTACCCCCGGAGTTGAAGAGGTTGTGCTTCAACTAAGCTCGGAGTTGAGAGAGCACCTCCCAGCCTCCACGACACCGCCCTGGAAAGAATACGTCGACCCAAAAATGCAATAAAACGCGGCACTGCAGTGCGCAGCGCTAACCAGAAAGTGCGGCGTCTGGCAACGCTGTAAACGGTAACGTAAACACGGTAATGATTTGCTATAACTTTCTATTGAAACAGTAAGTAACCGCCGGCCAAGCCAGCGTCGATGGCCTATGAGGGCAATCATTGTCTGCGGGTTCGCCGGCTGGCCAAAGCAATCCCAGTTGGAAGGAGCGCGGTGCGCGTGAGTAAGGGACATCGTCGAAAGCAAAACTACTGACCCTGGTTGTGGGTCAACTAACAGCAGCTATTTGCGAATTTTGAAAGCTTTGCTAGCCATGCTGGTCACGTAGTATGCATAGTCTGCCCAGTCGGCTCCATCTTTTGTACTGCTACCAAGTGCAGGCAGCGTCATAGAGCAGGCAGTGCAACTGATGCACTCTGTGCCACGAGCGCTGCGCTGCCTTTGTCGCTGCATGAGCCCAGGAACGAAACAAGAAGCTCGAAACACACGTGACTAGACGCATGTAGATTTGTGAAAACGCTTCATTGACCCATAGCTGGCCAAATGTTTCCTAGCATAACTACGTTCCTGAGGAACGCAAAATCCCAGAAGCGCGTGCTCTGGCGGAGACGTTGTACGAACACTGCCGTACAGCCAGGTATCTTATTTATGTGGTCGAAATACCACCAGCTGCCGTGGTCACTTCAACCACGATTAGTTGTACCCGGTCCCTAAATTTGATCGTTGGCACCAGGTGCCTTGCCCTGCCGCGTTGGCTCAGTGGTTACGGCGCTCGGCTGCTGGCCCGAAAGACGCGGGTTCGATCCCGGCCGCGACGGCTGAATTTCGATGGAGGCGAAATTCTTGAGGCCCGTGTACTGTGAGATGTCAGTGCGCGTTAAAGAACCCAAGGTGGTCGAAATTTCCGGAGCCCTTCACAACGGCGTCCCTCATAGCCTGAGTTGCTTTGGGACGTTAAACCCCAATAAACCAAACCAAAGCAACCAGGTGTCTTGACGAGGATTAAATGAGCGCCCTAGATAGGCTGGAAAGAGCCGCTGCAGGCTCTGCTTTGACAGAGCAGGTGCGCATTACGTAGTTTTATAAGAAATAAACGACACTTTTAGTGGGCTTAGTATATTTGGCTGGTATACGGAGAGTCCACTTACAACGAACACCAGATATAACGGGCGGAAAAATCTTTTCAACGCTTCAGATATGGACCTTACGCGTTAGGCCGCACATTCGCGTCAAGGAGGCGTTTGTGCCTTGGTCAGCAACGAGCAACGAGAAATATTCAGCAACAAAATTATTTTTTTTTGTCGTGATGCTGTGTTCTTTTTTTTTGGGGGGGGGGGGCAACCTACTTCAGCAGTCTCATAAACAACACATTGAGATCAAGCACTTCACTATAACATATGTCTGCGATGAAAGACTCCGGAATTCCATGCGAACTCTTCGTGTTTATAGGACCGCTTAGCGTGTGGAAAACTCGCATGATGGATGAACACGCTGAACTGCCGCGTTCAACGAGTCTAGTGCTCAGAGAACAGTGCTCTTTACCGCAGGAGAAATATGCTCCGCAAGTTCAACTTCCTGACTTGTTCCGTAATTTTGATGTGCGGGCGGAGTAAGGGAGTCACGGCGCCGCAGGGCATACCGAGATCTGTGAATTCGACGAGATCAAGCGAGGCATGAGGAGGGTCAAAAAGGTTCCTAATATTCCATGCAACAAAGATAACAAGAAGCCTCGGAGATGGCCGAAAAGCCTACGGCATCTCTAAACGGAGCTTTTCTGTTGCGCAGCCACTGGTACGAAACCAACTCGGAGTATGGATACCCTTTTAGTTGTTCTTCTACTGCGTCAGCAGTAAAGCCTCCTTTCCCAAAAATAACCGCACTCTGTGCGCGTGGGGGGGGGGGGGGCGTCTGCCTTGCGTGCAGCCTCCACCCTTGATTCACACGACACCCCGTTGGGCGCACATCCGGGCACACACTGGTAAAAATGCACTTTCAAGTTGTGGGGACGCACTCGTTCGTCCCCTGTGGTTCGCTTTCCCGCAATGCACTCCAACTGTACTTAGCTCCCCCGAAACGCACTCTTCTCAGTTTGGTTACTTTAACTAACAGGGGAGGGCGCTCGCGTCGCAGCGACATCAGCGCCACGGATGGCGTTTTGCTGCGCGCTCGCGGGGAGCGACGGGCTCTCTTCTCCTTGGGACCGGGAAGCGCGCGGACGTTTCGCGAGCCGCTCCGCTCTTCGGCGCGGGCGACCTCGTGTGTAAACATGCTCGTCCCGTCCGGCCTCGGAGTTTTTCCCTCTGCCCTACCGTGGGCGAACATTCGCTCGTAACCGTGTAGGTGAGTCGGACATCTCCGATTCCAAAGTGTATTTTGTTGCTAGCTGGCGTTATTGTTGTTATAGCAATAAATGCCTTGTTTGTGTCAGCCAGTGTGTCGTGCCTTTGTTCCCGCAGAGCAAGGCCCGCCGTGGTCGGCGTGCGCTCGGTAGCGTACACAACCACGGGGTGGGGTCTGCGCGGCTTTGAACTGGGTCAGCCGCGTTTAAACGGGGAGAAAGTATTTATCTCCCCTATTTTAAACCCCACTTCTGGCAGCCCAACGTGGGGCCTGCTCTTTGAACATTTGACGACTGTCTGTTCGGTTCGAGGAACGCTCTTTGTCCGGACTTGACAAGTGCTAGGCCTAGTGTGAATTTTGATCGCTGGGACCTGCGGCATGCTTTCTTGAGTGCGAGGTGTATTCGCGAGCATGTCTGAGCTTTTCGACATGCTCAGCATGTTTTTTCGTCAAGTTTTTCGTTTATTGGGAGTTTCTTCAGCACGAGAACCACTTGGTCCGCATCGAGGGAGCGCGTGGCCTAGCGCCCGCGGAGTTGCCGAGCCCAAAGCGAGTGAGTACGGAAGCCGCGTGGGTGGTCCGAGTTTTCTGTATATATTTTCTCGCTGTCTCTTTTTCGACTCAGCGAGTCGCAGCTCCGAGAGCCGGGTGGGCTGGGGCCACGGGTGCCGCTACGAGCTTGCTGGTATTGCAGCTTGGCACCGGGCGCTGCGACACCGTCCGATACGGTGGGCGCCGACAGCTCAGAAGCTGCTTCTCGCAGTGAGCGTGGCAGGACCATCCCACAAAGCTGATGTCTCCTCACGGCTGCGTGCACGAAACCCGTTTCGGGTCTTTCTTTTTTTATGTTTGAGGGTCGTTGTGACTATGGTAGCGAGGCCTAAGGCTTTTCAGAGCTGCCTGCACCATGTCGAAAGTGACACGACCACCGCTCCGTGGTGTTGAGAGAGGGCGCATTTTGCTCCCCACCCGTTTTTTTAACCTCGTATGAACTGAGCAGGCTCGTTCAACTCAAGAAAGGGCTTTGTTCACTCGAACTTTGCGTTGCACAGCCGCCCGACACGTTTTGCTAGCGAGTTGAGCTTTCAGGCACGAGGCCCTTGTGCACGCCGTTTCCCCTTTAACCTACGTTAAAGGCATGCGGAGTGTGTTTCGGAAATTTTGCAGATCCAGTGCACATCGTCTCGCTGCCGCCTGCTGCGACGGGCGGCCTGTATCCTGTTCGCCGCATCCATCCGTGGCAGCCGTGGCGAGACCAGACAGCAGCCACCTCCTGCTGCTGTTACCCAGGCGACTACTGCAGAATCCTGGCCTGCAGTGGTCAACGGCCCTCCTCTTCACGGGCCTGCGGACACGTAGTCCGCTGGCCATGCGAGTTGTCCCAGCGGAGACCTTCACGCCGCCTTCGGAATACCGCGGAAGACTGCGCGCACGCTGTCAGGGCCTCTGCTGGACGACCTGCCTCAAGTGCATGAAGACCAGGAGACTCCTCCATACAAGTAACTTGCAGGCTCGGGGGTCTATTTAAAGGTGCACTGAAGAGGAATCTGAACTCGTCTTTTTGCCGCGGGAACTCAATCTACACGTTCCGAGCATTCTTAGAAACTTCGATTTATTGCCCTGTGTGGCCGATTTCCCTAATTAAATCGAATTAACGCCCGGCTCCCGCCTTTTTTTTAAATTCTCCCTCGTACGGTGGGCGGAGCCGACCAACGCAGGGAGTGCCTTTCACCCAGTCCCGTGGCGGCTTGCCGCTCTGCCATCGGCGGAGTAATACGTAGTAGTCCGTAGAAGAAAATAGTCCGCGCGTATTTTAATTTCTGCGGGCTTATTTTGCGGTCATATTATCTGAAGATGGAAATATTTATTTGTGGAAACCTAAAAAACAAAATGAAGCGAAAGCAAAGCCTCTTCGGAGCTGGCTGAAAGGCACTCCCCGCGTTGGTCGACTCCTCCCACCATACGAGGGAGAATTAAAAAAAAAAGGTGGGAGCCGGGCGTTAATTCGATTTAATTAGGGAAATCGGCCACACAAGGCAATAAGTCGCAGTTTCTAAGAATGCTAGGAACGTGTAGATCGAGTTCCCGCGGCAAAAAGACGAGTACAGATTCCTCTTCAGTGCACCTTTAAGGTTGGGGGATGTGGGGACGCACTAGTTCGTCCCCTGTGGTTCGCTTTCCCACAATGCACTCCAACTGTAGTTAGCTCCCCCGAAACGCACTCTTCTCAGTTTGGTTACTTTAACTGACAGGGGAGGGCGCTCGCGTCGCAGCGACACCAGCGCCACGGATGGCGTTTTGCTGCGCTCTCGCGGGGAGCAACGGGCTCTCTTCTCCTTGGGACCGAGAAGCGCGCGGACGTTTCGCGAGCCGCTCCGCTCTTCGCCGCGGGCGACCTCGTGTGGAAACATGCTCGTCCCGTCCGGCCTCGGAGTTTTTCCCTCTGCCCTACCGTGGGCGAACATTCGCCCGTAACCGTGCTGGTGAGTCGGACATCCTCAATTCCTCAGTGTATTTTGTTGCTAGCTGGCGTTATTGTTGTTATAGCAAAAATTCAGGGGCACTTTGACTGTCTAAAGTGCGTAGAGGCGAAAGCGTTTTCAGCACCACTTTGACTAGCTCTGTGGCACTGGTGGCGTCACACATAATTCAGTACTATTTACTAAGTGACGACAAATAACTAATTAAGGGTCAATTACTGATTAATGACTGAATACTAATTAACTTAATTAATGACGCTTAAGCTTCGCCTTTAGGAGTGGAATGCGACAGCGTGTTGTAGCGCTGCCAGGGAGTCCACGGAACGCCACCACCCGTTTGGCTCGATGCCTTGCCCTTTGAACGCAACGCTTTTTGAGGAAAGGAAATGGCGCAGTAATTCTCTGTCATATCGGTGGACACCTGAACCGCACCGTAGAGGAAGGGAGGAAGTGCGAGTGAAAGAAGACAAAGATGGCCGTAATGAAGCAAATGAAAATTGTATTTGAGGAAAGGAAATTACGCAGTGTCTGTCTCACATATCTCGGTGGACAGCCGTCAAAATTCAGGGGGGGGGGCACTTTTTTGACCTAAAGTGTGATCACTGATGCGTGATCACACTTTACACAGCTTCGCCTCTAAGAGTGGAACGCGACAGCGTCTTGCAACGCTGGCAGGGAGTCCATAGAACGCCTACGCCCATTCGGTTGTACGCCTCGCTCGTCGGTAATTGGGTTTTTGAGGAAATGAAATGCATCTGTCTCTCATGTCTCGGTGGACACTTAAACCTCGCTGGAAGGGAAGGAAGGAGGATGGGAGTGAGCGAAGACACCGTATTCACTAGAGGCGCCTTTGTTCATTCCAAACCGTCGAGCTGGCATGGTGGAGTGGATAGCATGCTCGTCTCGCACGCCGGAGACCGGGGTTCGATTCCCGAGCTCGACCAATTTCCTACTCGGTTTTATTTATTTATATGGCATGACTAGAAAAGTTAATTAGGGTGATTGGGTAATTAAGCAATTAACTATGCTCAGTCCCACTTACTTGGAGCATCACTATACGATCCCTTCAAATGGTTGCATGGTTCTAGTCAAAGTACAATTGGCCCCGTTTGAAATTCGCGCACTGTGACGTCACGACCGTTTCGACCAATTGAAAAGGGTGACATTTCTGTTGACAACTGCTGCTTACAACGATGAGACATTAAAGGCTTTCGCCTTAATAAATGCCTTGTTTGTGTCAGCCAGCGTGTCGTTCCTTTGTTCCCGCAGAGCAAGGCCCGTCGTGGTCGGCGTGCGCTCGGTAGCGTACGCGACCACGGGGTGGGGTCTGCGCGGCTTTGAACTGTGTCAGCCGCGCTTAAGCGGGGAGAACGGATTTCTCTCCCCCTATTTTAAAACCCCAAAAAGTACAGTACCTTCACCCTCCCCCCATCGCCCACCTGTGAGGAGGAGTATTGTGTTTACCTTTCTGCCGCCCTCTGCTACGCTTGGCTTCTCTTGAAATCCACCCCGTTGCTCTTGAGGACCATCGGTTATCCTGGCTTCGCATTACATGCCCCGCCCAAGTCCATTTCTTTCTCTTGATTACGACCAGTATGTCATTAACCCGCGTTCGTTTCCTCAACCACTCCGCCCGCATCCGATCTCGGTTTTCGGTTTGATTTCGGTTAGGTTATCATTGACCTGTGCTTGATCCCTGACCCACTCTGCCCTCTTTCTGTCTCTTAACGTTTCACCTCTAAATATTCTTTCGATAGTTCGCTGCGTTGTCCTTAACTTCAGGTGAACGCTCTTTGTTAGCCTCCCCGTTTCTGCCCCATAGGTCAGTGCCGGGAAGATACAGCTGTTGTATACTTTTAAGGCGAAAGCCTTTAATGTCTCATCGTTGTAAGCAGCAGTTGTCGACAGAGAATGTCACGCTTTTCAGTTGGTCGAAACGGTCATGACGTCACATTGCGCCAATTTCAAACGGGGCCAATTGTACTTTGGCTAGTAACCCAAGGGAGCATCATTTTCAGCGATTCTAAAATGGGTATCAATAATTTCGCTAAAGGGCGAATTACAAACACCTCCCTTAGAATCCTTAACGCAACCAAATTCTCACCAAATTATTCCGAACTGATATGGGTCCCAGCCCATTCGGGGAATCCGGGGAAGGAGGCAGCCCACAATAAAGCCCGAGGTTTCGGCGACCGGGCAGTGGATGAGTCTGGCTCCCTGAATTTCACGGACTCCATGATCACATATGATCTCACCAATCATTTTAAACTAGAGAGGAGAATTTTCCCCCCTCCAGACAAAACACTTACTAAAGAACAAAAGAGGTTACGTGGAGTCGTCTACAGACGAGATCGATACGCACCCCATCACTCCTCGCGCACATTTATCCCGATCTTTAGAGCCCAAACCACAAACACTGTGGCCAACGTGCCACCTACGATCACATCCTGTGGGACTGCAAAATAGAGCCACCTCCGGGTGATCTAGTTACAGCTCCTTCTCTCGAGCGGTGGGAGACCGTGCTGGCTAGCTCTGACCCCAGAACGCAAGTTTTGGCGGTGGAGTGGGCTGACAAAGTCGTCGAGGGCTATGTGCTCTCGACCACTTAACGCGACCTCTTGCCAAGCTCTTCCCGGCGAATAAAATGTTTTACAATCAATAGTAACCATGCAACCAGTTGAAGGGACCATATAGTGATGTTCCAAGTAAGTGGGACTGAGCTTAGTTAATTGCTTAATTACCCAATTAGCCTAATTAACTTCTCTAGTCAGGCCATATAAATAAATAAAACCTAGTAAGAAATTGGTCGAGCTCGGGAATCGAACCCCGTTCTTCGGAGTGCGAGACGAGCATGCTATCCACTCCGCCATGACAGCTCGATGGTTTGGAATGAACAAAGGCACGTCTAGTGAATACGGTGTCTTCGCTCACTGCCATCCTCCTCCCTTCCCTTCCGGCGAGGTTTAGGTGTCCACCGAGATATGGGAGAGAAGCAGCGTTGCAAGACGCTCTCGCGTTCCACTCTTAGAGGCGAAGTTTAACATCTTAGCCACACATCAGTGACCACACTATAGGTCAAAAAAGTTCACCCCCCCCCCCTGAATTTTGACGGGTGTCCACCGAGATATGTGAGACAGTTACTGCGTAATTTTCTTTCCTCAAATACAATTTTCATTTTCTTCATTACGGGCCATCTTTGTCTTTCACTCCCACTTCCTCCGTTCCTCTACGGTGCGGTTCAGGTGTCCACCGAGATGACAGAGATTTACTGCGCCATTTCCTTTCCTCAAAAACCGTTGCGTTGAAACGGCAAGGCATCGCGCCGAACGGGTGGTGGCGTTCCGTGGACTCCCTGGCAGCGCTACAACACGCTGTCGCGTTCCACTCCTAAAGGCGAAGCTTAAGCTTAATTAGCAGTTAATTAGTATTCAGGCATTAATCAGTAATTAACCATTAATTAGTGTTTTGGCATCACTTAGCAATTAGTACTCAATTACATGTGACGCCACCAGTGCCACACAAGCACTGAAAGTGGTGCGGAAAACGCTTTCGCCTCTACGCACTTTAGACAGTCAAAGTGCCCCCTGAATTTTTTTTCTTGATGGATATCGGTAAACTGCTTTTCATGATCTGAGAGAACCTGCCATATAAGCTCCACCCCTATTGTATTCTTGTAGCTATTTTCCTCTCATGATGCGGATCAGCGGTCACTACCTACCCTAAGTAGACACATTCCCTTAATACTTCCAGCTCCTCGCTACCAAGTGCGAACTGCTGTTCCTTTGCTAGACTGTTGAAAATTACTTTGGTTGTTTGCATGTTAATGTTTAGGCCCATCGTTCTGCTCTGCCCGTCTACATACTCTGCTGTTCATTTACTGAGTGACTTAGCAAGGCAATGTCATCAGCGAATCGCAAATTACTTAGGTATTCTGTCATCCCCAACTGTTCCCAATTCAGGCCTCGGAATACTTTCTTCCAACAGGCAGTGAATAGCATTGGCGAGATCGCGTCTCTCTGCTTGACACCCTTCCTTATTAGAATTATTTTGCTGACTCTGTGGAGGACTATGGTAGCTCTAAAGTCGTTATAGATACCTTCCAATATTTGCGCATAGCTCTCTTCTACGCCCTGACTGCGCAATGCCTGCATGACAGCTGAAGTTACCACTGAGTCAAATGCTTTCTCAAATCAATAATTGCTATAAATAGGGGTCTGTTATATTCGGATTTAACTATTAAATGATTTATAATATTAATACGGTCTATTGTCGGGTATCCTTTATGAAAGCCTGCCTGATCATTTTGTTGATTGAAGTCTAAGGTTGACCTGACTCTTTTAGTGATTACCTCAGTAAATACTTTGCAGCCAATAGACAGTGCGCTGATTGGCCTGTAATTTTTCATGTCTTTGACGTCTCCTTTCTTATGAATTAAGATAATGTTAGCGTTTTTGCAAGCTTCTGGTACGATCGAGGACACAAGGCATTGCCTGTAGAGAGTGGCTGGTTTTCTAGCACAATCTCCCCTCCGTCCTTCAACAAATCCGCCTTACCTGATCCTCCCCAGCTGCTTTCCCTCTTTTCATTGCTCCTAAGGCTTTCCTGAGGCTAAGACCACGTGAATGAGGCCTCGTGACTCGCCGCAGCTGCAGCCGCCACGCTAGGGTGGCCAGGCCGCTGCTCCGATAGCGGTGCGCCTACCATCGCTTCACTAGATGTGGTCAGGTGATTATGCACGTGACTCGGAGTTCGCTTAAGACCACGACGCCGCTTACTCATGCAGTGTCGCCATGGATTAGAGCGCGGCTGACAGTGTCCCGAAACTAAAGCGTTAGTTTGACATTTCAGCATGAAAATATATATCGTTAAAAAGTTGGCGCGGTGTGGTGCGAAGGATAAGTATGGAAGGAGAGATTAGATGCATGCAATGAACGAACGAACAGTTGATTTTTCTACTCGATCTAAGAGGGAGATGGTTATTAAAGGATCCTTTTCGTCGTGTAGATTCGATATTGCTTAATCATGTTGCTCGAGGACACTTGTGGAGAGGTTCACCTATTATTAACAATAAAGAAGAAAGATGCAAGCAAGGAGAAAACTTATTCTTAGTGTTACCTGACGAAACCAGCCCTCGATCCGGCCGAAAGAGCTGGTTTTAACCGTATGTCAGCGCCCTCGGAGGGGACGCTAACCAATTTGGTTAACTCCACAGACATCCGCCGAAGAAAAAATTGGGGAGAGTAAAACATTACTAATCAATGATTGGGAAAAGAAACCACAGCCAATCGATAATTGGGGAAAGATTACTCAATCTGTCCAACAGTGTACAAAATATACACTTTCCATCATAGTGATTTCAGAGGATTCTCCCTTCCTCCAGCAAGCTTCGCAATCATTCTCGCTTTCCAGCGCATGCAAGTTTTTTCAACCTCTGGTAAATCCAGGTTCGAGGAAAGTCATCTTCAAGGCCCATCTGTTCGGGGCTGTCCATCGCAAACTGTCATGACGCAGAGTAAATGGACGGGCAGAAATTCGTACAAAGCGTATCTCTCACGTGACCCTTCACTGTGCATGCGAGCTGAGGTTGACTCGTACTAACGAGCGGTCATTCTTCACGTTCGCAGTTAGCAGGGCAATGTCTTGTTGACCACGACTCCAGCTGTCAATGAACGCCGCCTTTGCCACCTCGAGCTTTGACCAGTGGTGCCGCTGAGATGGGGCAAAAGTTGCGGGACGCAACGCGGATTACGATGGCTCGTCGCCGTCCGCTTGCACCCGCCTCGCCGCAAGAACGCGCACAATTGTATGAGACCTGGCGTATACGTCCTGGAGGGGTTTGAAGTTTCCCGTATTCTCGAAATCCTTCACTCTCCGGCTCCCCTTATCCTTCTGGGTAGCGACTATGACTCACCCCCTTCTCTGCCGTTGTGCGGAGGACAGAAAAAAAAGAAACTGAATGGGTATATTTTTTTTCGTGAAGCCAGACGTGGGAAACACACATAGCCTTGGAAACTGCACCCCAACCAAGGGAACCAACTTATTAGTGAAAATTAATAATACATGACAGTGAACAATATCAAAACGTTTTATGAGAGAAGAAGTCGCAAAAATTTAAAAGAAAGCGCAAACTCAGTAATTTCTGTATTTAGGGCGACCGCGCTGCGTGCATGATACCACGCAGGTGGCTCGCGGAAGATGGCTCCACCAGACTACCCGCTGATCCCTGCTGAATCTGCAACGAGGTTCAGGGAGCCGAGAAGCAGTGCTGCCTCTACACCAGACGCAGCACCAGTGAGCACGGTAGCTGCGGCTGGTCCTTGGAGAGCACCCGGTAATGATGCAACGTAGGAGGGTGTTCCTGCTGGTGGTCGACCAGCTGCTGTTGGTAATGCTGCTGCTGCATGGTGGGAAAGCAGGAGGACGACACGCTGCTTTAGTTCCCTCTTCAGGAATAGCGTACGTAGATACACTCGCAAATGAATGCTCTACTGCGGCGTTTGGTGTGGAAGAGGACTCGCAGACACACGTTTTGAAACAGCCAGGGGGCTAAAACAGCATACATTTACTGTTGACCCATTCCAACGCGCGAGACTCCACATACAAAAAAAGCACTTGGGAAGCAAGTTTAAACCAAACATTGCGACTTATATTTCTGCTCATTTCTTTCCTTATGAGAGTCGCAGTGGGTGCTATTTATCAAAATGTCACGCTTCCGTCAGCGCTATGTTCAAAAACACGCTCCATTGAGATGTATATATATAAAAAGAAAGTGTAAATTCCTTCGTTATTCTAAAGCCCCAGTGGCGGCGCAGCGGTTATGGTGCTCGGTTTCTGACCCAAGATGCAGGCTCGATGCAGACCGCGGCGGTCGAATTTCGATGGAGGAGAAATTCTAGAAGCCCGTGTACTGCGCGATGTCAGTGCACGTTAAAGAACACCAGGTGGTCAAAATTTCCAGAGTCCTCCCCTATTGCATCTATCATAGCCTGTGTCGCTTTTGACGTTAAGCAACATAAAACCAAATACCCAACCTTATTTATATTAATGACGCCTTCGAAAATAAGTCCATCGTCCAGACCTGTTCTGAAAGGGCGATTTCCACGTGGCAGGGTGTCTCGAACTACCCATGTTGGATAATTAACACACGCGGTGTACAAACTGCCCTTCGTTAACATCTGGAAAACATGAATGACAATAATTATACGGATTCCTACGCTTGTGTAAGGCTCCACAATGAGTGGGATGAAGGCTTCCTTCATGCGGCAAGTTTTTTTCAACTTCCCCATGCTTTCAGGAAGCAGCCAAAGGGTGACGTCAAGGCGTTCCCCCCTTCTTTACTGGCTTATTTTGTTGCTGTCTTTATATTTGGATTCCCACAGTACCCCGAAGTACGCTTTGCCCCATTACTGAGCGTTGCGACAATTATCGCTACTGAACTCGCGTCCATCATTTTTGACGTCCATTGCTTTGTTTGTGCACATTACACTTTGGTTTGGAGTGTCAGCAGTATATACAGCTGCCACAGCGCCACTTAAAAGCCTGCATATAGTGTGTATCCATCTCTCAAGACGCTGAGTCACTCAAAATTTTGTACTCGTGGTTCTCTTGTTCGGCGGGAAGATTCCGGATATCCCGGCGTTGCAGCTAAAGTAGAGACATAAGAATTTTGAAATTAAAGTGAAAGACTTGGAAGAATCGGGTAGCTCAAGTAGGCTGCCAGAGTTTCTGAATGGACTATCAATCCTCGCTCCGCAGCTATTCATCTTACCATTGAATGTCATTAACTACAATCTCCGTGGGCGGCCTCTCTTCTTGAGGCTTTCCTGCTGTGTCCTTCTACGCGCACATATTAAATGCTGCATTAGGAGCAACAGTCACGTTCAGATAAAGACAAACTGAAAACAACGCTATAAATTTTTTCTTGGTTGGCAAAATCTGATAATTCGCAATTTCGCGGCTTTGTTGCCGCCGATGCGACAGCGAAAGGTGCATTTATTGCTAAGAGATTTGGATTAGAAGTTGACAAAATCTTCCCGGTGCTCAGATTCATACTCGGGACTCTGTTGACGAAATAGGAGAAAGCGACGGAGAGTGGGGGAAACGGCGAATCCGTGATTGCTGGCTGCGGGCGCTGGGCTTCCGCCTAGAAGCATCCAAAATGTAAACTACTGCCGGCCGGATGTTGAAGGCCTCTATCAGCCGTTGTCGCTTCGTTTACGTTTGCAACAGAGTTACGATGGATCCTGTTCCCGATTCCGACAACGAAGTTGGCTCAAAGAACTGCGACCTGCTTTCAACGACCTAAGCCTCACACAAGTTAGATCCTTTTGAGGACTGAGACGGCGCGTCTGCTAAGGAAGTCCTTGCGCCGAGCCATTGTCATGAATGACGTGTAGCGAGAGGTACGTGCGGGCATATTTAAATTCTGTAATACTAATCCTGGTAGGGCTCTTCATCAGTGCAGCGTCTTGGTACATTGACGAAGCGAACACTAAGTGCTGTGCGTTCGCTAAAGTGGAGGCGCTTGGGTCATTGGCTATTTATTTATTTATTTATTTATACAGAATACCCCTAAAGGCCCTCGAGAGGGTATTACATAGGGGGGGGGGGGGCACAGGCAATTGAACAGAATAATAAAAAAAAACCCACAAATATAAAACAAACAACAAAAGCACAAATAAGACACACTGGATGAAATAAGTAAGCAAAAGAATCAATCAAAAGCACAAATAAGACACTTTGCATGACATATAAGTAAGCAAAAGAATCAAAAGAATGGCAGCGCGGCAAAGAACGAAGATTACTGCATTATTAAAATTATACAAACAGAACACTAATACAATGAATCTTTTTAGTAACAAACCCTGCAAAAAAGGAAGCCATGAACAAATAAAATAACAATGTATGCGAAGAGTTAAGCAGTAGTTATTGAAGATATAAGTTTAAAATATTTATCAGGATCAGTGGTGGTTGCGATATGTGAAGGCAGAGTGTTCCAGTCAGATATTGTGCGTGGTAAGAATGAATGCGCATAGATAAATGTCCTGCACGTGAAACGTCTAACTTTAAAGGGATGATCGCGGCGGTCAAAAATCGAAGTAGGCAAAGAAAAAAAGTCGTTATGAAGTGATGGATGATGATAAAGTTTATGAAAAAGTGACAGTCGTGCAATTTTACGGCGGAGACATAAATCCTGGAGACCTGCGCGTTTCTTTAAGGCTGTGACGCTGGTGTTACGTGAATAATCGGAGTAAATAAAACGAACGGCGCGGTTCTGCAATGATTCAATGTTATTTATTAGGTAAGATTGGTAAGGGTCCCAAATAGCCGAGGCATATTCAATTTTAGGTCGAATTAGAGTGGTATAGGCATGAGCACGGAGGTGAGGAGGAGCATGCTTTAGGTTATGTTTTAAGAGACCTAATGACCGATTAGCAGATGCAAGCATAAGGTTAATATGGTGGTTCCATGCTAAGTCTGAATGAAGGTGAAGTCCTAAGTACTTATACGTGGCGACTAGCTCGAGTGAGCTATTATTTAAGGAGTATGCTGTTTGAATTCGAGACATTCGGTTAGTAAAAGACATCAATTTAGTTTTTGAATGATTAAGTTGCATAAGCCAGGTTGAGCACCATGCTGTTACTGAATCCAGGTCGGATTGAAGGGATTGGCAATCGGTGTTAGAATAAATTTTGCGATAAATTACACAATCATCAGCAAAAAGTCTGATATGGGAAGAAATGGAATCCGGTAAATCGTTGATAAATATTAGGAAAAGTAAGGGGCCAAGCACACTTCCTTGTGGGACGCCAGAGTGTACTTGGCTGAAAGACGAATTGTGGTTATTGTCAGTTGTAAATTGAGACCTGGAAAACAGAAAATCTTTAACCCATGCAATGACAAGAGGGTGAATATTAAGCAGTGCTAGTTTCATTAATAACCGGTTGTGAGGTACTCTGTCGAAAGCTTTAGAAAAATCAAGAAATATGGAGTCTACTTGAATGCCAGCATCAATCGATGAATGTATGTCTTGAATGAATCCGGCAAGTTGCGTTTCGCAAGAGTAGCCTTTACGGAACCCATGTTGATATTTAAAGATAATGTTATGTTCTTCAAGATAGTTAATTACCTGCGAGTGAATTACGTGTTCAAGAAGTTTGCAAACAGTGCTAGTTAATGAAATGGGTCGGTAATTTAGTGGTGAGGAACGATCGCCAGACTTGAAAATTGGCACAACTTTAGCTAGGCGCCAGTCCAGCGGAATCACGCCTGATGATAGAGATTGTGAAAAAATAGCGGACAAGATGCGATGAATACCATCAGATGAATTTTTGAGTATTTTGTTATTAAAGCCAAGGTGATCTGATGCTGATGTTGTTTTAAGCTTCCCTAGTAAGGATAAGATACCGGTCTCACTGATAAATATTTCGGACATTGATGTATTAGAAGTGCTGACAGAAACAGGAGGTAGAGGGAGATCTTCACGGGTAAAAACGGATGTGAATGCGTTATTGAAAAGTTCGGCGCATTCGGCCACTGGAACACTGCTGCCTTCCGCGTTAGTAAGAGTAATGTCAGGATGATTAGCGGGGTTTATTATCTGCCAGAACTTCCGTGGATTGTTTGTTAGCATTGCCGGTAGATCGTGTGTGAAGAAGTGCCTACGTGCAGATATCAACTCAGACTGATATTCCTTATCACATAATTTGTACCGTTGCCAAGATTCGGAGTGTCTGTTCTTGTCGGCTTGTCTGTAAAGGCGCTCACAGATCTTTTTCCTTGTCGAATAGTTGCGTGCCGTTGCACCAACTTCGTCCAAGGAGCACTTAGAGAGGCATTTGGAGGTCCTTTGCTGCCCAGACCTTGTAAATTGTGGCTTCGTAACGAAACCATGCGTACACGCAAAACGCGTTAAAATAAGGGTTTAAAAATCATACAAGTTGATCATTGAGAAATTTAATTTACTCTTCTGAATAAGAAACGCCTAACGACAAAAACAGTAATTACTACAGAGAGAGCGCTAATCAGTGGAAAGCAAACTATCGTTGTTACGGGGTTGACCAAGTTGAGAAAAAAGTGCGTGACTGTTATTTTAGACAAGTGTGATGCCGCGTTTAAAAGGGTTGGTGTTCCAGAACTGTACAGCATCTTTAATTACAAGGTTAACCTGCGAAAGCCACCAGCAATCCCCATTCACACCCAAGAAACCGGCCAGCTGCCTGCCGATGACAGTCGCTTACAGGACTTCGGGGCGCTCCATCTACGACTGCTGGTCTTCGGGTGTCGGCGCTGGAAGGGAACTCGCCTAAGACGCGCCTGCTCAAGGTCTGGTCGCTGTCAGTGTCGGCAGCCAAGGCGAGTTCCCACTTGAAGCGCACGACCGCCGAGTCGGGGGCGAGAGAAGCGCCATGGCACTCCAGCGCTGCAAAATAGATGAAACCGCCCAGGCGATGCGCTGTAGACAGCCTCGAGAGCTTTCGTCACGTGCTTAATTCAAACCAGAACGATTTTTAAAGACGCCGAATTGAGACGCCTGAGTTCTCGTGCCTTTCGGCCCCTTATTGTACATTCGACTGGCACCACCAACAGACATATCATCGCTGGGGAGGGATGGCGAACCGCAAGTGTCTTCTCAGGAAGCTTAACCTATATGAAGACTGCTTTCCACGCAGCTTGGAGGTAGTAAGACCAAACGGCGATTAGCAGTTAAGTGGTGGTATACTATCAAAATCCATCTCGGTTTGGACTTCACTGCAAACGACCTGTGCAGATACAATTTCGACCTTGAAATGATAAGGAGCGCGCTCACAGTTTACTAGCTTAGAGCGAATACAGGGCACAGACTAATCGGGGACGAATATGAAGAGCGAATTTTCTCAGCCTCACCTGAGCTCACTGAAATGCTGAGAAAGTGGCGCTGGTAACAAATATGTGATTCATGTGCATAAATCACGGCAACTGAGCTCAAGTGTATTTTATCAGAACCTTCCAGAGATCACTTCCAGGCTCAGGAATAATGTTCACGCGAGCTCAGCCCCCAATTACATTCTTTAACATTACATGGCTGTGAGGATATTACTGTTCATTTTTATTAGCCTAATCTAAAGGGTATACGGACACTGTGTGTTGCTCCAGTGTATCCTAGCAAATATAGTTATTCAAGATTCCGATGCCACGATGTTAGCTGGTGCACGAAGCTGGCTGGTGAAGATATGATTTAAGTTTATTTCTTAATCTTCAAAAAGAGGCCTGCTGAGCTGCTCAGGGTCAGCCGCTAAGTAGCACAGGTAGAAGTGGTGGGCTTGTCTGGACAAAGGCTTGCTATAAATTACAGGTGTGAAGATGACCCCTGGCATGTTAGAGGAGGATGACAGCTTTGCAAGGTTAAAAATTGCTAGATCTTGCAAGATACATGTCGTCATTATATGCAGAACAACGGGCTTGCTTCAATCCAGCCATTTCCCGCTTTCAGCTTATGGGGACTCCCGCTGTAGGGAGGGCAGCCTGTGCTTCTCCCTTTCGACTCCTGCGAAACGCCGTCCGCTAAGCAAGGCGCAATACAAATCTGGCTGCGCGAGGTTCGGCCACGCCTCAGGGTGTCGCGATACGTGGTCCTCTTTTTTTGGCCACGGAGTCGTGACGTACGCTCAAAGGTGGGCTGGTTCCGGATCGAGTCAGTCGCGGGTGCGTTGACAGGCGAGCAACGAGTCTAGGACACGAGACAAGGTACGTGAGGGACCGTTTCTGGCTTTTGCCGACGATTATTCGAATGCCTTGTCATACAGGTTCTTAACGTCACGAGCCGTGAGCCTTGCGCCCCGCCCTTGCAGAAGCTGCGAGCGTCCGGTGAAACCCGCTGAGTAACCCCCGCCGATGAGCCACAGCAGCGGCTGCACTTCCCTGCGCATGACCACCCTTATACGTGCACGCATGTGCTGCGGCCTGCTGTAGGGTTCCGAAGGCTTCCGGGTGCGAATTAACTGAGGGAGTGCAATATAGTGTTTGTGTTTGCACGGTTGTTGTCTGCGTAATAAATATGTGTACTGGGTATGTTGCCAATTCTGTCGGACTGAGAGCGCACAACCGTGGCTTAGCACACCGGACCCGTTTCAGCTCGGTACTCGAACCACGCGACTCGGGATATATAAGAAAGCCCACTCCTTGGCCGCTAAACACCGTGTGTGAAGGAATTTCAGCAGACACCCACAACGTGATGGGCACAAGAATTGCAATCGCGCCGAGGACCACTGGAATGGATAACGGTGAATTTTTTTCCACGTATGGCGAATTATTTTACCTATGGCCGCTGCACTTCCATGTATTATTCGTTAATATTCACGACTGTCCCTGCGACTTTCCGCCTTTCTGGACTCTTCAGGAAGATATAAGCGCATTATCTAAAAGTTAAATCGAGAGCTGCCTAAACCGACTCTCATTCTGCTCACGGCGATTTCAGAGCTTGGGTACCGCTATCGCTGCCAACGAACCAGCTTTTTTAAGGGAACGAGTTCACCCATATAAACTTTTCAAGTAATTTCGTGCCGTAGCAATACCTCCTCTGTTATCAATGCTTGTCAGATAATGTTTCTGATGGGAGACCACAGCGCGGATGCGTCGTTCACAGGCCCTCATAGACCACTTGGACGACGCGGGAGTTGTCGAAACACCTGCAATTAAATCATAGGTTTATAATATCCGGCGTCTCACCCATCGCAAGAATATTTAGGCACGTGCGAGCATCGTGTTGGAAGCTCTCCTTGAATTTCTGAGAGACGCATAAGGTGCTTGCCTCCTGAATGGCACGCCACAAATTCGTTCAATGTCCTTTGTGTCTGAATGTGGCTTAAGTACCGCCCTATGGTAAACTAACTCACCCTTCACATCCTTGTAGATGCCTAGCAGGAACAACAGGAACACAAGCGAAGGCCGCATGCCAGCGATGCGGGCGGTGGCTGGTAGCCGCCTCATCTTGGAGCTGACGAACGCCGTACGTTCGTGCACGTTGGTTAATGCGAACGCCAGGTGTGATTTCTCGACGTATCCTGCGCAGACGCATACAGGTAAGTACGGTCATTACGACTCAAGGATTTCACTCTCCCAGTAGCCACGGAAAGCACACGCATCACTTCTTAGGTAATTCACCCGACTAGCATTGTGGACTCTCCCGAACTTTTGACTGCCAGAGGAAAATCTATTAAGAACTGTCCTTAAAATATTCGAGGTGTATCAGAGAGGAATTCATTAAACAATATAAGTCTCTTAAAGAATATTCAGCGTGCAATCATTCTGAAACCGTACCAGACGGAAGTTTTCTTAACCCGGGGTTTGTTTAAAAACGATTTTGCAGCGTTTGCACGGAAGCTTGTTTTTCCTGGTGAAGGTTTAATCGCTCATAGGATAGCAGCCGCTCGTCGAGCCCTGTTGTCTCCAGGAGGTGGGCGACGATCACGTGCACCTGCAGCCGTCTGCAAGCCGTCTCGTCAGAGGCACCACGGCACCACTGCAATCTGATATTACCAGGTGGTGGAGCGTCTGTAGCAAAGACGCTGCTTGGAGTTCGAGGACAAGAAGGACGGATGTTTACAGCATTCAATTCAGAGTTAAAGCTGCAGCGATTTTTTTAAAGACATTTTTTAGTGATATTAAATACATGAATGACTGAACTGGGGTATACACATGATGACAAATACAATTTTCTGTATTTCTTATCGGACGCGCAAACAATAACTTTGCTCAGGCCTCCACCTCCGGATTAGTACTACGTAGACGGCAACGATGGGCGGGCAGGGCCGCGGGAGGGAGGGCTCGTGCTAGGAATATACCCGCAAGTATCGATCACATATACGCTCTGAACGTCCGGATTAGACCTTCCGCTCTTATGTACAGTCAGGCCGGAATGGAACGTGAACACGCATATGTCATACATTTCTGCTTTGCAGCGAGATATGCCTTTACAACCTATTTTCGATTATGCATTCCAGTAGGCAATTTACCCAGACACATGAATTAGGCTAGTTGTACACTTCAGCTGCAAGTAGGCAGGTAAAATATTTTGTTTTCTTGACATCCTCTTTTCGCGTTTCATTGCGGCCTGACTGTACGTAATACATTGAATAGGTTGGGGCAACCGAAAAGGAAATAAAAATAATAGGCCCCTGCCTGCACCGTTTACACACAACAGGCTTAACCCAATTGAAAAATAAAAGAGGATGCCCGTAGGCAAGTTGTAATTTGACCACCCGTGGGTGGAAAAATAAAATATTAGGGATAATGCTACATTAGCGACCCACAGCCGAGAGAGCGGGCCCGGGGAGGCTCCCCTGACCTCCCCTGGGAAGTAGCGGAAAGGGAAATGGGACGTGGGAAGGGAATGGGGACAGCGAGATTTTTGCTCTGATCCTTCAATTATCTCGACTCCATTACTGGCCCGCCTGGCCAGGGCAGGGAGAGCATCGAGATTGCCCAATGGTGCGGCCCCACTCACGGGATGCCCGACCACCCACCATACGCAACGGGCTCCGACCGTCGGAGACAGGAAAACCTAACACGGGGTCAGTAGCTACCTGGGGCTCCTCATCGCTCACTAGAAGGCTTTTCCCACCTGCCGGCTACTAGCCGTTGAAGGTTTTTCGCGGTTTTTCGGACACCGGAAGTATGTGTGATAGTCCCGGCCAGTGGACGCCCAGTTCGTCAACGGCCTCGCGGCCTCAGAACCGGTCAGACTCCGGGGGGCCCATCTGTGCTTCCTCCAACCATCCATGCACTTATTTCCTCTCCTAGCTTACTCTTCTCCTACTGAGGAGAGAGTGTTCAAGGCTGGGTGACCGGGCCACTAACCAAGAACGTGGCTTAGGATGAGATGACCCGGGCCTACTCCACCGGTACTCCACACATCTTCGGTTTTCGCCAGACTCTTACGAGGCAGTACTAAGCCCTCATCCCCCGGCATCCCGCAGGCGGTTAAGCCTGCGGCCGGCCGTAAGGCCGCTTCCCCGGGGCGGCGGTCCTCAGAGCCTGGCCACTATGAACCCCCGCGCGGACCTGGTTTCTCCGTAACCAGAAACCGACGCGTCGGTAGCCAGACTTGCACGCCCCCGCGCGCAGAGGAAGGAAGGTAGCATGTATTCGAAAACCTTTTGGCGTTTTGACATGCCTTCCGGGCCGGATTTCGTGGGTCCAACCTGAGTATAAACCCAGGCCTGCCTCCGCTCAGGCATCGGACCTCACGTGCACGACTGGCCCTCACAGTCGTCTGGGAGTCGCTGCCACTCCCATTGGGGGTTTGCATCCCCAGAGGATGGGTCCCGGCCATCCCATCCCCACTGCTGGCATTGCACCGAAACAAAGCCTAGTAGCCGAAACTGCACCGGCCCGTATTCGGTGGCGGGGGGGGGGGCCACGAGCAGGCTGCACAATCAGATTTCCCCCCCTGTACGTAATACAGCAGGAAGGGAACGAAGGTCTCCTCGTGGCATCAGTCGCGACGCGCGACCGAGCTTGAAAGCGCCGTATGGCCGCCCACACGCCGCCCACCCGTAGGCTCCGACTGCCGCGTTGTTGTGTAACTCCCCGAGCCAGCTGCTGGCGAAGCGGGAAGGTGCGCACTCAAACTTCTGGGGCGGGGTGTAGAGTGATTTAGAGCTGACTAATCGCGTCAGGTGCGTCGTCTGCGGGGGCGGCAGTCCCGTTCGGTTGAAGCCCCTATGATGGCCCGCGAGCTAGACAGCTGTGTTATTTAGACGCAGGTTAACAGCTCTGGTAGAACGCCGAAATCCCACCCGAGTGCTCAAATGAGTAAGAATGGCTCACATTGACGATGTGGGCCACAAGGCAATGTGTGTACCGATTCTTAAAATGAACGAGCTTCGCTGTAAAGGGCAAGATGAGCCGCTACAGAGGATAGCTTAGGCTGCGTTGTACCGCCGTGGTGGAGGCCGTGGTTGTCGCAGTGCCTCTCCTGCCATGCGGAGCCGTCTGTGAACGCCAGAAGGTGGTCGGCAGAGTTGTCGGTAACGCGTTACAAGTAACGGCGTTACCGGTAACGCGTTACTTTATTCGGTAACTTAGTAACGTACTCGTTATCATTTCGGAACTGTAACGGGTAACGTACTTACGTTGACATTTTTCGGTAACGTGAGGAGTCACATTACTAGTTACTTTTTATTTAAGTTGTCCCACTCTCCCTCTTTTCCAAAGGAAAAAAAACGCCGAAAAGATGTTGCAAATAAACAAAATCTACCGGTGTTCTCGACGACACTTCTTGCGGCTCGCATCAATGCTAAATAACACCTGCCCTTGACGACGCACTGAACTAACAAAAAAAGCACGAACACGCAGTCACACACTTGTCTTCACCCCCAACCACTCACACACACAAGTCTCTAAAGAGTGGACGCATGCCGAGCCACGAATGATCCATTTGCAGAAATCCATAAGTCAGTTTCTGCGTAAGCTTCTTTTCCAACCAAAAGGTCTCGTTCCCAGGCGACACTCTCGCATTCTTGGTGGAAGCAGTTCCCTTTTCTGGGTAAACTCAGGAATGTCGCCAGTTTACTTCAAGATGGCCCCAAGAGAGCCGGCAAAAGAGTACAATGGTACAGCACTGAAAAGGGGATTGCAGTCAATCGGATGTTTCGATCTGCAACTGCGGCTACGCTTCTGGTTATTGAGTTCCTAATTGAGCGAAGCTGACCTTGAACACCTTGACGAAAACACTCGCATTTTTTGCGATAATTATGCACGTTCAAGTAAGAAAAATTGTTCATGTGCGCAAATATATTTTTTCCGGAACCATGATATTTAAGAATTTCTTTACTGCTACACAAATTCCGCGTAATTGCGTAAGCAGAAGCACACCACAATTACTGTAAATTTGTTGAGTTCAGCTATGTTTTCTTTGGGAAGTTGGAATTATATGAATTATGAGCTCTATAAAATTGTTATCTTGAGTTCTTACAGCGAAGACACACTGATTAAAATTTATGGCCATGGAGTAACGGCAAAGTAACGTGCGATACTGTTTTTCGGTAACGGTAATGGTAACGCGTTACCTTTTTTTTGTTGGTAATGTAGGGCGGTAACGCGTTCTTTTTTTTTTAGCGTAACGAGTAACGTATTCAGTAACTTTTTTTCAGTAACGCCTACAACACTGGTGGTCGGCAAGCTCTTAATGCGCAAGGGTATGACTTTCGCGGGCTGCGTGACGGCGCATCCCGGATTTACGTCTCGCAGCTCGGTAAGAGGCGCGCTTGTCGTCAGTGGCGTTGGCTCAGCGTAGCGCTCAGCGGTTCCTGCGGTTTGGTCATGGAGACTGACCATGCGAGACTCGGCAGCGCCGGCACTGGCGCAGTCATCGCAGGACGAATCCTCCACCCAACGCGCGCAGTGTAGACGACTGAAGTGGTGCTGGCTCGTCTGCGCTGCGACCTACTCGAGAGGCATGCGTCCGCCTCTGAGATAGTAAGCGTCGCTGCGTGACGTGCGGTGCACGCCGAAGCTCACGCCAAGCACTTGTCTGTGAAGCGTCCTGAGGCGCGTATGCGTTGACTACCGGAGCGTCGCCAGCGCCAAGGCCTACAGTAAGCAGTTGAATATCGTGGCCATTGCGCTGAGCGCAAGGGCAGCTTGCGCCCTGACGGGACCAACCAACTGACAAGCCACCGCAACTCCTTCACTGTCAGAAGCAGCATGAGACAATGGTCTGCGTTATCCCTCTGAGGTATATCATCGTCGGCTGCGTAGGCGTTGGCTACCTGCGGACGGTTGAGGTGTAGTGTCCCTGATGGACAAGGATGTTCGATCAAATAAATAGCGAAGTACAAAGCTAAGAAAGGTAGCTGCGTCTCGCGCACCTCGTTGACAGTACCATGTGCGCGGTTCATTTTAGAAGCTCAGTGTTCATTTCGGCTGGTCAGGTTGAAAAGCGGAGGCAGAATTATTGACATATGCAACAGGTCTTATTCGATAAAAGAAAGGGCAAACATTCCATTCAACTGTTGGTCACCTGGGTGGATCGGACGGCGACGGCCGTGGTATTCCTGCGCTGGTGGCAGCGGCCCACGGACAGCCGCCACGGCTGGCCCAGCAAGGTGCTCGCCAACCGCTTTAGGTTCCCAAAAAAAAAACCTCCGCTTTGAGTGGTTGGTTGCGCAGATCAGCCGCGGTCAGGAACTCTGGAGATCTGACTCCACCAGGGCACTTAGCTGGAACGGGTCGATGGAACGTTCGCGAGAGGCTTCTGGCAACCGCTCGAGCCTCTCCACGCGCCTCGAACCCTGCGCCGGAATGCGATCTTCTTTTTCTTCTTCATACAGATTGCAGGGGACAAGGTACTCTTTTTGCCGAGAGCGCTTGGCTGAACACAGGTAAAAAAAAATTGTTGATTCAAGCCGGCTGAACCTGGTTATCCAATCTGGTTATCCAATCTGGTTATCAATCTGGGCATGGTTATCCATTGTGACGCCTTTCCAATCGTAATGAGCACCAATTTCCGCATGACGGTTACGTTACATGGTCGCAGTGTGAAAGACTGTGTACGGGAAGCCCAGGCATGGGCTTCCACCGACTCTCCACCGACTAGCACCAGAGCCACTGTGTCTGGCTTCAAAATTATCGCCCTGCCCCGTCAGCGAAGGCGGTTGTGTGGAATGCGGCGGGCGCAACAGAAAGACGTGCGAAGTAGCCAGAGGGCTAAAGAGGAGAGGCCGCGCGGAGAGCCCAGCGCAACCACACGCATCCCTGCGGCCCGTTTTGCAGCGCGTCCCCAACTTCCCCCCCTTTGACGCAGGGACAGGCACGTTTGTGCGTTTTTATGTGCGCGCATGCACGCCTGCAGACGACCTTGTTGCGAGGTACGGGCTGTGGACTAGGAGTTGGGTCTTTATTAAGGGAAGTTAACCAAACAGAAAAGAGGGCCCCAGGCCCTTGGAAAATGCAGACTGGCTCCCCGAGCGGCTGCTCTCTTGCGCTGCTAGAGGAAGACTCGCTTTGTCCGTTGACGGCCAAGTTTTCGAATGCCGTGGTCGCGTGGCCAAGCCGCGGTTCTTGGAGGAGGGCGTCCTTGGGGATCGAATCCAGACCACCGTGAGTTCCGATGCGAGAGGAGAGAGGACAGCCGTGACCCTCATAAGCATGTCAAGTTCGAGAGGAGTGCGTCTTCGGCTGAACATTAGCCCCGCGTTCGCGAAGTGGCCGGCACCCTGCGGCGCCGAGGGTAGGCCGCAACGCTCGCGGCACAAACAGTTTCCCGGAGTTCGCGGGCCCACAGGCCAGCAGTGTCTTGCAACGCAACGGCCTTACTAACGGCTCGAGGTGGCGGGGGAGGCCGGCAAGCTAGCACCAGGAGGGCGCCCTTGGTCGGCTGCATGAGCAGCGTCGGCGAAAAACCGTTGGCCGAGGAGGACACCGAAGGAAAGAAAGAGAGTCCTCAAAGAGACGCGTTGGAGACAAAGGCGGGAACGAGCAGAGACGGGCGAAGTGGACGGAAGGAGATTGCGCTGGTCGGTAGTCGGCGAGGCCGGACCTGAGGGCATCCGCAGCAAACTGACCGCCAGCCGAGACGCCCAAGAAGCCTGACGCCACCACCCGTCATAGTCACCGAAACGTGGGACCGTCACCAGGCTGAGCGCCACCCCCGCCAGAGCGGCCAAGCAGCGAGGCACCTGTTGGCCGGACCGCACCGACGCCTAATACAAGACAGCGGTGAGTGGAACTCCCAGTTTCACCGTCAGGCAGAGTGTGAATAAATTAGGTTGACTCGGAGGCGTTGTGTGTTGGCTCAATTCTCCTCGCTTCAGCAGAACCCGTAGAGAGCAACAAATATTGCGTTGCATTGTGACTTACCCCCTACAGGCGGGAACGTCACAGCAGCACTAGTTCCGACAAGTTTCTCATCCGTGGTTTTGTGTGAAGGCAAGCACACAGTACACGCTTTCATACAGGGAACGGCGCGTCAGGCGATTTCCGCCAGTTGCGAGAGTGCCGCCGGCTCCGCATACGCAGCTGTGGCGAGCCGCAGTGAAACACGTGATTCGATAGTTGCGAGCCTGCGAGGCGAGCAAGCGCCGTTGGCTCAACGCGCCCACTTGGGGCGACGCGTTGCGAGTCACGTGAAATGTCGTCACAGCCACGCTTCGGCTCCATCTGGTTTAAGGTTTGAAGCCACATGACCTTCAGCTTTGTACAGAAGGAGCTGATCTTTCGCTCTAAAAATATAAACTTTTAAAATAGGAAGAAGCAGTTTTCAAGCTGGAGATGCCGCTCAAATCTTCACTTATGAAGACGGGGTTTAGTAACGAACAATGCTTCAAGAATTTTCTGGTATCTACCAAAAACACCTTAAAAGTCTCGAGTAGCGACCGAAAGCGTATTTTGTTTGAACGCACGCAGCCATTCACCAATAATCGCTCACCAGAAGTGTCCCCTATAGGTATCGATGGTGGTTTAGAAATGCAGTACCTTCCTTGACCACTGATCGGCACACGCCGAAGCGAATAAAGGCTGGAGTGCAGACGTACTTTAATCAGCGTTGGTATGGCTACAGCAACAAATGCCCGCCATGTGTTGCTCTCCTTTAATCATCCACATTTCATGTAGGATGCTCGACGCGCAGGTCGTAGCATGCTTTTGCTAAAGTTTTTTGCGAAGCCGCCAGTACGCGCCTTATCAGGTTTTGCTTGCTACACGGTACTCGACAACTTCGCATTGGGACGTTTATTCTAAGGCTTCTCACTTTCACCAGCATCTGTTCTTTTTTCGTTGTTCTCTTTCCTTGCATTCTATTCATATGACACGATAGCACCTGATAGGTGCCACCAGCTGTAAATGGAGAACGAAGAGAAAAAGAAAAAAGAATGTATAAATACTTCCTTCGGGCAGTGAAGTTTCAGTCGCAAGTCTAGCGTGAGTCCTGTTCGCTCTCTCTGTCCGTGTCTGTGCAATAAGCTTCGCCCGTGTTTTAAAGATTGTTCTTGGTATTTAGTGGCTTTTTTTGCCCAGTGATGGTTACATAAACAATGACCATCGCCTTCACCCGCGATTGTTTTTGTGAACCCCGCGGCAGTGAATGCTCTGTTTTCTATTGCCGCCGCCGAGCTGCTGATTTTTTCCGGGCACAAGTTTGCTGTAAGTCTCATCTGCAGCGTCGTCTCTTGTCTATCGTGAACACCACGTGACACCATATATTCGTACCAGGTAAGGTTAACACTTGCCCCCTCACCTTTCGGCACTTGTTGGTCCGCAAGAGGGGCTATGCAGTCCAAAACACGTCTGAGAAGCCAACCCCGTTGCTCAATTACTTTTCGCAAACACACACGCACACACACTCCGTTGCGCACACGCTGACGCGTAGGCACGCCCACACACAGACGCGGACGCGCGCACACGCACCCCCAATAGACATGCACGCACAAACACATACACAAGCATACACACACAGACGCATAACACACGCGCATGCATACGCACACACGCACGCACACGCAGGCACACACGTACGCAAGCACACACATGCAGACGTACACAAGCTCAGCGGTTATGGTGCTCGGCTGCTGACCCGAAAGACGGGGGTTCGATCCCCGCCGCGGCGGCTGGAATTTCTTTGGAGGAGAAATTCTAGAGGCCCGTGTACTGTGCGATGTCAGTGCACGTTAAAGAACCCCAGGTGGTCGTAATTTCCGGAGCCCTCCACTACGGCGTCTCTCATAGCCTTAGTCGCTTTGCGACGTTAAACCCCATAAACTAAACCAAACCAAACACATGCAGACGTACACAAACACACACGCAGGCACACACGCAGACGCATGAGCACACGCGCAAACAAACGCGCACACATGCACGCACTCAATCAAGGTAACTCACACATACCCGCACGCATCCAAACCAACACAGGCACAAAAAGCGCACACTCACGCACACTTAAATACACACACGCACCAACACAGAATTACATGCACACAATCACGCTCAGGCCCATAGATACAGACACATACACATGGACGCATAAACACTCAGACGCACACGCGCACGCACCCAAACACACGCACGCATATACACACATACAGAAAAGACACACGCACATGGACACAGATACGCTCACCCACGTACGCGCGCACACACAAGAAAACACACACACGCAGACGTCCACGCTCGCAAGCACTCACGCACACACACACACGCACTTACACACGTACACAAACATAGACACGCATCCGCGCACACACCCACACACGCACACCCACACAACACAAGCTGACACACGCACAGGCAGACATACACACGCAAGCACACTCACGCACTGATTCATGCACAAGCATACTCATGCACTCACACGCTCTCACGTAAACATACACATACACATATACACGCACTCACGCACACACGCACGTACACCCACACACACACAAGATAAACACGCGCAGGTATGCAGACACCCGTTCCAAATTTTCTCGAATCAGAACGCCGCTACAATCCTCAGTTTCATAACATGCCAGAATATGGAGCGACAAAAGTTTCACTCCCATGCGCTGTCTGGACACTGCACCCATCACTTGCAGCCGTGCTTTTAAAACATACGAAATTCAGTTTTCTCGAAGCTTGCGCGTTAAACGAGTAGCCCTGTAAGTTTTACCCGGTCGAATCTTCCCAGGTCCGGGATCCCGTTGACGAAGGCCGCTTGCCAGGCTTAGTAAATGACCTGGTAAATGACCTGGCGCTGTAAAGGCACCTCTGAGTGAGCCAGGTTCGTCTCCCACTGCTTGCAGAGAATTTCTGCGTTATATATTAATGCGTAACGAGTCTCAGTTGACGTGAAAAGTGTGGCAGTGTTACGTCGACTTCTTGGTGTGACGTCATACTGAGTGACTTCATAAAGCGTGATGTCATGTTTACGCATTTCTCCAATGCGGATGCGCAGTGATCTATAACGTTTCATAGAGTTCGAGTTGCGCTTGTAAGTTGCAGACTATGTGGAGAACAGTCGATGTCTCTGCACAGGCCTGGCACTCGTCTGTAAGATATTTGTCTGGCCAAGTCATTGTGTGTCGCGCGTCATTGCGGAACGTCTGCGCTTGCAAGTTTCTCCAAATTATGGCTTACTGTGAGGGCTTTGTTTGGAGGGGAAATTTCTGTCAGTTGAGTTTATGAAACTTGATAATTTTTCCATATGTCTGGGGGATGGAGTGTCCGAGGTCGGGCACCGACGGGGTTCGGAAAGTGTCACCTGTCCGGTCGGTCGCCTCATAGGATGCCTCATAGGATGCTGTGGCGGTTGTACTTACTAGAGGGGGAGGGGTATGGCACATAATTTCAGCTGAGGACCTGCAAAGACTCCCGTCAAGGCATGTTTGGATAAGCTCATGATCGTAACGAGATTTCCAGTGTGGTTGGCACATTTAATTGCGAAGGCTTTCGCGAATTCTTTGGCGTCGGCATAGCCGGTGTGGCTTAGAATGGTAGCGCTGGCAACCTTTTCTACGAAGCCGGTGGTGACCAAGTTTACGACGGCCGCTCGGTTCAGCCAAGCGCTAGTGCCTCATCAAGGCGTTATTGGAGTGCCGACAGAAAGCTTTTGGTTCTCCTTTTGCTTGAAAGACATAGCATTCAAAAAGAATTGAGATTAAACAAAATAACTCGAAAGTACCTTATACATTGCCAAAAAGCTGTGTCAAAATATGGCAAAATATAGCCAATTTAAACATTTACCGCTACAATTGGCTAAAATATTGCGCCAAACCATGCAAACCACAAGAAAGAGGACGAGACACAGGCTTATGCATCAACTAGACCAGAAAGAGGTATTAATGCAGTATTTATCACTGTGTTAAAAGATTTACCGCAGTACAGTCTATCGCTGACCGGTGTTATTTAGTCGTATCTACTCGCTTCCGCTCTATGACCGTTCGAATTTGAACGTACGGCCCTGAGAACTGTTTTCACACGAAGCTTTAAAACTGAAACGCATGCGCCCTTAGCAACAGTCACCTTTCACTAATGCCGAAAGGGGTTTTGGGAGTTCAGGTGCTGTTCGTTAGGCTTTAAATCTCCTGCAGGATTTGATGTCTTTATATTTCATTTCATTTCATTTATTTTACTCTCAAGGCCCGAGGGCATATAAGAGGGATGTCGTTGTATACAGCGATTGAGTACAGGGCGTTTCAGTTCTAATTACACAGTGGTAGCTAAGGCGGAAGAAAAACGCTGATAGTCGATGATGGAGGCTGCACTTCCGGGAAGGTGGTTCAAGTCCTTTGCTGTTTGTGGATGGAGACTCTGCTGCGCATTTTGTTTTAAGGAAAGGAGTGCCGATTTTAAGCGCATAATCAACTCGTGATGAAACAAATGACAGAGGAAGTATAAGATCGCGGCGCACTCTGGGGTTATGGTACATTATTTTATGAATTAAGCAAAGGTGAGCGTGCTTTCGACGGCTAGCAAGAGATGTTAACTTTAATGTGTTCTTTATAGAGGTTGCGCTAGCGGTGCGGTTATAGTTTTGAAGGATGAAACGTGCCGAGTTGTTCTGAATTAGTTCGAGGAACTGATTAGGTTTTCCGTGAAGGGATCCGAAATGGACGCAGCATATTCCAACTTCCTGCGAACTAGAGATTTGCAGAGGAGAAGTTTCAGGGAGGTGGGGGCAGAGATAAAGTTACGGCGAAGGTAGCCGAGTGCACGGTTGGCGTTGTTAGTTATTGAATTGATGTGAAAAGACCAAGTTAGATCACTTGTTATGTGAACGCCTAAATAGCGGCATGAAAACACTTGTTTTACTTCGATGTTATCAAGATGATAAGAAGTGGTGTGCGTAGAAATGCGTGACACATGTAGCACATTTGGTTTTGTTTAGTTCCATTGACCTCGTTTTACACCGCTCACAAATTCCCTCAATATCTTTTTGCAAAAGAAGTGCGTAGTCTTCTTCGCTTTCCGAAATACCTGTATTGCTTACCTGAAGGGGAGCGGGACGGCTCTGCTCGCATTCGACAAAAGGTTAGACTTGCAGCTCCTCAATGGTATCGGTATCAGCGTTAAAGATGGAGCACTTGCGATTAACAACGAACTTGTTATATCGCAGGCGGTACTTAGGAGATCGCGGTAGTTTTTTCGCAAATTCTGTTAGTTTCTTGCATGCAAGACGAGTGGCGGGGGAAACATCTTTTGACACGGAAAGTTGTTTGCCACTTAGTTTAGTATGGAGGTCAAACACTTTCATTCTGTCTTTGAAACAGAAGAATTTGATGATAATAGGGCAACATTTTTACTGTCAAAAAGTGCCGAGTCGATGGGCACGTTCAACGCTTAGTTTTGTGGAATCGTTGTCAAGTACTTCCCACAACGCAGCAAGCGTTTTCTTTTTAGTCTCATTCCATGATTCGCTTTCAGCAGGAATGCCATCAAGGATCAGATTATTCCTTCTCGACTGGTCTTCCAGGCTACCTAGACGGCACTAGAGTACCTCTTGGTGCGATGTCAGACGTCTAGTAGCGTCCTGCATTGAAACCTGCTCAGGCTCGATGGTATTAACAACGTTAGTTTTTGATTCAAGAACTTCGAGACGATTTATTACATCTAGTATTTTGCTTTCCAGTGATGCTTGATTGTCATTAACGATCTTAACGTCTGTGCAGATCTGGGTTTGACCTTCAGCTATTTCTAAGGTCCGGTCGTTGATACTCGTAAGCATTGCTGATATAGACGTTTCAGGATCGTCATTTGATTCCGACTTTGAAATGACTGGGCGCGGTTTGGGTGGGCCGGTGTTGGTCTCGGTGTCTCCAGAGCAAAGGAGTACAAGCGATACATCAACACATTCACTGAAGGTCGCGAGCTGCACATGTGGACATGGGAGCAGAAAGAGAAACTGGTTGTCCGATCTTTTGGCATAAAGCGAATAGCTTCTCAAACATGCGGATCGTAGAGCAGAGTTGCGTTAGCCGTGGTGTCGGGAAGGCTGCTCCCATGTCCACTGAAACTGCAGTCGAGATGTGGCCTGTTTAAGTAGTCCGCCAAGCAGGCTTCCGTCCCAGTTTTGATTGACACGTGTGGCGAGGCGATAGAAGCGCCAGTGATAGCTTGTCCTTGTAACGATGCGCACGCAGGTGATGGTTTTTCGATTTTCAGTGCCAATAATTTCAGTGACAAACAATAATAATGTACAGAGGCGGTTTTAAATATCAAGACAATTAAGTTTAATTATGCGATATCCAGGCTGACCACCTTCGAGTCGATACGGGCTTAAATTTCTGGAGAGCAAAAGGAACTGCTCACGCCACCATACTTTAGGGAATTCGTAGGGGAACTACAAACACCTCGCTGCGCGGCGATGGAGGTTACACGACGATTGTGGCGAGCATATTATCGGCAATAATAAAACAAAAATATTAATTGAATAATTTCAGATGCTTTCGTGGCCTCCGCTCCTTGTGGCCCACCCTTCGCGATGTTATAAGTATGAACGGAAGCGGTGGCGATCGATTTCTGTGTAATGGGTACGATAATACCGAGAGTGTTTCATGCCACATACGTTTGATACAGCTCTATCAGAAGGTGTCAGCAACGGCGCGCCGCCGGAGCAGATCGCGGCGGCCACGCTCTATCTACCGGGTGCTGAAGCAGAAACCGAGCAGTCCTTTGAGGCGCGCGTCACTCGTGCGCAGCCCTCGCAGTTACGTTGAAACGCCCGGTTGAACTATCGTATCAAGGAGGTGAGTTGACCATTGCCTTGAGGCGCATTCTAGCTGGTATCCAGCACACATCCAGAGACTTGGAAGTGGATAAAGCAATGAGGCTGGGTTCCAGACACCATTGTCCACCGGCCGGCTTCGAAGACGGTTGGTACCACTGAGCCTACTGCAGAAAGAGTTCATGCCAGTCGGCGCTTTGTGCTAGCAGTTGAGGGATAGTGATCGTAATCAACTTTATACAGCTTCTCTCTGATGGCTGCATGGTAGGCCACACTTAAGTTGCTACGCCTCAAGTTGTTCATTTGCGGGGCCCTACAATGATATGAGGCACACAAGAATCGAGTAAGAAGGGATGGTCAGTAAAATCAGGAGACACCACTAAATGTTTTGACTCAGGAGGAGCTCGCTTTTGAAAAATAATGTAAAAGGGCGAACATACAGAGCGTTCCAGCTAATTTTGGGTAAAGTTTGAAAGAAGACACTTACTAGACCAAGAATTGAGTAGCGCAGGATTGGGGGAAAGGGTATTTCCCAAGTCCACATATATTTTAAGAGAGTCTATTTTGGGAATTGCTCCTGAAAGATAATTTGGCTAACTTAAAGATGTTTGAATTTAACGCAAAATGCTCTGTGCAAAATTTGTCTAGGATGTTGAGAAATGCCCTTTGAGGTTTTTATTATTGATTGTAACTTTAGTGTGGTTTCTTTTTTTAAGCTTACAATAAAGCCTGAAAAGTTTAGAAACTGTCACGTGACTAGGAGTTTTCTAATCGCGATTCTAGCACGATTACCACCCTCACACGCTCACAAATTTAAGTAACTTAGTTCCGATAGCTACAATTAACTGGCCATCAGTCACCGCGACTGTTCAAGGATGAGCGTGGACACTTCACTTTGTTAGAATTATGATTCTGCAGCAGAAGCATGATCTAGTCGTCGTAGTTCAACGGCATAGCGCGGATAATTTCTTCGCAGCGAAAAGTGGCTGCGCATCTCGCGACTAAGCCTCCTGTATCGTACGCGAGATCTTCTCAGGTAGAGCCGCAATTTTTGTCCGATTATTGTCTCGCCATGGTCATGTTCATCCCACGCGCTACGCTGATTCGACAGGCTCCTCACTGCGATCATTCTTCCACTTTTCTTAAGCCCATCTTAAAGCCTATGTTAACTTCGGGACGTTAAACCCACCATACCATACCACACCATATCATACCATACCATACCGCACCGTTCCCTACCGTACCATACCATACCATACGAGTACACGTTCCAATACAATTTCGAATCCATAAATTTTCCTTGATGAAAACCGAGTCAGCAGAAAGTTTTTGCTGCCTGCGTTCAGGAGAGTGAGTTTTGAGAAGCATCTAGGAAAATGTGCCCCTTCATGGGATTCCCCTGGGTATTGACTTGAAAGGCAGAGAGGACACTTTTATTATTTATTTATTTATTTATTTATTTATTTATTTATTTATTATCAATACCTCAAATGCCCCAGGAATGGGGTATTACATGAGGGATGGGCTGAATGTTTCACTAATGAGAGATTGGATGGCAGCCTTGAAGTGTTGTGGATCGGAGTGGTGCACGGAGTCGATTGGCAGGCCGTTCCAGTCTCGAGCAGTTTGCACGAAGAATGAGCGAAGATGAGCTGTAGTCTGTGCTGGGGGAGGGTAGACTGCTTTGGGATGGTTGGTACGGCTTGATAAGCGATGAGCTGGGAAGATAGCTAAAACATCAAGTTGGCTGTGATAAAATTTATGAAAGAGGCAGAGCCTAAAGATGCGACGTCTGGACTCCAGATTAGTAAGATTAGCCTTAGATTTAAGTGCAGTGACGCTGCTGTGATACGAGTAGTCCGAAAAAATAAATCTAGCTGCGCGATTCTGAATTGATTCGAGGGTGTTCGAAAGGTTAGATTGATGAGGGTCCCAGACTGAGCATGCGTACTCCAACTTTGGACGGACAAATGTGAGGTATGTTAATGTTTTAATTGGAGCAGAAGCGAGTCGTAAGTTCCTACGGAGGAAGCCAAGAGTGCGATTGGCTTCGTTTGTTATGTTTGTTACGTGTGCTGACCAATTAAGTGTGTTAGAAATTGTGATACCGAGATATTTATACGATTGGACAGATGCTATTTCAGATGCACTTATTTCATACTCGATGGGTTGATAGTTTTGGCGACGATGGAAAGAAAGCAATGACATTGTATTAGTGTTTAAGGACATTAACCAAGTGTTGCACCAGACTTCAACACGTTTAAGGTCGTCTTGAAGTAAGGGAGAGTCAGAGGTGTTATGGATGGGGCGGTAGATTACACAGTCGTCTGCAAATAGGCGGATATGAGAAATGATATTATTAGGCAGGTCGTTAATATAGATTAGAAAAAGCACAGGCCCAAGAACAGTGCCTTGGGGGACACCGGAAAGGACCGGGGAGCAAGATGACGAAAGTTTATTAGCATACACAAATTGTTTCTGGTTAGTGAGAAAATTGCGTATCCAATCTAATACCAGGGGGTTAATGTGTAAGCTTGAAAGTTTAAGTAGGAGTCTTTGATAGGGAACCTTGTCGAATGCCTTTTCAAAATCCAAAAAGAGAGCGTCCACCGGAATGTTTAAATCGAGATTAGAGCTTATGTCGTTAATGAATTAAGCTAGTTGAGTATCACATGATAGCCCTTTGCGAAACCCATGCTGATTAGGATGAAAACAATTACCGACGATTACGTTACTTCCTAATGCGAAATTTGAGCGCAGCAAATAAGCTGTTTCACCTTTTCGATAGATTGAGGCAAAGAAATCGAGCAACACATGTATGCGCTATCACGGAATTAAGTTCGAGCCGGCGCTTTGACAACCGGAGACTCGCAGGAAGAGAGGGGAGGGGGGCGGCGTGTACACCCAGCGGCAAACGATGGGGGCAGAAGCGCGCGCAGCAAGCGGACAACACGATAAAGGGAGGAGGGAAGAGATAGCAGCGACTGACTGATGCCGCTGACGCCGATAGTGAGTCAACCCCAGCTGCGGAGTTGGTTTCAGGGACAACGCCGCCGATGCCGACACAAACAATATGATACCCTCGCTTCCGCAGCGCTAAGAACCAGGTCTAGCCGTGGGAAGGTGGTCACGTATTCGTCGACGTGCCGGGGCCTACGTGAAATAACCGGCGCGTCGGCAACTGAAGAGCACCCTATCCGCCACACAAGAACAGGGGGGGGGGACCCTTTCCTCCTCTTTCTGCATGGCGGCGACGGTGTTCTATGCAGTCACGTTATCTTGACTCTCTAGCGGCGTCAGCGGCATCCTGCGGTATCAGTCGGTCGCTGCTAGCGCTGGGGGAATGAAAGGGGGGGCGGAGCTGGTGACGAGGCCGACGACAACGCCGACGACGACGCGAAACCCAGGAACGGACGCCAAAGAGCTGCGCTCTAAAAAGTGACAGATATCAGGAATTTTACTATGTGAGAGTAAAGCACACGCTCCATTACTTTTGAACAAGCACTAGTTAGTGAAATGGGACGATAACTAGAACAAAGATGGAGGACCTCTTTTCGGGACTGGAACAACCTTGCCTACTTTCCAGTCTTCCGGCACCACTCCTGATGATTGCTGGCAAATATGGCATAAAATCACACTGACAGTGTCTTTCGTATGTTTTAGTACCTTGGTGTTAATGCCATCGACACCTGCAGAAGATGAAAGCCTTAATGAGTCAATGATTTTCACAATACCGGGAGGATTAAAAGTGATCTCAGGCATAACAGTGTGATCGTAATGGGGAAAATCTGGTAAATTGTTAGCAGGTTCTTGCGTGAAAACAGAACTGAATGCACGGTTTAGTTCTTCGGCTTTTTGACTTGCAGGAATCGGGTGATTGCAGTGATCGTGTAATTGTATTGGTTGCGAGCGTCTAGGGTTTATAGTACTCCAAAATATTTTAGGATCATTTTTTAACATGGTTTGCAAAACTGATGAATAGAAAATACGCTTTGTTTTGTTAGCAAGTGACTCAAACTCCTTTTCCGCTGTGTAATACTTTTTCCATGAGCATTCGTTGTTAATTCGTTTAGCAGAGCGGAAGAGTCTTTTCTTTTTGTTGTTGAGACGTTTCAGCGTGCGGTTGAACCATGGCGATTATTGTTTATCGGTTACAGTGATAGTGGGTATGTACGTCTTTATCAGCTGATGCGTTTTATCCTTGAAAAGTAACCAGTCAGTCTCAGTGGAACGTTTAGAAAAGTCCTCAAGAAGCCAGACGGAAAATTCTTCAAGGGCAGTATTGATTGCGGAATAGTTTCCTTTGTCATATAATGTTATTGTTTTCATAATTGTTGGTGTACCCGTTAGATGGCAATGAAACGAACCGTGCACGATGGAATGGTCACTAAGACCTGGTAAATATATGAGCGAAGAGAGCTTATCGGAGTCTGAGGCAAGGATCAGATCGAGTGTATTAGACGAATTGCTGCTATGACGTGTTGGTTGGGCGACTACTTGCGTTAGTCCAAAGGTTAGACACGTGTTTACGAAGTCACTTTCAATGTTATTCTTTGATAGTGTTTTGGCGAGATTAGATCAGGTAATAGCAGGAAAGTTAAAGTCTCCGAACAGCAGAATAGGTGACTGACGGTGCGTTGCAGTAACGCATTGAAGAACTGCGGGGAATTCGGCGACAAAAGAAGCGTTGGCGTCGTGGGGGGGGGGGGGGGGCGATAACAGGCGCCGATTATTATAGGTGGGTAAGAGGCATTGGAAATAACAAATATAATTTCTAGGGGCGATGATATTTTTAATTCGATGCATTGGAGATTTCGGTGGGCTGCTATCAGTACGCCACCCCCACGCTTGACGATTCGATCCCGCGGGAAAATATATAAATCGGAAGAAAGCGAGAGAATTTCAGAGTCTGTGATCGATGATGTGAGCCATGTCTCGGTAAGAACAACAAGGTTAGACTCTGTTGTGTGAATTATATTGCTGAGAGGATCAAGTTTAGGCAAAAGGCTTCTGATATTAGTACATATAAATGATAAGTAAGAACGGCTAGGTTTCAGACAAGTGTCTCCTACGTGTGTAAAGGGTGGGGGACAACCATCTGATTACTGCGGTCAAAAGTATAAGTTTTCTTTCCGATGGTTAGTTTGTCGTGCCTGAATTTGAACTTAGTTTCTTCCTGTGCCTTTGCGAATTCCACAAGGCGCTTTCTAGCGGCAAGAGTACTTGGGCAGCAGTCCTCAGAAATGCTGTAACTTGTGCCTTTGAGTTTTTTGGCACATGAAAGAACCTTTTCTTTTACCTTAAAATGCGCAAATTTAACAATTATTGGTCTGTTTCGGTCCGCCCCAAACTTTCCCAGCCTGTGAGCTCTTTCGATATCTAGGGGAGCAAGAGTGGTGTCTAACTGCTCGCTGCAGTGTTTGATAATAAGAGCCTCTTATTGCGCCCATGTTTCCCGTTCTTCATCTTTATGGCCAAAAAAAAACCAGGTTTGATCTGCGCGACCTGTCGTCCGAATCATCAAGTCTGCTTTTAATATCAGCAATCTGCTCAGAGTTCTGTTCGGAGAGCGCTTGTACTTCGTTCACTTGTTTCTTTACAGCTGTTATCGATGAACAGTCGGCTTCAATTTTTGCCAGTCGGTTTTTAATTTCTTCAAATGCTTCGTCATTTTAGGAAAGCTTGAGGCGGATAGCCTTCATTTCTGTGAGAAGTGAGGCTTGGCCGGCTCGGATTTCGTCGAGTGCTTCGAAAATGCCACTTTCACCGGAACGAAGGGTGGGGGGACGGGGTTTAGCTCAATATCGCCTGATAAGATTAGTAACTGCTTTATGACATGGTAACAATCAGAGGCAATATGAATGCAACACAATGGCCTTGGCAGCACCAGTAAACCAGCATACCGCGTGCGTCGCGCAAATAAGCAGTATTGAGAATTTACCTGCAGCAAGAACAAGCGTCGCAGGTGAGAAGCGGTCGTCATCGTTGGGGTGCTGCCAAGCCCATAGAGCGCGGCGGTGGCTGGTGTCGCGTTTGTACATCGGTCAGGTGGGGAGGAGGTTGATCGCTGCTGAATCATCATCGGAAGTAGCGGTGATAGCCTGGGGGCGTTTCCATCCGGCGGTGGTACCGGGCACTGGCGCAACGCTGTCGCTGACGTGGGGGTGGCGGGCGTGATGCAGTGCTGCCGCACATGTTGGGCACCGTGCCGTTCCGGCGTCCAGGCCGGCGTCCATGAGGGCCTTCCGGCATCCTTCCAGTCGTGGCAGTGGGCGTCGCACCGTAAAAGGCAGATGGACACCTGCAACAAGAACAAGCGTCGCAGGTGAGAAGCGGTCGTCATCGTTGGGGTGCTGCCAAGCCCATAGAGCGCGGCGGTGGCTGGTGTCGCGTTTATACATCGGTCAGGTGAGGAGGAGGTTGATCGCTGGTGAATCATCATCGGAAGTAGCGGTTATAGCCTGGGGGCGTTTCCATACGGCGGTGGTACCGGGCACTGGCGCAACGCTGTCGCTGACGTGGGGGTGGCGGGCGTGATGCAGTGCTGCTGCACATGTTGGGCACCGTGCCGTTCCGGCGTCCAGGCCGGCATCCATGAGGGCCTTCCGGCATCCTTCCAGTCGTGGCAGTGGGCGTCGCACCGTAAAAGGCAGATGAACACCTGCAACAAGAACAAGCGTCGCAGGTGAGAAGCGGTCGTCATCGTTGGGGTGCTGCTAAGCCCATAGAGCGCGGCGGTGGCTGGTGTCGCGTTTATACATCGGTCAGGTGGGGAGGAGGTTGATCGCTGGTGAATCATCATCGGAAGTAGCGGTTATAGCCTGGGGGCGTTTCCATCCGGCGGTGGTACCGGGCACTGGCGCAACGCTGTCGCTGACGTGGGGGTGGCGGGCGTGATGCAGTGCTGCCGCACATGTTGGGCACCGCGCTGTTCCGGCGTCTAGGCCGGCATCCATGAGGGCCTTCCGGCATCCTTCCAGTCGTGGCAGTGGGCGTCGCACCATAAAAGGCAGATGGATACCTGCAGCAAGAACAAGCGTCGCAGGTGAGAAGCGGTCGTCAACGTTGGGGTGCTGCCAAGCCCATCACTTTCACTTTCGGCTGTGTACGCTATCATCCATCTGATTGGCTATAAGGCTAAAAGCCGCTCGATTTCACATCTTCAAAACCCTCCAGCTTGAGCAGTTTACAATATCCCGTCGCGCGAGTGATTGGTAATCCCGAAGCTGGAGTCAGTCGACAATTACTCGTACGCAGTGCACTTACGCGGGCGCCGACATGACCGCGCCGCACGCGGCCTCTACGCTCCCGCGCGCTATTGAGAAACGAAGCTGTCATGTATCGGCACCTGTATACAGACAGACACCTTTCCGTCAACCCCGAAACCGACTTGCCAGTCACCCTCTTCCTTTCCTACATTGTACGAGAATATGCGAGAACCCTTCAACCGCCCATCCCCTACCCAACCAGAGCCTCTTGGGAGCACTGGCTCACCCTATCCAGAGCTTACCAAAGATATTTTATTTAAATCACCTCTCTGATATTACCTTTGTGACCAGTGTTATATATCTCGAGCCCCTATAGCTCAGTATCTTCAAGAACACAGCTAACCGGGGCTTCTCGCTACTACAGTGAAAAATTACGACTTTAGCACATTATGATGACATCGACCTCTTTTGTTCTCATAAAAACAGTATGATGAAAAAACACGCCTGGATGGATTGAGAACGCTTCTTTTCTTCACGGACGCAAATGGGTAGCACAGCCGCCGCGGTGGCTCAGTGGTTATGGTGCTCGGCTGCTGACCCAAAAGACGCTGGTTCGATCCCGGCCGCGGCGGCTAGAATTTCTTTGGAGGAGAACTTCTAGAGGCCCGTGTACTGTGCGATGTGAGTGCACCTTAAAGAACCCCAGGTGATCGAAATTTCCGGTGACCTTAACTACGGCGTCTCTCATAGTCTGAGTCGCTTTGGGACGTTAAACCCCATAGACCAAACCAACCAAACCAAATGGGTAGCATCTTCGTTGGCAAGCCGCATTGCATCATTCTTGCAAATCCAGCAATTTGCTTGGAAGAAGGCACGCTTGCACAACATAGAATTTCTGTAACTTTTTCTGGAGCGCTATCAAAGGGAGCCTGTGTGTCTACAGATATTTTGGGCCCTTGATAGAGTTTGGTGAATCAGCCATGCACCATTTGTCCACCGACTTGTTTCAGGGCATTTATTTTCAAAACTACGAAACAACCCCTGTCTGGCCGCTCTGCTAAATAGGCGTCTAAGTGCTTGTCTGTCTTTTCTGGACATGGTCGTGAGAGAACTTTATGCTGATGCATTCGGTTTTCTCACTATTCGCTTTTCCTGATAGAATGCCTGTACGACCTCTCCAAAAGTCAAATGACGAAGGTTGTGATCGGTCATTATTTCCTTTACCCATATATCTGCAGTCTTGCCTAACCTTTTTGATACCACTGTATTAAAGCGAATTCAGCGCATATAAAGTTTCAAACGGCCGGAAAAACCTTTTCAGCGGTTCAGATATGGAGCTTACGCGTTAGGCCGCACCTTCGCGTCAAGGAGGCGTTTGTGCCGTGGTCAGTGAATTGCTGCCTGTGCGAGCAACGAGAAATATTGAGCAACAAAATTATTTTTTTTTTGCCGTGATGCTGTGTTCTTTTTTTTTTTAGGGGTGGGGGGTACCTACTTCAGCACTCTCTTAAACAACACATTGAGATCAAGCACTTCACTATAACATATGTCTGCGATGAAAGACTCCGGAATTCAATGCGAACTCTTCGTGTTTATACGACCGCTTAGCGTGTGGAAAACTCGCATGATGTATGAACACGCTGAACTACCGCGTTCAACGAGTCTAGTGCTCAGAGAACAGTGCTCTTTACCGCAGGAGAAATATGCTCCGTAAGTTAAACTTCCTGACTTGTTCCGTAATTTTGATGTGCGGGCGGAGTAAGGGAGTCACGGCGGCGCTGGACATACCGAGATCTCTGAATTCGACGAGATCAAGCGAGGCATGAGGATGGTCAAAAATGTTCCTAATATTCCATGCAACAGAGATAACAAGAAGCCTCGGAGATGGCCGAATAGCCTACGGCATCTCTAAACGGAGCTTTTCTGTTGCGGAGCCGCTGGTACGAAACCAACTCGGAGTATGGATGCCCTTTTAGTTGTTCTTCCACTGCGTCAGCAGTATAGCCTCCTTTCACAAAAACAACCGCACTCTGTGCGTGTGGGGAAGGAGGGGGGGGGCTGTGCCTTGCGTGCTGCCTCCACCCTTGATTCACACGACACCCCGTTGGGCGCACATCCGGGCACTCACTGGTGAAAATGCACTTTCAAGTAGTCGGGGACAAAAGTCTCCCGACCACGTGTTCCTCTAACGAAGCCGATAACTCTGCTATTATTCGGCGGGTGGAGACCACACTTGCGGAGGTAAAAGTTAAATTTTTGTTCTTTCATCTCCACAAGTGCGGTCTCCAGCCGCTGTCTGATAGTAGAGCTATAAGCTTCGTTTGAGGAGCACGTGGTCCGGAGACTTTTCTTCCCGACTGTACATTCACCATCCCCCCACCCCCCATCGCCCACCTGTGAGGAGGATTGCTGTGACTAACTTTCTGCCGCCCTCTGTTACGCTTGCCTTCTCTTAAAATCCACTCCGTTGCTCTTAAGGACCATCGGTTATCCGGCCTTCGCATTACATGCCTCGCCCATGTGCATTTCTTCCTCTTGATTACGGCCAGGATGTCATTAACCCGCTTTCGTTTCCTCAACCATTCCGCCCGCATCCGATCTCGTTTTTCGGTTTGATTTCGGTTAGGTTATCATTTGTACTTGATCCCTGACCCACTCTGCCCTCTTTATGTCTCTTAACGTTTCACCTCTCAACAGTCTTTCGATAGTTCGCTGCGTTGTTCTTAACTTAAGCTGAACCCTCTTTGTTAGCCTCCACGTTTCTGCCCCATAGGTCAGTGCCGGTAAGATACAGCTGTTGTATACTTTTTTCTTGATGGATATCAGTAAACTGTCTTTCATGATCTGAGAGAATCTGCCATATAAGCTCCACCTCTATTGTATTCTTGTAGCTATTTCCCTCTCATGATGCGGATAAGCGGTCACAGCAGCCCATCGCTACCAAGTGCGAACTGCTGTTCCTTTGCTAGACTGTTGAAAATTACTTTGGTCGTCTGCATGTTAATTTTTAGGCCCATCGTTCTGCTCTGCCCGTCTACATACTTTGCTGTTCATGTACTGAGTGACTTCGCAAGGCAACGTCATCAGCGAATCGCAGATTACTTAGGTATTCTGTCATCCCCAACTGTTCCCAATTCAGGCCTCGGAATACTTCCTTCCAACAGGCAGTGAATAGCATTGGCGAGATCGCGTCTCTCTGCTTGACACCCTTCCTTATTAGAATTATTTTGCTGACTCTGTGGAGGACTATGGTAGCTCTAAAGTCGTTATAGATACCTTCCAATATTTGCGCATAGCTCTCTTCTACGCCCTGACTGCGCAATGCCTGCATGATAGCTGAAGTTACCATTCAATCAAATGCTTTATCAAATAAATAATTGCTATAAATAGGGGTCGGTTATATTCGCATTTAACTACGAAATGATTGATAGTATGAATACGGTCTATTGTCGAGTAGCCTTTATGAAAGCCTGCCTCATCATTTTGTTGATTGAAGCCTAAGGTTGACCTGACTCTATTAGTGATTACCTCAGTAAATACTTTGCAGCCAATAGAGAGTAAGCTGATTGGCCTGTAATTTTTCAAGTCTTTGACGTCTCCTTTCTTAAGAATTAAGATAATGTTAGCGTTTTTCCAAGCTTCTGGTACGATCGTGGTCACAAGGCATTGCCTGTAGAGAGTGGCTAGTTTTTCTAGCATAATCTTCCTTCCGTCCTTCACAAATCCGCTGTTACCTGATCCTCACCAGCTGCTTTCCCTATTTTCATCGCTCCTAAGGCTTTCCTGGGGCTAGGACCACGTGACTAAAACCTCGCGACTCGCTGCAGCTGCAGCCGCCACGCTAGGGTGGCCACGCCACTGCTCCGACCGCGGTGCGCCGACCATCGCTTCACTAGATGTGGTCAGGTGATTATGCACGTGACTCTGAGTTCGCTTAAGGAGACGACGCCGCTTTCTGATGCTCTGTCGCCGTGGATTAGAGCGCGGCTGACAGTGTCCCGAAACTAAAGCCTTAGTTTGATATTTCAGCTTGAAAATATATATCGTTAAAAAGTTGGCGCGGTGTGGTGCGAAAGATAAGTATGGAAGGAGAGACTAGATTCATGCAATGAACGAACAGTTGATTTTTCTACTCGATCTAAGAGGGAGATGGTTATTAAAGGATCCTTTTCGTCGTGTAGATTCGATATTGCTCAATCATGTTGCTCGAGGACACTTGTGGAGAGTTTAACCTTTTATTAACAATAAGAAAAGAAAGATGCACGCAAGGAGAAAACTTACTTTTAGTGTTACCTGACGAAACCAGCCCTCGGCCCCGCCGAAACAGCTGGTTTTAACCGTATGTCGCCGCCCTCGGAGGGGACGCTAACCCATTTGGTTAACTCCACAGACATCCGCCGAAGAAAAAATTGGGGAAAGGAAAACATTACTAATCAATGATTAGGAAAGGAAACCACAGCCAATCGATAATTGGGGAAAGAAGATTACGCAATCTGTCCAACAGTGTACAAAATATACACTTTCCATCATGGTGATTTCAGACGATTCTCCCTGCCTCCAGCAAGCTTCGCAATCATTTTCGCTTTCAAGGGATGCGGATTTTTTCAACCTCTGGTAAATCCAGGTTCGAAGAAAGTCATCTTCAAGGCCCATCTGTTCGGGGCTGTCCATCGCAAACTGTCATGACACACAGTAAATGGACCGGCAGAAATTCGTACAAAGCGTATCTCTCACGTGTCCCTTCTCTGTGCATGCGAGCTGAGGTTGACTCGTACTAACCAGCGGTCATTCTTCACGTTTGCAGTTAGCAGAGGAATGTCTTGTTGACCAGGCCTCGAGCTGTCAACGAACGCCGCCTTTGCCACCTCAAGCTTTGACCAGTGGTGGCACTGAGATGGGGCAAAAATTCAGGGGGGCACTTTGTTGACCTAAAGTGCGGTGAGGCGAAAGCCTTAAGCGCAGTGTTGCTGCTTGTGTTACTGATATATGGTTAAAATATTAAGCTTCGCCTCTAAGACCGGAACGCGACAGCGTCTTGCAACGCTTCCAGAGAGTTTATAGAACGCCATCGCCTGTTCAGTTCTACGCCATGCTCGTCGGTAAATTGGTTTTTGAGGAAAGGAAATGTATCTGTCTCTCATATCTCGGTGGACACCTAAACCTCGCCGTAACGGGAAGGGAGGAAGATGGGAGTGAACGAAGACACCGTATTCACTAGACGCGCCTTTGTTCATTCCAAACCATCGAGCTGGCATGGCGGAGTGGTAGCGTGCTCGTCTCGCACTCCGGAGACCGGGGTTCGATTCCGAAGCTCGGCCAATTTCTTACTCGGTTTTATTTATCTGGTCTGACTAGAAAGGTTAATTGGACTAATTGGTTAAGAAAGCAATTAACTAAACTCAAACTTGCTTGGAGCATCACTATACGATCCCTTTGATTGCATGGTTAGTAGCCAAAGTTCAATTGGGCCCCGTTTGAAATTCACGCACTGTGACGTTACGACCGTTTCGACCAACTGAAAAGCGTGACATTTCTGTCGACAGCTCCTGCTTACAACGATGAGGCATTAAAGGCTTCCGCCTTAAAACCGAGACAGTTGCGAGTTGACCACCCCAACATCACTCTGCCTTCACTTATGGCACGCACTTCATTCATACATGTGCACTACACTAATAACATTTCATTGTTATCTATATGCACTGCTAAAATGAGTCAGCGCTTGTCGTGTCGGTGTACGGAAACTAATGTACGCCAAGAAAATTCAGAAAACGATGCGGTAACCCTTACCATAGCAGTTACAATAAGTGCTAAGCCAAGCTCGGCCAATTTCCTGCTCGGTTTTATTTATTTATCTCGTCTGACTAGAAAGGTTGTGGGAATCTGGCTTTCCGCCGTCGCCTTTGCGCGGCTGTGCCGGCCGCCCGCGTTGTTTCTCCTCTTTCCCTTGCTCCCGCCTCAGGCGGTGGAGAGGCGGCTGGGTGACTAATCACTGTCATTTAGCCACAGCTCCGCCCCGGCTCCCCAAGGGCCTTTGCCATTGGCGCCTTTTGGCGGGAATTCGGGACCCCGCTTTGGGCGGCCGCGCGCCGCGCGACCGTCCGAGCGGGGCCCAGAGAGAGAGATCCCTCCGAGACAGCGTAAGGTGCGTACGTTACTGTTTGTCCGTGCCGGGCTTTGCCCCTCGGACCAGTGCTTACTCGAGCTCGCCCGCACGTGTCCTCTGACCTGCAGCGGCTCGAGCCTGTCCAGCGGGGTCCAGCGACCTCTGACAGGCGTACCTTGCGTTGAATGCCCACTCTCTCTCGCAACCGGCCCAACGGTCGACACGAGAGAGAGATCACAGCACTGCCGCGGGGACATTCTCCTGCAGCGGCGTGTTAGCGGCGCGCATTACTCTGGTCGCTTCGTGCGCGCAGCGGAGCCTTGCTCCTCGCGCGCCCCCGGGACGGGGTGACGATTGAGTGTGTGTGTACTGCTGAAGGACGACGGGAATAAACGTCTCCTTTGTGAACTTGGAGGCCTATTTCTTTGCGGCGAATCGCTCTCCTCCCAGCGGAGGTTGAGTGCGCTGCAACGGTGTCCCAGTGTGTGTGTGGTGACGGCTGATCGGGGCCCTTGGCTCGCGCGAAGCTCGAACCCGCGGTGGGTGGTGGCCTGTGTCCACTTAGAAACCCACAACTGGCGCCCAACGTGCTAAGTCATTGGCGCTTACGCCTTTGATGGCACATTAGCCGAGCAGGTCGCCTTGACGATCACGCTTGCGCACCGTGTCTACCACCCCCAGCGCGGCACTCGGCAGCTACATGTCGGCTCCCTACGGAGTTGTAGCGTCGTTTGATCCGCTGGCTGCTGTTCCTTCGAATAGCTAGACACCGTGGTTGGCCGCGGCCCCCATTGGGGTTTACGGTGACACAACCCAAAATGTTGACCACGTGGCTCCCATTGGAGCTGTATCGGAAGCACCCTGCGGTGCATCCGCTGGTCACATGCCTCAGCTGTGCACGCTTTCCGCCCAGTGCGAAAGCAGTTCGTGTCACGCTGCCGCAACCGGCAGTTTCGAACAGCAGCAGCCGTGCCCCGCGAGCAGTCAATTCTGCTCTGGGAACGGCGAGGCGCTGGCCGGTTCCCTGTGGAAACCGCGCCGCTCATCGAACTAGGAGCCTTGCCTCCCTCGTTCGTGCAGCCCGCCCAAGCCTCCACTGAGGCAGGGGTGCAGTGCGCTCAGTTGGCTGATGCGGCTCCGCGAGCCTGCGGGTCGGCTGGCGCGCTGGGCTCTCCTGATACAGCATTACGACTTTTCCGTGCAGTGTCGAAAGGGGAGCACAAACGTGGTAGCTGACGCGCTATCCCGTGCCCCACTCGCCAGCGGCGCCTTGACGCCTGTAGGCGGAGGGGGCGAAACAGCGGACGAGCCGCCGGGCGGCAAGGAGGGGGAGCCCGCAAACGGGTTAACCCATTCCGCTAACCAGGCAAGCAGCGCTTCGCAAAGCGGACGAGAGGCAAAGCTCTTCGTGAGCGCCTCGGAGTTGCCGAAGCGAACGGAAATTTTGGCTGCAAACCTGAGTGGGGACGAGACCATGCTCCCCTCTGGGATGACTGGAATCGTTTTCAGCCGTAAGAGCTACTGAAAGCCCAGCAAAATGACCCCTTTTGTCGCGAGGTGAGCGACGGTCTCAGGGAGACGGAGCGCCGTGACGCTACTTGTATTGTAGCGGGCGCAGGGGGGCAGAAGCCAGCGTGTGTCGCGGCGATCCCCGGGGATTCATATTTGCTGGACCATGACGGGCTCGTGCTGAAATACATAGCCACCGATGACGAGTCCATCGACCCGTTCAAGGTGGTTATCCCCAAAAGTCTAAGAGGCGCACTTTTGCGATTCTCTCATGACGAACCACTGGCCGGTCATCTGAGTGGCTCCAAAGTTTTTGCAAAACTGAGTCATTCGGTGACGTGGCCCGGCATGAAGCGTGACATTTTCCGCTATTGCCGTTCCTGCCATGTCTGTCAAGCGGTGAAGTCACGGGGCGGCAAGCCGCCTGGAATGATGAAACCGATTGACAGTGTGCGTCCGTGGCAGATGGCCACCTGCGATTTGATGGGGCCTTTCCCCAGGAGCAAGCAGGGGTTCATAGACCTGAAGGCCTACGCGTCACGGTCTGACGAGCTTGCGCCGGTACCCATTGGTATCAAAGGCAAGCGCAAAGGCACAACTGGTGCTGCGGAACGCAAGCGTACGGAGCACCGGTACAATCTGAGGCGACGGTCACCGGTGTGATTGATGCCGGACGGCGGACTCTTCCGCAACCGAAGGCACGCAGCCTCAGCTAGCTGGCGAGCTTTCTCGTCAGGCCCTACCTAGGCGAAGCACGGTGTGTTATTTATTTTTTTGTTGTTTTGGCAGCATGTCAGTTCCAGCCTTGTGTGTTTATCTATTTATTTGTTTTGCTTGAGTCAGTTTCTAGCCACTTTCGTTTCCAGCTTGTTGGTCTGTTTTCGTTCTAACGTACCGAGATGTACATAGGTAACATGCGTCTGCGTTGGCGTTCAGTTTTTTTTTAACCAGACTTGTACATATGTATACTTCAGCCGCTCTCTCTTGCGCTTATCTTTTGAAGCGCAGAGTTTGCCTGTCGTTTGTACAGCGCCTTTTCTCATTTCCGGCCCGACTGTGGGTGGTTGGCTCGTTAAGGAGCCGTGTGTCGCGGTGCGAGTTTTGTGCGGCCCGTATGGAGGGGAAGTTGGCGGGGCGTTTGGGGCGATGGGGGGGCGGAAAGTGCACCCTTTGACCCTCGCCGCGGCGCCTCTGGACGCTTCTGATGGGGGGGGTCGTTGTCGCCGACCAGCGTCCGCGCACTTGCCGGTGTATGCTTGGTTGTGGCTGTGACTGTGTGTGCGCGTAACCATGAGCCAAGGCGACGCCTGTGAGTTGTGCCGTTGTGTCCTTCTGCGTGAGCGCGAGGATGAGAAGGACCCCTCGCTGTGGACAAGGTTACACATCTGGACGCCGCCGAACGTCCTCGCTCGTTTCAGCCGGCGTGAAGGGGGTGCACTAACTCTCTTGTGCCGAACGTGATGTCGTGTCCAAGGGCGCGAGGTCAGTGCTCTGCCGCGGCCCCGTCGTCATCAACGCACCCTACATCAACGGAAAGAAGACCGCCATCAGTCGTCGGCCCTCCCAACCTGTTCAACTTGAAGTCTGCGAGCGGTGAGTCGCCGACAGGCCCACTGGGCCGCGCCACCGAACTTTGAGGCTGGCATCCACCTGTAACATAGTTGTACAGTTGTATTCACATCGCCTTGTGTACCGTGTATATAATCTGCAAGCTGTTTTGATTTACTGAAGCGTATGCAAGTGTTGTTCGCCTTGTTTTTCCTTTGTTTTTTTTACATTGTTCTGGCTGGAACTGAAGTGTAGCTAGTTTTTTTTGTGTATTCATTTCTTTATTTTGGAACTGAAGTGTATCTAGTTTTTTTTTGTGTATTCATTTCTTTATTTTGGAACTGAAGTGTAGCTTATTTTTTTGTGTATTGATTTCTTTATTTTGGCCGCGTGCTTTGCCGATGGGTAGGAGGGCATTTAAGGAGAGGGGGATGTGGGAATCTGGCTTTCCGCCGTCGCCTTTGCGCGGCTGTGCCGGCCGCCCGCGTTGTTTCTCCTCTTTCCCTTGCTCCCGCCTCAGGCGGTGGAGAGGCGGCTGGGTGACTAATCACTGTCATTTAGCCACAGCTCCGCCCCGGCTCCCCAAGGGCCTTTGCCATTGGCGCCTTTTGGCGGGAATTCGGGACCCCGCTTTGGGCGGCCGCGCGCCGCGCGACCGTCCGAGCGGGGCCCAGAGAGAGAGATCCCTCCGAGACAGCGTAAGGTGCGTACGTTACTGTTTGTCCGTGCCGGCCTTGCCGTTCGGACCAGTGCTTACTCGAGCTCGCCCGCACGTGTCCTCTGACCTGCAGCGGCTCGAGCCTGTCCAGCGGGGTCCAGCGACCTCTGACAGGCGTACCTTGCGTTGAATGCCCACTCTCTCTCGCAACCGGCCCAACGGTCGACACGAGAGAGAGATCACAGCACTGCCGCGGGGACATTCTCCTGCAGCGGCGTGCTAGCGGTGCGCATTACTCGAGTCGCTTCGTGCGCGCAGCGGAGCCTTGCTCCTCGCGCGCCCCCGGGACGGGGTGACTATTGAGTGTGTGTGTATCAGCTGGAGGACGACGTGAATAAACGTCTCCTTTGTGAACTTGGAGGCCTATTTCTTTGCGGCGAATCGCTCTCCTCCCAGCGGAGGTTGAGTGCGCTGCAACGGTGTCCCAGTGTGTGTGTGGTGACGGCTGATCGGGGCCCTTGGCTCGCGCGAAGCTCGAACCCGCGGTGGGTGGTGGCCTGTGTCCACTTAGGAACCCACAAGGTTAATTAGGCTAATTGGTTAAGTAAGCCCCACTAACTTGGAGCATCACTATACGATCCCTTTAATTGGTTGCATGGTTACTAGCCAAAGTACAATTGGCCCCGTTTGAAATTCGCGCACTGTGACGTCACGACCGTTTCGACCAATGGAAAAGCGTGACATTTCTGTCGACAACTTCTGCTTACAACAATCAGGCATTAAAGGCTTCCGCCTTAAAAGTTGCGTGACGCAACGCGGATTACGATGGCTCGTCGCCGTCCGCTTCGCCCGCCTCGCCGCAAGAACGCGCACAATTGTATGTGTACGTCCTGGAGGGGCTTGAAGTTTCCCGTATTCTCGAAATCTTCCACTCTCCGGCTCCCCTTATCCCGCTGGGTAGCGACTATGACTTACCCCCTCTCTGCCGTTGTGCGGAGTAGTGCACTGCACGGGCTCGGGACGGCCCGAAAGCCCGGGCGCGGGCCGGGCCGGGACATGATTTGTTTCGCCGGGCCTGGGGCGGGCCCGGGCCTCAGGTTGCTGACCCGGGCCGGGCTCGGGCTTAAAACTCCAGACCCGAGCCGGCCTTGCGTCCGTACAGAAACGGCTGGTGTCCGACTATTCATTCACTATTGCAGAGTGAAGTGCACAACTTCGGCATTGGAGCAGCGACACGAATGAGGTATGAGTTATAGTACGCGCTGAGAAAAAAAAAACTACGCTGTATGTATTGACTTATTTATTTCCCTGTTTCCACGCCGCGGTGGCTTAGTGGTCAACTTTCTTGACTACTGAGCCGAGGAACCAGGATTTGTTCCTAGCCTCGGCGGCCGCATTTCTTTTTAGGCGGCAAGCATGACGGCCAAGTACTTTGTAGTATCATTGCCTGTTGAAGAAACCCAGGCGGTCGAAATTATCCGGAGCCCTTTGATTCGGTCTCTCACAGCCTGACTCCCCTATGGCCCTTAAGCCCCAAAAACATAGCTTTTATTTTACAGCTATATTGCCACGTATCATTGTAGTGTCCGTTCGTTAGCCCAAGGCCGCAGGAAAGGGGTATTATCAATTTTTTTCGTGACGCGAGAAGCGACCGGACTAATCTCGATTGTTCGCAGCCATGAATAGCTGCATCTACGTGTTTCCAGATTGCTGTAGAAGATCTTCACCTGTTATCTCGAAGTTTCCTTGCCGGCTTTAAATTGAGCGATGCCGTGAGCGGCGGTGATTCGTAGTTCGACGACCGACGTGCACGTTTGTTGCTTACGCCGCCGCCGAGTGATTCAGTTCTTTTGCGGGCGCAAGTCAGCCCAAATAAAGAGCTTCGTTTCCAAGACTGGTTGGTGTCTTCCTGACCGCTGGACTGTCGTCACTACAACGTGACAATAATTTTCTCACGAGAGGAAATTCACAAACTAAGGGGCGTTTGGTTTTGTTTTTGATCAGCTGAGCGGAACATCTCGTGAATGAAATAACCACAAAAGCTCGCGAGAGTTTGAATCTCATCTCATAACCACATCTATCCCTCCTCGCTTCTTCAGCGTGGTTGTCATGACAAGTGTGTTGCCCTGTAGGTTATCACATGGTTCGCGCGTTATCTTCTGCTCCACCAGTAAGAGCAAAATTCAACCGGCCTTAATTGGCCATTGATCGTTCGTCATCCCTACACATACTATACACTATTAGAAATGGATTCGCGAAGAACATATAAGTTTACGACGCTTATAGTCTTCAAACACACACCGTGAAATACTCGTGCCTTTTAGCTTTTCGTTTCTGCTGAAAGACGACCAGTTCGGCTATGAGTTCAACCTGAGAGATCGCGTTCACTAAAAAAATGTCATCCCACTGCTTGCTAGGCAGCTTTAATATTTATACTTCGCGGGCGGCAAAATATAACTTATTAAAATCATGGGGGAATGCAAAGTAGTCGATTACGCTCGTATGCAGCCCTTTTTATTTGGCTCTCGGAACTTCCGAGTATTTTTTTGCGCACCTACACGAGATCACTGTCTAAAAGACGGGCCTGGCGAATACTACTCAATCACTTCCTTCTTGGTTAAAAAGAACCAAATTTCTGCAAGCCAAACTTTAGTTTCAGAACCTCTGTCGGCCAGTTCCTTATCGGTCTGTTAGCAGTCTACTTGCTCAGAGTGGGCAGTCTACCTTAAGCGTTACTGTGAAACGGGCCGGGCCGGGTCCGGGCTGGGCTGGGCTACACTCCGGTATTCACGGGGCGGGCTGGGCTCGCTAGAGCGATGATTTGTCGGGCCTGGGCCGGGCTCGGGCTTCAGGTCTCGGGCCCGGGCCGGGCTTGAGCCTCAGATTGAGGCCCGTGCAGTGCTCTAGTGCGGAGGGCAGAAAAAAAAAGAAACTCAATGGGAATATTTTTTTTCGTGAAGCCAGACGTGGGAAACACACATAGCCTTGGAAACTGCACCCCAACCAAGGGAACAAGCTTATTAGTGAAAATTAATACATGACAGTGAACAATATCAAAACGTTTTATGAGACAAGAAGTTGCAAAAATTTAAAAGAAGGCGCAAACTCAGTAATTTCCGTATTTACGGCGACCGCGCTGCGTGCATGATACCACGGAGGTGGCTCGCGGAAGATAGCTCCACCAGACTACCCGCTGATCCCTGCTGAACCTGCAACGGGGTCCAGGGATCCGACCAGCAGTGCCGCCTCTACCCCGGACGCAGCACTAGTGAGCACGGCAGCTGCGGCGTGTCCTTGGAGAGCACCCGGTAATGATGCAACAAAGGAGGGTGTTCCTGCTGGTGGTCGATCAGCTGCTGTTGGTGGTGCTGCTGCTGCACGGTGGGAAAGCAGGAGGACGACACGCTGCTTTAGTTCCCTCTTCAGGAATAGCGTATGTACATACACTCGCAAACGAATGCTCTACTGCGGCGTTTGGTGTGGAATAGAACTCGCAGACACACGTTTTGAAACAACCAGGGGGCTAAAACGGCATACATTTACCGTTGGCCCATTCCAACGCGCGAGACAATATACAAAAAAAGCACTTGGGAAGCAAGTTTAAACCAAACATTACGACTTATATTTCTGCTCATTTCTTTCCTTATGAGAGTCTCAGTGGGTGCTATTTATGAAAATGTCACGCTTCCCTCAGCGCTATGTTCAAAAAAAAGCTCCATTGAGATGTATATATATAAAAAGAAAGTGTAAATTCCTTCGTTATTCTAAAGCCCCAGTGGCGGCGCAGCGGTTATGGTGCTCGGTTTCTGACCCAAGATGCAGGCTCGATGCCGGCTGCGGCTGTCGAATTTCGATGGAGGCGAAATTCTAGAAGCCCGTGTACTGCGCGATGTCAGTGCACGTTAAAGAACACCAGGTGGTCGAAATTTCCGGAGTCCTCCCCTATTGCATCTATCATAGCCTGTGTCGCTTTGGGACGTTAAGCAACATAAAACCAAAAACTCAACCTTATATATATTAATGACACCCGCGAAAATAATTCCATCTTCCAGACCTGTTCTGAAAGGGCAATTTCCACGTGGTAGGGTGTCTCGAACTACCCGTGTTGGATCATTAACACACTCGGTGTACAAACTGCCCTTCGGTAACATCTGGAAAACATGAATGACAATCATTATACGGATTCCTACGCTCGTGTACGGCTCCACAATGAGTGGGATGAAGGCTTCCTTCATGCAGCAAGTTTTTTCAAATTCCCCATGCTTTGAGGAAGCAGCCAACGGGTGACGTCAAGGCGTTCCCCCGTTCTTTACTGGCTTATTTTGTTGCTGTCTTTATATTTGGATTCCCACAGCACCCCGAAGTACGCTTCGCCCCATTACTGAGCGTTGGGACAATTATCGCTAATGAACTCGAGTCCATCATTTTTGATGTCCATTGCTTGGTTTGTGCACATTACATCTTTGGTTTGGAGTGGCAGCAGTATATACAGCTGCCACAGCGCCACTTAAAAGCCTGCATATAGTGCGTATCCATCTCTCAAGACGCTGAGTCACTTAAAATTCTGTACTCGTGGTTCTCTTGTTCGGCGGGAAGATTTAGGATATCCCGGCGTTGCAGCTAAAGTAGAGACATAAGTATTTTGAAATTAAAGTGAAGGTCTTCGAAGAATCGGATAGCTCAAGTAGGCTGCCAGAGTTTCTGAATGGACCATCAATCCTCGCTCCGCAGCTATTCGTCTTACCATTAAATATCATTAACTAAAATCTCCGTGGGCGGCCTCTCTTCTTGAGGCTTTCCTCCTGTGTCCTTCTGCGCACACATATTAAATGCTGCATTAGGAGCAACAGTCACGTTCAGATAAAGGCACAATGAAAACGACGCTATAAATTTTTTCTTGGTTGGCAAAATCCGATAATTCGGAATTTCGTGGCTTTCTTGCCGCCTACGCGACAGCGGAAGGTGCATTTATTGCTAAGAGATTAGGATTCGAAGTTGACAAAACCTTCCCGGTGCTCAGATTCATACTCGGGACTCGGATGACGAAATAGGAGAAAGTGACGGAAAGTGGCGCAAACGGCGAATCCGTGATTGATGGATGCGGGCGCTTGGCTGCTGCCTAGAAGCACCCAAAATGTAAACTACTGCCGGCCGGATGTTGAAGGCCTCTATCAGCCGTCGTCACTTCGTTTACGTTTGCAACAGAGTTACGATGGATCCGGTTTCCGATTCCGACAACTAAGTTGGCTCAAAGAACTGCGACCTGCACTTAACGATCTAAGCCTCACACAGGGTACGATGCTTTTGAGGACTGAGGTGGCGCGTCTGCTAAGAAAGTCCTTGCGCCAAGCCATCGTCATGAATGACGTGTAGCGAAAGGTACAGTCTTTGTCAGAAGTAACCAGGCTGCATGGTTTGGTTTTAGCTCGTACAGCGGAGCCCTTACAGCTTCCCTGAAGCTGAAATGGTCGTTAAGGGTAAGGAATCGGGGTCTTCTTACCTTCCAACACGTTTTGATCTTTAGGAAAGCCACAAGGGCTCCAATATACAAGCTAGAAGCAAACCATGCAGCCTGGTTACTTTTGACAAGGACTGTACGTGCGGGCATATTTAAATTCTGTAATAATAATCCTCGTAGAGCTCTTCGTGCAGTCCGCCTCTTGGTACATTGACGGAGCGAACACTAAGCGCTGTGCGTTTGCTAAAGTGGAGGCGCTTGGGTCATTAGCTATTCACAGATCTTTTTCCTTGTCGAATAGTTGCGTGCCGTTGCACCAACTTCTTCCAAGGAGCACTTAGAGAGGCATTTGGAGGTCCTTTGCTGCCCAGACCTTGTAAATTGTGGCTTCGTAACGAAACTATGCGTACACGCAAAACGCATTAAAATAAGGGTTTAAAAATCATACAAGTTGATCACTGAGAAATTTAATTTACTCTTCTGAATAAGAAACACCTAACGACAAAAACAGTAATTTCTACAGAGAGAGCGCTAATCTGTGGAAAGCAAACTATCGTTGTTACGGGGTTGACCAAGCTGAGGAAAATGTGCGTGACTCTGTTTTTTTAGACAAGTGTGATGCCACGTTTAAAGGGGTTGGTGTTCCAGAACTGTGCAGCATCTTTAGTTACAAGGTTAACCTGAGAAAGACACCAGCAATCCCCATTCACACCCAACCAACCGGCCAGCTGTCTGCCGATGACAGTCGCTTACAGGTCTTCGGGGCGCTACATCGACGACTGCTGGTCTTGGGGTCTCGGCGCTGGAAGGGAACTCGCCCAAGATGACGCCGCTCGAGTTCTCCTCGCTGTCAGCGTCGTGAGCAAAGGCGAGTTTCCATTTGAAGCGCACGGCCGCCGAGTCGGGGGCGAGAGAAGCGCCATGGCACTCCAGCGCTGCAAAATAGATGAAACCGCCCAGGCGATGCGCTGTAGACAGCCTCGAGAGCTTTCGTCACGTGCTTAATTCAAACCAGAAGGATTTTTAAAGGGCGACATTGGCCTCCGAATTGAGACGCCTGAGTTCTCGTGCCTTTCGGCCCCTTATTGTACATTCGACTGGCACCACCAACAAGCATATTGCCACGTATCATTGTAGTGTTTGTTCGTTCACGCTCAAGGCTGCAGGAAAGGGTTGTTATCACTTTTGTTCGTGACGCGAGAAGCGACCACACTAATCTCGATTGATCGCAGCCATAAAGGCTGCATCTAGGTTTTTCCAGATTTCTGTAGATGATCTTGTCTTGTTATCTGGAAGTTTCCTTGCCGGCTTTAAATTGAGCGATGCCGCGAGCGGCGTTCATTCGTAGTTCGACGATTGACGAGCACGCTAGTTGCTACGCTCGAGCTTAACATCGACCGTGACGTCCGCGGACAGGGTCACGGTCGCCGTTATTCCGGTGCCCCCGCGCTCCGCGATCTCGTGACTCAGTTCCGCTTGTCTGACGCGTGGGTGCAGCTTCTGCAGCTTCACGGGGATGCCTTTGGAGCGACGTGGGAGAGAGCACAGTCAGCGAGTCGGATAGACAAATTCTATTTTCCACCAGAGCTCGCTTCTTTTGTCGTTAGCTGCGAAGTTCTCGCGTTCCCTGCAGGCACGCCGGTGATTTCCGATCACCACCCCTTGTCAGTCAGGCTCGACTTTGGTGAGGACACCCCACGTACTGTTACGTGGCGTATGGACACGAGCCTACTGGCAGATCCGGAAAGCATGGCGTCACTCCGTACGGCGTTGGCCTCATCATGCAAGAGCTTCGTTGCGACTGATTCATGGGACACACTCAAGGCTCGTTGGCAGGCAACTCTGGTGGCGGACGGTCAAGACCGCAGAGGCCGGGTAACTCATGCACTGAATGACACCCTCAAGCGCATCCGTATGTGCAGAGGGGAGCACCCTTAACCTTTGCCATGAGCGATTACCTGAGTCTACTTAAAGCACGTTACCACATGTTGCTCTGCCAGTCATCACGGGCAGCTAGTCGTGCACACCAGCTCGGACGGCCGATATCAGACCCGGCTGTGCTACGACACGTACGCGCAGGCACGGCAGAGGAATTCGCTCCCGCTACTGTGCCTTTCGTGACACTCCCAGACGGCACCCAAAGCAAAACCACGTCCGATATCTGCACGATCTTCGCAAGCCACTTTTCGAACCGGTTCTCAACGGACAGTTGGCTACATCTTCAAGATGGTAATGACGGGCTTCTACAAAGTTTCTTTGGCAACTTGCCACGAGTAGCTGAAGAGTTGCATGAAAATCTTTGCGCACCAGCCACAAGCCAAGAGCTGCACGCCATCCTGCAAAGTATGAGAGCAGCCTCTGCCCCCGGTCCAGACGGCATTCCAACAAGTTTTTATTGGAAGTTTTTTTTACCAGGTCCCAGGAGCGCTGCTGAAGATGGTCAACGGCTTCCTCGCGGATGGGTTACGTCCAAACTGTTTCCGCGAATGTCGCATCATACTCATTCCGAAAGCGGGCGGTGACCCCTCCGACCCGCAAGCATGGCGGCCCATAAGCCTCTTAAACGCAGACTACAAAATAGTCGCATCTTTACTGAACACAAGAATGCGGACGATCCTGCCTCACCTAATCCACCGGGCTCAAACCAGCAGCGTGCATGACCGCTCTGTGTTTGATGCACTGGCACTCACAAGATACCTGTTCACATTTGCCAGCAGGACGGGCTTCAGCGGGTGCTTTGTTTCGCTTGATCAGGCGAAAGCATTTGATCGGGTGGAACACTCGTATCTGTTCGGAGTCCTCGAAGCCTTCGGATTCCCACCGCAAATTGTCAGCAGGCTGCGCTTACTTTACGCAGACCTGAATGCTTGTCTCTCCGTAAACGGCCACCAGAGCGCTCCCTTCTCAGTCACCCGGGGCATAAGGCAAGGATGCCCTCTCTCCCAAACGTTCTTCGTGTTATGCCTGGATCCACTCATCCGGCGCATTAACAGCAGCCCATCCACACGCGGCTTCCCTCTGCCTGGCCAGGGCCAAATCAAGGTTTCGGCCTACGCCGACGACGTGTCGCTTTTCCTCAAGGACGAAGATAGCTACGCCGCTTTTTCGCGGCTGTTTCTCGAGTACAGCGAGATATCAGGGGGCCCTATTGAACAGGGAAAAAAGCAAGGCACTAAGGTTTGGCACCTTCACACCGAACCTTCCGGACGAGGTGGAGTGGGTGCAGGGAGTGAAAGTCCTGGGAGTAGTATTCCTCGCCAGCGGAGAAGTAGCCCGCGAAACCTGGAATAACCTCCGCACGAACGCTGAGAAACGCCTCTCGGTGGCGTCAACTTACCGTCTTTCAATGGCAGAGCGCTCCTATATAGTTAAGTCTACAATCCTAGCCGCATGTTTTTTTGTCGCCCGCATCGCAAACCCACCGCGCGCGTTTGCTCGCAGGCTAACCTCGGCCGGTGGCTCTTTCGTTTGGGCGGGCAAAACCGAACTTGTGTCACGAATGTTCATGCGCCTTCCATCGTACATGGGTGGGTTTGGTATACCTTGCATCCGCACCATGTGCAATGTGCTCGCCTTGCGAGGAGTACGCGATCTTGTGTGCAACCCAGATTATCCCGGGAGAACACTCATCGCATACTTTCTGGGTACAGCGCGTAATGTGTTTTTAACACAACACGTGGTTGGCCCTACAGCCGAGCAGCCGCCGGCATTTTTCGTTAACGTACGTCGCACACTGGCGTCGTTGTCTGCCAGCGTGCCCGATCTGGATGTTGATGAAACCCCGTCCTCCAGGATGTGTGAAGCACTAACGGTCGCTGAGCTGACCCGCGAACAACTCCAGAAAACGAGACGGGCACGCTGGCGCCAACTGACCTCAGCTGCGCTTCCTGCAGATGTCAGGGACTTCGGCTGGCTGCGAGGCTGGCGGGTCCTGCCCACAAGAGACCACCTTGCGGCGTGGGGCGTGGCGCCCTCCGCCCGATGCCCGCAATGCGGTCTTTTAGAAACGTTGCGGCAGGCTATGTTCGACTGTGTAGTGGCGCGCACCTTTTGGGTACTAGTGTCACGGATGTTTTTAACCCGCCTGGAAGCGCGCACTAGTTCACGCGAACTGTTCACAAATATGCTCTTGTTGTGTCGGCATGTTCGTTTTGTGGCGGCAGCGTGGAGCGGCTTCCTTAAATGGGCGTCCGCAAAGAGCAATGTTTCCAATGTTGCAGCGCCTACGCACGCGCCTCTTTGAGCAAGTATACGTGGACGAACTGTCAATGAGTGAGGCTGAGTTCTTGCGCAAATGGTCGACATATTTCATCGTCCTGCGCGGCGGTCGAGTGTCGGCTTTCTTACTGCCTTATTGACGTGCTCAGTGCTGCGTCACTGCGCATGTGCTTGACTGATCAGAGCATTGAGTTCAGCAGTTTTGCTTTGTATTTTTGCTGATATTAGAAAAAAATAAACTTCTCTTTCTACGCCGCCACCGAACGATTTAGTTCTTTTGCGGGCGCAAGTCAGCCCTAATAAAGAGCTTCGTTTGCAAGTATTTCTGGTGTCTTCCTGACCGCTGGACTGCCGTCACTAAAACCTGACATCTGGTGGAGGTGCGGGGTAGCCTTCCATGTACCGGACACCCCCTACAAGCCGTGACGCCAGCCCTCTGAGTCATCAAGCCCAGGACCTGAGTCCAGTTCACCGCGCTAGCCGACGCCTGCAAGGGGACGCACCAGAGTTCGGGAATCTGCCGGACCCTACCCGGAAGCGGAAGCCAGCCGCAACGTCTACCATGAGCTTGCCCCAGACGACGACTCCAATCATTTTTCACCAGCCCCGGGTGCCACCAACCTTCGACGCTTCGCCTGGCGCCGACCCCGCAGAATGGCTGGAGCAGTTCGACCGTGTGGCTATCTTCAACAACTGGGACGATGCCACGAAACTTCGGTACGTCTTCTTCGCCTCGGAGGGACCAGCAAAAGTCTGGTTTGAGAATGAGGAAGCTAACCTCACGAACTGGGAAACCTTCAAGGAGCAGCTTCTAAAGACCTTCACGAACGTCGTGCGAAACGAGAGAGCCCAGCAGCTGCTACAGTCTCGCATACAACACCCAAACGAGACCGTTGCTGTGTACACTGAGGAAATGAAGCGTCTCTTCCGGCGTGCCGACGCGAGCATGAAGGAAGAAGAGAAGGTGTAGTTGCTTATGCGAGGAGTTAAAGAGCAACTATTTGCCTGCCTCGTTCGCAACCCACCGAAAACCGTCGCGGAATTCGTAGAAGAGGCATCCACAATGGAGAGAACTCTTGACGCCCGAGCCCGCCAGTATGACCGCCAGCAGCGCTTTTTGTCAGCAAGCTGCATGGACACCGCTAACAACGATAACCTGCGGGAGGTTATACGTGAAGTTGTGCGAGAGGAGCTCCGACGATTGCTGCCAACGGGAACGCAGCCGCAACTTTCATCGCTCACTGACGTCATCCGGAACGAGGTTCAACAGGCCTTGGGTGTGACGCCGACACCCACGCAGCCTCTGCAGCCCCCAGCCATGACTTACGCCGCAGCTGTGCGCCGTCCTGCACCTCGACGACGGGACCCAAGCCCCTATCGCCCTCAGCCAGCTGCGTTGGACCGCCGCCCACTCGCCCCAACCCGCCCGTCCTACGAGCGACGCGCGCAGCCGAGGAAATACGACGAGTGGAGAACTACCGACCAGCGCCGCCCACTATTCTTCCACTGTGGCGAAGCCGGTCACGTCCTCCGGCACTGCCCATACAGAAGACTGGGTATCCGACGGTTCTCTTACGACGCTCCTCGACCCCGACCCGGCCAGCGACCAGCCGAAATCGAGGAGTTTTTGCGTCGGGAAGAATACTCATCGCCGAGCCGCCTATCATGTTCTCCGTCGCCATCGTCCCCGCGCTTTGTCTCTCCTAGCCGAGGTTACGCCGTGCCTGGACGCTCCCCCAGCCCCCGAAGGTTAAACTAAATAAAGCAGCCTCTGGAGGTGAGGTTGCTTCTAAGCGCAATGACAAAGATCCTCCATCGACGAGTACTCAAGACGATGCCTCAACTACGACGACAACACCGACGACGACAACACCGACGACGACAACACCGACGACGACAACACCGACGACGACAACACCGACGACGACAACACCGACGACGACAACACCGACGACGACGACACCGACGACGACGACACCGATGACGCTACGTGGTCCTCTTTTTTTGGCGAGGTCCGGCCACGCCTCAGGGTGTCGCGCTACGTGGTCCTCTTTTTTTGGCCACGGGGTCCTCTTTTTTTGGCCACGGGGCATGACGTACGCTCAAAGGTGGGCTGGTTCCGGAGTCGGTCACGGGTGTGTTGACAGGCGAGCAGCGAGTCTAGGACACTAGACAAGGTACGTGAGGGACCGTTTCTGGCTTTTGCCGACGATCATTCGAATGCCTTGTCATACAGGTTCTTAACGTCGCGAGCCGAGAGCCTTGCGCCCCGCCCTAGAAGCTGCGAGCGTCCGGTGAAACCCGCTGAGTAACCCCCGCCGATGAGCCACAGCAGCGGCTGCACTGTCCTGCGCACGAACACCCTTACCCGTGCACGCATGTGCTGCGGCCAGCTGTAGGGTTCCGAGGGCTGCAGGGTGCGAATTATCTGAGGGAGTGCAATATAGTGTTTGTGTTTGCACGGTTGTTGTCTGCGTAATAAATATGTGTACTGGGTATGTTGCCAATTCTGTCGGAGTGAGAGCGCTAAAGCGTGGCACTAGCACACCGGACCCGTTTCGGCTCGGTACTCGAACAACGCGACTCCGGATATATAAGGAAGCCCACTCCTGGGCCGCTGAACACCGTGTGTGGAGGAATTTCAGCAGATGGGCACAAGAATTGCAATCGCGCCGATGACCACTCGAATGGATAACGGTGAATTTTTTTCCACGTCTGGCGAATTATTTTACCTATGGCCGCTGCACTTCCATGTATTATTGGTTAATATTCACGACTGTGCCGGCGACTTTCCGTCTTTCTGGACTCTTCAGGAAGATATAAGCGCATCATCTAAAAGTTAAATTGATAGCTGCCTAAACCGACTCTCATTCTGCTAACGGCGATTGCAGAGCTTGGGTATCGCTATCGCTGACAACGAACCAGCTTTTTAAGGGAACGAGTTCACCCATACAAACTTTTCTAGTAGTTTCGTGTCGTAGCAATGCCTCCTCTATTATCAATGCTGGTCAGATAATGTTTCTAATGGGAGACCACAGCGCGGATGCGTCGTTCACAGGCCCTCACAGACCACTTGGACGACGCGGGAGTTGTCGAAACACCTGCAATTGCAACATAGGTTTCTATATCCGGTGTCTCACCCATCGCAGGAATGTTTAGGCACGTCCGAGCATCGTGTTGAATGCTCTTCTTGAATTTCTGAGAGAAGCAGAAGGTGCTTGCCCCATGAATGGTACGCCACGAATTCGTTCAGTGTCCTTTGTGTCTGGGTCTGGCTTAAGTACCGCCCTATGGTAAACTAACTCACCCTTCACATCCTTGCAGATGCCTAGCAGGAACAGCAGGAACACAAGCGAAGGCCGCATGCCAGCGATACGAGCGGTGGCTGGTAGCCGCCTCATCTTGGACCTGACGAACGCCGTACGTTCGTACACGTTGTTTATCGCGAACGCCAGGTGTGATTTCTCGAGGTATCCTGCGCAGACGCATACAGGCAAGTACGGTCATAAGGACTCCAGGATTTCACTCTCCCAGTAGCTACGAAAAGCACACGCATCACTTCTTAGGTAATGCGCCCGACTAGCATTGTGGACTCTCCCGAACTTTTGACTGCCAGAGGAAAATCTATTAACAACTGTCCTTAAAATATTCGAGGTGTGTCAGAGAGGAATTCATTAAACAATATAACTCTCTTAAAGAATATTCAGCGTGCAATCATTCTGAAACCGTACCAGACGGAAGTTTTCTTAACTCGGGGTTTGTTTAAAAACGATTTTGCAGCATTTGCACGGAAGCTTGATTTTCCTGGTGAAGGTTTAATCGCTCATAGGATAGCAGCCTCTCGTCGAGCCCTGTTGTCTCCAGGAGGTGGGCGACGATCACGTGCACCTGCAGCCGTCTGCAAGCCGTTTCGTTACAGGCACCACGGCACCACTGCAATCTGGTATTACCAGGTGGTGGAGCGTCTGTGGCAAAGACGCTGCTTGGAGTTCGAGGACAAAAAAGACGGATGTTTACAGCATTCAATTCAGAGTTAAAGCTGCAGCGATTTTTTTAAAGACATTTTTTTAGTGATATTAAATACATGAATGACTGAACTGAGGTATACACGTGATGACAAATACAATTTTCTGTATTTCTTATCGGACGCGCAAACAATAATCTTGCTCAGGCCTCTACCTCCGGATTAGTACTACGTAGACGGCAACGATGGGCGGGCAGGGCCGCGGGAGGGAGGGCTCGTGCTAGGAATATACCCGCAAGTATCGATCACATATACGCTCTGAACATCCGGATTAGAGCTTCCGCTCTTATGTACAGTCAGGCCGGAATGGAACGTGAACACGCATATGTCATACATTTCTGCTTTGCAGTGAGATATGCCTTTACAACCTATTTTCGATTATGCATTCCAGTAGGCAATTTACCCAGACACATGAATTAGGCTAGTTGTACAGTTCAGCTGCAAGTAGGCAGGTAAAATATTTTGTTTTCTTGACATCCTCTGTTCGCGTTTCATTCCGGCCTGACTGTGCGTAATACAGCAGGAAGGGAACGAAGGTCTCCTCGTGGCCTCAGTCGCGACGCGCGACCGAGCTTGAAAGCGCCGTAGGGCCGCCCACACGCCGCCCACCCGTAGGCTCCGACTGCCGCGTTGTTGTGTAACTCCCGGAGCCAGCTGCTGGCGAAGCGGGAAGGTGCGCACTCAAACTTCTGGGGCGGGGTGTAGAGTGATTTAGAGCTGACTAATGGCGTGAGGTGCGTCGTCTACGGGGGCGGCACTCCTGTTAGGTTCAAGCCCCTTTGATGGGCCCGCGAGCTAGACAGCTGTGTTATTTCGACGCAGGTTAACAGCTCTGGTAGAACGCCGAAATCCCATCCGTGTGCTCAAATGAGCAAGAATGGCTCACTTTTACGATGTGGGGCACAAGGCAATGTGTGCACCGATTTTTAACATGAACGAGCTTCGCTGTAAAGGGCAAGATGAGCCGCTACGGAGGATAGCTTAGGCTGCGTTGTACCGCCGTGGTGGAGGCCGTGGTTGTCGCAGTGCCTCTCCTGCCATGCGGAGCCGTCTGTGAACGCCAGAAGGTGGTCGGCTGCAGTGTTGTCGGTAACGCGTTACAAGTAACGGCGTTACCGGTAACGCGTTACTTTTTTCGGTAACTTAATAACGTACTCGTTACCATTTCGGAACTGTAACGGGTAACGTACTTACGTTAACATTTTTCGGTAACGTGAGGAGTCACATTACTAGTTACTTTTTATTTCAGTTGTCCCCCTCTGCCTCTTTTCCAAAGGAAAAAAAACGCCGGAAAGATGTTGCAAATAAACAAAATCTACCGGTGTTCTCGACGACACTTCTTGCGGCTCGCATCAATGCTAAATAACACCTGCCCTTGACGACGCACTGAACTAACAAAAAAGCACGAACACGCAGTCACACACTTGTCTTCACCCCCAACCACTCACACACACAAGTCTCTAAAGAGTGGACGCATGCCGAGCCACGAATGATCCATTTGCAGAAATCTGTAAGTCAGTTTCTGCGTAAGCTTCTTTTCCAACCAAAAGGTCTCGTTCCCAGGCGACACTCTCGCATTCTTGGTGGAAGCAGTTCCCTTTTCTGGGTAAACTCAGGAATGTCGCCAGTTTACTTCAAGATGGCCCCAAGAGAGCCGGCGAAAGAGTACAATGGTACAGCACTGAAAAGGGGATTGCAGTCAACCGGATGTTTCGATCTGCAACTGCGGCTACGTTTCTGGTTATTGAGTTCGTAATTGAGCGAAGCTGACCTTGAACACCTTGACGAAAACACTCGCATTTTTTGCGATAATTATGCACGTTCAAGTAAGAAAAATTATTCATGTGCGCAAATATATTTTTTCCGGAACTATGATATTTAAGAATTTCTTTACTGCTACACAAATTCCGCGTAATTGCGTAAGCAGAAGCGCACCACAATTACTGTAAATTTGTTGAGTTCAGCTATGTTTTCTTTGTGAAGTGGGAATTATATGAAGTATGAGCTTTATAAAATTGTTATCTTGAGTTCTTACAGCGAAGACACACTGATTAAAATTTATGGCCATGGAGTAACGGCAAAGTAAAGTGCGATACTTTTTTTCGGTAACGGTAATGGTAACGCGTTACCTTTTTTGTTGGTAATGTAGGGCGGTAACGCGTTCTTTTTTTTTAGTGTAACGAGTAACGTATTTAGTTACTATTTTTCAGTAACGCCTACAACACTGGTGGTCGGCAAGCTCTTAATGCGCAAGGGTATGACTTTCGCGGGCTGCGTGACGGCGCATCCCGGAATTACGTCTCGCAGCTCGGTAAGAGGCGCGCTTGTCGTCAGTGGCGTTGGCTCAGCGTAGCGCTCAGCGGTTCCTGCGGTTTGGTCATAGAGACTGACCATGCGAGACTCGGCAGCGCCGGCACTGGCGCAGTCATCGCAGGACGAATCCTCCACCCAACGCGCGCAGTGTAGACGACTGAAGTGGTGCTGGCTCGTCTGCGCTGCGACCTACTCGAGAGGCATGCGTGCGCCTCTGAGATAGTAAGCGTCGCTGCGTGACGTGCGGTGCACGCCGAAGCTCACGCCAAGCACTTGTCTGTGAAGCGTCCTGAGGCAGCGTATGCGTTGACTGCCGGAGCATCGCCAGCGCCAAGGCCTACAGTAAGCAGTTGAGTGTCGTGGCCATGCCGCTGAGCGCAAGGGCAGGTTGCGCCCTGGCGGGACCAACCAACTGACAAGCCACCGCAACTCCTTCACTGTCAGAAGCAGCATGAGACAATGGTCTGCGTTATCCCTCTGAGGTATGTCATCGTCGGGTGCGTAGGCTTGTGTCCCCCCCTACGTGCGGATGGTCGAAGTGTAGTGTCGCTGATGCGCAGGGATGTTCGATCAAATAAATTGCGAAGTACAAAGCTAAGAAAGGTAGCTGCGTCTCGCGCAACTCGTTGACAGTACCAGGTGCGCGGTTCATTTTAGAAGCTCAGTGTTCATTTCGGCTGGTCAGGTTGAAAAGCGGAGGCAGAATTATTGACATATGCCACAGGTCTTATTCGATAAATGAAAGGGCAAATATTACATTTAACGGTTGCTCACCTGGGTGGACCGGACGGCGACGGCAGTGGTATTCCTGCGCTGGTGGCACCGGTCCACGGACAGCCGCCACGGCTGGCCCAGCAAGGTGCTCGCCAACCACTTTAGGTTCGCAAAAAAACCTCCGCTTTGAGTAGTTGGTTGCGCAGAGCAGCCGTGGTCAGGAACTCTTGGAGATCTGACTCCACCAGGGCACTTAGCTGGAACGGGTCGATGGAACGTTCGCGAGAGGCTTCTGGCAACCGCTCGAGCCTCTCCACGAGCCTCGAACCCTGCGCCGGAATGCGATCTTCTTTTTCTTCTTCATACAGATTGCAAGGGACAAGGTACTCTTTTTGCCGAGAGCGCTTGGCTGAACACAGGTAAAAAAAATTGTTGATTCAAGCCGGCTGAACCTGGTTATCCAATCTGGTTATCCAATCTGGTTATCCAATCTGGTTATCCGATCTGGTTATCCAATCTGGTTATCTAATCTGGTTATCCAATCTGGTTATCCAATCTGGTTATCCAATCTGGTTATCAATCTGTGCATGGTTATCCATTGTGACGCCTTTCCAATCGTAATGAGCACCAATTTCCGCATGACAGTGGCGTTACATGGTCGCAGTGTGAACGGCTGTGTACGGGAGGCCTAGGCATGGCCCAAAAGAACTCTCCACCGACTAGCACCAGAGCGACTGTGTCCGGCTTCAAAATTATCGCCCTGCCCCGTCGGCGAAGGCGGTTGTGTGGAATGCGGCGGGCGCAACAGAAAGACGTGCGAAGTAGCCAGAGGGCTAAAGAGGAGAGGCCGCGCGGGGAGCCCAGCGCAACCACATGCATCCCTGCGGCCCGTTTTGCAGCTCGTTCCCAACTTCCCCCCCTTTGACGCAGAGACAGGCACGTTTGTGCGTTTGTATGTGCGCGCATGCACGCCTGCAGACGACCTTGTAGCGAGGTACGGGCTGTGGACTCGGAGAAGGCTAGGAGTTGGGTCTTTATTAAGGGAAGTTACCCAGAAGAAAACAGGGCCCCAGGCCCTTGGAAAATACAGACTGGCTCCCCGAGCGCCTGCTCTCTTCTGCTGCTAGAGGAAGAATCGCTTTGTCCGTTGACGGCCAAGTTTTCGAATGCCGTGGTCGCGTGTCCAAGCCGCGGTTCTTGGAGGAGGGCGTCCTTGGGGATCGAATCCAGACCACCCCGAGTTCCGATGCAAGAGGAGAGAGGACAGCCGTGACCCTCATAAACATGTCAAGTTTGAGAGGAGTGCGTCTTCGGCTGAACATGAGCCCCGCGTTCGCGAAGTGGCCGGCACCCTGCGGCGCCGAGGGTAGGCCGGAACGTTCGCGGCACAAGCAGTTTCCCGGAGTTCGCGGGTCCACAGGCCAGCAGTGTCTTGCAACGCAACGGTCTTACTAACGGCTCGAGGTGGCGGGGAGGCCGGCAAGCTAGCACCAGGAGGGCGCCCTTGGTCGGCTGCATGAGCAGTGTCGGCCAAAAACCGTTGGGCGAGGAGGACACCGAAGGAAAGAGAGAGTCCTCAAAGAGACGCTTTGGAGACAAAGGCGAGAACGAGCAGAGACGGGCGAAGTGGACGGATGGAGATCGCGCTGGTCGGTAGTCGGCGAGGCCGGACCTGAGGGCATCCGCTGCAAACTGACCGCCAGCCGAGACGCCCAAGAAGCCTGACGCCACCACCCGTCATAGTCACCGAAACGTGGGACCGTCACCAGGCTGAGCGCCACCCCCGCCAGAGCGGCCAAGCAGCGAGGCACCTGTTGGCCGGACCGCACCGACGCCTAATACAAGACAGCGGTGAGCGGAACTCCCAGTTTCACCTTCAGGCAGAGTGTGAATAAATTAGGTTGATTCGGAGGCGTTGTGTGTTGGCTCAATTCTCCTCGCTTCAGCAGAACCCGTAGAGAGCAACAAATATTAATTTTGCATTGTGACTGACCCCCGACAGGCGGGAACGTCACAGCAGCTCTAGTTCCGACAAGTTGCTCATCCGTGGTTTTCTGTGAAGGTAAGCACACAGTACACGCTTTCATACAGGGAACGGCGCGTCACGCGATTTCTGGCAATTGCGAGAGTGCCGCCGGCTCCGCATACGCAGCTGTGGTGAGGCGCAGTGGGTCACCTGATTGGATAGTTCCGAGCCTGCGAGGCGAGCAAGCGCCGTTGGCTCAACGCGCCCACTTGGGGCGACGCGTTGCGAGTCACGTGAAATGTCGTCACAGCCACGCTTCGGCTCCATCTGGTTTAAGGTTTGAAGCCACATGACCTTCAGCTTTGTACAGAAGGAGCTGTTCTTTCGCTCTAAAAATAGAAACTTTTAAAAGAGGAAGAAGCAGTTTTCAAGCTGGAGATGCCGCTCAAATCTTCACTTATGAAGATGGCGTTTCAGTAACGAACAATGCTTCAAGAATTTTCTGGTATCTACCAAAAACACCTTAAAGGTCTCGAGTAGCGACCGAAAGCGTATTTTGTTTGAACGCACGCAGCCATTCACCAATAATCGCTCACCAGAAGTATCCCCTATAGGTATCGATGGTGGTTTCGAAATGCAGCACCTTCCTTGACCACTGATCGGCACACGCCGAAGCGAATAAAGGCTGGAGTGCAGATGTACTTTAATCAGCGTTGGTATGGCTGCAGCAACAAATGCCCGCCATGTGTTGCTCTCCTTTAATCATCCACATTTCATGTAGGATGCTCGACGCGCAGGACGTAGCATGCTTTTGCTAAAGTTTTTTGCGAAGCCGCCAATACGCGCCTTATCAGGTTTTGCTTGCTACACGGTACACGACAACTTCGCATTGGGAGGTTTATTCTAAGGCTTCTCACTTTCACCAGCATCTGTTCTTTTTTCGTTGTTCTCTTTCCTTGCCCTCTATTCATATGACGCGATAGCACCTGAAAGGTGCCACCAGCTGTAAATGGAGAACGAAGAGAAAAAGAATGTATAAATACTTCCTTCGGTCAGTGAAGTTTCAGTCGCAAGTCTAGCGTGAGTCCTGTTCGCTCTCTCTGTCCGTGTCTATGCAATACGCTTCGCCCGTGTTTTAAAGATTGTTCATGGTATTTAGTGGCTTTATTTTCCCAGTGATGGTTACATAAACAATTACCATCGCCTTCAGCCGCGATAGTTTTTGTGAACCCCGCGGCAGTGAATGCTCTGTTTTCTATTGCCGCCGCCGAGTTGCTGATTTTTTCCGGGCACAAGTTTGCTGTAAGTCTCATCTGCAGCGTCGTCTCTGTCTATCGTGAACACCACGTGACACCATATATTCGTACCAGGTAAGGTTAACACTTGCCCCCTCACCTTTAGGCACTTCTTGGTCCGCAGGAGGGGCTATGCAGTCCAAAACACGGCTGAGAAGCCAACCCCGTTGCTCGATTACTTTTCGCAAACACACACGCACACACACTCGGTTGCGCACACGCGGACGCGTAGGCACGCCCACACACAGACGCGGACGCGCGCACACGCACCCCCAATAGACATGCACGCACAAACACATACACGAGCATACACACACAGACGCACCCGCATAACAGACAGGCATGCATACGCACACACGCACGCACACGCACACACACCCGTACGCAAGCACACACATGCAGACGTACACAAACACACACGCAGGTACACACGCAGACGCATGAGCAAACGCGCAAACAAAAACGCACACACGCACGCACTCACTCAAGGAAACTCACACATACCCGCACGCATCCAAACCAACACAGGCACACAAAGCGTACACACATGCGCACAAAGCGCACACTCAAGCACACTTAAACACACACACGAACCAACACAGAAGTACATGCACACAATCACGCTCAGGCCCAGAGATACAGACAGATACACATGGGCGCATACACACCCAGACGCACACGCGCACGCACCCAAACACAAGCACGCATATACATACATACAGGAAAGACGCACGCACATGAACACAGATACGCTCACCCACGTACGCGCGCACACAAAAGAAAACACACACGCGCAGACGTCCACGCTCGCAAGCACTCACGCACACACACAAACGCACACGCACTTACACACGTACACAAACATAGACACGCATCCTCTCCCACACCCACACACGCACACCCACTCAACACAAGTTCACGCACGCACAGGCAGACATACAAACGCAAGCACACTCACGCACTCATTCATGCACAAGCATACTCATGCACTCACACACACTCACGTAAACATACACATACACATACACACACACTTGTGCACACACGCACGTACACCCACACACACACAACATACACACGCGCAGGTATGCAGACACCCGTCCAAATTTTCTCGAATCAGAACGCCGCTACAATCCTCAGTTTCATAACATGCCAGAGTATGCAGCGACAAAAGTTTCACTCCCCTGCGCTGTCTGGACACTGCACCCATCACTGTCAGCCGTGCTTTCAAAACATACGAAATTTGGTTTTCTCGAAGCTTGCGCGTTAAACGAGTAGCCCTGTAAGTTTTACCCGGTCGAATCTTCCCAGGTCCGGGATCCTGTTGACGAAGGCCGCTTGCCAGGCTTAGTAAATGACCTGGTAAATGACCTGGCGCTATAAAGGCACCTGTGAGTGAGCCAAATTCGTCTCCCACTGTTTGCAGAGAATTTCTGCGTTGTTATATATTAATGCGTAACGAGTCTCAGTTAACGTGAAATGTGTGGAAGTGTTACGTCGATGTCTTGGTGTGACGTCATACTGAGTGACGTCATAAAGCGTGATGTCATGCTTACGCATTTATCCAATGCGGATGCGCAGTGATCTATAACGTTTTATAGAGTTCGACTTGCGCTTGTCAGTTGCAGACTATGTGAAGAGTCGATGTCTCTGCACAGGCCTGGCACTCGTCTGTAAGATATTAGTCTGGCCAAGTCATTGTGTGTCGCGCGTCATTGCGGAACGTCTGCGCTTGCAAGTTTCTCCAAATTATGGCTTACTGTGAGGGCTTTGTGGGGAGGGGAAATTTCTATCGGTTGAGTTTATGAAACTTGAAAATTTTTCCATATGTCTGGGGGATGGAGTGTCCGAGGTCGGGCACCGACGGGGCTCGGAAAGTGTCACCTATCCGGTCGGTCGCCTCATAGGATGCCTCATAGGATGCTGTGGCGGTTGTACTTACTAGAGGGGGAGGGGTATGGCACATAATTTGAGCTGAGGACCTGCAAAGACTCCCGTCAAGGCATGTTTGGATAAGCTCATGATCGTAACGAGATTTCCAGTGTGGTTGGCACATTTAATTGCGAAGGCTTTCGCGAATTCTTTGGCGTCGGCATAGCCGGTGTGGCTTAGAATGGTAGCGCTGGCAACCTTTTCTACGAAGCCGGTGGTGACCAAGTTTACGACGGCCGCTCGGTTCAGCCAAGCGCTAGTGCCTCACCAAGGCGTTATTGGAGTGCCGACAGAAAGCTTTTGGTTCTTTTTTTGCTTGAATGACAGATAATTCAAAAAGAATTGAGATTAAACAAAATAACCCGAAAGTACCTTATACATTGCGAAACGGCTGTGTCAAAATATGGCAAAATATAGCCAATTTAAACATTTACCGCGGCAATTGGCGAAAAAATTGCGCCAAACCATGCAAACCACAAGAAAGAGGACGAGACACAGGCGTATGCATCAACTAGACCAGAAAGAGGTGTTAATGAAGTATTCACCACTGCGTTAAAAGCTTTTCCGCAGTACAGTCTATCGCTGACCGGTGTTATTTAGGCGTATCTACTCGCTTCCGCTCTATGACCGTTCGAATGTGAACGTACGGCCCTGAGAACTGTTTTCACACGAAGCTTTAAAACTGAAACGCATGCGCCCTTAGCACCAGTCACCTTTAACTGATGCTGAAAGGGGTTTTGGAAGTTCAGGTGCTGTTCGTTAGTCTTTAAGTCTCCTGCGGGATTTGATATCTTTATATTTCATTTCATTTCATTTATTTTACTCTCAAGGCCCGAGGGCATATAAGAGGGATGTGGTTGTATACAGCGGTTGAGTACAGGTCGTTTCAGTTCTAATTACACAGTGGTAGCTAAGGCGGAACAAAAACGCTGCTAGTCGATGATGGAGGCTGTACATCCGGGGAGGTGGTTCTAGTTCTTTGCTGTTTGTGGATGGAAACTCTGCTGCGCATTTTGTTTTAAAGAAAGGAATGCCGATTTTAAGCGCATAATCAACTCGTGATGAAACAAATGACGGAGGAAGTATAAGATCGCGGCGCACTCTGGGGTTATGGTACATTATTTTATGAATTATGCAAAGGTGAGCGTGCTTTCGACGGCTAGCAAGAGATGTTAACTTTAATGTGTTCTTTATAGAGGTTGCGCTAGCGGTGCGGTTATAGTTCTGAAGGATGAAGCGTGCCGAGTTGTTCTGAATTAGTTCGAGGAAACTGATTAGGTTTTCCGTGAAGGGGTCCGAAATGGAAGCAGCATATTGCAACTTACTGCGAACTAGAGATTTGCAGAGGAGAAGTTTCAGGGAGGTGGGGGCAGAGATAAAGTTACGGCGAAGGTAGCCGAGTGCACGGTTGGCGTTGTTATTATTGTATTGATGTGAAAAGACCAAGTTAGATCACTTGTTATGTGAACGCCTAAATAGCGGCATGAAAACACTTGTTTTAGTTCTATGTTATCAAGATCATAAGAAGTGGTGTGTGTAGAAATGCGTGACATACGTACTACTTTACATTTGGTTTTGTTTAGTTCCATTTACCTCGTTTCACACCGCTCACAAATTCCATCGATATCTTTTTGGAAAAGAAGTGCGTAGTTGGAGTCATTAATTTCACAAAATATTACGGACTCATCTGCAAATAAATGAATGTGAGAGGCAATGGAAGGAGGGAGGTCATTGATATATATCAGAAACAAAAGAAGCCCAAGGGTAGACCCCTGTGGAACCCCAGAATGCACGGAAATCAATGGCGAGCAAATGTTATTACCTATTACAAACTGTGTTCGATTACGAAGGAAATATTTTAACCATGTTAAAACATTTGGGAGAAGAATTAGCTTGCTAAGTTTAAAAAGTAGTAGTTTGTAACTAACCTTCTCGAAAGCCTTGGAGAAGTCTAGGAAGGTACAGTCCGCGCATGAATGACAGTTCAGAATAGCGTGAAGTTCGTGCGTGAAGGTCAGTAATATTATATGAGTGAATTGCGCAACAACTTAGAGAGGACACAGAAAGAAATACATACAACAGTTCACGAGCGCGTTCCTTTCAGTGTCCTGTCTAAGTTGTTGCGCAATTCACTCATATACTATGCAGAACCAACTAGCCCGACAACACGCTCTTCTGAAGGTAAGTAACTGCGTCTCGCACGAGAATGATTTGCGAAAGCCGTGTTGAGCGTCAGTGAAGAAGGCGTTAAATTCAAGAAAGGTAACTATGTTAGTGTATAAAATTTGCTCAAAAATTTTGCATCGAATACTGATTAGCGATATTGGGCGGCAATTAAGAGGGGAATTACTACTACCTGACTTGTGCAACGGAACCACCTTTCCGACCGTCCAGTCCGCTGGAAGCACTGACGTATCGAATGACTGCTAAAATATTTTGGAGAGGATGATTGAGGAATAAATTTTGGTACTCTTCAGGAATTTGTTTTAATTAATTCTGTACGAGGGCTTGTAGAAGTTTTAAGATTTTCTGCTAATTTTTTTATTCCTAGGGGCTCGTCGGATATTGCATCCTTCGTTGATAATTGGCAGTGCTCCACTGTAGGAAACGTGACGTTAAAGAAAGAACGAAATTGCGACAAAATGTTTAATTTAGAATTTTAGGGCATTCAGTATCGGCGATAGTTGAACTGTTTGCATCCAACAGTTTAGTTTAATAATTTCTACTGGGATTAATGGCACGCCAAAATTTTTTGGAATCATTTGTGAGCATGTTGGGCAGGGTGTGCTGTAGGAAATGAGCCTTCGCATTTTTCATTACCGATACATACGCGCTAATTGTCGCTTGGTCAGCTTGCCATTCAGAAACGGAGTTACATTTTTTTTGCATTTCGGTAAAAGCGTTTTTTCTGTTACAAAGCCTTCTTATGTGAGCGTTGTACCGCAGTGCATTTTTGTGAACTGTAATGGTGTGTAGGGGGATATATCTTTCCGTTAGTTCGTTAACTTTTGCAACGAAAATGTTCCAGTTCACCTGCGCCTCCAGGCTATCAAAATCTCTTAAAAATATATCAGAAAATGAAAATAGTTCTTCGTTGACAGCCTGAAAGTCAGCTCTGCTATAATCACGGATACGCTTGACTTTTTTGTCTGCATTTTTGGAAGGAATGCTGAAATTAAACGCGAGTATGAAGTGGTCACTTATGCCGGGCATGCAGGTAAAGTCTGAAACGAGATCAGAATGGGATGTTAAACTGAGTCTAATATGTTAGCAGTGATGTCTGATAGGCGGGTTTGTTGTGATACTAGCTTAGAAAAAGAAAAGAGTGAACAAAGGTTCAAGAACTCATTGCCTTGCGACGATGGGGATGTTGTAGGAGTTATTTCCGAAGACCATGTAAGCTCCGGAAAGTTGAAATCGCCTAAAAAAGTAATGGGTGTTGCAGGGTGCCGCGTAACAACAAAGTCAAGCACATCATGGAAATCTCATGTGAACGTGGAAGGGTTATTGGGAGGTCGATAACATACACCAAAAACGTATTTTTGATGATTTGGTTCTACGCATGCCCAAATAGATTCGAGGTTAGTTTGCGCTGGAGTGTGATTGGACTGTATCGTTTTAGATATAGCAAGCAAGACGCCACCGCCTGGTCACTGAGTACGATCGCGTCGGTGAACTGAAAAGCGGGTTGAATCGTCAAATATCTCACTGTCGTGTACGTGAGGATGAAGCCAGGTTTCTGTTATAGCGATAATGTCAGCCTCGCACGTGTCGACAGCGGAGTTAAACGATTCTTGTTTATTAAGAATGCTTCTAGCATTAGCCAGTATAATGGATGTGCGAGGAGGTTTTAAAGCCAGACCACTTCCCCTCGTTCCATGCTATGGGTTATCTTCTTCGCTTTCCGAAATACCTGTATTGCTTACCTGAAGGGGAGCGGGACGGCTCTGCTCGCATTCGACAAAAGATTAGACTTGCAGCTCCTCAATGGTATCGGTATCAGCGTTAAAGATGGAGCACTTGCGATTAACAACCAACTTGTTATATCGCAGGCGGTACTTAGGAGATCGCGGTAGTTTTTTCGCGAATTCTGTTATTTTCTTGCATGCAAGACGAGTGGCGGGGGAAACATCTTTTGACACGGAAAGTTGTTTGCCACTTAGTTTAGTATGGAGGTCAAACACTTTCATTCTGCATTTGAAACAGAAAAATTTGACGATAATAGGGCAACATTTTGACTGTCAAAAAGTGCCGAGACGATGGGCACGTTCAATGCTTAGTTTTGTGGAATCGTTGTCAAGTACTTCCGACAAAGCAGCAAGCGTTTTCTTTTTAGTCTCATTCCATGATTCGCTTTTAGCAGGAATGCCATGAAGGATCAGATTATTCCTTCTCGACTGGTTTTGCAGGCTATCTAGACGAGACTGCAGTACCTCCTGGTGCGATGTCAGATGTCTAGTAGCGTCCTGCATTGAAACCCGCTCAGGCTCGATAGTATTAACAACGTTAGTTTTTGATTCAAGAACTTCGAGACGAATTAATACATCTAGTATTTTGCTTTCCAGTGATGCTTGATTGTCATTAACGATCTTAGCGTCTGTGCAGATCTGGGTTTGACCTTCAACTATTTCTAAGGTCCGGTCGTTGATACTCGTAAGCATTGCTGATATAGACGTTTCAGGATCGTCCTTTGATTCCGACTTTGAAATGGCTGGGCGCGGTTTGGGTGGGCCGGTGTTGGTCTCAGTGTCTCCAGAGCAAAGAAGTACAAGCGATACATCAACACATTCACTGAAGGTCGCGAGCAGCACATGTGGACATGGGAGCAGAAAGAGAAACCGGTTGTCCGATCTTTTGGCATGACGCGAATAGCTTCTCAAACCTGCGGATCGTAGATCAGAGTTGCGTTAGCCGTGGTGTCGGGAAGGCTGCTCCCATGTCCACTGAAACTGCAGTCGAGATGTGGCCTGTTTAAGTAGTCCGCCAAGCAGGCTTCCGTCCCAGTTCCGATTGACACGTGTGGCGAGGCGATAGAAGCGCCGGTGAAAGCTTGTCCTTGTAACAATGCGCACGCAGGTGATGGTTTTTTCATTTTCAGTGCCAATAATTTCAGTGACAAACAATAATAATGTACAGAGGCGGTTTTAAATATCAAGACAATTAGTTTAATTATCCGGTATCCAGGCTGACCACCTTCGAGTCAATACGGGCTTAAATTTCTGGAGAGCAAAAGGAACTGCTCACGCCACCATACTTTAGGGAATTCGTAGGGGAACTACAAACACCTCGCTGCGCGGTAATGGAGGTTACACGACGATTTTGGCGAGCATATTATCGGCAATAATAAAACAAAAATATTAATTGAATAATTTAAGATGCTTTCGTGGCCTCCGCTCCTTGTGGCCCACCCTTCGCGATGTTATAAGTATGAACGGAAGCGGTGGCGATCGATTTCTGTGTAATGGGTACGATAATACCGAGAGAGTTTCATGCCACATACGTTTGATACAGCTCTATCAGAAGGTGTCAGCAACGGCGCGCCGCCGGAGCAGATCGCGGCGGCCACGCTCTATCTACCGGGTGCTGAAGCAGAAACCGAGCAGTCCTTTGAGGCGCGCGTCACTCGTGCGCAGCCCTCGCAGTTACGTTGAAACGCCCGGTTGAACTATCGTATCAAGGAGGTGAGTTGAACATAGCCTTGAGGCGCATTCTAGCTGGTATCCAGCACACATCCAGGGACTCGGAAGGGGGTAAAGCAATGAGCTTGGGTTCCAGACACCATTGACCACCGGCCAGCTTTGGAGACGGTTGGTACCACTGAGCCTACTGCAGAAAGAGTTCATGCCAGTCGGCGCTTTGTGCTAGCAGTTGAGGGATAGTGATCGTAATCAACTTTATACAGCTTCTCTCTGATGGCTGCATGGTAGGCTACACTTAAGTTGTTACGCCTCAAGTTGTTCATTTGCGGGGTCCTACAATCATATGAGGCACACAAAAATCGAGTAAGAAGGGATGGTCAGTAAAATCTGGAGACACCTCTAAATGTTTTGACTCAGGAGGAGCTCGGTTTTGAAAAATAATGTAAAAGGGCGAACATACAGAGCGTTCCAGCTAATTTTGGCTAAAGTTTGAAAGAAGACACTTACTACAACAAGCATTGAGTAGCGCAGGATTGGGGAAAAGGTATTTTCCGAATCCACATATCTTTTAAAAGGGTTTAATTTGGGAATGGCTCCACAAAGATAATTTGGCAAACTTAAAGGTGTTTAAATTTAACGCAAAATGCTCTGTGCAAGATTTGTCGAGGATGTTGAGAAATGCCCTTTGAAGTTTTTATTATTGATTGTAACTTTAGCGTGGTTTCTTTCTTTAAGCTTACAGTAAAGCCTGAAAAGTTTAGAAACTCTCACGTGACTAGGAGTTTTCTCATCGCGATGCTAGCACGATTAGCACCCTCACACGCTCACAGATTTAAGGAACTTAGTTGCAATAGCTACAATTAACTGGCCATCAGTCACCGCGACTGTTCAAGGATGAGCGTGGACACTTCACTTTGTTAGAATTATGATTCTGCAGCAGAAGCATGACCGAGTCGTCGCAGTTGAACGGCATAGCGCGGATAATTTCTTCGCAGCGAAAAGTGGCTGCGCATCTCGCGACTAAGCCTCCTGTATCGTATGCGAGGTCTTCTCAGGTAGAGCCGCCATTTTTGTCCGATTATTGTCTCGCCATGGCCATGTCCATCGCATGCGCTGCGTTCATTCGACAGGCTCCTCACTGCGATCATTCTTCGACTTTTCTTAAGCCCATCTTAAAGCCTATGTTAACTTCGGGACGTTAAACCCACCATACCATACCACACCGTATCATACCATACCATACCATACCATACCATACCATGCCATACCACACCATACCACGCCATACCATACCATACCATACCATACCATACCATACCATACCATACCATACCGCACCGTACCGTACCGTACCGTACGATACCATCCGAGTGCACTTTCCAATACAATTTCGAATCCATAAATTTTCCTTGTTGAAAACCGAGTCAGCAGAAAGTTTTTGCTGCCTGCATTCAGGAGCGTGAGTTTTGAGAAGCATCTAGGAAAATGTGCCCCTTAGCGGGATTCCCCTGGGTATTGACTTGAAAGGCAGAGAGGACACCTCTTCACTTTCGGCTGTCCCTTATAAAAATGGTCTATAGACTTTCTATAGACTTTTTATAGACTCTATAGCCATCCTATAGACTTTTCCTTTTGTCTGTAGACAGTCTATAGAAAATCTATGGACTAAAGTCTATAGCGGCATCAATTTCCTTTTGTCTATAGACGGTCTATAGACTCTCTATAGACTAAGGTCTATAGCCGCCTCAATTTCCTTTCGTCTATAGACTGTCTATAGACCCTCTATAGCCTAAGGTCTATAGCTGCCTCAGTTTCCTTTCGTCTATAGACTGTCTATAGACTCTCTATAGACTAAGGTCTATAGCTGCCTCAATTTCCTTTTGTCTATAGATTGTCTATAGACACTTTATAGACTAAAGTCTATAGCTGGCTCAAATTTCCTTTTGTCTATAGACTGTCTGTAGACACTTTATAGACTAAAGTCTATAGCTGGCTCAATTTCCTTTTGTCTATAGACGGTCTATAGACTCTCTATAGACTGAAGTCTATAACTACCTCCATTTCCTTTCGTCTATAGACGGTCTATAGACTCGCTATAGACTAAGGTCTATAGCCGCCTAAATTTCCTTTGTCTATAGACTGTCTATAGACTAAAGTCTATAATTGCTTCAATTTCCTTTCGTCTATAGACGGTCTATAGACTCGCTATAGACTAAGGTCTATAGCCGCCTCAATTTCCTTATGTCTATAGACTGTCTATAGACTAAAGTCTATAACTGCTTCAATTTCGTTTCGTCTATAGACGGTCTATAGACTCGCTATAGACTAAGGTCTATAGCTGCCTCAATTTCCTTTTGTCTATAGACTGTCTATAGACTAAAGTATATAACTGCTTCAGTTTCCTTTCGTCTATAGGCGGTCTATAGACTCGCTATAGACTAAGGTCTATAGCTGCCTTAATTTTCTTTTGTCTATAGACTCTGTATAGACTAAAGTCTATAACTGCTTCAATTTCCTTTCGTCTATAGACGATCTGTAGACTAAGGTCTATAGCTGCCACAATATCATTTCGTCTATAGACGGTCTATAGACTCTGTATAGACTAAAGTCTATAACTGCTTCAATTTCCTTTCGTCTATAGACGATCTGTAGACTAAGGTCTATAGCTGCCACAATATCATTTCGTCTATAGACGGTCTATAGACTCTCTATAGACCAAGGTCTATAGCTGCCTCAATTTCTTTTCGTCTATAGACGGTCTATGGACTCTCTATAGACTACGGTCTATAGCTGGTTAAATTTCCGTTCGTCCATAGACAGTCTATAGACTCTCTATAGACTACAGTCTACAACTACCTCAATTTCCTTTCGTCTATAGACTGTACATTATAGATAGTCTACTGCCTATAGACCAGTCTATAACAATCGTAATTTTATCTAACAATCTGCGATACACTGACTTTCGACTAAGTCCAGAACAATGTCAATTTCTTTTTGCACTGCATGTTGAGGGGACCTGCATCTAGTGACCGCAACTAAGTCGGGAGTCCCCCACCTCCTTCGCTATTACGGAAATTAAAAAGTATTGCGTAAGGCCATTACAACACTCCCCTGTATTTTGTTTTCAGGAGCATTGACAAGCTCCTCTTCGTTATACCGTGACGTATATTGTCAATACAATTAGATATTTAATGCTAACAAGTAAGCCGAGGAAAGGCAGCCATTCTTGAAGTAAGGGCGCCCGCAAACTGTACTACATAGAACGAATACGCTGTCCCTTAAAGGAATCGCTCTACACAATTCCATTCCATCTTTCGATCGTTACTGTCCAACGCGCTGAAATCAGAAACATTTCATCAACGGTTCTACATTTCCCTTTAAAACGTGCTGGAAATAAAGGGGGAAATACGGGTTTGAGAATTCAAGGAAGCGCCCATCCCTTAGAAACATCTTAGATTAATCTCAAAGAGCCTGGTCCTCTGTGCGATTAACATCTGCCATTTCTACCTTTGCAGTTTGTATTCACGTGAATAAGTGCTGCGACGCAACAATCACAAAGCCAGTATTTTTTCGTTCCTACCCTAGCACCTGTTGCTTCGGAGCCGATGACACGCTGATGTGGCGCATATCAGTTTCCTAAACACGAACACACGCAAAAAAGACGTTCTGCTATGCAACCTTATAATTATTATTTGAGAATTGTACCACATACTATTCGGTGGGAGATGCGGCGCGTATACCGACAAGAAGTTAGATTTCGGTTCTGTTTTCACGAAAACAATAAGATTTTTAGAGGGTAAGCGAAGAATTTAAGCTTATAAACCAATTGCCTTCTGTGGTCTTGGATATCAGATCAAGCTGCACACGGCAAGAGTGCGAGCGATAAACATACGACCGTGAAATGGGTTTCTGTTTCGCGTTTTACCCATTTTACCGCAAGACGGCGGAAAACCATTCGGGCTGCAAACAACCCTGTGCGTGGCTGCATCAATGGCGTTGGCGTGTTTTTCGCGGATTACGTTTTCTTCAAAATCCAGCTTCATCGTCCGCTTACGGTAAGTCTACACGTTTATATTTTATTCATTTGGTCCCCTAAACCACTCTAAGCAGAGCTGTGTGTGCAGAACAGATTATGTGCGCAGTTACAAACGTCCTATCTTCGTTTCTAAGGCGGAAGCCATCGGGTTCTCGACTAATGCCGCTTATCTCTGTCCCGCTGTCTTTACTGACGCGCGGAAAGGAAGTCTGTGCGATGCCCTTGATGATAAGCCGCTTCTCGCGAGCTTTCTACTAGATTTTTCGTGTTTCAAGGTAGATGCGCGGCCAGAAATGTCGTTTAGCCTGTGAATGACGGCCGAAATGGAACTTTGTGTTAGCGCCGTGTGAGCTCAATTTACTTTGCACCTCCGAAAACGTACTTACATAAAGTCTCGTTCAGTGGTGGGTTACATTTATTTTCTTATCTTTGTGTTATCGCCTGTCTGGACCATGGAGTGCTGTTCTTTTTGAGCTGTGCATTGCTTGCTACGTATGGACGCTCGCTCGGTGCGCGTCGTGGACGCCGACGTTTCAGCAAAGGTGTCTTGTAACGCTATAGACTGGAGCGCGAGACGTTTGTCAAAGTTGTATTCAAGCGGCGCTGGAGGAATGCTTGTAGTGTGATGGGTGAATAAAATTCGTTGCCGGCACGAATGTCCGGCGTGCTCAAACACCGCGAAGAACCCACGAGCTCCATCCCATCTCCCCTTCGTTGCACACGTATGGATTCGTCCGTGTCTGTCATCAGAGCCGTTGGCCGCCGCCGCTGGCTTGCGGGCACTTCATTTTGAAAGCTGGGTAAAGGTCGGCTCGACAAGAGGTGGCTTAAATTTCGTTCCGAGTGGTTCGTTCATGAATCCCGCTCACGCGTGCACAGATTTCTAGAATACCGTTTGCGCGAGAGGCAAAGTATGTGTTTCTGATTTCAGACTGCTACGTTACGAAAGCATCGATGTGACTCGCCGCTTATTTGCGCCTAAAATTAAATTAAGCTCTCGTGTTACTATAGCTGCGCCTGTTGAAGGCGTTAGTTGTTTCATTGAAATACTTCCTACTTTGAGCACGTTCAATGCTTTCGCTGATTTTTCTAGCAGCGTTGGTTAGGCTGCCTCCATGCAAGAAACACACCTCTCTACTACGCTGTTGGAGCTGCACTTGAAGGAAAAACTAAGTGAATTTCAGACGGTATTTTATCGTGACAGTAATTTGCTGTCTCAACCTCGCGACTGCTTTTGAAACGGCGCAGCTGCAGCCTCTGTGTGCTGTATTAGTTTTCTGAATAATGAGCGCGGCATGGAAGCGCTGCAACCCGCTTGTTTCTAAGAGCGCGCGCAGATGTACGATCGAGTATGCTGTTCCGTCTTTGTGCTTCAAGTTATAGGCGCAAATCTGTGGTGAACTGGTTGCTTCTGCCTGCTGGTTTTGTATAGCTTGTGCCCGTTTGAGTATCGGCTTACGTATACACTCAGCCAAATCTTTAACTGGCTTAGGTGTTGCATCGCTAAATGCACCTTGTAAAAAGGTGCCTTTTGGCTACAATGCTGGCATATTCATGTTGTAATTTAACGCGTGAGATGGCATTTCATAGTTTCTTTTTGTTAATCTAATGTTTGAGTGGAGTACTTGCATGTTTAGATCAAAGTTATCAGAAATATTCATCGTCTGCCGCTACGAAGAGCCGAAACAAGCGGAATACGCAGCAATGGTTCTGGTGGCGCATTTGCACTAATCTGGGTAAACGACTTGTCCGCCATTAAGGAGTGGTACTTTACCCAGAGGATGAGGCCATATGGACCAGATCCATTGCTGCGTATGCCGCTTGCTTCAGCTGTTCGTAGTGGCAGACGAATATTTCTGATAACGTTGATCTAAACACGCAAGTACTCCACGCAAACATTATATAAACAAAAAGGAACCACGAAATGACATTTCACTCGTCAAATTACAGCATGAATATGCCAGCAGTGTAGCCGTAAGGCACCTTTTTTACAAGGTGCATTTAGCGATGCAACACCCGAGCCAGTTAAAAATTTGGCCGGGTGTACCAGGCCTAATTCACGCAGGGTATTCTGAAGCGCTTCTTCTATAGCGGTTATAAGAATAAATGCTGCAATATTCTCCTTTTTGGATCCCTCTGTAAGGTGCACTGAATCTGTATTTTATGGAGGTGGCATTCTTAACAGCTCCTTGCGAGTCAATTCAGATATGTGGCACAATTGTTCGAAGTCTTCTGTTACAAATAGTGTAAAAGGATTGCCATAAAGAGATCAGTATTGGCTGCTACAGTAATGCCATACAGAAATCAATATGAGTACTGGATTCAGAGTAGAGTGCTCCAGGGATTAGGGGTCTTTGTTACAATGTTTTATGACGACACTTATAATCTGTCGTGTATTTAATGAAATGATTGAGCCGGCGTGATAGCTCAGTGGCTATCATGTTCGTATGGCGACCTGAAAGATGCAGGTTCGATTCCGGCCTAGGCGGTCGCATTTTAATAGAGGCAAAATGCTAAAGGCCTGTGTACTCTGCATAGGTGACCGAAATTATTCCCCAGCCTTTCACTTCAGCGTCTCGTAGCCTGTCGCCTTGGGTCTTTGAACCCCATAAAACCAAACCAAAAGATCAAGATTGCCTTTCTAGAATGGCATAGCCAGGATATGCCTTGCATTGTAAAGCACATGTGTAGAGATGGAATGGGAATTTTTTTTTCACTTCCTCTTATATTATTTTTTTCCTTTGTGCTGTACAGGTGAACATGCCCGGATGATTTACTGCAGACAACAGGCCACAAGAATGCTTTTCTGAGGAAACTAGCCCGACTGGTACTTTCAACTTTTATTTTACTGTGGTGCATTCTAATGGTGCATGTATTCCATATTCCCAGCCTGGATAGCTTGGAAATAAATTTGTAAGTATATTGATTGTTTCATGTGTGAACTCTGTCTGGGGACCTTTTTCAATGATTGTGGACAGTCTATAGGCAGTCTATAGATAATGGTCTACTAATAGTTTAGTAGACAGAGGTCTATAGACTGTCTATAGACAAAGGTCTATAGCACTGCCAGGCCACACCCCTATGAAATGTCTATAGACAGTCTATAGACATATGTCTACTGGACCAGTAGACTTTTGTCTGTAGACTGTCTATAGACAGTAATCTACAGGAAGTCTATGGCCATAAGTCTATAGGTCGTCTATAGTCCGTCTATAGACAAGTGTCTATAGACGGTCTATAGACAGCTCTATAGGAAATGTATGACCATAAGTCTATAGATCGTCTATAGACTGTCTATAGACCTGTGTCTATAGACTTCCTATAGACTTATAGACTTTCAGTAGACATTCGTCTATAGACGGTCTATAGACAAAAGTCTACTAAAAGTGTATGGCCATAAATCTATAGACTGTCTATAGACCAGTCTAAAGGATTTGTCTATAGACAGTCTATAGACTTCATAGACTAAAGTCTATATATAGACAGTCCATAGACTGTCTATAGAAATTTTTATAAGGGGTGTACGCTATAATCCATCTGATTGGCTATAAGGCGAAAAGCCGCTTGATTTCGCATCTGAAAAACCCTCCAGCTTGAGCAGTTTACGATACCCCGTCGCGCGAGTAATTGGTAATGCCGAAGCTCGCGTCAGTCGAGAATTTCTCGTACGCAGTATACTTAAGGCCGGTTCACGTGCAAGGGACTGAGCGATTGAGCGGCGCGTCGCAGCGAAAATTTCCAACTTGTTGAAACCTCGCCGCTCGTCGCAGCGACGACTCAAAACAGGTTTTTCCACCGGGGCGACAGAATTCACTAGCATTTTCGCTTGCTTTACGCGTGCGCCGACATGACCGCGCCGCACGCGGCCTCTACGTTCCCGCGCGCTATTGAGAAACGAAGCTGTCATGTATCGGCACCTGTATACAGACAGACACCTTTCCGTCAACCCCGAAACCGACTTGCCAGTCACCCTCGTTCTTTCCTACATGGTACGAGAATATGCGAGAACCCTTCAACCGCCCATCCCCCACCCAACCAGAGCCTCTTGGGAGCACTGGCTCACCCTATCCAGAGCTTACCAAACATGTTTTATTTAAATCACCTCTTCGATATTACCTTTGTGACTCGTGTTATATATCTCGAGCCAATATAGCTCAATATCTTCAAGAACACAGCTAATCTGGGCTTCTCGCTAGTACAGTGAAAAATTATGACTTTAGCATATTATGATGACGTCCACCTCTTTTGTTCTGAAAAAAAACAGTATGATAAAAAAACACGCTTGGATGGGTTGAGAACGCTTCTTTTCTGCACGGACGCAAATGGGTAGCGCAGCCGCCGCGGTGGCTTAGTGGTTATGGTGCTCGGCTCCTGACCCAAAAGACGCAGATTCGATCCCGGCCGCGGCGGCTAGAATTTGTTTGGAGGAGAAATTCTAGACGACCGTGTACTGTGCGATGCCAGTGCACGTTAAAGAACCCCAGGTGGTCGAAATTTCCGGAGCCCTTCACTACGGCGTCTGTCATAGCCTGAGTATCTTTGGGACGTTAAACCCCTTAGACCAAACTAACCAAACCAAATGGGTAGCATCTTCGTTGGGATGCCGCGTTGCATCATTCTTGCAAATGCAGCAATTTGCTTGAAAGAAGCCACTGTTGCACAACATAGACTTTCTGTAACTTTTTCTGGGGCGCTATCAAAGGGAACCTGTGTGTCTACAGATTTTTTGGGCCCTTGATAGAGTTTGGTGAATCAGCCAGGCACCACATGTCCACCGACTTGTTTCAAGGCATTTATTTTCAAAACTACGAAACAACCCCTGTCTGGCCGCTGTGCTAAATACGCGCCTAAGTACTCGTCTGTCTTTTCTGGACATGGTCGTCAGAGAACTTTATGCTGATGCATTCGGTTTTCTCACTATTCGCTTTTCCTGATAGAATGCTTGTACGACCTCTCCACAAGGCAAATGACGAAGGTTGTGATCGGTCATTACTTCCTCTACCCATATATCTGCAGTCTTGCCAAACCTTTTTGATGCCACTGTATTAAAGCGAATTCAGCGCATATATAGTTTCAAACGGCCGGAAAAACCTTTTCAACGCTTCAGATATGGACCTTACGCGTTAGGCCGCACCTTCGCGTCAAGGAGGCGTTTGTCCCGTGGTCAGTGAATTGCTGCCTGTGCGAGGAACGAGAAATATTGAGCAACAAATTTATTTTTTTTTGTCGTGATGCTGTGTTTTTTCTTTTTTTTCTGGGGTGGGGGGGCACGTACTTCAGCAGTCTCTTAAACAACACATTGAGATCAAGCACTTCACTATAACATATGTCTGCGATGAAAGACTCCGGAATTCCATGCGAACTCTTCGTGTTTCTAGGACCGCTTAGCGTGTGGAAAACTCGCATGATGGATGAACACCCTGAACTGCCGCGTTCAACGAGTCTAGTGCTCACAGAGCAGTGCTCTTTACCGCAGGAGAAATATGTTCCGCAAGTTAAACTTCCTGACTTGTTCCGTAATTTTGATGTGCGGGCGGAGTAAGGGAGTCACGGCGGCGCAGGACATACCGAGATCTCTGAATTCGACGAGATCAAGCGAGGCATGAGGATGGTCAAAAAGGTTCCTAATATTCCATGCAACAGAGATAACAAGAAGCCTCGGAGATGGCCGAATAGCCTACGGCATCTCTAAACGGAGCTTTTCTGTTGCGGAGCCGCAGGTACGAAACCAACTCGGAGTATGGATGCCCTTTAAGTTGTTCTTCCACTGCGTCAGCAGTATAGCCTCCTTTCCCAAAAATAACCGCACCCTGTGCGTGTGGGGAAGGAGGGGGGGGGCTATGCCTTGCGTGTAGCCTCCACCCTTGATTCACACGACACCCCGGTGGGCGCACATCCGGGCACTCGCTGGTAAAAATACACTTTCAAGTAGCCGGGGACGAAAGTCTCCGGACCACGTGTTCCTCTAACGAAGCCGATAACTGCTATTCGTCGGCGGCTGGAGACCACACTTGTGGAGGTAAAAGTTAAATTTTTGTTCTTTCATCTCCACAAGTGCGGTCTCCAGCCGCTGTCTGATAGTAGAGCTATAAGCTTCGTTTGAGGAACACGTGGTAGGGAGACTTTTCTCCCCGACTGTACCTTCACCGTCCCCCCTCCCCCCATCGCCCACCTGTGAGGAGGATTGCTGTGACTAACTTTCTGCCGCCCTCTGCTACGCTTGCCTTCTCTTGAAATCCACTCCGTTGCTCTTAAGGACCATCGGTTATCCTGCCTTCGCATTACATGCCCCGCCCAAGTGCATTTCTTCCTCTTGATTACGGCCAGGATGTCATTAACCCGCGTTCGTTTCCTCAACCATTCCGCCCGCATCCGATCTCGGTTTTCGGTTTGATTTCGGTTAGGTTATCATTGACCTGTACTTGATCCCTGACCCACTCTGCCCTCTTTCTGTCTCTTAACGTTTCACCTCTCAATAGTCTTTCGATAGTTCGCTGCGTTGTTCTTAACTTAAGCTGAACCCTCTTTGTTAGCCTCCACGTTTCTGCCCCATAGGTCAGTGCCGGTAAGACACACCTGTTGTATACTTTTTTCTTGATGGATATCAGTAAACTGCCTTTCATGATCTGAGAGAACCTGCCATACAAGCTCCACCCCTATTGTATTCTTGTAGCTATTTCCCTCTCATGATGCGGATAAGCGGTCACAACCTACCCTAAGTAGACATATTCCCTTACTACTTCCAGCCCCTCGCTACCAAGTGCGAACGGCTGTTCCTTTGCTAGACTGTTGAAAATTACTTTGGTCGTCTGCATGTTAATTTTTAGACCCATCGTTCTGCTCTGCCCGTCTACATACTTTGCTGTTCATGTACTGAGTGACTTCGCAAGGCAACGTGATCAGCGAATCGCAGATTACTTAGGTATTCTGTCATCCCCAACTGTTCCCAATTCAGGCCTCGGAATACTTCCTTCCAACAGGCAGTGAATAGCACTGGCGAGATCGTGTCTCCCTGCTTGACACCCTTCCTTATTGGAATTTTATTGCTTACTCTGTGGAGGACTATGGTAGCTCTAAAGTCGTTATAGATACCTTCCAATATTTGCGCAGAGCTCTCTTCTACGCCCTGACTGCGCAATGCCTGCATGAAAGCTGAATTTACCAATGAGTCAAATGCTTTCTCAAATCAATAATTGCTATAAATATGGGTCGGTTATATTCGCATTTAACTATGAAATGATTGATAATATGAATACGGTTTATTGTCGAGTATCCTTTATGAAAGCCTGCCTGATTATTTTGTTGATTGAAGTCTAAGGTTGACCTGACTCTATTAGTGATTACCTCAGTAAATACTTTGCAGCCAATAGACAGTGCGCTGATTGGCCTGTAATTTTTCATGTCCTTGACGTCTCCTTTCTTATGAATTAAGATAATGTTAGCGTTTTTCCAAGCTTCTGGTACGATCGAGGTCATAAGGCATTGCCTGTAGAGAGTGGCTAGTTTTTCTAGCACAATCTCCCCTCCGTCCTTCAACAAATCCGCTGTTACCTGATCCTCCCCAGCTGCTTTCCCTATTTTCATCGCTCCTAAGGCTTTCCTGAGGCTAAGACCACGTGACTGAGGCCTCGTGACTAGCCGCAGCTGCAGCCGCCACGCTAGGGTGGCCACGCCGCTGCTCCGATAGCGGTGCGCCGACCATCGCTTCACTATAGATGTGGTCAGGTGATTATGCACGTGACTCTGAGTTCGCTTAGGGACACGACGCCGCTTTCTCATGCTGTGTCGCCGTGGATTAGAGCGCGGCTGACAGTGTCCCGAAACTAAAGCCTTAGTTTGATATTTCAGCTTGAAAATATATATCGTTAAAAAGTTGGCGCGGTGTGGTGCGAAGGATAAGTATGGAAGGAGAGATTAGATGCATGCAATGAACGAACGAACAGTTGATTTTTCTACTCGATCTAAGAGGGAGATTGTTATTAAAGGATCCTTTTCGTCGTGTAGATTCGATATTGCTTAATCATGTTGCTCGAGGACACTTGTGGAGAGGTTCACCTTTTATTAACAATAAAAAAAGAAAGATGCTAGCAAGGAGAAAACTTATTCTTAGTGTTACCTGAGGAAACCAGCCCTCGGTCCCGCCGAAACAGCTGGTTTTAACCGTATGTCGCCGCCCTCGAAGGGTAGGCTAACCAATTCGTTAACTCCACAGACATCCGCCGAAGAAAAAATTGGGGAAAGAAAAACATTACCAATCAATGATTGGGAAAGGAAACCACAGCCAATCGATAATTGGGGAAAGATTACTCAGTCTGTCCAACAGTGTACAAAATATACACTTTCCATCATGGTGATTTCAGAGGATTCTCCCTTCCTCCAGCAAACATCGCAATCATTCTCGCTTTCCAGCGGATGCGGGTTTTTTCAACCTCTGGTAAATCCAGGTTCGAGGAAAGTGATCTTCAAGGCCCATCTGTTCGGGGCTGTCCATCGCAAACTGTCATGACGCACAGTAAATGGACGGGCAGAAATTCGTACAAAGCGTATCTCTCACGTGTCCCTTCCCTGTTCATGCGAGCTGAGGTTGACTCGTACTAACGAGCGGTCATTCTTCATGTTTGAAATTAGCAGGGCAATGTCTTGTTGACCACGCCTCTAGCTGTCAACGAACGCCGCCTTTGCCACATTGAGCTTTCACCAGTGGCGCCGCTGAGATGGGGCAAAAGTTGCGGGACGCAACGCGGATTACGATGGCTCGTCGCCGTCCGCTTGCATCCGCCTCGCCGCAAGATCGCGCACAATTGTATGAGACCTGGCGTATACGTCCTGGAGGGGTTTGAAGTTTCCCGTATTCTCGAAATCCTCCACTCTCCGGCTCCCCTTATCCCTCTGGGTAGCGACTATGATTCACCCCCTTCTCTGCCGTTGTGCGGAGGACAGAAAAAAAAAGAAACTCAATGGGCATATTTTTTTTTTTCGTGAAGCCAGACGTGGGAAACACACATAGCCTTGGAAATTGCACCCCAACCAAGGGAACCAACTTATTAGTGAAAATTAATAATACATGACAGTGAACAATATCAAAACGTTTTATGAGAGAAGAAGTTGCAAAAATTTAAAAGAAAACGCAAACTCAGTAATTTCCGTATTTACGGCCACCGCGCTGCGTGCACGATACCACGTAGGTGGCTCGCGGAAGATGGCTCCACCAGACTACCCGCTGATCCCTGCTGAATCTGCAACGGGGTCCAGGGAGCCGACCAGCAGTGCTGCCTCTACCCCGGACGCAGCACCAGTGAGCACGGTAGCTGCGCTGGTCCTTGGACAGCACCCGGCAATGATGCAACGCAGGAGGGTGTTCCTGCCGGTGGCCGATCAGCTGCTGTTGGTGGTGCTGCTGCTGCATGGTGGGAAAGCAGGAGGACGACACGCTGCTTTAGTTCCCTCTTCAGGAATAGCGTATGTACATACACTTGCAAATGAATGCTCTACTGCGGCGTTTGGTGTGGTATAGGACTCGCAGACACACGTTTTGAAACAGCCAGGGTAGCTAAAACGGCATACATTTACTGTTGGCCCATTCCAACGCGCGAGACTCAACATACAAAAAAAAGCACTTGGGAAGCAAGTTTAAACCAAACATTACGACTTATATTACTGCTCATTTCTTTCCTTATGAGAGTCACAGTGGGTGCTATTTATCCTAATGTCAAGCTTGCTTCAGCGCTATGTTCACAAACACGCTCCATTGAGATGTATATATATAAAAAGAAAGTGTAAATTCGTTCGTTATTCTAAAGCCCCAGTGGCGGCGCAGGGGTTATGGTGCTCGGTTTCTGACCCAAGATGCAGGCTCGATGCCGGCCGTGGCGGTCGAATTTCGATGGAGGCGAAATTCTAGAAGCCCGTGTACTGAGCGATGTCAGTGCACGTTAAAGAACACCAGGTGGTCGAAATTTCCGGAGTCCTCCCCTATTGCATCTATCATAGCCTCTGTCGCTTTGGGACGTTAAGCAACATAAAACCAAAAACCCAACCTTATTTATATTAATGACGCCCGCGAAAATAATTCCATCATCCAGACCTGTTCTGAAAAGGCGATTTCCACGCGGCAGTGTGTCTCGAACTACCCATGTTAGAAACTTAACACACTCGGTGTACAAACTGCCCTTCGTTAACACCTGGAAAACATGAATGACAATCATTATACGGATTCCTACGCTTGTGTACGGCTCCACAATGAGTGGGATGAAGGCTTCCTTCATGCAGAAAGTTTTTTCAACTTTCCCATGCTTGGAGGAAGAAGCCAACGGGTGACGTCAAGGCGTTCCCCCGTTCTTTACAGGCTTATTTTGTTGCTGTCTTTATCTTTGGATTCCCAAAGCACCCCGAAGTACGCTTCGCAAAGTAGCCCATTACTGAGCGTTGCGACAATTATCGCTACTCAACTCGAGTCCATTTTTGACGTCCATTGCTTGGTTTGTGCACATTACATCTTTGGTTTGGAGTGGCAGCAGTATATACAGCTGCCACAGCGCCACTGCATATAGTGCGTATCCATCTCTCAAGACGCTGAGTCACTCAAAATTTTGAACTCGTGCTTCTCTTGTTCGGCGGGAAGATTTCGGATATCCTGGCGTTCGAGCTAAAGTAGAGACATAAGTATTTTGAAATTAAAGTGAAAGACTTGGAAGAATCGGATAGCTCAAGTAAGCTGCCAGAGTTTCTGAATGGACCATCAATCCTCGCTCCGCAGCAATTCATCTTACCATTGAATATCATTAACTAAAATCTCCGTGGGCGGCCTCTCTTCTTGAGGCTTTCCTCCTGTGTCCTTCTCGGCGCAAATATTAAAAGCTGCATTAGGAGCAACAGTCACGTTCAGATAAAGGCACACTGAAAACGACGCTATAAATTTTTTCCTGGTTGGCAAAATTCGATAACTCGGAATTTCGTGGCTTTGTTGCCGCCTATGCGACAGCGAAAGGTGCATTTATTGCTAAGAGATTTCGATTCGAAGTTGACAAAATCTTCCCGGTGCTCAGATTCATACTCGGGACTCTGATGACAAAATAGGAGAAAGCGATGGAGAGTGGCGGAAACGGTGAATCCGTGATTTCTGGATGCGGGCGCTGGGCTGCTGCCTAGAAGCAGCCAAAATGTAAACTACTCTTGGCCGGATGTTGAAGGCCTCTATCAGCCGTTGTCACTTCGTTTACGTTTGCAACAGAGTTACGGTGGATCCTGTTCCTGATTCCGACAACTAAGTTGGCTCAAAGAACTGCGACCTGCATTCAACGATCTAAGCCTCACTCAGGGTGGGATGTTTTTGAGGACTGAGATGGCGCGTCTGCTAAGAAACTCCTTGCGCCGAGCCATCGTCATGAATGACGTGTAGCGAGATAGTTTGCGCTCTTTCAGTCTCTCTCGTGTGTTTTCCTGCGTGTGTATTTTGTGCGCAGTTCGTACCTAGAACAGTATGCTCCAACTCGCCCAACAAGAAGTTCTTCTTAAGTACGTGCGGGCATATTTAAATTCTGTAATAATAATCCTCGTAGGGCTCTTCATGCAGTCCAGCGTCTTGGTACATTGACGAAGCGAACACTAAGCGCTGTGCGTTTGCTAAAGTGGAGGCGCTTGGGTCATTAGCTATTCAGAGCTCTTTTTCCTTGTCGGATAGTTGCGTGCCGTTGCACCAACTTCTTCCAAGGAGCACTTAGAGAGGCATTTGGAGGTCCTTTGCTGCCCAGACCTTGTAAATGGTGGCTTCGTAACGAAACCATGCGTACACGCAAAACGCATTAAAATAAGGGTTTAAAAATCATACAAGTTGATCATTGAGAAATTTAATTTACTATTCTGAATAAGAAACACCTAACGACAAAAATTGTAATTACTACAGAGAGAGCGCTAATCTGTGGAAAGCAAACTATCGTTGTTACGGGGTTGACCAAGCTGAGAAAAATGTGCGTGACTCTGTTTTTTTAGACAAGTGTGATGCCACGTTTAAAGGGGTTGGTGTTCCAGAACTGTGCAGGATCTTTAGTTACAAGGTTAACCTGAGAAAGCCACCAGCAATCCCCATTCACACCCAACCAACCGGCCAGCAGTCTGCCGATGACAGTCGCTTACAGGTCTTCGGGGCGCTCCATCTACGACTGCTGGTCTTCGGGTCTCGGCGCTTGAAGGGAACTCGCCCAAGATGACCCCGCTCGAGTTCTCCTCGCTGTCAGTGTCGGGAACAAAGGCGAGTTTCCATTTGAAGCGCACGGCCACCGAGTCGGGGGCGAGAGAAGCGCCATGGCACTCCAGCGCTGCAAAATAGATGAAACCACCCAGGCGATGCGCTGTAGACAGCCTCGAGAGCTTTCGTCACGCGCTTAATTCAAACCAGAACGATTTTTAAAGGGCGACATTGGCCTCCGAATTGAGACGCCTTAGTTCTCGTGCCTTTCGGCCCCTTGTGGTACATTCGACTGGCACCACCAACAGGCATGTCATCGCTGGGGAGGGATGGCGAACCGCGGGTGTCTTCTCCGGAAGCTTAACCTATCTGAAGACTGCTTTCCACGCAGCTTGGAGGTAGTAAGGCCAAACGGCGATTAGCAATGAAGTGGTGGTATACTATGAAAATCCATCTTAGTTTGGACTTTACTGCAAACGATCTGTGTAGATACAATTTCGACCTTGAAATGATAAGGTGCGCGCTTACAGTGTACTAGCTTAGAGCGAATACAGGGCACAGACTAATCGGGGACGATTATGAAGAGTGAATTTTCTCAGCCTCACCTGAGCACACTGAAATGCTGAGCAAGTGGCGCTGGTAACAAATATGTGATTCATGTGGATGAATCACGGCAACTGAGCTCAAGTGTATTTTATCAGAAGGTTCCAGAGATCACTTCAAGCTCAGGAATAATGTTCACGCGAGCTCAGCCCCCATTTACATTCGTTAACATTACATGGCTGTGAGGATATTACTGCTGATTTTTATTACCCTAATCTAAAGGGTATAAGGACACTGTGTGTTGCTCCAGTGTATCCCAGCAAATATAGTTATTCAAGATTCTGGTGCCACGATGTTAGCTGGTGCACCAAGCTGGCTGGTGAAGATATGATTTAAGTTTATTTCTTAATCTTCAAAAACGAGGCCTGCTGAGCTGCTCACGGTCTGCCACTAAGTAGCACAGGTAGAGGTGGTGGGCTGGTCTGGACAAAGCCTCGCTATAAATTACAGGCGTGAAAATGACCCCTGGCATGTTGGAGGAGGATGACAGCTTTGCAAGGTCAAAAATTGCTAGATCTTGCAAGATACATGCCGTCATTATATACAGAACAACGGGCTTGCTTCAATCCAGCCATTTCCCGCTTTCAGCCTATGGGGACGCCCGCTGTAGGGAGGGCAGCCTGTGCTTCTCCCTTTCGACTCCTGCGAAACGCCGTCCGCTAAGCAAGGCGCAATACAGATCTGGCTGCGCGAGGTCCGGCCACGACTCAGGGTGTCGCGTTACGTGGTCCTCTTTTTTTGGCCACTGGGTCGTGACGTACGCTCAAAGGTGGGCTGGTTCCGGAGTCGGTCGCGGGTGCGTTGACGGGAGAGCAACGAGTCTAGGACACGAGACAAGGTACGTGTGAGACCGTTTTTCGCCTTTGCCGACGTTCAATCTTGTGTCTTGTCATGCAGGTTCTTAACGTCACGAGCCGAGAGCCTTGCGCCCCGCGCTAGCAGAAGCTGCGAGCGTCCGGTGAAACCCGCTGAGTAACCCCCGCCGATGAGCCACAGCAGCGGCTGCACTGTCCTGCGCACGAACACCCTCATCCGTGCACGCATGTGCTGCGGCCAGCTGTAGGGTTCCGAAGGCTGCCGGGTGCGAATCAACTGAGGGAGTGCAATATAGTGTTTGTGTTTGCACGGTTGTTGTCTGCGTAATAAATATGTGTACTGAGTATGTTGCCAATTCTGTCGGAGTGAGAGCGCACAAGCGTGGCAATAGCACACCGGACCCGGTTCGGCTCGCAACTCGAACCACGCGACTCCGGATATATAAGGAAGCCCACTCCCGGGCCGCTAAACACCGTGTGAGGAGAAATTTCAGCAGACACCCGCAACGTGATGGGCACAAGAATTGCAATCGCGCCGAGGACCACTCGAATGGATAACGGTGAATTTTTTTCCACTTCTCGCGAATTATTTTACCTATGGCCGCTGCACTTCTATGTATTATTCGTTAATATTCACGACTGTGCCTGCGACTTTCCGCCTTTCTGGATTCTTCAGGAAGATATAAGCCCATTATCTAAAACTTAAATCGAGAGTTGCCTAAACCGACTCTCATTCTGCTAACGGCGATTGCAGAGCTTGGGTACCGCTATCGCTGCCAACGAACCAGCTTTTTAAGGGAACGAGTTCACCCATATAAACTTTTAAGGCGGAAGACTTTAATGTCTCATCGTTGTAAGCAGCAGTTGTCGACAGAAATGTCACGCTTTTCAATTGGTCGAAACGGCCGTGACATCACAGTGCGCGAATTTCAAACAGGGCCAATTGTACTTTGGCTAGTAACCATGCAACAACCAATTGAAGGGATCGTATAGTAATGTTCCAAGTAAGTGGGACTGAGCTTAGTTAATTGCTTAATTACCCAATTAGCCAAATTAACCTTTCTAGTCAGGCCATATAAATAAATAGAACCGAGTAGGAAATTGGTCGAGCTCGGGAATCGAACCCCGGTCTTCGGCGTGCGAGACGAGCATGCTGTCCACTCCGCCATGCCAGCTCGATGAATTGGAATGAACAAAGGCGTGTCTAGTGAATACGGTGTCTTCGCTCACTCTCATCCTCCTCCCTTCCCTCCTGGCGAGGTTTAGGTGTCCACCGAGATATGAGAGACAGATACATTTCCTTTCCTCAAAAATCAATTTACCGACGAGCGAGGCGTAGAACCAAATGGGTGATGGCGTTCTATGTACTCCCTGGCAGCGTTGCAAGACGCTGTCGAGTTGCACTCTTAGAGGCGAAGCTTAACATCTTAACCACACATCAGTGACCACACTTTAGGTCAAAGAAGTGCCCCCCCCCCCCCTCTCTGAATTTTGACGGCTGTCCACAGAGATATGCGAGACAGTTCCTGCGTAATTTCCTTTCCTTAAATGCAATTTTCATTTTCTTCATTACGGGCCCTCTGTCTTCTTTCACTCCCACTTCCTCCCTTCCTCTACGGTGCGGTTCAGGTGTGCACCCATGTGACAGAGAATTACTGCGCCATTTGCTTTCCTCAAAAAGCGTTGCGTTCAAAGGGCAAGGCATCGCGCCGAACGGGTGGTGGCGTTCCGTGGACTGCCTGGCAGCGCTACAACACGCTGTCGCGTTCCACTCCTAAAGGCGAAGCTTAAGCGTCATTAATTAGCACTTAATTAGTATTCAGAAATTAATCTGTAATTAAACATTATTAAGTGATTTGTCATCGCTTAGGAATCAGTAATCAATTATATGTGACGCCACCAGTGCCACAGAAGCAGCGAAAGTGGTGCGGAAAACGCTTTCGCCTCTACGCACTTCAGACGGTCAAACTGCCCTCTGAATTTTTTCAAGTAGTTTGGTCTCGTAGCAATGCCTCCTCTATTATCAATGCTTGTCAGAAAATATTTCTAATGGGAGACCACAGCGCGGATGCGTCGTTCACAGGCCCTCACCGACCACTTGGACGACGCGGGAGTTGTCGAAACACCTGCACTTGCGACATAGGTTTCTATATCCGGCGTCTCACCCATCGCAAGCATATTTAGGCACGTGCGGGCATCGTGTTGAATGCTCTTCTTGAATTTCTGAGAGGAGCAGAAGGTGCTTGCCCCATGAATGGCACGCCACGAATTCGTTCAATGTCCTTTGTGTCTGGGTCTGGCTTAAGTACCGCCCTATGGTAAACTAACTCACCCTTCACATCCTTGCAGATGCCTAGCAGGAACAACAGGACCACAAGCGAAGGCCGCATGCCAGCGATGCGAGCGGTGGCTGGTAGCCGCCTCATCTTGGACATGACGAACGCCGAACGTTCGTACATGTCGGTTAGCGCGAACGCCAGGTGTGATTTCTCGACGTATCCTGCGCAGACGCATACAGGCAAGTACAGTCGTAACGACTCCAGAATTTCACTCTCCCAGTAGCCACGGAAAGCACACGCATCACTTCTTAGGTAATTCACCCGACTAGCATTGTGGACTCTCCCGAACTTTTGACTGCCAGAGGAAAATATATTAACAACTGTCCTTAAAATATTCGAGGTGTGTCAGAGAGGAATTCATTAAACCATATAGCTCTCTTAAAGAATATTCAGCGTGCAATCATTCTGAAACCATACCAGACGGAAGTTTTCTTAACTCGAGGTTTGTTTAAAAACGATTTTGCAGCGTTTGCACGGAAGCTTGTTTTTCCTGGTGAAGGTTTAATCGCTCATAGGATAGCAGCCTCTCGTCGAGCCCTGTTGTCTCCAGGAGGTGGGCGACGATCACGTGCACCTGCAGCCGTCTGCAAGCCGTCTCGTCAGAGGCACCACGGCACCACTGCAATCTGATATTACCAGGTGGTGGAGCGTCTGTAGCAAAGACGCTGGCTGGAGTGCGAGGACAAAAATGACGGATGTTTACAGCATTCAATTCAGAGTGAAAGCTGCAGCGATTTTTTTAAGACATTTTTTTAGTGATATTAAATACTCGAATGATTGAACTGAGGTATAAACGTGATGACAAATACAATTTTCTGTATTTCTTACCGGACGCGCATACAATAAGTTTGCTCAGGCCTCTACCTCCGGATTAGTACTACGTAGACGGCAACCATGGGCGGGCAGGGCCGCGGGAGGAAGGGCTCGGTCTAGGAATATACCCGCAAGTATCGATCACATATACGCTCTGAACGTCCGGATTAGAGCTTCCGCTCTGATGTACAGTCAGGCCGGAATGGAACGCGAACACGTATATGTTATACATTTCAGCTTCGCAGCGAGATATTCCTTTACTACCTATTTTCGATTATGCATTTCAGTAGGCAATTTACCCAGACACATGAATTAGGCTAGTTGTACACTTCAGCTGCAAGTAGGGAGGTAAAATATTTTGTTTTCTTGACATCCTCTTTTCGCGTTTCATTGCGGCCTGACTGTGCGTAATACAGCAGGAAGGGAACGACGGTCTCCTCGTGGCCTCAGTCGCGACGCGCGACCGAGCTTGAAAGCGACGCATGGCCGCCCACACGCCGCCCACCCGTAGGCTCCGACTGCCGCGTTGTTGTGTAACTCCCGGAGCCAGCTGCTGGCGAAGCGGGAAGGTGCGCACTCAAACTTCTGGGGCGGGGTGTAGAGTGATTTAGAGCTGACTAATGGCGTGAGGTGCGTCGTCTGCGGGGGCGGAACTCCCGTTCGGTTCAAGCCCCTTTGATGGGCCCGCGAGCTAGACAGCTGTGTTATTTAGACGCAGGTTAACAGCTCTGGTAGAACGCCGAAGTCCCATCCGTGTGCTCAAATGAGTAAGAATGGCTCACATTGACGATGTGGGGCACAAGGCAACGTGTGCACCGATTCTTAACATGAACGAGCTTCGCTGTAAAGGGCAAGATGAGCCGCTACAGAGGATAGCTTAGGCTGCGTTGTACCGCCGTGGTGGAGGCCGTGGTTGTCGCAGTGCCTCTCCTGCCATGCGGAGCCGTCTGTGAACGCCAGAAGGTGGTCGGCTGCAGTGTTGTCGGTAACGCGTTACTTTTTTCGGTAACTTAGTAACGTACTCGTTACCATTTCGGAACTGTAACGGGGAACGTACTTACGTTAACATTTTTCGGTAACGTGAGCTGTCACGTTACTAGTTACTTTTTATTTAAATTGTCCCCCTCCGCCTCTTTTCCAAAGAAAAAAAAAACGCCGAAAAGATGTTGCAAATAAACAAAATCTACCGGTGTTCTCGACGACACTTCTTGCGGCTCGCATGCATGCCAAATAACACCTGCCCTTGACGACGCACTGAACTAACAAAAAAAGCACGAACACGCAGTCACACACAACGTTTATAGATACTTTTTTAGTTCCATAACTCCTCGCAGCGCCCGTACGGAGCGGGCGGCCTGTCGCCGTCCCCGCCGCCGCGGCGCTGCAATCGCGGGTTGAGCGGGGAGAGCGAGAGCCGTCTGCTAGCGTGCAGCGTGCTAGCACGAGCACTCGCATTCGAATCATCGCTACGCGACGGCTGTTTTTTGTTTCCGGCTCTTGCCCGGAGGTATTTCATAACATATGTGTGCTTAGCGCGTATGCGAACTTAAGAGCGGTATTCTGAGCAGTGTCGCAAGCGGCCGTTTTGTACGGGCAATGACGAAATGCATGCTTCGATTCTGCATCGTGAGATGAACCTAACCTTGCTACTTCAATAGATTCGGATTATCCGCCGAACCACATTTTCGCGACTGGCTGTTGTGTCATGCATTTCGAGCAAAATTACTTTTAAGTTTTATTACAGCAATACTGGTGCAACTAAAACCCGCCGCTAGCTGTCTCAGTGGCTACGGCCCGCGGCTACTTTCCCGAAAGCCGCGAGTTCGATACCGGTGTGGGCGAAATGCAAGAGTAACTCAAGGCCATTGGCATTTAAATAAAAAATTTTATTCACAAATACACTAAACATCGTTGCTGACAAATTTGCTGTCCATTAATTTGTCACACAAGCTTCGCCTTCTTTCGCTCTCTTTGAGCTCTAACGGCGCTACTATTTTCCAAGCACTTTGCTCGCGCAAAGAAGTGCATGCGCGTCACTAAATAAAAGTAAATTAATTGAGCTGTGAATACCTCAGTATGCTGTGGACAACCAACACCATTCGTGCCTTTTTTTGCAAGAGAATCCAGCACGTTCCAAAACAGGTCGCCGAACAACTCGCCCTTTCTAGCCTGTTTTATAGTGCTCTCTACCGTGCTTACACAGGCGAACAGCTTTTCGGAAGGGTACGCGAGACTGCCACTGACATATTCGCGCTCAATAATGAGCATAGCCTCACGCGGCAGAGAATCCTGCGTGCCAAGTGCGTCCGCCTTGCAGAGTTCACATTGCGTTTTCTTTTTCATTTTGAAAGCCACATAGCCTGCCAAATAGTACAAGGCTGTTTCTTCTGGTGATGGAACACTGCATCTTTTGTCGTTTGAAGCATTGGAGAGGTCCCTGAAAGGTATCGCCATCAGCTCCTGCCAGACCTGTTCTTTCATAGCCTTTTTCTGGATAAGGGCGTCGCGACGCTTTTCTCCGAGGCTCTTGAAGGCACTAAGTAATACACGATCAGTTCCCATCTCACAGTTTCCTTTCACAGCTACTTCAACAGGTGTGTAAAGAGAAAGCAGCCGAAATAATTGGCTAAACTTGGTCACTGTAGGGTGGTCTTCGTCACCTCCAAATGACCTCACTAGGCCAAAGAATCTCTGGAATAAAAAAAAAAACATTATATATGAGCATTTCTAGGCTTATTCAACGTGCCAGTCTAATTACCTCAAGCGGGTCTTGGTTTAACTTCGCTGTGAGAATATAGCTGACGCCCTTGTTGTGTAGGAAGTCTATAATGGATAGCACTGACATCAATGTCACCCGCAGGGACTCAACGGTTTGATTTGATGCAATGAGTTTGATATTTCCTCTTGCTTCCGTCCGGTTCATCATGTCGAGGAATTCCTCCAAAAACTGAAAAAAATGTGTAGATGAAAAAAAAAATATATATTAAACTACAACAGAAATGGTGCATTATACTATAAAAATTATTTTTTTTTCTTCTCACATTAAGAGATTTCTGATTGATTGTTTTAAACTGAGTACACAGAAACTGATTACCTTAATTTTAGGAGAGCCTTTTCTTATTCCAGCTTGAGGAATCTTGGCATTCAGGATGTCAAAAAGATCATTTAGCAGCAAAGTAACTTTTTCAGTCTCTGCGCTGTCGGCAAAGCCAGGTACTTTTAGCTGCCGGTAGACCTTTAACCCCGTCGCCACACTGCGGCTGAAAAGCTGAAAAACAGTTTCCTGATTTTACTACAGCTACAAGTCAGCAAGCTTCAGAATATAGAAGCTTAACATATTGCTTGCCAATCAATAAACGTTGCCCACACTGGAAATATGAACTGTCTGTGGTAGGAGCGTGCATACGCAGTATTTAATCTGGAAAGAGTAATAACATGTTGGCAGGGAAAGGCATCTGAAATATCGTAGTTGTGTTGCCAGGCGAACATTCATGGTCTGAAGCCTCTGCGGCTTGACGTGATACTCTGTCAGTTTTGGCACCACTTTAATCTCAGCCTTTTTTTCCTCCTCATAAAGCCGCTCATAGTGATGGTAGTTCACTCGATGGTCCCCGATCTGCAATAAAATTGCCACGTTTGAAGGGAATAAAAGCAAGGCACACATGCTCATTCAAAAGAAACAATTCTCCACATAATAAGAAGGCGTGGTTATAATAACTTACCTCTCCATACTTGTGCTTCATCAAATGGTTTCGGACACATTTGATTATGTGCGGCATGTCGCATATGAAATGCAAAAATGCACCGTCAGGGAGGCATGGGTGTTCCATCCTGCATTGGGCCTCGCCAAGCTTTCCGCTGACCCCAAGGTGCTTCCACATTGACTTATTGTTTCCAGCACCATCACTGATTATAGCCAAGACTTGGGCGCCATGCTGGTGAAGCTGCAGAACAGAGTTTACTACTATTTTTGCCAGCACCCAGCCTGGTGCTGCTCCTTTTGTGGCATAGCTTGCAATGGGCTGAACCCACGAATCGAACATAGGATTGAACATTATAACTAAAGCATGGTCTGCTAGTTGTTCAGAATTCGCTTTGGCAACATCACCATAGTTGATAAATCCATCAAATTTGCAAGATGTTCTGTTAAATTCCGTTGTTTCCCGCAACTTCACCTCATCAATTATTATACAGCCATAGGTTTGATGTTCTGGCTTTCCTGTCATTTGAAGCTGAATGCTTTCGAGGGCAAATTTGTTTAAACCGTACTCACACGGCAGACCCCTCAGCAGCTGCACGAGGCGACATGTACTTGGAAGGGGAAGAACTTTCATACTAGAAAGGGCCTTGTAGCCCTTCGGGCTTGTTAGCCGCAAAAGTAAGCAGACCATAAGCCAGTCGGCTGTGTATCTATGACCACGGGGCGATTTTGCTGCCTGCTGCATTACAGCTGCTCGAAGGGCCATTTTTTGTATCTCAGGCAAATCTTGGGTGATTTCATCCAGAGTTCTTGTCAACGCATTCTTCAGCTTCTCACTGAGCCGCTTCACTTCTTGTTTTTTTCGTTCTCGTGCTGCAGTGGCACGGATTAGCCGCTTTCTCAGCACACTTGCTGCCACAGGCACCTTTTTCTTCGGTCGTGTCGATGTTACCCTCCGCTTCAAACATTTTGCCAAGCTGGTGCACATAGCACACACTTCTTTGTCTGCACTTGTCAAAACAGTGCAGTCTTTATGGTACAGCGCACTTCTAGCATTTTGGGCCACGCTCCTGCAGCTGGCGGCATCGGAGTCAGAGCAACCACGGCAAAATTGCTTTGTGTGCACGATCTGCAAAATTGCCTCTATATCTTTCAAAGGAAAAACCTGAATGTCCGCATCCCACTTGTACAACAACCTTCCATTTGCTTGGACAGCGTAGGTCAGGTCCTCACGAAATACGACACTTTTCAGGATGGTATAAACGCCTTCCTTCATCCCGGCGTCATAAAAGACAACCTCTTTGTAGTTTCCCGCCTCCTCCTCAAGGGCCGCCATTCTCCAGTTTCTCGGAAGCTGTATCGACGAGCTCTTTTTCACAATCTGTGCGAAATTAATGCCTTGCACAGGATCAGACAATGCTTCAGGAATTTCTAGGTGGGACTCCACAAATGTGGCATTAGCAGGGGACGCACTGATAGGTACACTGGGTCTTTTTTTTGGCGACCGCCGTCTCTTGCGATTTCTCGATAAATAGCTCGGAACATTCGGGAATTGGCACGGAACTGCATCAGGCTTCAGTGCCCAACACCCACGGTCCATCTCGACAATCTGACCGTCAATGACATGCTTGTAAGTCTTCACAATGTCATCTGCCACAAAACGTACGTCACACACCTTGCAAGTCTTGCTGAGCACTTTGTCTGCACGCGGAATAGCTCGAACCCACCTTCCGAGAAGCTCCGGATCGGATGGCGGGGCAAAAAAGTGCCGTTTCTCCGGGTTGCTCTTGTACCCGCTAGTACAGCCGGGCACGAAGCAAGTTGGCATCGTCGCGCTCGAAAGCTGCTTCACGGCCAGCAGCGTTTGTTGTTCTGAGTGCACGATGGGCACCACGTGTTCGCAGAGCGCACAGGAACACAAATGGACAAAAAAAAAGGCAACGCCAAACGCGTGTACGGGCTAAGTAGTAACGGCGGGAGAGGGGCCGCGCGCGCGCCGGCGACCGCGCGAACCTCGACTGTAGCGCCCTCTCACCGCCCGGGTACAAGCAGCGCACGCTTTCAGCGGAGGAGTTTGGGAACTAAAAAAGTATCTATAAACGTTGGTCACACACTTGTCTTCACCCCCAACCACTCACACACACAACTCTAAAGTGTGGACGCATGCTGAGCCACCAATGATCCATTTGCAGAAATCTGTAAGTCAGTTTCTGCGTAAGCTTCTTTTCCAACCAAAAGGTCTCGTTCCCAGGCGACACTCTCGCATTCTTGGTGGAAGCAGTTCCCTTTTCTGGGTAAACTCAGGAATGTAGCCAGTTTACTTCAAGATGGCCCCAAGAGAGCCGGCGAAAGAGTACAATGGTACAGCACTGAAAAGGGGATTGCAGTCAACCGGCTGTTTCGATCTGCAACTGCGGCTACGTTTCTGGTTATTAAGTTCCTAATTGAGCGAAGCTGACCTGGAACACCTTGACGAAAACACTCGCATTTTTTGCGATAATAATGCAGTTTCAAGTAAAAAAAATTGTTCATGTGCGCAAATATATTTTTTCCGAAACTATGATATTTAAGAATTTCTTTACTGCTACACAAATTCCGCGTAATTGCGTAAGCAGAAGCACACCACAATTACTGTAAATTTGTTGAGTTCAGCTATGTTTTCTTTGTGAAGTTGGAATTATATGAATTATGAGCTCTATAAAATTGTTATCTTGAGTTCTTACAGCGAAGACACACTGAGTAAAATTTATGGCCATGGAGTAACGGCAAAGTAACGTGCGATACTTTTTTCGCTAACGGTAATGGTAACGCGTTACCTTTTTTTTTGTTGGTAACGTCGGGCGGTAACGCGCTCTTTTTATTTTAGTGTAACGAGTAACGTATTTAGTTACTTTTTTTCGGTAACGCCTGCAACACTGGTGGTCGGCCAGTTCTTAAAGTGCAAGGGTATGACTTTCGCGGGCTGCGTGACGGCGCATCCCGGAATTATATGGCGCAGCTCGGCCAGAGGCGCGCTTGTCGTCAGTGGGGTTGGCTCAGAGTAGCGCTCAGCGGTTCCTGCGGTTTGGTCATAGAGACTGACCATGCGAGACTCGGCTTCGCCGGCACTGGCGCAGTCACCGTAGGACGAATCCTTCACCCAACGCGCGTAAGGTAGACGACTGAAGTGGTGCTGGCTCGTCTGCGCTGCGACCTACTCGAGAGGCATGCGTCCGCCTCTGAGATAGTATGCGTCGCTGCGTGACGTGCGGTGCACGCCGAAGCTCACGCCAAGCACTTGTCTGTGAAGCGTCCTGAGGCGCGTATGCGTTGACTGCCGGAGCATCGCCAGCGCCAAGGCCTACAGTAAGCAGTTGAATGTCGTGGCCATGCCGCTGAGCGCAAGGGCAGCTTGCGCCCTGACGGGACCAACCAACTGACAAGCCACCGCCACTCCTTCACTGTCAGAAGCAGCATGAGACAATGGTCAGCGTTATCCCTCTGAGGTATATCATCGTCGGCTGCGTAGGCGTTGGCTACCTGCGGACGGTTGAGGTGTAGTGTCCCTGATGGACAAGGATGTTCGATCAAAGGAATAGCGAAGTACAAAGCTAAGAAAGGTAGCTGCGTCTCGCGCACCTCGCTCACAGTACCATGTGCGCGGTTGCTTTTAGAAGCGCGGTGTTCTTCCCAGCCGGCCAGGTTGAAACTCGGAGGCAGCAGAATTGACATATGGCACAGCTCTTATTCGCTGTAAGAACGGGAAAACATTTCATTTAACGGTTGCTCACCAGGGTGGTTCGAACGGCGACGGCAGTGCTATTCTTGCGCTGCTGGCACCGGTCCACGGACAGCCGCCACGGCTGGTACAGCAAGGTGCTCGCCAACCGCTCTGGGTTCCTAAGAAATCCTCCGCTCTGAGCAGTTCCTTGAGTGATCAGGCGCGGTCAGGAACACTGGAGATCGGATTCCACCAGGGCACTTAGCTGGAACGGGTCGATGGAACGTTCGAGAGAGGCTTCTGGGAACCGCTCGAGCCTCTCCACGCGCCTCGAGCTCTGTGCCAGAATGCCATCTTCTTTTTTTTTTCCTTCATACGACTTCTAAGGCCCAAGGTACTCTTTTTGCCGAGAGCGCTTGGCTTGAGACAGGTAAAAAATATATTTGATTCAAGCCGGCTGATTCAACCTTGTAAGACGAGCGAAAGCTCTGGTAAGCATGGCTATCCAATCTTACGCTTTTCCAATCGTAAGATCATCAGATTCCGCTTGACGGTGGCGGTATGGTCGCAGCACTAGATCTGGCACGTTGCTTACCCACGGGTTTGTGTGAAGGTAAGCAAACACCACTCGCTTTTATATATCGAACAGCGCGTCACGGGATTTCCGGCAGTTGCGAGAGTGCCGCCGGCTCCGCATACACAGTTGTGGCGAGGCACAGTGAGTCACGTGATCGATAGTTGCGAGGCTCCGAGGTAAGCAGCGTCAGCTCAACACACGCATTTGTGGCGAGGCGTGGCGAGTCACGTGGAATGACATCAGAGCTAAGCCTCCGCTTCCTCCTGGTTTGAAGTTTTGAAGTCACATGAACTTCATATTTGTACATAAGGAGCTGTGCTGTCGCTCTAAAAATAGAAACGTTTGAAAGAGGAAGAAGCAGTTCGAGGCAATGTGAGGTGTTCATGAACCTTTTGCGCTGCAGGATACCGCGGCTAAATCTTTATTTATGCCGATCGGGGTTTTCGATATCCAACCTTTGTGAGTGTTTGTGGCGAAATTGAGTCTATAGAACATTTTTTTCTCTCCTGCCGGGGGCTCGCTGCTCTCCGTAGAATTTACTTGGCGATCCCCCTCGCTCGGCTTGGGCTTCCTCTATCTATTCCGATTCTCCTATCCTTCGGGGCAAGCGCCAAGGGATATGCACTGAAACCAGTGTGCGATTATATTTACGATTATATAATTTCATCTGGTAGATTCCTCTGCTACAATGTGAATTCACAACTTTTCCTTTTCTGTGTATTTTTTGTTTTGTACAAATTCTAGTTCTGCGGCCCAAAATTTTAAATATACTCCATTCCCTGTACATGAGTGCGTTGGTATCCGCTATGCACTCTGGCCAATCCTCCACCATGGGTATGTGCCATTAATCCTGAGGACATCATCATCATCATCAACCTTTGTTTATTAAAGCAGGTGTTTTGAGTAACGAATAATGCTTCAAGAATTTTCTGATGTCTTAAAAATAGCTTAATGGTTTCGAGTTGGGACCGAAAGCGTATTTTGGTTGAACGCACGATGCCATTCACCAATCATCGCTCACTAGAAGAATCCCCCAGGGATAAATGGTTGTTTCGAAAAGTGCCTTGCTTAACTTCCGACTGGCACACGTTAAGCGAATGAAGTCAGGCTGGACTACAGCCGCACTTTAAGCAGCGTTGGCAAGGCAGCATCAACACAGGCCCGCCATGTGTTGCCCTGCTTTAATCATTCAACTTTCAGGTAGGATGCTCGACGCGCAGGAGGTAGCATACTTCTGCTAAACTTTGTTGCGATGCCGCCAGTACGCTATTTATCACATTTTACGGGCTACACGGGACTCGACACAACTATTCGGGAAGATTATGCTAAGACTTCTCACTGTCACCGGCAGCTGTTCTTTTTCGCTGTTCTCTTTCGTTGTACTCTCTTCATATGAAGCGATAGCAGCTTAAAACGTGGCACCAGCCGTATAAGAGAAAGAATGGAAACAGAAAAAAGAATGTATAAATACTTCCTTTGAACAGTAAAGTTTCAGCTGCAAGTCTGCCGTGAGTCCTGTTGACTATCTCTGTCCGTGTCAGTGCATATGTGCTATAGTAAACACGTGTGGGGAGTGTTATGATCGAGCAGGAAAGCTTCGTCCGTGTTTTAGTAGTAGTAGTAGTACAAGACCTTTACTGGGCCATAATTTACAGGCCGAGCATGCCGACCGCCTGGGTGACCAGAAGTCGCTGTTCTTCCTCCCCTTCAGCGCCAAGCCAGTCGAGCCAGGCGGTGATGGATAAAGAAGGTTGGGGGTAGGAACCCGACTGCTGAGCAGCCGGGAAATAGAAGAGGCAATGGGCCAGGTCCGCATAGATACAGGGGCAGTTGGGACAGGAAGGGTCTGATCGATAGCGATAGAGAAAAAGGCGAGACGGGGTGATAACTGCATTCATTTGGATGTGCCGAAGAAGGCAAGCCTCTGGCACCGTGAGCGATAGATGAAGGGGAGGGTAAAGGCCTTTGTCTTGGTGGAGCTCGAGGTAGACCTCTTTTATGGTGCGGCGAAGGGTCTCCCACCGTCCTCCGAGGGCTTGGAACCAGGGGATCAACGGTGCCCGGAAAAGTGTGTCGCGGGCGAGCTGATGGGCCAGCTCATTGCCGTCAATCCCTGAATGCCCAGGAACCCAGCGGAGGAAAACGATGGAAGGCTGCAATGCGGAGACCGCTCGTTCGACCTCCTGTTGTAGAGAAGGGGTTAGGGTGCGTTTCTGTATGTGGTGTATAGCGGCTTGTGAGTCAGAATAGACTGTGTACTCTTGAAGAGAGGGAAAGAGAGCAAATGACTGAATGGCATGTGCAATGGCGAGGACCTCGAGGGACAGTGTATCCAGAGGGTTTAGATACGGCCCGCTGGTGTGGGTTTCAGGAGCGGGGAGGTGGGGGTGATACAGGCCGTAGGCGCAGGAACCTCGAGGAGCCATGAAGGAGGCATCCGTGTAGGCTACACCCTGGGTATCAAAGAGAGGGGAATGGTGCTGCGCGGCTGCATGACGACTGCCGGCGTGCAGGACGGGGGACATGTTGCTCGGGAGGGGGAGGATACGACTCTCTCCACCTTTCTGGCGCTCCCATTCCTATCGTCACACAGTGCAAACTTCTTGTCTTTCCTTTGCAGGCGGCCAAGAACGTGCAAGCCCTCCACCACGCTGTCACCACCTGCCACTCCGTAACTCACCTACTGCGGCGCGTGGTCACTGGGCGCTCAGGTCTCCACGAGGCTCATGAGGACCGAGTTGCCCACGCGCTGGCCCTCAACAATGTCTTTTACTCTGCACCCTACATTTCCTTCAATCAGACTCAACTTAAACTCTCGAGACTGCCCTTGTGGGCCTCTACAAGGCAGCTCTCAACCTCTCTATCACTACCTCTACCGCTAAGATCTTTGCCACAGGCCTCTTTCATCCTCTCCGTTCTTTTCTCTCTCTCCATCGTGACTCACAGCTTGCCCGCCTTTCCCTTACCCGTCAGAATAAGTGGTTACTGACTCAAGCGGGTATCTCGCCCATTCCCATCGCCCCTTTTACCTCTCCTATTAGAACTCCGTGTTTTAAAGATTGTACTTGGTACTTAGGCGCTCTCTTTGCGCAGTAATGGTTACGTAGACAATGACCATCGCGTGCAGCCGCGATATTTTTTGTGAACCCTGCGGCAGTGAATGCTCTCTTTTCTATTGCCGCCGCCGAGTGGCTTATTATTTGCAGGCACAAGCTCGCAGAAAGTCTCGTCTGGAGCGTCGTCTCTGCCTGTCGTGACCACCTCGTGACACGATATATTTGTATCAAGTGAGGCTACCACTTCCCCTCACCTTTCGGGACTTTTTGGTCGACAGGAGTGACTATGCACTCCAAAACATGGCTGAGAAGCGAACCCCTGTTACTCGGTTACTTTTCGCAAATACACACGCACACACACACGGTGGCGCACACGCGGACGCGCAAGCACGTTCACACACAGACGCGGACGCCCGCACACGCACCCCCCACGCACGCACGCACACACAGACACGCACTCACAAACACGTACACGCGCACACACGCACTCATGCAGAAGAACACACACGCGCACACGCACACACACACACTTACGCAGGCACACGCATGCAGATTTACACAGACACGCACGCACACACGCACACGCAGGCGCACAAACAAAAACACGCACACACACACGCACGCACGAGCTCAAGCAAACATACTCACCCGCACGCATCCAAACACGCACAGGCAAGCAAAGCGCAACACACACACGCACTTACACACAAACAGACACACCCACATAGACGTACATGCACACAAGCACACTCAGGCCCATAGACACACACGCAGGCACGCACGCAGAAAGACATGCACGAGCACACACACACGCATGTACAAGCACAGTCGCACGCACACGCACTCACGCACGTACGGAAGCACACACATGCAGACGTACACAAACATACAAGCACACACGCAGACGCATGCACATACGCACAAACAAAAACGTACACACACTCACGCACGCACGCACGCACGCACGCATTGAAGCAGTCTCACACACACCCGCACGCTTCCAAACACACCAAGGCACTCAAAGCGCGCACACACGCGCATTTACACACGCACACGCACCCGCACAGACGTACAGTCTTTGTCAAAAGTTTAGAGCCCAGGGGGTTAGCTTCTAAGCCTTAGAGTGGGACTTCTGAAGCGTTCGTGACAGCCCTACCAATCGGAGGAGGCAGGACCAGAAATCATCTTACCTTCAGGAAATTTGGAGCGCTGGAGATGTATTACGAACCACACAGTGTTGCTTAGAAACAAACCCCCTGGCCTCCAAACTTTTGACAAAGGCTGTACATGCACACAATCATGCTCTGCCCATAGACACACACACATGTACGCACATACACGCACATACACACATACAGAAAAGATGCACGCACATGCAGACACATACGCTCACGCGCGTACGCGCACACACACGCAAAAACACACACACGCAGATGTACACGCACGCAAGCACTCACACACACACCCAAACACACACTCGCTCATACACGCACACAGACAGACATTCGCATCCGCACACACACACACACACGGACACAAAAACACGCACCCGCACACACGCAAAACACACATACACACTCAGACAGATATACACACGCAAGCACACACGCGCTCATTCACGAACACGCATACTCATGTACTCACACACCATCACGTAAACATACACACACACATCCTCACGCACACACGCACGTACACAACGTACAAACACGGAGGTATGCAAGAACCCATCCAAATGTTCTCGAATACTCCGCCACAAACCTGCTCCATAACATGTTAGAGTATGCAGCAACAAAAGTTTCTCTCCCCTGCGCTCTCTCGACACTGCACCCATGATTCTCTGCCGTGCTTTCAAAATATACGAAATTCAGCTTTCTCGTAGCTTGCGTGTTAAACGAGTAGTAGTGTAATTTTTACTCTATCGGTCTTCCCAGGTCCGGTATCCCGTTGACGATGGCCGCTTCCCAGGCATGGTTAACGAGTTAGCGCAGTCAAGGCAGCTCTGAGTAATCCAAGTTCGTCTCCCACTGGTCGCAGCCAATTTCTGGGTTGTTATATTTCAATGCGTACGAGTCTCGAGTTTACCTGAAAAGTGTGGAAGTGTACGTCGACGTCTTGATGTGACGTCATACGGTGTGACGTCATAAAGTGTGACGTGATGCTTACGCATTTCTTTATTTACTGTTGGCGCAGTGATCCCTAACGTTTTACAGTTCGGGGCCATCTGGAGGACAGTCGATGACCCTGCACAGGCCTGGCACTCGTGTGTAGGACATTTGTCTGGCCAAATAATTGCGTATAGCACGAATTTGCGGAACGTCCGCGCCTGCAAGTTTCTCCAAATTATGGCTTCTGTTCTGTGAGGGCTTTGTGGGGAGGGGAAAATTTCTAGCGACTGAATTTGTGAAACACGATAATTTTTCCGTTTGTCTGGGGGATGGAGTGTTTGGGGTAGGGCGCCGACGGGGTTCGGAAAGTGTCACCTGTCTGGTCGCTCGCCTCATAGGATGCCTCATACGATGCTGTGGCGGTTGTACTTATTAGAGGACGGGGGGGGGGGGGGGGGGGGGGGGGGGTATTGCACATGATTTGAGCTGAGGACCTGCAAAGACTCCCGTCAAGGGATACGCTTTTCAGGCATGTTCGGATAAACTCATGATCGTAACGAGATTTCCAGTGTAGCTGGCATATTTAGTTGCGAGGGCTGTCGCGAAATGTTTGGCGTCGGCAAAGTTGGCGTGGCTTAGAACTGTAGCGCTGGCAACGTTTTCTCCGAAACCGGTGGTTACCAAGGATTCGGCGGCCGCTCGGCTCGGCTATGCGCTGATGATTTATCAACGCGTTATAGGAGTACCGGCACAAATCGGTGTCTTTTTTTTTTCCTTGAAAGAAATCGAATTCATAAAGAAATGAGACTAAATATAAACCTCTAAAATGCCTCATACATTGCCAAACGGCTCTGCGAGAATATGGCAAAGTATAGCCAATTCAAATATTTACCGCCGCAATTGGCGAAAAAATTGCGCCAAACCATGCAAACCACAAAAAAAAACGACAAGACACAGGCGCTTCAAGTATGCACCAACTAGACCAGATAGTGGTGTTAGTGCAGTATTTACCGCTGCGTTAAAAGCTGTCACCGCAGTAGAGTCTATCGCAGACCGGAATTATTGGCGCTTATCTACTCGCCTCTGCTCTATGAAGGTTTCCATTTCAACCTACGGCCCACATAACTGTTTTTTATACGAAGCTTCAAAGCTGCAACGCATGCGCCCTCAGCACCAGCCTCCTTTTTCTGATGTCGAAAAGGATTTTGGAAGTTCAGGTGCTGTTCGTTAGGCTTTAAGCTTCCTGCATCATTTTATATCTTTATATGCAAACAATAATAATGTACAGAGGTGGTTTTAAATATAGACGATCAGTTTCATTATGCGGTATCCAGGCTTACCACCTTCGAGTCGATACGGGCTTAAATCTCTGGAGAGCAAGAGGAACTGCTTACGCCACCACACTTTAGGGAATTCGCAGGGGAACTACAAAAGCCTCGCTGCGCGGCCTTGGAGGTTGCACGACGATTGTGGTCAGCATAATATCGACAATAATAAAACAAAAATATTAAAGAAATAATTTAAGATGCTTTCGTGGTCTCCGCTCCTTGTGTCCCATCCTTCACGATGTTATAAGTATGAACGAACGCGGTGGCGATCGATTTCTGTGTGATGGGTACGGTAATACAGGGAGTGTTTCATGCCTCACTCGTCTGATACAGCTCTGTTAGAAGGTGTTCAGCCATTTCTCTGAGAAATTTACGCTTCTATAACTTTTAGCGTGCTCCGCCACCAGGAGGTTGCCATAGCTTCCGGGCTATTCTCTCTTCTGAGTTTCCTTTCGTTTCGACGTAGCTAGGTTTCTTCGGAGACTTCAAGCCTCTAACCAATGGGGGCTGAAGGAGAAACCGAAGAGTCCTTTGAGGCGTGCGTCACTCGTGCGAAGCCCTTGCAGTTACGTTGGAACGCCCAGTCGAACTATCGTATCAAGGAGGTCAGTTGCACATTGCCTTGAGGCGCATTCTAGCCGGTATCCAGCACAGATCCAGGGACTCGGAAGTGGGTAAAGCACTGATCCTGGGTTCCAGACACCGTTGACCACCGGCTGGCTTTGGGGACGGTTTAGAGACGGTGAAGAGGTATGATCACCTGTATAGAGCTGCTTTCGGATGTCAGCCTGGTAGGCTAGACTTAAGTTGTTATGCCTCAAGTTATTCATTTGCGGGGCCCTACAATGATATGAGACACACAAAAATCGAGTAAGAAGGGACGTTCAGTAAAATGTAGACACCACTAAATGTTTTGACTCAGCACGAGCTCGGAATTGAGAAATAATGTAAAAGGGCGACCATACGGAACATTCCAGCTAATTTTGGCCAAAGTTTTGGAAAAAGACAACTTACTAGACAGAGAAATGAGTAGCACAAGAGATCAGAAAAAGGTATTGCCCAAGTCCACATATATTTTAAAGGGGCCTTATTTGGGAATAGCCCCACAAAGATAAATTTCCTAACTTTTTGGTCGTTAAATGTAATGCGAACTTCTCTGTGGAAAATTTGTCGAGCATGTTGAGAAATGCCCCTTCAGGTTTTTGTTCTTTATTGCAACTTTATTGTGGTTTCTTTATAAGCTTAAAATAAAGCCTGAAAAGTATAGAGACTGTCACGTGACTAGCCCTTTTCGCATCGCGATGTTAGCACGATTACCGCCCTCACACGCTCACAGATTTAAGAAACTTAGTTATGAAATCTGCAATAAATTAACTGGCCATCAGTCACCGCGACTTTTCAGGGATGCGCGTGGACACTGCACTTCGTTAGAATTATGATCCTGCAGCAGAAGCATGATCCAGTCGTCGCAGTTTAAGGCATAGCGTGGATAATTTTTTTCTTGTAGCGAAAAATCGCTGCGCAACTCGTGACGAAGCGTCCTGCAGCGCGTGCGCGGTCCTCTCAGGGAAAGCCGCCATTATTGTCCGATCATGGTCCCCGCATTGCAAAGTGCAACCAACGCGCTGCGCTGCTTCATGTTCAAGTGATTGCGACGTAGGGACTCTACTCAGGTGTTCCACATGTAAGGGTGGGTTGAAGAAAGTAACGAAGTCAGCATGATGGTCGGGAGGGCCGGCAATTATTAACGAAATGAGTTAACAGTTCGCTGATTCTACAAAGAATTATTATGACAAGTCAGTGTATGAAGAAGAGGAAAGTGTAGAGTGGTGTCCCCTGGCACCAAATGTCGCACTAAACCTTGCTCGTCGAGAAACCAGAGGGATTACAGTCACAGCAGTTGTGTGGGCGTGCTTGTAAGTGCCTATATCTATAAACAAGGAATGTGCAGGGGCCTGTATACTTGCACCAAATTGGCCACGCTCACTGCTGCGTGCACAGAGCAGGAGGTGAAATAAATATAGGACAGAGGAGAAGCGGAAACAACAGACGCACGTCACAGCCATGGCGTTTGCCGCTGAGCATCCAATTTCTGTGTGAAACTCGGATACCCTGTATGTGTACATGTGCAGTTATAGTTAGGGCGATCGCCTACTGAGTTCTCAGGACGTAGGTTCAAACCTGTCCGCGGCGGCAGCGATTCGATGAAGATGCGCAAAAGTGGTAGGGGTTTAACGTACAGTCGGGGACAAAAGTCTCCGGACCACGTGTTCCTCTAACGAAGCCGATAGCTGTGCTATTAGTTGGCGGCTGGATACCATACTTGTGGAGGTAAATCCGAATGCCATTATTAGAGTAGTGACGCAGCGGTTAAGAGATGCGCCACTGGACTGGCAGGTGGCAGGTTTGAGACGTATTAGAGTGCAAACGAAACAAAAATAATGGAAACAGCGAAAGGAAGAGAATATCTCAAGAATCCAGTTGTTAATCAGAACACCGAACAGGGGTTAAGCTGTAAGCGAACAGAAGAAACAAAACGAAAATGCACTATCTCACAAGCTCCAGTCGCAGCAATTTAGTGCAACCCTATGTTGTGGCCCATTCAGTGAGGCCCATCTTGCTCCTACCGAGCAGCCTGTTGCGCAGCTGGCGCGGCGCTCCTCCGTACACGAGTTGCTACTCGAGGTTACCCGAGCAACTCGGGTAAGCTCGGGCTGTAACTCGTGTTCCTAGGCAACGGCACAATATTGTATGTGCGGTGGTAAGGTTCTAGCATACGAGTGATTTCGCACTAAAAAAAAGGACCGCACCGTAAGTTGGGACGGAAGAAATTGAAGAGGGGGAAGAGAATAACGCGTAGGTATGCGAAAACCAAAAGTCTAAGCGGCCATTCGCTGTACTGTGCATAAGCCTCTGCGGGTTTCGTCGCTTAGGTCTCATCCCAGTACCTGAACGCGAAATATCACGACGCCCCACTGGAAGGAATCGTTTCGTGTAAGTCTTGATGAGGTCTCACGCACATAAACGAGACCATCTGGGACATGTAGGGCGCGGGAAATGCTAGTAGTTTGGTCGAGCGTGGTCTGCAGTGTAGTAATGCATGAATGGTAGTTGGACGGAACACTCAGGTGAGGAGGCAATGGGAACCGTTATCGCCAGAGTTGAGGAGGTTCATCTGAACTGTTACCGAACCGCAAGAGGAGGAGACAGGAGACCGCTTAAGTGCTTGTACAGGGCACAATGTGTTCAGGACAGAGGGCGAGAAAAGCTCGAATTCTAGAAGCAGAAACTACTTCCTTCCAGGTATATAGGGCATCTCGCAAAGGGTGTACCGTTGATGCGACGAGCACAAAGTGTCCAGGAAAGCATTATGCCTTTCCTGCAGTGCAGAGATGAGCAAAAAGTTTTCTGGGCCTTCTGCGGTTCTTAAAAAATAACGTTCTTAGTTCAGGTCTCTAATCAGGTAACAGAGTACCTGGTAGCTCAATTGGTAGCGCGACTGCTCCGGTGAAGCGGTGGTCCTGGCTTCGAAACCCGGACAAGGACGAATTTTTCTTTAACTACGAAGTTTCTGAGAAAGCTGTATAGCTTTCCTTTGTAGCCCTGTGGCTGCGCTCAAGTGGATGCCAATGAGTAATTACTCCCTTATTACAAATGTGCTCCAACTTGGGGGATTCCCCTAAACATTTGACCAATTCTTAAAGTTTGCATGTCCTTCCCGGCTTCTCCGGTTCCGGGCTAATGAGCATCAGTCCACAATAAAATGCAAGAAAAACAAATTACGTCCAAGACATCAAAGGCACGGTTACCTTCCAGGCCCAGCATCGCAACAAGGGCTGCAGGAAAAGGCTGAACTTCGAGCCTTCCGGCGCATTAACTAAGCGGTGACGCGTGGCCCCAAAGGACGCTGGTAATGCTTGGCGGCTCATTCGAAACGACGACACCGCTAATGGAATGCACGAGCCATTGCTTCGAGGTCGCAGTCTTTTGAAGGGCTGAATACGTAATTGTGAGGAATTGCGTAGGCAGTTTTTAATGCATACAGCAAACCAGGTCAAGAACTCAATTTGGCAAACTCACAGGCTGTTTTTAGCCAACGCTTTCAGTCGGTGCTTTCGAATCGATGAAGGAAGGCACTGAGTAGCTCCTACGAACAAATGATCTATGCTTATGGCTTCTGACAGATCACACATGGCTGCGGCCTATTTAGGCCGCATGTGCGATCTTTAGCTAATCTTGTAAAATCAGCTTCCACTAATTTTACGAAATTAGTGAAGGCATTTTCAATGACGGGGTTATGTGTAGAAGCGCATATTGTCCCGAAACAAAAGGCATAGTTTGATATTTCAGCTTGAAAATGTATATCGTTATCGTTAAAAAGTTGGCGTGGTGCAGTGCGAAGGATAAGTTTGGAAGGAGAGACTAGGCTCATTCAATGAACGAATATTTGCCCTCTCGATCTTAAGAGTGAAATAGGGTTATTGATGATTCTTAAAGGACTATTTTCTTCATGTAAATTCAATATTGCTCAATCGCGTTGCTCTAGGACACTTCTGGAGACGTTGACCTTTTATTAACAGTAAAACAAAGAACGATACAAGCAAGGGAAAAACCTAGACTGGTAGTCTTACCTGACGAAAGCAGCCCTCGGTACCGCCGAAACAGTTGGTTTTCCACCCTATACGTTGCCGTTGCCGCCCTAGGTAGGGACAGTAACCAACTGGGTAACTCCACAAACATCGACCCAATAAACCACTGAGGAAAGGAAAACATTATGAATCAACGATTGCGAAAGAAAACACAGCCAATCAATGATTGGAGAAAGAAGATAACCCAAATGGGAGTTATTAGTAGAGTTCGCAGAGAGAAATAATTTACGGATCATGAATTATTCTTCCGTAAACGAGCCAACTGGAAGCAGACGTGAAAGATCCCCAGTGGTGACACCAAAAATGAAATAAGACTTCATACTGTGCGCTCACCCTGGCATCGTAGAGGATGTGGAGGTCCTCGGAAAGCTCCGTTGTAGGAACCACAGGATGGTAAGGTCTCGCGGTGTTTTGTCCTTCTCTTGTGTCTCGTCTTTGATTGCGCTGTTTTTCCAATTCGTAAAACATGTACCAACCAGCCCGTATTTGCCCTCTTCTCGCATTAGCTTAGATTTGAAACGGAAATGGAGGAAATTAGAGAAGCGGAAGTCTATTAACAAGTTAGCATTAGGAGGAAAAGTGTAGAGAAATTCAGGATTTTGGTGCAGAATAGATTTTTCGCTTTAACTGAAGATGACGACCGTAAAGTTGAAACGATCATCTCACAGATATCATTACGGAGTGCGCCGTAGAAGTAGGCGGTAGGATCGTTCGACAGGATACCGGGAAGCTATCTCAAGAGACTAAAGATCTGATTAAGAAACGCCAAAGAATGAGGAAGTCTAACTCCATAAACAGAATGTCGGCTACCTTGCGCTTATTAACTTCGACAGCTCTGCTAGTTCTATTCTGGTTTGGTTTGGTTTTTGGGATGTTAAACCCCATAAACCAAACCAAACCAGAATAGAACTAGCAGAGCTGTCGAAGTTAATAAATAAGCGCAAGGTAGCCGACATCAGCAAGTTTAACATGGAGAAAGTCGAGCATGCTCTCAAAATCGGAGTTAGGCTAAAAACAGTTAAGAGAAAACTAGGCATAGATAAAAACCAAATGTATGCTATAAGAGACAATGAGGGCAATGTCATTAGCAATATAGATAAGATAGTTAAAGTAGCCGAAGAGTTTTACACAAATTTCTACAGTAGCGATCGTAATCAGAATGTTACTGAGAGAGTCAGTAGAGCACAGCAATGGCACATCCCGCCAGTAAAGAAGGAGGAAGTAAAGAAAGCCTTAGGAGCAATACAAATCGGGAAAGCAGCTGGTGAGGATCAGATAACAGCAGATTTGTTGAAGGATGGAGGAGAGATTGGGCTCGAAAAACAAGCCACCCTGTATACGCACTGCCTTGTGACCTCAAGCGTACCTAGATCTCGGAAAAACGCTACCATTATCTTAATTCATAAGAAAGGATGACGTCAAGGACTTGAAGAATTACAGACTGATCAGCTTATTTTCTGTTACCTACAAGGTATTTAATAAGGTAATCGCCAATAGGGTCAGGACAACCTTAGACTTCAATCAACCAAATGATCAGGCTGGCTTTCGCAAACGATACTCCACCATAACAATATTCACGCTATCAATGAGGTGACAGAGAAATGCGCAGAATAGACCCAGCCCCTATACAGGGTCTGTCCTGAAAGTAATGATACAAGTCGCTGCGTGGCGCGCGCATGCGCTAGATCGGGAAAGCGCTTTTGGGGGAACGAGGGGGAGCCTTCAGCTTCACAATGCGACCAGATTAGTTTGCTCCGAGCAGGCGAAGCGAGTGGACATCTTCGAGCGTGTACCCATGTTTCATCGCTGCGTCGAGGAAACGACGGAGCGAACTGTGGAACAGCGCTACGCTGTGGAGCTTTGCAGTAAACGAAATCACCTACCGAGTCATTCGACGTGATCAAGACAATATGTGGAAACGATGTCCAGGTCTGGTGTTCTAATGGTACAAAGCATTTACAAACGGCCGTGAAGACGTTCACGATGGACAACGGTCCGGGCGCCCGTCGATGACGGTTACGGACGGTAATGTTCACTGTGTGGTCCTGAACGTCTTCACGGCCATTTGTAAATGTCTTGTACCATTGGAACCCTTGCGACCAGGACACTGCATCATTCCCACATGCTGTCAAATGTCTCCGTAGGTGATTTACTCAGTTTATTGCAGAGCTCCACCGCGTAGCGCTTTTCAGCGTTCGCTCCATGGTTCCCTCGACGCAGCGACGAAATAGGGGTACACATTCGAACTAGTCCACTCGCTTGACCTGCTCGATGCCAACTGGGGTCTTTGGATTGTGAAGCTAAAGGTTTCCGCTCTTTCCCCCAAAAGCAGTTTCCCGATCTAGCGCATGCACGCGCCACGCCGCGACTTGTCTCATTAATTTCAGGACAGACCCTGTATATAGTGTTCATTGATTACGAGAAAACATTCCACGCAGTAGTAACCTCAGTAGTCATGCAGGCATTGCAGAATCAGGGTGTACAAGCTGTTACGTGAAAAAACTGGAAAATATTTCTAACGATTGCACAGCTCCCATACTTCTCCATAAAGTCAGCAATAAAATACCAATGAGGAAAGGTGTCAGGCAGGGAGACACGATCTCGCCTATGCTATACACCGTCGGTTTACAGGAGGTATTCCGGGGCCTGAAATGGGAACAGTTGGAGATAAGGGTTAATGGAGAACACCTAACTAATCTGCGATTCGCTGATGACATTGCCTTGCTAAGTAACTCAGGACATGAACTGCAAAGCGTGATCAATGAGTTGGACAGGCAGAGCAGAACGGGGGGGGGGGGGGGGGGCAGAAATTAACATGCAGAAAACCAAAGTAATATTCAAAAGTCTAGCATGATAACAACAGTTCGCAATTGGTGGCGAGATGCTGAAAGTAGTAAGAGAATATGTCTATTTAGGGCAGGTAGTGACAGCTGATCCGGATCATGAGAGGGAAATAACTAGCAGAATAAGAATGGGGTGGAGCGCATATTGCAGGTTGTCTCAGATCATGAATGTCAGTTTACCAATATCTCTCAAAAGAAAAGTATGCGAAATCTGTATCTTGCCGGTACTCACCTATAGGGCAGAAACGGGGAGGCTAACTAAGAGGTTTCAGCTTAAGTTAAGGACAACGCAGCGAGCTATGGAATGAAAAATGATAGGTGTAACGTTAAGAGATCGGAAGCGGGTGGAGTTGGTGAGGCAACAAACGCGGGTTAATGACATCCCATTCGAAATCAAGAGGAAGAAGCGGGCTTGGGCAGGACATGTAATGCGAAGGCAAGATAACCGCTGGTCCTTAAGGGAACGGGGTGGATTCTAAATGAAGGCAAACGTAGCAGGGGGCGCCAGAAAGTTAGCAGGGTGGATGAGATTAAGAAGTATGCGGGAATACGGTGGCCACAACTGGCGAATGACAGGGTTAATTAGAGAGACAGGGGAGAGGCCTTTGCCCTGCAGTGGGCGTAGTTACAAGATGATGATTATGATGTACAAATATACTTTCCATCATGGAGATTTCAGAGGATTCTCCCTTCCTCCCGCAAGCTTCGCGAACACTGTCGGTTTCCCACTGGTGCGGGTAGTTTCAACCTCTGCTAAACCCAGGTTCAAGGGAAGTCATCTTTAACGGACGAGCACAAATTAGTACAAAGTGCATCTATCACGTGTCCCTTTCCTGTGCATGCGAGCTGAGGTTGACTCGTACTAACCAGCGGTCATTCTTCACGTCTGCAGTTAGCAGGGCACTGTCTTGTTGACCACGCTTCGAGCTACCAACGAACGCCACTTTTGACACCTCACGCTTTGACCAGCCATGCCGCAGAGACGGAACAAAAGTTAAGTGACGCAATAGGGATTACGATGGCTCGTCGCCGCCCGCTTGCGCCCCCCTCGCCGTAGGAACGCGCACAGTGGGAGGAGTGATGTTTCCCGTATTCTCAAAATCCTCCGCTGTCCTCCTCCCCTTACCCGCCGGGTAGCGACTGTGACTCACCCCCTTCTCTGCCGTTGTGCGGAGGACAGAAAAGAAACTGAACGGGCATTATTTTTCATGAAGCCAAAGGCGGCAAACACGTATAGCTTTGGAAACTTCACTCCAACCAATGGAAGAAACTTATTAGTGAAAATTAACAATACGCTGCAGTGAACAATACCAAAATGTTTTACAAGAGAATAAGTAGCAAAAATTTTAAATGAAAATGCAAACTCAGTAATTTCCGTAAATACGGTGACCCCGGGGTCTGGATGATGCCGGGGAGGTTGCTGGCGGAAGATGGCTCCACCAGACTACCCGCTGATTCGTGCTCAACCTGCAGCATGACCACACCGTGTAGTGGTCGCCAGCGAGCGCCAAAACACCGAGTCGGCCTCCTTGGCTGCTCGCTAACGGGGTCCAGAGAGCCGTCCAGCAGCGCCGCCTTTACCACGGACAGAGCGCGAGTGAGAGCGGCAGCGGCGGCTGGTCCTCGGACAGCAGCCGGCAGTGATGCAACGCAGGAGGGGCTTCCTGCTCGTGTTCCATCCGCTGCTGTTGGTGGTGCTGCTGCTGCATGGCGGGATCGCAGGAGGACGACACGCTGCTTTAGTTCGCTTTTCAGGAATAGCGTATGTACTACGCTCGCAAATGAATATTCTAGGTGTATGTGCACCCGCAAATATATATTCTACGGCAGCATTTGGTGTGAAATAGGCCTCGCAGACACACATTTCGAAGTAGCAAAGGCGACAATATATCATATTTTTAAATGGCATATTTTTACTCTTCGGCAAATTTCAAAGCGCAAGACTCCAAATACAAATAAAAGGGCGTGTTAAGCAAGTTTAAACCAAACATTTCGACTTATATTACTGTTCATTTATTTCCTTATGAGCGTCCCAGTGCGTGGTGTTTATTAAAATGTCACGCTTCCTTCAGTACTATGCTCAAAGACACGCTCCATTGCTGTGTATACATATAAAGTGTAAATTCCTTCGTTATTCTAAAGCCGCTGTGGCAGCTGAGCGGTTACGGTGCTCTGCTGCTGACAAAAGACGCGGGCTTTGTACCGGCGGCAGCGGTCGCATTTCGAGGGAGGCGAAATAATAAAGGCCCGACTGCTGTGCGATGCCAGTGCACGTTAAAGAATCCAGGTGGTAAAATTTTCCGGAGTCCTACCGTATAGCATCCTTCATTGCTGAAGTCGCTTAGGGACGTTAAGTGCCATAAAACCAAAAATCAATCCTTTGTTCTAAGGGGGTGAGCGAATATAATTCTATCATCCAGACCTGTCCTGAAAGGGCGACTGCCTCGTGGCAGGATGTCTCTAACTACCCACTCACTGTTGGAAAATTAACATACTCGGTGTACAAACTGCCCCTTCGTTAACATCTGGAACACATGAATGACTAATATTATACGCATTCCTACGCTTGTGCTTGTGTACGGCACCACAATGAGTGCGACGAAGGCATCCTCCTTTTGTTGCAGCGAGTGTTTTCAACTGCCTCATGCTTTCAGGAAGCAGCCAACCTGTGACGTCAAGACACTCACCCGTTCTTTGCTGCCTTTTTTTGCGTCTTTATGTTTGGATTCCGACAACACGCAGAAGTATGCTTCGAGAACTAGCTCATTACTAAGCGCGGCGAAAATTTTCGCTATTGAACTTGCGTCCATCATTTTTAACGTCCGTTGCTTAGTTTGTGTATATTACACCTTTGGTTTGGTTGATGGGGTTTTATTATCCAAAAGCGTCTTAGGCTGTGAGGGACGCCGCAGCGGAGGACTCCGGAGATTTCAACCACCTGGGGTTCTTTAACCTGCACTGACATCGCAAAATACACCAGGCTCTACAATTTTGCCTCCATTGAAATTCGACCCCCGCGGCCGGGATCGAACCCGCGCCTTTCTGGTCAGCAGCCGAGCACCATAACCACTGAGCCACCGCGGTTGCTTGTACATTAGAAGGGCAGGTTGGCAGTTGTAATATGCACGAACATGTATAATATCGATTTTAACTGTTATATAGACGCCGGTTACAATTTTTTTCAGCGACTGTTTCCCTCACACGCTTTGTCTGGAGGACTAAGTCAAGGCGATTATCAACAAAAAACACCCGCTCTTCCGTTCTAGGGGTATGTACAGAGTTGCGTACAAAGCTACTAGCTGACTCAGGCGATAACCAGAGCGTAGCTGCGCTTGAAATATCGAGTGGCAAAAAAAAAGTGTATTACTTTTGCGTAATGCGGTGCCCAGAAACATTTATTCACTTTTTGTTTCATACAGCAATCTCGCCAAATACATAGCCTTAATTTCTGGGAATCTATGAAAAAAGGCAAATGGGTTTGGATGTTTTAATATCTGCGATTAATAGCCGACGCGGTTGTAGCATGCATTATACGGAGCTCTCTACGGGATATGTACAGCAGCCGATAATCCTGTTTGCACAGAACTGTTGTCATTTCTGTAAGTATCCTGGAAGGATACTGCTGACACAGCGCCATTTAAAAGCCTGCATATAGTGCGCATTCCTCTCTCAAGACGCTAAGTCTGTCAAATGATCACGTACTTGTGGTTCTCTTGTACGGCGGGAAGAGTTCGGCTATCCTGGTAGCTAAAGTACCAAGACAAGTATTTTTAAATTAAAGTAAAGGACTTGGACGAATGAGATAGCTCCAACAGGATGCTATAGTTTCTGAATAGAGAGTCAACCCCCGATCCGCAGATATTCCTCTTATCATTGAAAATCACCAACTAAAATCTCCGTCGGCGGCCTCTTTCCTTGAGGTTTTCGTGCAGTGTTCTCCGCGCAAATATTAAAATCTGCATTAAGAGTAGCAGTCACAATTAGACAAAGGCACACTAAAGACAATGCTATTAATTTTTTTTAGTAAAGTCTGATAACTCGGCATTCCGTGGCTTTGTGGCCGCTTGTGCGGCAGCAAAAAGCGCATTTATTGCTAAGAGATTTGGATTCGCATTTGAAAAAATCTTCCCGCCGCTCAGATGCAAACTCGGGACTCTGATAAGGAAACAGGAGAAAGTGGCGTTAAGTGGCGGAAACGGGGACTCCGTGATTGCTCGCTGGGAGCGCTGGGCTGCCGTCTTACAGTAGCCGAAATCACAACTACTGCTGGCCTGAACTTGCAGGCCTCTATCAGCCGTCGTCGCTTAGTTTACGTTTGCAACAGCGATAGGATGGATGCTGTTCCCCATTACGACCACGAAGTTCGCGCAAACAACAGCTGCCTGCATTCAGCGACCTCAACCCCACACAGAGTGCGTTGCTTTTGAGGACTGACGTGGCGCGTCTGCTAAGAAAGTCCTAGCGCCGGGCCACGGTCACGACTGACGTGTATCGACTGGTACGTGGGGCATATTTACATTCTGCAATAGTCCTCGTAGGCCTCGTTATGCAGCCCAGTGTCTTGTACGTTGACGAAGGGAAGACGCCGCGCGGTGCATTTGCTAACGTGGAGGTGCATGGGTCATTAGCTATTCACAGCTCTTTTTCCTTGTCGTAGGTTCGTGTCGTTGCACCAAATTCGCCCGAGGAGCAATTAGAGGGGCACGTGGAGGTCCTCTGATACTCCGACCTTGTAAACTGTGGCTCGTAACGAACCATGTGGGCACGCAAAAATCATTAAAATAAGGGTTTAAAAATCATACACATTGACCATTGAGAAATTTAATTTACCCTTCTGAAAAAGAAAACCTAATGTCAAAAACAGCGTAATCACTATACAGCTGAGATAAACGTGCGTGACTCTGCTGTGTAGAAAACTGCGTATGCCGCGTTTTAGAGGATCGATGGTCAACAACTGTGCAGCATCTTTAATTACAAGGTTAAGCTCAGAAAGCTGCCAGCAACCCGCGTTCGCACCCAAGCAACCGGCCAGCTGTCTGCCTATGAGAATCGCTTACAGGTGTTCGGGGCGCTCCATCTACGACTGCTGGTCTTGGGGCGTCGGCGCTGGAAGGAAACTCGCCCAAGATGACCCCGCTCGAGTTCTCCTCGCTGTCAGTGTCGGGAGCAAAGGCGTGTTCCCACTTGAAGCGCACGACCGCCGAGTCGGGGGCGAGAGATGTGCCATGGCACTCCAGCGCTGCAAAATAAATGGAACCACCCAGGCGATGCGTTGCAGCCAATCTCGAGAACTCTCTTCACACGCTTATGTGATTCCGATGCGACAATGCGACAAGGCGACAATGCGCTCCGATTTAATACTCCTCAGTTCTCGTGCTTTTCAGCCCCTGGTTGTACATTACACTGGCGCCACCAACAGGCATATATCACAGTTGGGGAGGGATTGCGAACCGCAAGCGCCTTCTCCGGAAGCTTAACTAAATTCAAGACTTATTTCCCCGCAGCTTGGAGGCAGTAAGACCCAATGGCGACCAGCAAATAGGTGTTGGTATACTGTGAAAATCCATCTCGGCTTTGACTTCACTGAAAACGACCTGTGCAGAGAGAATTTCAACATTTAAATAAGGTGCGCGCTCACAGTTTACGAACTTATAGTGAATACAGGGCACAGACCAATCGGGGACGAATATGAAAAATGAATTTTCTCAGCCTCACCTGCGCAAACTGAAATGCTGAGAAAGTGGCGGTGGTAACAAATATTCAGTTCATGTGGATGAATCAGCACAACTGAACTCAAGTGTATTTTATCAAAAGCTTCCATAGATCACTTCTAGCCTCATGAATGATTTTAACGCGAGCTCGGCCGCAAATTATATTATCTCACATTACATGGCTCTGAGGGTAAGACTGCTGATTCGTATTAATCTAAAGGGTATAAGAACACTGTATGTAATTCCAGTGCATCCTAGCAAATTTAGTCACCCAAGATTCCGACGCCACGATGCTAGCTGGTGCACGAAGCTGGCTGGTGAAGATATCAGTTAAGTTCATTTTTTAAACTTCAAAAACGAGGCCTGTTGAGCTGCGCAGGGTCCGCCGCTAAGTAGCACTAGGTAGAGGTCCGCCGCTATGTAGCACTAGGTAGAGGTGATGGCCTGATGTGGTCAGTGGCTCGCCATAAATTACAGGCGTGAAAATGGCCTTTGGCATGTTGCACCAGGATGAAAGCTTTGCAAGGTCAAGAATTTAGATATCTTGCAAGATACATGTCATTATGCGCAGAACGACTGCCGTGCTTCAATCTAGGCATTTCCCGATTTAAGGCTATGGAGATTCACTGTAGGTAGGGCAGCCTGTGCTTCTCTGTTTCGACTCATGCGAAACTAGTTCGCTGAGTGAGGCGCAATACAGGTGCGACAGCGCGCGCTGTACGGCCACGCTTCAGGGTGTCGCGCTACGTGGGCCACGCGGGTGTCACGTATGCTCAAATTTCTGCTGGTGAGACACGCGAGCAACGAGTCTGGGACACGAGGCATGCACACCAGGGACCGTTTTTCGCTTTTGCCGATGTTCATGCAAGTGTCTTGTCATACAGTTTCTTAACGTTACGAGCGGAGAGCCTCGCGCCCCGCCCTAGCAGAAGCTGCGAGCGTCCGGTGAAACCCGCTGAGTAACCGCCGCTGCTGACCCACAGCAGCGGCCGCGCTGTCCTGCACACGAACACCCTCATCCGTGCGCGCATCTGCTGCGGCCAGCTGTCGGGTTGCGAAAAGGGCCGGGTGCGAATTATCTGAGGAAGTGCAATACAGTCCTTGTGTTTGTACTGTTGTTGTCTGCGAAATAAATACGTGTACTGTGTACGTTGCCAATTCTCCCGGACTGAGAGCGCACAAGCGTGGCAAGAGCACACCGGACCCGTTTCGGCTCGGTGCTCGAACCACGCCTTGGGTCTCTCTCTTTGCATGCGACTCCGGGCATGTAGGAAAGCCCACTCCTGGGCTGCTAAACACCGTGCGCGGAGGAATTTAAGTAGACACCAACAACGTGTTGGACACAAGAATTGCGGTTGCGCTGAGGACCACTCGAAGGGATCGGGGCGAAGTTTTTTTTACTTCTGACGAATTATTTCACGTTTACGGCCGTTACACTTTCATATATTGTTCGAGACGATTCACGATCGTGCCTGCGACTGTCCGCCTTTCTGGACTCTTCACGAAGATATAAGCGTGTTATCTAAAAGCCAAACTTAGAGCTGTCGAGATCGAAGCGTCGTACTTACCCTACTGCACAGCCGTCCCTTACCCACTCCCAAAAGACCCTCTGGAGATGCCTCCAGAGCCGCTCTCTCTCATCCCCTCAGAAGCTATTTTACTACTGTGGCACCTCTCCTGCATCCTCTCTGTGCGGCGACCCTCACGCCACACACTCTCACATCCTCTTCGGCTGCACTGCTGATCCTTCCCCGCAGGGACAGCCCGCGTTACCAAGTTCGGAGGTCTGGGAGGTCGTGCTATCGTTCTGGATCCGACATCGCAGCTTGCTGCGGTGATTCGGGGTGACGACATCATGAACAAACGCTAAATGAACGTTTCGACGTTGAGTGGGACCGAGCGAAGGTCCAAGGACCCAAGGGGGATCAACACACTTGCCTCAATAAAGTTTTTCTCTCTCTCTTGCGTTTGCACCATAGGGTGCCTCTGGCGGCTGCGTCGGTATTGAGTTCAGAGCGAACATTCGCTGCTGCCTCGGCACTGTCGCTGCACGGTACATAATGGGATGTTGCCAAGCCAACTAGTTTTTCTTGCTAAGCCATCTAGAGCAATGAAACAATACGCGGAAAATGCAAAACAAGCGCATATGGGCGAGCGTGCTTCCAAAAATACAAAGTTATAGACGTGTGCTTGAATTCATTCAAATTCAGACAAATATATTTCCATTATTAGCTGCATGTTCTCAGCACCACACGCGTGCAAGCGGCTCATCGTCGCTCGCAGGGCGTCCTTAAGCAACGAGCGGCTAAAAACGGTTCGAAATTGGTTAGTTCTCTTGAACGCTTCCTTAAAGGGAAACTGCTTAGGTTTTAGAAATCAACGAGCTTAAGAGGGTCGAATGTGTGAAACTTAGAGGTAAAGCATGCGAAGTCTTTTTGGGCTAGCGCTTTAAATAGTGAAGTAGTCGCTGATTAAAATCCGGACGCCCTTCAAGCTTCTCTGCCTCGCGCAACGCCAAGGGGGCGGGGGGGCATGATGACGTCATCGAAGGTATCGGTATACATTTCCAACGCGCAAACGCCTGCTTTGAAGGAAAAAAGCAATGCCACCGAAGGCAAACCCTGCCGGGAATTGTTTGGCAGCGTCTAACGAGTCAGGGCAGGGTGTGGCTGACGACAGCGGTAATTGCAAATCATACCTTCCGTGACGTCACGCTGAACTTTCTTGCACACCTCCAGTGCATTGAGCAGAAGCGCAACATTTAATCGTCGATTACGACACTATTTCAAATGCTAGTGCAAAAGCACTTGGCATGCTTTACCTACAGCCTATATAGATTTGAATGCTTGAATATCGCGAAATTCTCAAAAAAGTGCTGCACTTGCCCTTTAAGTTAAGTGTGGTGGTGGTGGTGTAAAACATTTATTCGTACTATCTACGACAGGTATTGCTTGGACCCGGCCTTAAGGGCCTAGCCCTTGCAATCACTAGGAAGGATCCCTAGTCCGGGACCAGTGTGGCCTTCGCGGTGGTCCGGGCTCTTAATACCAGTGCTAGTTGGTCCTGGAGAGTTGAGCAGCTGAGCAGGGCAGCCTCCCAGTGCCCTCGGGTGGGATGGGAAAGCAGGATTGGCAGTGCCCACACCATGTGATACGTGTCTGCCAACGCTTACCCACAATATGTACACCCGGCCGAAAAGGCCGAATTGAAATGTTTAAGCACTGCCGGGCACAGTACCGTGTTGGTGTAGAGGCGAAGAAGTCAATGCTCCTCCGCTTTCTTGAGGCCTATACAGGGGGGTGGGTATCGGCCGTGAGCGGTTTGATACAGGAGAGTGATCTCCGGAAAAGTAATAGCCGGACTGAAATCAGTAGCCGGATCAAAGAGCGAGAGAGGCGATGTCCGGTGGTTATAAGCGCGCGGGCGTTAGAGTCCGCTACCTTAATTCCCTCTAACCCGGCATGTGCTGTGGCCCAGATGACGGTGCACCGGGCTGGGAAACCCCGGTACTCACATCTGTGTAAAATTTCGAAGGCACGATCTGGAATTAGTCCCTGTTGAAAACTGCGGCAAGCTCCCCTTGAGTTGGTGATAATGACTCGGGACGGTGGATCCGCGGCTGCAAGTGCAATAGCAACTTCCTCCGCGAATGTAATGTTGGGAGCACGGAAGGTGAGGCCATAAACTAGGTTGTTTTGGTGGATGACGGCAGCCGTGTACCAACCCCCATGGTGTGGACCGGCCGCGTGCGTGTAAAATACCTCTGGTCGGGCACCATATTGCTCGGAAATGGCCTCCGCTCGCGCGAGACGGCAGCCATCATGGGCATCCTTTTTGATGTTATTGGGGGGGGGGGGGGGGGGGGGACCTGCAGGGCGAAGCGCCAGGCCTCGGGCAGGGATACCCGCTTCTCCTTTTGGTTTGTGTAATTGATGTGGAGGCGGGCAGAAGGTGGCTACCCGCACGTGTTTTGCTTAACCGCAAGTATGATTGTTGAGATGAGCCTCTCGAAGCTTCCCAAAGGTGTTTTTCATCCCCAGGCCGAGGATACGTTGGTTGGATGTTGAAATTGGGAGGACGAGAACTCTCTTAAAGATTGTTCGGAGAATCACTTCGAGAGCGTTCTCATCGCATTTGTGCAGGTAGAGGTACGGTGCGGAATGCAGGATTCGGCTGGTTACGAATGCATTGGCCAGCCGCAGGGCGTCTTTGCATCGAAAGCCCCCCGCCCCGTTTGTTTGATACCCGGCGGATTATACGGCCCACCTCATCCTCCACCTTGCTGAGCTTTTTCAGCGTGGTGTCAATCTTTCGGCTCCTTTTTATGTAGAGTCCCAATGCTCTGATTTCCTTGTGTTCAGGTATCGGGCCACTAAGCAGGGAGAGGGCAATTTTGGTTGTGCACTTTGGATTGGGAGGTATGTGCAGGAATTACGATTTGCTCGGGGAGGATTCAAGGCCGGAGTGGCGTGCAAAATCGCCCACAATAGCCGCCACTTGCTGCAGGTTGGCTGCAGGGGGATGTCGTCCGCGTACAGGGCACGCTGCACACCGGGGACCTCATCCAGCAGGGTAGGGAGCTTCATCGTGGCCAGATTAAAGAAAATAGGTGAGAGGACTGCTCCCTGTGGAGTGTGGAGTCCCTCGCGTACCAAGTTGGCACGGGCCATGTTCACTGTGTTGGAGTCAGATATATGATTGCCGATCTGTGAGGAATTGCTTAATGTATTGGAATGTGTTGTAACCACAGTCCACTTGGGACAGGTGGGAGAGGATGATATCATGCACCACATTGTAGAAAGCACCCCGAAAGTCTAATGCGAGGACCACTTTGTCGTCGCTAGGGTGCTCGACAGGATCATGATTCTCTCTATGAAGTTGTAGTAGCACATCTTGTGCGGACCGGTGTGGGCGGAACCCGTACATGGTGTCTGCAAAGGCGTTGTGCGTTTCTAAGGAGGTGGACAGTCGTTCATGGACCACGGTATCCATCAACTTCCCCACACAAGAAGTGAGAGATATGGGCCGGACGTTGTCGGTTTGAGGGGTTTGCCTGGTTTGGGTATGAATGTGACGAGAGCCGTCTTCCAATCCACCTGGAGAGGCGTACCTCCCGTCCAGATAGTACTGAAGTATTCGAGCAGCCGCTCGTAGGCCGGTTCGGAGAGGTTAGCGGGAAGTTTCACCGTCACCTTGTCCCTGCCCAGGGCTGTCCCTCGTTTCATTTTGGCCAGGGCCGCTTTGAGGTCGTGAAGCTGGAACATTCGATTCAGCTCTGCGTTCTCAGAACCTGCATACGAGTACGCCGGACCACGCGAATCCTGGTCTGTGTAGAGGAGCGCGTCAGCCAGTTTGGCTGTGCCTCCGTTGAAGGTGTGAATTGCTCGTTGATATTTTTGGGTTTCGGTGCGGGTTTGGGTCGGACCAGTGATTGCGCGGAAAAGGCGCCACATGCTCCGGTTCGACATTTGTCGAGCACTGTGTTGCATCGGTCTACCCAGTTCGAGTCGGCGAGTTGGGCCGCATACTCTACCTCTTGTTGGGTGAGTTTCGCGATGCGGATTTTGAGTTGCCGATTATGCTTCTGCCGGTGCCACCAGCGGACGAGGCTGTGCAGGGCCTCCCAGAGGTGAAGGAGGTGGTTGTCCACCGCCGGGTTCGCCTCTGAGAGATGAACGTGCTGTTCGGTATCTTTGAGTTCGCAGATGAGATGTTGTGACCAGGTATTGTAACCTTGATCCACTATAGGGCTAGAGTTAGTGTAGTTAGATCTGAATTTGGTCCAGTCAGGAAGGGTTGCTTTAGTGTGGGGTATTGTAATGGGTTTGGTGCGGATTGTGGTCGCAAGAATGCAGTGGTCGCTACCGAGGGTTTCCTCGGTGTTGTGCCATTCTGCATAACTAATATTTTTGGTAAAGGTGAGATCTGGGCACGTGTCGCGTGCCACAGAGTTCCCGATGCGAGTGGGTTTTGCAGGGTCCGTGTGAAGAGTAAGGCCCAACGTTGACGCAAGTTCTGCCAGCTTGAGTCATCGTTTTTCTTCACGTATGTACCCCCATAAGGGGGGGGGGGGGCATTAAAGTCCCCAACGATTATGAGGGGGTCCCTGTTCGCCACCTTTAACGCCCGACTGAATAAGTGTGCAATTGTGCCGTTTGGAAGTTTGGGAGAACTTTAAACGTTGAGTACGTGTAATCGGGGGTCCTGTTTGCGTAGCGGAAGGATCGTCACCATCAAAAACAACAAAACCGCTTTGTGATCCGGGTCCGCCGGGGAGGGCGTATAATTTTTATGTATCAACAGGATGCGCAGAGCTGCCTCTGCGTACATAAAAATTAAGTTAAGGGAACATGCAGATTCAACAAGGCTGTTTCTGGGGCAAGCTGGTTGATCGCAATTTCGAAAAAAAAACTAAGGGCGCAAGAAGACGGGGACCTGAGAGAGACACAGGACGCAGCATTGTGTGCAGTGTCTCATATCTACCCCTTCTGCGCTTATGTTTCTGCAAAATTATGATCATGGAGGGTTGACTCACCCTTCACATCCTTGCAGATGCCAGGCAGGAACAACAGGAACACAAGCGAAGGCCGCATGCCATCGACGCGAGCGATGGTTTGTAGCCGCCTCATGTTGGAGCTGATGAACGCCGTATGTTCGTACATGTTGGTTAGCACGAACGCGAGGTGTGATTTCTCGAGGTTTCCTGCGCAGAGGCATACAGGCCAGTACGGCCATAACGAGTCAAGGATTTTACTCTCGCACTAGCCACGGAAAGCACAGGCATCACTTTGGAGGTAATTCACTGGACTAGCGTTGTGGACTCTTCCCGAACTTTTGTCTGCCACAGGAAAATCTAGTAAGATTAACTGTCCTTAAAATATTTTAGGTGTGTCAGAGAGGAATTCATTAAAATCATATACCACTCTTCACGAAGAAAGAATATTCAGCGTGCGATCGTTTTGAAACCGTACCAGACAGAAGTTTTCTTAACACGAGGTTTGTTCGGAGTTTGTTGCCGCTTGACCACCGATACGTTCGACGGCTTCAGCGCGCTCTGACGATGCTGGCGTCGAAATGGAATATGTGCCTATTCTGCGCCGGGCGCGTCGAAGCCGCGAAACCAGAATGCACCGCACGCGTCGACTGCTGACAGGGTTGCCGTTGGTGGCTACTTTGCGCCAAACGGGCTACTTTCGAAACATGTCTGGCGACGAATATTTTAGGTTGGTTCCTTGGCTACGTCCTGGCTACTTTGGAATTTTATTTTGACGCAGTTACTAGCCATTTTTTTTTAACTTGAAGCATCCTCGCCGCAGGCGTCGGTGCGCATCGAGGCACCCCTACGCACGGCTAGGGTAGCTATGTAGCTTACATGCGCTCGCAGCGCGACGCTGAAGGAGGTGAAACCTCCAAGGAAAAGATTCCACTAGGCGAAGGAGGCATGATAGAGCGCTACTTCCAGTTCTTGAGGCAAATGACGGTACAACTCTTGCAGCGGCTTCCAAATGCCTTGCGCTTCGGAGGCTGCATGCAATCACTCCTGATGAAAAAGAGAAGCAGGAAGAACAGTGAAGGCGTACTAGAGCTGCCACTGCATTTTTATGGATGTTCCTCCATCGAGCTGGAGGCAGAAATGCTGCAACTGCAAACAATAGCATGATGTTGATGACACCTCATGTTTGATTTTGTGGCACACAGTGGCCGGATCGTACAAAGACACTTGCAGCGAATGGCCTTCTCCACACCTGGCTCAATAAGGCATAAAATTTTGTAACTGAGTTTCCGACTCTGATGCTCAGCAAGTGTTCTCCTGTGATAACTTCCTAAAAAAACGTGTGCAACAATATGAAGCTCCACTGCATTACGGTTATTACACAAATCAAGTTCGACATACGGCTTTAAGGCTAAAAGAGCTTCAGTGTCCTACTGGGTTGTTGGCTAGGATGTTACAAAATCCATCTCGCAAGATCGCACTACCTACACGCACAGATCATTTAATAATTCACCTATATGCAACATACCTACGCCTTGAAGACCAAGAAAAAGAGCTAAAATTATGTGCTCTTTTTTATGTTTCTTGCTTTGATTTAAAATGCTAGCAGTTCTTGTTTTTTAATAACAGTCAAATTCGTAATATCGCTTCTCTTCTATTTGGCTACAAATTAGGCGCCAATATTCAATGGCATGGCTACTTTTGGCTACTTTCGGCTCAAGTTTTGCTGCTCCTTTTAAAATGTTCCCAACGGCAACCCTGACTGCGGAGCGCGCAGCCGCTACTCGGACGCAGCAGGCCGGACGAATGGATTTCAGCGCACTTTTCGCTCAGCACTGTCTCGCGTCGACGCAGCTGGAGCCAACGTTAGCTGGAGCATAAAGGGGGGGGGGGGGGGAGGAATTTTAGCCCGGCGCCGCATCGCCGACATAACGTGTCCGACCACAACCGCCGCGCTTGCGCGCGCCGAGAACGTTGGAGTTTAACAGAGCCATATGGTGCTGAATTTCGTGGCCATCCCGCTGAGCGCAAAGGGGTGCTCGCGCGCCGCGCCCTGGAGGCCATCCAACTGACAAGCCGCCGCAACTCCTTCCCTCTCACAAGCAGCATGAGACAGTGGTCTGCCTTGTCCGACTGTGATATATCATGGTCGGCTGCCAAGGCTGGTGTTCCCCCCCCCCCCCCCCCCCCTACGTGCGGACGGTCGAGGTTTAGTGTCGCTGATGCGCAGATATGTTCGAGCAAAGGAATAGTCAAGTACAAAGCTAAGCAAAATAGCTGCGTATCGCGCACCTCATCGACAGTGGCATGTGCGTGGTTATTTTTAGAAGATCAGTGATCTTTTCGGCTGGTCAGGTTGAAAGGCGGAGGCAAAATTACTGACATATGGCACAGCTCTTATTCGCTCAAAGAACGGGCAAACATTCCATTTAACGGTTGCTCACCTAGGTGAATCGGACGGCGACCGCAGTGGTTCTTGCGCTTCTGGCACCGGGCCACGGACAGTAGCCACGGCTGGCCCAGCATGGTGCTCGCAGACCGCTCTAGGTTCCCAAGAAATCCTCCGCTTTGAGTAGTTCCTTGTGCAGATCAGCAGCGGCCAGGAACTCTGGAGATCGGTCTCCACCAGGGGACTTTGCAGGAACAGGTCGATGGAACGTTCGAGAGAAGCTTCTGCTAACCGCTCGAGCCTGTCCACGTGCCTCGAGCCCTGCGCCAGAATTCGATCTTCTTTTCCTTGTTTTATGACATCTAAGGCACAAGGTACTCTTTTTGCCGAGCGCTTGGCTGAACACAAGCAAAAAAATATATATATTTGATTCAAGCCGGTGAACCTAGAAAGACGAGCGAAAGCTCAGGTAAGCATGGTTATCCTGTCTTACGACTTTCCAAGTCGTAAAGATCATCAGCTTCCGCTTGATGGAAGGTAAGCACACACCACAAGCTTTAATACAGGGAACGGCGCGTCACGCGATCTCCGGCAGTTGCGAGTGCCGTCGGTTCCGCATACGCAGCTGTGGGGAGGCGCAATGAGTGACGTGATTCCAGAGTTGCGAGGCTCCGAGACGAGCAAGCGCCGTCAGCCCAACGCGCGCAGTTGTGGCCAGGCGTGGGGCGAGTCACGTGGAATGAAGTCAGAGACAAGCCTGCGCACCTCCTGGTTGAAAGGTTTGAAGCCTCATGAGCTTCAGCTTTGTACGGAAGGAGCTGAGCTTTCCCTCTGAAAATAGAAACATTTGAAAGAGGAAGAAGCAGTTTTGAAACCGGAGAGGCCACTCAAATCTTCACTTCTGAAGGCGGGTTTTCGTTAACGAATAATGCTTCAAGAATTTTCTAATCTCTGCTAAAAACAGCTTAAAGGTTCCGAATAGCGAACTAAAGCGTATTTTGTTTGAACCCACGCAGCCATTCACCAATCATCGCGCACCAGAGTATCCCCTATAGGTATCGATGGTGGTTTCGAAATGTAGTATCTTCCTTGACCACTGATCGGCACACGCTGAAGAGAATAAAGTTAGGCTGGAGTGCAGACGAACTTTAAGCAGCGTGGGCATGGCAGCATCAACACAGGCCCGCCATGTGTTGCTCTGCTTTATTCGTCCGCCTTTCATGTAGGATTCTCGATGGGCAGGACGTAGCATGCTTTTGACAACCTTTGTTGCGAAGCCGCCAGTAAGCCGCTTAACACGTTTTGCTTGCTGCGTGGGACTCGACAACATCACATTGGGAGGTTTATGCTACTGTCACCGGCATCTGGGGAGGGGGGGGGGGGGGCGACTGTGTGGCCTGCTCATACACCCCACCCCCCCCCCCCCCCCCCTTCCGCGCCACCTTATACGGGCCGGTGCAGTTTCGGCTACTAGGTTTTGTTCCGGTGCAGCGCCAGCGGTGGGGATGGGATATCTGGGACCCACCCTCTGGGGATGCGAGCCCCATGGGAATGTCAGCGACTCCCAGGTGACTGTGAGGGCCAGTCGCGCTCGGGAGGTCCGATGCCTGAGCGGAGACAGGCCTGGCTTTATACTCAGGTTGGACCCGCGAAATCCGGCACGCAAAGCATGTACGAAGTCAAAAGGTTTTCGAATACATGCTACTTCTCTCCGCACGCGGGGAGTGCAAGTCTGGCTACCGACGCCCGGTTTCTGGTTCCGGAGAAACCAGGTCCGCGCGCGGGGTCACAGTGGGCAGGCTGTAAAACGACACCACGGGCAAGCGGCCTCACGGCCGGCCGCAGGGCTGTAATGGTCATTGCGGTATTCCAAGGTTGTGGGGGCGGACTACGACCTTGAAACGTCCAGTGAACACCGTCAATGTTGTGGAGTACCGGCGGAATAGGCTTGGGCCACCTGACCCTAAGCCACGTTCTTGGTTTGTGGCCCGGTCAGCCCAGCCTTGAACACTCCCTCCTCAGCAGGAGAGCAGCAAGTTAGTGGAGAAAATAAGTGCATGGTTGATTGGTTGGAAGCACAGGTGGGTCCCCCTGAGGTGTTAGGTCATGGTGCCGAGGGCCGGTGGGCCGACAGGCTGGCGGCCTAACCCTCCACTTGCCGGAACACATCATGCATACATCCGGAGTCTGAAAAACCGTGGAAAGTACTCGATGGCTATTTGCTGGCCGGTCGGAAATAAACCCCGTCGTGGAGGGGCCCCAGGTAGCTCACCTGTTAGGTTCTGCTGTGTCCGGTGGTAAGAGTCCTTTGCGCTTGTTGGGTGGTCGGGCATCCCGTTAGCGGGGCCGCACCATTGGGCAATCTCGATACTCTGTCTGCCTTGGCGCCCACGCAGGCCATAAATGTGGTTGAGATCAAGGATAAGATCAAACAACTCGCTGTCCCCATTCGCGTCCTAATTCTCAAAGCACAATTCGTGACAACCATTCATCCCATCCATTTTGCCCATCCTTTCCGCTACTTTCCAGGGGAGATCAGGGGAGCCTCCCCGGGACTGCTACACTGGCTGTGGGTCGATACAGTAGTCCCCCCCCCCATTTCTTTTCCTTTTCCCCACATAAGGGTGGAAAAATTATCATTGACCATCGGCCTATTCTTTTATCTTCAAATTAGATTAAGCCATACACGCGCACACTCACAGATACACGCATACACACATACACACACACATGCACACACGTGTGCACACGCACACACCTACGCCAGTACATAGATGCAGACGCATGCGCACACGCACGAACAAAAACACGCACACACACAGCACGCACGCACTAAAGCCAACTCACACGCACCCGCCCGGAAACAAACACACACAGGCTCACAAAGCACACACACACGTACATGCACGCAACCACACGCAGGCCCATAGACACTCACAAACATGCACGCACTCCCACGCGCATAAGCACGCGCACGCACATGCACACATACAGAAAATACACGCGCACGAACATGCACACAAATACGCGCACGCATATGCATACAAACACGCACACACACAAAAACACACCCACACGCAGATGCACAAGCACGCAAGCACTCACGCACACACTGAAACACACACACACAAACCGACACACGCATACACAAACACGCACAAACACACGCACAAAACAGACACGCACGCAAGTACTGTTGGGACTGGGGCATCCCACCGCTGCCACCACTGTTGGGACTGGGTGTCCGAGCCAGGAAACGGTCGAAGCGACGGTGAGTCAAATGACTTTCATGTACAGTATGTACAAGGGCTCTTACATGATACAAGGGTCAAGAGCACCACGGGCTAGCTCAAAGAAGAAGGCGGCCCCGTCGGCGAGCGGAGCTCCGGCGTGATGGCTCTTCTGCTGCCCGTCTGCTGCTCGGGCTCAGCGCGGCTCCGTTTTTAAAGCCACCGCTGTCGGTTGCGGCAGCCAGCAGTTCAAATCGTGCAATCAGGTCACGGCACTGGCCACCGTTCAAATTAGACCAATGGTCGAGAGGCGACGGCCGGCGACGCGACGGAGGAGCCCGCACCGACGGAGAGGAGGGGAGGAGAAAGGGTCCGTGTCGGCGCCGGCCTGGCGGGATGAGTCACGCTGCACGTCGCGACATGTCCGAGAGAGTCTGGACCTGCTTTGAGCGACGGCGGGCGCGCAGCGCTTGTTTCCAGAGAGGCCAGCCAACGAAATGTGGGCGCCGGCACTACAGTACACTCACGCAGTCATTGACGCGCACGCAAATTCATGCTTTCACACACACACACACATCCACACACGCACAAGCGCAGGCACACGGGCAAGCGCACGCACACACACACACAAACACACACACACACACACACACACACACGCACACACACACACACACACACACACACACACGCCGCCGCGGTGGCTCAGCGGTTATGGTGCTCGGCTGCTGACCCAAAAGACGCGGGTTCGATCCCGGCCGCGGCGGCTAGAATTTCCTTGGAGGAGAAATTCTAAAGGCCCGTTTACTGTGCGATGTCAGTGCACGTTAAAGAACCCCAGGTGGTCGAAATTTCCGGAGCCCTCCACTACGGCGTCTCTCATAGCCCTAGTCGCTTTGCGACGTTAAACCCCATAAACCATAAACCAACCAACACACACACACACACACACACACACACACACACACACTCACACACACACACACACACACACACACACACGCGCGCGCGCGCGCGCGCGCAGGCATGCAGGAAACCGTCCAAATTTTATCGAATCGGAAAGCCGCTACATACCTCAGACACCGCACCCATCAGCTTTCAAAACATACGAAACTTAGCTTTCTCGTAGCTCGCGCGTGAGATGAGTAGTAGTGTTTTACTCGGTTGGTCTTCCCAGGACCAGGATCCAATTGACGACGGCCCCTTTCCAGGCTTGGTTGATAAGTTGGCACAGTAAAGGCAGCTCTGGGTGAGCCAAGTTCGTCTCCCACTGCGTTGCTATATATTCTGTGTTACCATATATTAATGCGTAAGCATCGTATGGCTATGGAGGCGGTTTCAGCGTGGACTAGATATTCTAGTGCCAATAACGGAGGAACTACTTAGTATATCGGTAAAAGAACGGTATCTTCGGATATAGCATTGAAAGAGGATGCGCAAGTGACAAAACGGTTAAAGTGGGCTAATTAGCTAATTAATTAGAGCCAGAAATGTCGAAAAACTGCGCCGGGCAAGAGCAAAACTGGCTCCAAATTTTAAAACGCCGGAAGTGTGGCACCACGAGACCGGAAGTGTGGGCGTAGCGTCGCGTGGTGCCAAACTTCAAAACAAAGCGTGGAGCAAAGTTTGAAAACTCAGATGGGCAACTGATGTAGCTTGATTAAGTAAGACAATTGTTGCATCAATAAGGTATCGATAGGTGATCGATAAGTGATCAATAACCGATGGATAAGTGATCGACTTCCGGTTTGAGGGTCTAGACATCCAGTCACGAGTCTGAGCATAGCCTCCTTTATCTGTCAACTCCGCGCTCCGCGGCCGTCGTCGCCGCTCCTCCTCCCTTGAGAAGTTACGCCGCTGGCTGCCGAGAGATGGCGACAGCGACGTTGGGGCACCCTCGCCAGGCGAGTGCCGGGTGCGCCGTGTTGCACAGCAGCCCGGATAGCTACGTGCTGTTACTCTGTCGTTGTTACGTGGGCTGTTTTGCAGTGTTTGCAGTTTTGCAGTGCTTTTTTTAAGCTTTGATTATTGCCACGTCTTGAAAAACATCCGCTCTCAGTTCCTTGCTCGCGACCTTGGAAAGAAAGGAGAGGTTTCGTCATCTCACTTGAAGAAACTCTACGAGATGTAAGAAAGATAGGATTGTAAAACCTGTGAGGAGTCTAACCAGAAAACATGTTTTTTGAGCAATATTGAAAAAATAAACGTCTAACGAGCTGTCCAAGTTTTTCTCCAGACGTTATCATCTACTCTGGAGTTTTTGAAAGAGCACACAGGACAGAGCTGCCATACATCATTTGCCTATGCGGAACCAACAATACTGTTTATGAAGGGTATCCATCGGTGGTTCCTACTGCACGACACCAGCAACAAGTGCCAACATATCGAGCAAAATTTCCCTGACGTCAGGCACTTTGGCGACAAAAAATGATTCTAGGCTGGAATGGCTGGAAGTTACATTTCCGCTATATATCGACCAACTAAAGAAAGATGCAACTTATCCTCGTGCCTTTTTCACAGCCGAAACGTACGAGGCCCTTCTGCTCACTACTTACTCGACTGCTTGCTGCATTCGCTATCTGGTAGCTGAGGAGAAGTTCTGTTTTGTACTAACGCGTAAATTAAGCAGCGGCCCAATCGAAGCGCTGTTTGGAACCCTGAGGCGGTCACTGGGATGCAACGACCAACTTGACGTGCGGCCGGTACTCTCAGGACTAGAAAAAGTCTTGAAGACGGGAATTGCCACTACATCTGAACACAGCAACGTGCTATATCATGAGAGTCACCACAGCACTGGACTTAGGACTGCAGGGCTATGTGCACTTGGGAGGACCGATGAGCTTCCAGAGGCTGCTTTGGAAGTCTTGGGACGCTTAGACGTGCAGCCTGTCCCTACTCCTCTACCTACATCGCAGCTGTCGGCCACGTTCTATGTAGGTGGCTACATCGCTCGAGTGATAAGTTAACATATGGAATGTGAGCAGTGCTGTTTACTCACAACCAAGCCACCTACTATACCCATTCGAGCAGTTCACCCGAGAACAGAACCGTGGTGGGCTGCTTTACCCATCTGCCGAATTACTCTATGTCTTAGGCTGCGGCTGTTTGTGGAGACAAGCTTAAAAGAATACCTACGACTTCAAAATCCATTGAAAAACCTGACCGATGCAGCTGTTACAGCCATCTATAAATCAAGATTGCCGAAGTGCCCTGTCAGTGACAGCAGTCACCGTGAACATTTTTCTCTACTTGTGGCAACTAGCTTCATCAGACCACTGCTAGTGAACTACGCCTATTCGATAACAGACAAGAATGATTTCTATAAGCCGCTGTTTCGGCAGAAGCCACTCTCACGAAAAGTCATGAACTGTAAACGTAGTTACTCTTGTAGCACAATTGTGAAATGCGCAAATAAATATTGGTGCCTTTCTTCTTAAATTTTGTTTTAGCGCAGCGTAGACTAGCATTGTAACTGTTCTATTACCATTGACGCTAGCGGAGCAGTCATGACATAACATGTCATAGCGTTGGTGTTACTGGCTAACAACTAACGTGATCACTTGTTATCCTTAAAGGATGTCGGCAGCACAAGTAAATATAACGAATATGTACGATTCATGCTTAGTAGCAGTTATCCCGCGAGGGAATAACAGCGCTCCCATCCTCGCGCCGGCATTCGCACCAGTGCGCCTCGACACCTACGTCAGTGGCGCCCTCAGAGGCGGCAGCGGCAGCGCCGCGCAACTTTACCCGACGGCGCCGCTCTATAGTTTGCGCGGCGCGTTGACAGGCACAGAGAGTATAAAGGAGGCTATGGTCTGAGTTGACTTGAAAAGTGTGGAAGTGTTACGTCGACGTCATGATGTGACATCATAAAGTGTGACGTCATGCTTCCGCATTTTTCTACTGCGGGTGCCGCAGTGATCTATAACGTTGTACAGAGTTGTGCTGGACAGTTCGAGACCATGTGGAGGACAGTCGATGTCTCTGCACAGGCCTGGCACTCGTCTGTGGGATATTTATCTGGCCAAATCATTGTGTTTCGCGCGATGTTGCGGAACGTCCGCGACGGCAGGTTTCCCCAAATTATGGTTTCTGTTCTTTGGGGGCTTTGTGAGGGCTTTGGGGTACTGCTCATGATTTGAGCTGAGGCCCCACAAAGACTCCCTTCAAGGTATACGCTTTGCAGCCATGTTTGGATTCGCTCACAATCGAAACGAGATTTCCAGTGTGGTTGACATATTTAATTGTGAGGGCTATCGCGAATTCTTTGGCGTCGCAAAGCTGGTGTGGCTTAGAGCTGCGCTGCCAACATTTTCTCCGCATCCGGTAGTGACCAAGGATACGGCCGCCCCTCGTTTCGGCTAGGCGCTGTCGCCTTACCGGTGCGTGATAGGAGTACCGACACAAAGCTACTGTATATCTTTTTTTTTGCCTTCAGAGACATTGAATGCATAAACAATTCATATTAAATAAAACTACTCTAAAGTGCCAAATGCACTGCGAAACGGCTTTGTGGGAACATGGCAAAATATGGCGAATTCTAACATTTACTGCTGCAATTGGCAAAAAAATTGCGCCAAACCATGGAAACCACAATAAAGAAGACGAGACACAGGCGCTTCAAGTATGCACAAACTAGCCTAAAAGGACGTGTTAATGCACTATATACCGCGGCGCTGAAATCTGTCAATGCAGTAAAGACAAACGCTTACCAGTGTTATTTGCGCTTATCTACTTGCCTCCGCTCTTTGACCGTTCGAATTTAAAAGTACGGCCCTGGGAACACTTTTTACACAAAGCTGTAAATTGCAACGCATGTGCCCTTGTCACCAGTCTCTTTTTACCGATGCCGAAAGGGGTTTTGGAACTTCAGGTGGTGTTCGTTACGCTTTAAGCTTCGTCCATGATTTGATATGCTTATATGCAAACAATAATGATGTACAGAATCAGTTTTAGATATAAAGGTAATCAGTTTCATTATGCGGTGTACCGACTTGCCAGGTTCCAGTCGATATGGGCTTTAAATCTCTGGAGAGAAAAAGAAACTGCTCACACAACCACACTTTAGGGAATTCGTAGGGGAAGAACAAACCCCTCGCTGCGGCGCCATGGACGTTACACAACAATTGTGGTGACCATAATATGGACAAGAATAAAACAAAAATAATGAAATAATTTAAGATGCTCTCGTGGTCTCCGCTCCTAGCGTCTCATCCTTCGTGATGCTATAAGTATGAACGAACGCGATGGCGTTCGATTTCTGAGGGTGTGATGGGTGCGGTAATATTGGAAGTGTCTCATGAGTGCTCTTAGTCATCTGATGCATCCTTATTAGTTCGAGTTCAGCAATTTCTCAGAGACATTTACGCTCTGTAACATTTGTCGTCCTCTGCCGCCAGGCAGTTGCATCTGATCTCTTTTCTCTCTTCTGAGTTTTCTTTCTTTCGACATAGCCAGATGTCATCGGAGACTTCATGCCTCCAACCACTATGTGCTGAAGCAGAAACCGAGCAGCCCTTTGAGGCGCGCGCCCCGCCTGCGAAGCCCTCGCAGTTACCTGAGAACGTCCGGTCGAACTCTCGTATCTGGGAGGTTAGCTGAATATTGCATTGAGGCCCATTCTAGCCGGTATCCAGCAGAGATCCAGGGACTCGGAAATGGATAAAGCATTGCGCTTGGGATTCAGACACCGTTGAAAGAGTTCATGCCCGTCGGCGCCTTCTGCTCGCAGCGGAGGGGTGGTGATAATAATCGCCTGCTAGAGCTCCTTTCTGATGGTTGCCTGGTAGGCTACACTTGAGTTATGCCAGAAGTTAATCATTAGCGGGGCGCTCCAATGATATAAGGCACACGAAAATCGAGGAATAAGGGACGCTCAGTAAAGTTTGGAGACACCACTAAATGTTTTGACCCAGCAGGAGCACCCTCACAGATTTAAGAAACTTAGTTGCAGTAGTTACAATGAATGGACCTTTTCACAAATTCCGCCGCGCCACCAAGCGGCCGCGCAAAGCACTCTGGGAAAACGGAGCGCCCGCGGCGCCGCGCTCGCGTCTTTTCGTCCGTCTCTCCGACTGCGCCTGCTCACCGGAAAGCCTTTCTCTGCCATCTCGTCGCCATCGCTGCTTTTTATACCTGTGCTACACGGGAACGTTCGAATGCATCTGAGTCGAATGACTTTGGAGAACTGGAATTACATTCGGACTCGACGGACGCGCGCGGCGCTACATGAAACCTTCCAAACGCATTCGAAAGCCTCATCTCGTTTTCACAACGTTGTACAACGACGACGACGGCGGTGGCCACACTGCTCCGACAACCCTACTATCACGGTCAACAGCAGCATGTGATTATAGTGAAATATCTAGTTTACTATAATATGATTGCAGTGGGACACGTTTTTCAGGCCAAAGACACCGACGAATCCGATCGGCGGACGGTCAGCCTTGTCGGCGGCTGAGCGAAAGCACGGTGATGAGGGGGCGGTGCAAATATGTTCGCGCTTCTAAATGAGCGAAACGAACGGTCATGTTTCACATGTGCACACCTGAACAGTCACCAGCGATAAGCGCTTGCCAAATTAATTTCCGTCGGCGACGACTTCCTTCCTTCCGCGACTTCCTTCCTTCCTTCCGACTTCCTTCCTTCCGAATTTCCTTCCGCGACGACTAGGCCTAGCGAGTCCGCAGGATATGATTTGTGATTGCGGCGGTTGTGATGAGCGAATCACTAGCTTTAGCGAATGAAAATGGCCACCGAGTGTAGTTTTGGCAACAGTGACCTGAAAGTAACTATAGCTTACATCGCAGGGCACGCATATGATGAACGGGAAACGCCGGTGTGACCCAGACTGCCGAGCCGTGCTTTACGGCCAGCAGCAGTCGTCGCCGTCGCTAGCTTGTGGATAACAAATTATGCCGTTTCAGTTAAAGCGAACGGTCGCCAGACATACTTCTGTGTAAAGTAGTTTAAAGTTAAGTACTGGTCACGTCGGAGGAAGCTGGGACAAGAAACGAGAAGCGTCGGTCCTGGGCGATGTCAATTGCCCGCGGCTGTTCTCAGGCGTGCGATCGCATCATCGCTTCCCACACATTATTGCACTGCGTAAACAAGCACGGCTACAGCCGGCAAAAAAGAAAACAACCTAGAACTAAATCGCCGATTGCGTTTTATGTCATGAAAACGAGAACTAGCTGTTCGTACGCAGCGATGTAAACAACAGTATGAGTGCAGTTGTCCTCATCGGCGCACTCCTAGGGAAATATCATGGAGCCGCGGTAAATGTTCACTGCTGTAATATATAATCTTCAAGCACTCCCTTAGACAGAACACGAGATATTTGCTAAACATGACACAGTTGGTTGACACAGTAAGCATGACACAGTTGGATGTTGCGTTCCCCGGCCATGGATCACCAGCCGAGCACCAGCAGACGCAAAGACCGGCGTTCTCCCAATGCATGTATACGCAGAGCCCTCGCCGCTCATGTGCCCATGGTGGTGGTGAATAACTTTATTCATAAAATACTAAAAAAAACGAAAATTATGCAGCAGCATTACAGGCGGCCTTCAGGCTGCCGGTTGTGGCGTCCTGGCCGTACCTAGTCGCGACGTCCTCTGCACCGGTCACCAGCCGAAGTTGGAGATTCGCATGTGCCCATTGCTCTGCGTCCCGCTGCTGCCCAGCTGCCCGAAATTTGTGTGCCCTTTTTGTTTGGGGCGTGGTATAGCTTCCAGACGTGTTTTTCTTTGCTGCTGCTGTTGACAAGTCATCAGACAGCTTGGTCTGACACTGATCGATCGGGCTCGTGTTGTTTCAACTTTAGCAGCAACTGCATATGCGGGCAACGCTGCTGCCATTTATTCGGAATGCAATAGTATGCATTTTCCGACGAGAATAAGTGTCCGCGCGAGAGGAGGGCGAAGTTTTGCCGCCAACGCTTCAGCCGCCGCTTGAGCGTGTGATGTGATGTTGCGTAAGATCGCGCTCATCTGCATGTTATATACGATGAAAGGGGAAAGTTGGGCAACCATTAGCAGCAGACAACCGTCTTCTCTCGAAGCGATAGTCTTGCCCGTAATCACAGCAGGCGTCCGTTCCGCATACACTCGGTGTGGAAAGATCGTGGAGAGACGATCCATGTATCCCTTGCGCCCGCTAGTGTTGAAATGCGTACCACATATTTTGTGGTATTTCGAAGGCTTCCACAGGGTAAATCGCCCTTGTGAACGTTGCCGATTTATCCTGCGCACCCATTCTAGCTTCAGCTTCTTGTCCTTGGGGAATACGTGGTATGAAATGTTGATGTCCTTTCTCGTGTTGTTACTACAGCCGGGCACGCAGCAGGTTTGACCGCCACCGCGATTCTCCTCTGCAGACATGTCGAATGTCTAACAAAATCCCCACATAATTGCAGAAACACTAACAGATAACCACCACAGCAGTGCGCTGCAACATTTTGCTAAGAGGCACCAACAACACGCACGAGAAGACGCACAACGCCTGAACACGGCGGCACAACACAGCAACACGCTTGACAGCAGACGACGCGGCCGGCGATCGCTCCTTTCTCCCATCATGCTTTGCGCGGATCCGCTAGGGGATGGCGCGTCGCTGCAATTTGTGGAAAGGTCTATTAACTGGCCATCAGTCACCGCGACCATGGTGTAAGAAATATTTCTTACACTGTGACCGCGACTCTTCAGGGATGAGCGCGGACACTTCTCTTCTTTAGAATCATGATCCTGCAGCAGAAGCATGATCCAGTCGTCACATTTTAATAGCATAGCGGGGATAATTTTTTTTTCATCAAAAAATGGCTGCGCACCTCGCGACGAAACGTCCTGCAGCGCATGCGCGGTCCTCTCAGGGAGACCCGCCATTATTGTCCGGTCATGGTCCCGGCATGACCATGTGCATCTCACACGCTGCGCTGCTTCATACTCAACTGATTGCAACGCAGGCGCTCGACTCAGGTGTTTCAGAGGTGAGGGTGGGCCGAAGAATGTAACGAAGAGAGTATGAGGGTAGGGATGGCCGGCAATTATTAACGAAATGAGTTAATAGTTCTCTGATTCCACAAAGAATCATAATGACAAGTCGGTGTATGAAGAAGAGGAAAGTGTACACTGGTGTCCACTGGCACCAACTGGTCCACTAAACTTTGCTCGTGGACACGCCAGACGGAGTGCAGTCACAGCAGTTGTGTGTGCGTGCGTGTAAGCGCCTATATCTAAAAACAAGGAATGTGCAGGGGCCTGTACACTTGCACCAAATTGGCCACTCCCACTGCTGCGTGCACAGAGCAGAAGGTGAAATAAATATAGGAGGCAGGAGATGCGGAAAGAATAGGCGCAGGTCGCAGCCACGGCGTGCACGGCTGAGCATCCAATTGCTCTGTGAAACTCGGACACCACTGCATGTACACGCGTACAGTTGTAGTCAGGGCGCTTGGCTACCGAGTTCGGACGACGCGGGTTCAACATCGCGGCAGCGATTCGATGAAGGCGAAATGCAAAAGTGCTAGAGGTTTAACGTACTTAAACCGAGCAGACGTCTGAAATAAGGTGTTCATTCAATTGGATGGGTCTCTATTAATCTCCGCCATAAGGGTATGAGTCGATACCTTTAGGGGGTTAATGCCTATAGATGCATATTTGGTCATTCTCTTTGGTCATACCACTTTTTGGTATGGTCATACCATACCACTATCAGATTTGGTCATACCACTATCAGCGTAGTGACGCAGCGGTTAAGACATGCGCCACTGCACTGGCAGGCGGCTGTTTCTGTCACAGCCACCGGTAGAGATTTTATTTTTATTTTATTTATTTACAACACACTGCTAGCCTCAATTGAAGCTGCGGCAGGTTTGGGAAATATTATAGCGCAAAGGGAACAAATAATAGTGAAAACAGCGAAGGGAAAAAAATCTCAAGAATCCAACCGTTAATCAGAAAAGCGTTTAGCCAGCAGAAGAAACACGAAATCACACTATCTCACAAACTCCAGTCGCAGCAATTTAATGCGACCCATGTTGAGACCCATTTAGTGTGACCCATCTTCCTCTTCCCGTGCAACCTGGTCTGCAGCTGGCGCGGCGCTCCTCCGAACTTACATGAGTTGCTACCCGAGGTTACCCGAACAACTCGGGTAAGCTCGGGCTGTAATTCGGGTTGCTAGGCGACCGCACAAGATTGTATTTACGGTCATAAGGTTCTTAGTCGGTGTTGGTGAGCGTATGAATGATTCCACACTAAAAGAAACGAGTGGCTAGCAGAACCGCACCGTAAGCTGGGACGGAAGAAACGGAAGAGGGGGGGAAGAGAATAGCGCGTAGGTATGCGAAAACCAAAAGTCTAAGTGGCCACACGCCTGCGCAGTGCAAACACATCTGCTGGTTTCGTCGCTTAGGTCTCATTCCCAGCACATGAACGCGAGATTGCACGACACCCCAGCGGAAGGGATTGTTTCGTCTGAGCATTGATGAGCGCTCAGCCCCATAACAGAGACCAACTAGGACATGTAGCGCTCGGGAAATGCTATTAGTTTGGTCGACCACGGCCTGCAGGGTAGCAAGGCATGAATGGTAGTTGGACGGAACACTAAGGTAAGCAGGAAGTGGCAACGGTTATTGCCAGAGTTGAGGAGGTTCATCTGAACTGTTACCGAACCGCAAGAGGAGGAGACAGGAGAGCGCTTAAGTGCTTCTACAGGGCACAATGTGTTCAGAACAGACTGCGAGAAAAGTTCGAAGTGTGGAAGCATAAACTACTTCCGTCCAGGTATATAGGGTGTCTGGAGAAGTGCGTACCGTCGGCGCGACGAGCAAGACGCGTCCAGGAATGCGCTACGCCTTTCCTGCAACCAATCTCTTGTTGACCCTACTTTAGGCGATAGTTAACCAATAGTTTTTCGGAGCCTTGTGCGGTTCTTAAAAAACAACGTTCTTAGTTCGGGTAGGTAATCTGGTAACACTGGTAAGACTTCTTGGCGCCACTTATAAACCCTAATTCAATGTTTTTCGGTGTTTTAGCGGCTTGCAACATTTTTTTTTCAACATAATTAGTGTAACACATTTACTCATACATTTATTCATTCATTCACAGTTGCGTTACTTCTAGCAGATGAGCTCTCTTACTGTACTGTATTTCGAATGTAAATCAAATTTTAAACATCAGCATAAGGTTATATCGGATACTAATCAATATAGTGTAAAGAGGAAGATGAGCAGCGGCGGCCGCCGCTCCGCTAGCGCGCGGCGCGAGTTCGCTGGCTGGATGACCGAAGCTCGGACCGGCATTTTGGCTAGCTGTCGCTAAGTTACTTTCCCCGCAAATCCTCCTACAGTAGGTATTAATTTTCCTCCCAGAGGGCATTGAATACTTTGTTTAATAATACTCGTAAACATAAGCCTTTAAAGTACAACATGGAAATCCTGCGTTCCAGTAATCTCAGAAACTTCCCTATTGGCTGGCAACCGGAGGAGCCACCAGACAGATAAGCGCCTTTCAATGGCACAGTTTGCTATCGAGCAATGACGCTCGTCCTTAAAGCTTGCATGTTCTTCCCGGCTTCTCAATCCGGCTCCGGGCTATTGAGCCACAGTCCTCAGAAAGATGAAAGAGAAAACAAATCGCGTCCAAGCATTCAAAGGCGCTATGAGCTGCAATGCCCAAATGACTACAAGAGCCGCAGGAAAAGGCTGCGCTTCGAGCGGCGACGCGTGGCCCAAAAGGAAGCTGGTAGAGCTTGGCGGCGTATTCGAAACATAGACGACACCGCTAAAGCAATGCACGAACTATTGCTTCGAGGTCACAATCCGTTGAATATTCACTCTGAGGAAATAAGCATGCGCCCCGGTTATTTTTTTTTTGTAATGCATGCAGCAAACCAGGTCAAAAACTCAATTTGGAAAAATCACACGTTGTTCTGATCTAACGCTTTCAGCCGGTGCCTTCGAGTCGATGAAGGAAGGCGGTCAGTAGCTCCCACGAGCAAACGATCTATGCTAATGGCTTCTGACAGATCACACATGGCCGCGGCATGTCGGGGTTGTGTGTAGAAGCGCATATTCTCCCGAAAGAAAAGCATTAGTTTGATATTTCACCTTGAAATTATATATCCTTAAAAAGTAGGCGCGATAAGGTGCAAGTGATAAGTATAGAAGGAAAAACTAGAATCATGCAATGAACGAACGAACACTTGATTTTCCCTCTCAACCATAGGGGGAGATAGGGTTGATTGCTTTTCGTCGCGTAGATTCGATATTGCTCAATCACGTTGGTCGAGGGCACTTCTGAGAGCTTGGCCTTTTATTAAAAATAAAACAGAGGTACAAGCAAGGAGAAAACTGGTAGTTTTTCCTGACGAAACCAGCCCTCGGTCCCGCCGAAACTGTTTTAAACACTATTTTGCCACCCATGGCGGGGACAGTAAGCAACTGGGTAACTGCGCAAACATCCACCCAATAAATCGCCGGGGAAAGGAAAACATTACGAATCAACAATTGGGAAAGGAAAAGACAGCCATTCGGTGATTGGGGAAAGAAGGTAACTAAATTTGACCAACAGTGTACAAAATATACACTTTCCATTATGGTGATTTCAGAGGATTCTCCCTTCCTCCAGCAAGCTTCGCGAATATTCTTGCTTTCCCACGGGTGCGGGCTGTTTCAACATGTGTTAAACCCAGATTCTAGGCAAATCATCTTCACCGCCCATATGTTCGGCGCCGTCACTCGCAAACTGTCATTATGCACAGTAGACGTACGCACACAAATTCGCAGAAGGCGCATCTCTCACGTGTCCCTTTCCTGTGCTTGTGAGCTGAGGTTGACTCGTACTAAAGAGCGGTCATTCTTCACGGCTAGAGTTTGTGGGTTTCTACGTGGACACAGGCCACCACCCACCGCGGGTTCGAGCTTCGCGCGAGCCAAGGGCCCCGATCAGCCGTCACCACACACACACTGGGACACCGATGCAGTGCACTCAGCCTCCGCTGGGAGGAGAGCGATTCGCCGCAAAGAAATAGGCCTCCAAGTTCACAAAGGAGACGTTTATTCACATCGTCCTCCAGCAGGTACACACGCACTCAATAGTCACCCCGTCCCGGGGGCGCGCGAGGAGCAAGGCTCCGCTGCGCGCACGAAGCGACTCGAGTAATGCGCACCGCTAGCACGCCGCTGCAGGAGAATGTCCCCGCGGCAGTGCTGTGATCTCTCTCTCGTGTCGACCGTTGGGCCGGTTGCGAGAGAGAGTGGGCATTCAACGCAAGGTACGCCTGTCAGAGGTCGCTGGACCCCGCTGGACAGGCTCGAGCCGCTGCAGGTCAGAGGACACGTGCGGGCGAGCTCGAGTAAGCACTGGTCCGAGCGGCAAAGCCGGCACGGACAAACAGTAACGTACGCACCTTACGCTGCCTCGGAGGGATCTCTCTCTCTGGGCCCCGCTCGGACGGTCGCGGGATGCGCGGCCGCCAAAACGGGTCCCGGATTCCCGCCAAAAGGCGCCAATGGCAAAGGCCCTTGGGGAGCCGGGGCGGAGCTGTGGCTAAATGACAGTGATTAGTCACCCAGCCGCCTCTCCACCGCCTGAGGCGGGAGCAAGGGAAAGAGGAGAAACAACGCGGGCGTCCCGCACAGCCGCGCAAAGGCGACGGCGGAAAGCCAGGATTCCCACAAGTTAGCAGGGCAATGCCTTGTTGACCACGCTTCGAGCTATCAACGAACGCTGCAATAGACACCTTATGCTTTGAGCAGCGGCGCCGCAGAGATGGGACAAAAGTTGCGAGAAGCAACGCGGATTACGATGGCTCGTCGCCGCCCACTTGCGCCCGGCTCGCCGCAAGAACGCACACAGTGGGATCAGTGACGTTTCCCCTATTCTTGAAATTCTGCGCTATCCGGCTCCCCTTACCAGCTGAGTAGCGACTGCGACTCACCCCCCTTCTCTGCCGTTGTGCGGAGGACAAAAAAGAAACTCAATGGGCATTCTCTTTCGTGAAGCCAGACGCGGCAAACACGTATAGCTTTGGAAACTTCACCCCAACCAATGGAAGAAACTTATTAGTGAAAATTAATAATACACGACAGTGAACCATACCAAAATGTTTTATCAGACAATTAGTAGCAAAAATTTTAAATGAAAATGCAAACTCAGTAATTTCCGTAAATACGGCGACCGCGGGGTCTGGATGATGCCGGGGAGGTTGCTGGAGGAAGATGGCTCCCCCAGACTATCCGCTGAACCCTGCTGATCCTTGAGCATGACCACACCCTGCAGTGGTCAGCAGCGAGCGCCAAAACACCGAGTCGGCCTCCTTGGCTGCTCGCTAACGGGGTCCAGGGAGCCGACCAGCAGTGCCGCCTTTACCACGGACACAGCCCCAGTGAGAGCGGCAGCGGTGGCTGGTCCTCGGACAGCACCCGGCAGTGATCCAGCGCAGGAGGGGCTTCCTGCTGGTGGCCGATCAGCTGCTGTTGGTGGTGCTGCTGCTGCATGGCGGAATCGCAGGAGGACGACATGCTGCTTTAGTTCCCTCTTCAGTAATAGCGCATCTACACTCGCAAATGAATACTGGCAGCGTTTGGTGTGGAATAGGACTCGCAAAAACACGTTTCGAAGAAGCTAAGGCGCCAAAACGAGATATTTTTACTCTGGATAAATTTCAACGCGCAGGACTCCAAGTGCAAAAAGAAAAAGCGTGCGGGAAGCAGGTTTAAACTAAAGATTAGCACTTATTTTACTCCTCATCTTTTTCCGTATGCGCGTCTCAGTGGGTGCCATTTATTAAACTATCACGCTTCTTTCAGCGCCTTGTTCGAATGCATGCTCCATTTCAATGTATACTTACAAAAAGTAAGTAAATTCCTTCGTTAATCTAAAGCCGCTGTGGCGGCGCCGCGGTTATGGTGCTCGGCTGCTGTCCCAAGATGCGGGCTCGATCCTGGCCTCGGCGGTCGCATTTCGACAGAGGCGAAATTATAGCAGCGATGTCAGTGCACGTTAAAGCACCCAGGTGGTAAAATTTGGCGAGTCCTCCCCACAGATCCCTCACAGCCTGAGTCGCTTTGGGACGTTATGCCCCATAATATTAAAAACCAAACATTCTTTATTCCATCATTCATAATTCTATCATTCAGACCTGTTTTGAAAGGGCGATTGCCTCATGACAGGGTGTCTGGAGGACTAAGTCAAGGCGATTATCAACAAAAAACACCCACTCTTACATTCTAGGGTCATGTACAGAGTTGCGTACAAAGCTACTACCTGACTCAGGCGGTAACCGGAGCGTAGGAGCGCTTCAAATGTAGAGTGGCAAAAAAAAACGTATATCAATTTTGAGTAGTGCGGTCCCCAGAAACATTATTCACTTTTTGTTTCATACAGCAATCTCGCAAAATAGCAATAATTTCTGGGAATCTATGAAAGAAAGGCAAATGGGTTTGGATGTCTTAATATCTGCGATTAATAGCTGACGAGGTTGGAGCATGCATTACATGGTGCTCTCTACAGGATATGCACAGCAGCCGATACTCCTCTTTGCACAGAACTGTTGTCATTTCTGTAATTATCCTGGAAGGATACTCCTGACACAGCGCCATTTAAAAGCCTGCATATACTGCGCATTCCTCTCTCAAGACGTTAAGTCTGTCAAATGATCACGTACTTGTAGTTCTCTTGTACGGCGGGAAGTGTTCGGATATCCTGGCTGCTAAAGTAGCAAGACAAGTATTTTTAAATTAAAGTAAAGGACTTGGAAGAATCAGATAGCTCCAACAGGATGCTAGAGTTTCTGAATAGAGCGTCAACCCTCGATCCGCAGATATTCCTGATATCATTGAAAATCACTAACTAAAATCTCCGTCGGCGGCCTCTTTCCTTGAGGCTTTCCTCCTGTCTTCTCCGCGCACATATTAAAAGCTGCATTAAGAGTAACAGTTGCGGTCAGATAAAGGCACACTGAAGATACTCTATGAAATTTTTTTTGTCAGTAAAATGCGATAAATCGTCATTTCGTGGCTTTGTTTTGTGCGGCAGCCAAAGGTGCATTTACTGCTAAGAGATTTCGATTCGAAGTTGACAAAATCTTCCCGCTGCTCAGGTTAAATCTCGGGACTCTGATGAGAAAATTGAAGAAAGTGACGTAAAGTGGCGGAAAACGGGGACTCCGTGATTGCTGGCTGCTAACGCTGGGCAGCCGCCTTACAGCAGCCGAAATGAAAACTACTGCTGGCCTGACGCTCAACGCCTCATCAGCCGCTGTCGCTTCGTTTACGATTGCAACAGCGTCACGATGGATCCTGTTCCCGATTGCGACAAAGAAGTTCACGCAAAAAATTCAGGGGTCACTTTGACTGTCTAAACTGCGTAAAGGCGAAAGCGTTTTCCGCACCACTTTCGCTGCTTCTGTGGCACTGTTGGCGTCACATATAATGGAGTACTAATTACTAAGTGATGACAAATCACTAATTAACGGTTAATTACTGATTAATGCCTGAATACTAATTAACTGCTAATTAATGACGCTTAAGCTTCGCCTTTAAGAGTGGAACGCGACAGCGTGTTGTAGCGCTGCCAGGGAGTCCACGGAACGCCACCACCTGTTCGGCGCGATACCTTGGCCTTTGAATGCAACGCTTTTTGAGGAAAGGAAATGGCGCAGTAATTCTGTGTCATCTCGGTGGACACCTGAACCGCGCCGTAGAGGAAGGGAGGAAGTAGGAGTGAAAGAAGACAAAGAGGGCCCGTAATGAAGAAAATGAAAATTGTATTTGAGGAAAGGAAATCACGCAGTAACTGTCTCACATATCTCGGTGGACACCCGTCAAAATTCAGGGGGGCACTTTCGGTAAATTGGTTTTTGAGGAAAGGAAATGTATCTGTCTCTCTCACATCTCGGTGGACACCTAAACCTCGCCGGAAGGAAAGGGAGGATACGGGGGGCATGCTTAAAATCCCTAATATTCCTCGTAGGGCTCGATATGCAGCCCAGCGTCTTAGTACGTTGACGAAGCGAACACACCGCGCGTTGCGTTTGCTAACGTGCAGGCGCTTGGATCATTAGCTATTCACAACTCTTTTTCCTTGTCGTAGGTGCGTGCCGTTCCACCAAATTCGTCCGAGGAGCAATCAGAGAGGCACTTGGAGGTCCTCTGCTGCTCCGCCTTTGTAAATTGTGGCTTCGTAACGAAACCATGCGTGCACGCAAAAGAGATTAAATTTAGGGTTTAAAAATCGTACAGGTTGAGCATTGCGAAATTAAATTTACTCTTCTGGAAAGGAAATGCCTGACGTCATAAGCAGCGTAATTACTATACAGAGAGCGCTAACCTGTGAAAAGCAAACTATCATTGTAGGGGGTTGACCAAGCTTAGAAAAAAGTGCGTAACTCTGCCATGTAGAAAACTGTGCATGCCGCGTTTTAAAGGGTTGATGGTCCAGAACTGCGCAGCATCTTTAATTACAAGGTTAAACTGAGAAAGCCACCAGCCACCCGCGTTCACACCCAAGCAACCGGCCAGCTGTCTACCGATGACAATCGCTTACAGGTCTTCGGGGCGCTCCATCTACGACTGCTGGTCTTGGGATGTCGGCGATGGAAAGGAACTCGCCCGAGATGACCCCGCTCGAGTTCTCGTCGCTGTCAGTGTCGGCAGCCAAGGCGAGTTCCGACTTGAAGCGCACGACCGCTGAGTCGGGGACGAGGGAAGCGCCTTGGCACTCCAGCGCTGCAAAATAGATGGTCCGCCCAGGCGATGCGCTGTAGCCAACCTCGAGAACTCTCCTTTCGTTCTTAAGTCAATCCAGAACGATTCTTAAATGTCGACATTGGCCTCCGATTTGAGACGCCTGAGTTCTCGTGCCTTTCGGCCCCTTGTTGTACATTAGGCTGCCATCACCAACAGCCATATCACCGTTGGGGAGGGGTAGTGAACAGCAAGAGCCTTGAAGCTTAACTAATGCTAATGCTTCTTTCCAAGCAGCTTGGAGGTAGTAAGTCTCAATGGCGAGCACCAAATCGGCAGTGGTATACTATGAAAATCCATCTCGGTTTGGACTTCACTGACAACGACCTGTGAAGATACAATTTACACCTTCAAATCATAAAGTGTGCGTTCACAGTTTATTAGGCCGTAGTGAATACAGGGAACAGCATAATAGCGGGGGAATATGAAGAACGAATTTTCTCAGCCTCAACTGCGCACACTGTAATGGGGAGAAAGTGGCGCTGGTAATAAATATGCGAGTGATGGGCATCAGTCAGCTCAACTGAACTCAAGTGTATTTTACCAAAAGGTTCCAGAGATCACTCCCAGGCTCAGCAAATGATTTCCACGCGAGCTCAGCCACAAGTTATATTCTTTCACATTACGTCGCTGAGGATATGACTGTGGAATTGTATTAATCTAAAGGATATAGCGACACTGTGTGTAGTTCCAGTGTATCCTAGCAAATATAGTTATTCAAGATTCCGATGCCACGATGCTAGCTGATGCACAAAGCTGACTGGTGAAGCTAAACTTCAAAAAGAGGCCTGTTGAGCTGCGCAGTGTCCGCTGCTAGGTGGCACAATGCATATAGGTGATGGCCTGATGTGGAGAATGGCTGGCCATAAATTACAGGCGTGAAAATAACCCCTGGCATGTTACAACAGGATGAAAGCTTTGCAAGGTAAAGAATTTCTAGATCTTTCAAGATACAAGTCGTCATTATATGCAGAACGACTGGCCTGCTTCAATCCAGCCAATTGCGGTTTCTGGCTACGGCGATTTGCGCTGTAGGGAGGGCAGCCTGTGCTTCTCCCTTTCGACTCTCGCGAAGCCGTGTCCGCTAAGTAAGACGCGCGGTCCGGCCATGCTTCAGGGTGTCGCGCTACGTGGTCCTCTTTTTTGGGCCACGGGGTCGTGACGTACGCTCAAAGGTGTGCTGGGTCAGAAGTCGGTCGCGGGTGCTTTAGAGACAGGCGAGCGGCGAGTCTGGGACCCGAGACAGGTACGCCGGCGAGCGTTTTTCGCTTCTGCCGACGTTCATTCGAGTGCCTTGTCGTACAGGTTCTCAACGTCACGAGGCGAGAGCCTCGCGCCCCGCCCTAGCAAATCCTGCGAGCGCCCGGTTAAACCTGCTATTGGTTTCTTACGATTTTTAGAATTAGGACTCTATTTTGACAACAAGCATGTGTGCTGGGCCTTTGAGCCTCGAGCCGAAAAATCCCTTCTGCCCTTTGACTCAGCACACTCGAAGTTTTAAGCGCTGTATTATTAACTCTTGCTTCTATAACACAGTAAAAAAATAATGCAATCATTATATTGTAAATAGTTTTTGAAACCAGACGCTCCGACTTGCGCAGGTTGGTACCCTTTCACGCTCTTATCATCGGTAGCCGAGGCAATGCTGACAAAAAAAGAAGCACGTCAAAGGGACAGGGATAAGAAGATCCCGTGATTGCTTACGCACGCGTGATTTTACATCCCCTGAGAAAGACCGGAAAGAGAGTAGGAATGGATGTAGTGTTTCCACCTCCAGATCGTCTGCCAAGCCTGTGCTAGCGTGTAAATCAAATGGGTCGCAGATCGTTGGCTGCTCCACGAATCATCGCGATCTGCTTGTTTCCTGTGCTCAAGGCGTAGATTACTCAATTCCCTTGTCTTGTGGTCATGCTTACATAGGCCAAACCGGCAGATGCCTGAACAAAAGACTGTCAAAACGCAACTACAATGTAAGCACACGAATCTCAGGCCATCTGGGCGTTCATTGCCGCGATTGTAAATTCACTCCTCTTTTCAGTAACACAAGCGTGCTGAGCAGGTGCAGTGACCAAATCACGCGAGAGATTATTGACGCCAAAAAAATCGCGAGCCTAAAAGCCTGTGTCAGCCCACAGCTGTGGCCCTTCTGGATAAAGAATTTCGTTTCCTTTCGACAGCTCAGGAGTCATGATTTCCCGCTCGTTTGCTGCTGCAAGTGTTTATGATTCATCTCTTATCCTTTTTGTTGTTTCTGATGCCTTCAGTATAATTACCGATGTGCAAAGCAATAAAATTTCAGTTGTTAGTCCGCGCCTCTGTCTCGCCTCCCCTTTCTACGTCCTTTGTGAAGTTTCCGCTGTTTTCGTTGTGATGGGAAACCAACTAGCTCGTGGCGTGTTCGAGTAACCGCCGCTGCTGACCCACAGCAGCGGCCGCGCTGTCCTGCACAGGAACCCCTCATCCGTGCACGCATCTGCTGCGGCCAGCTGTCGGGTTCCGAAGGTCGCCGGGTGCGAATCAACTGAGGTAGGGCAGTACAGTGCTGGTGTTTGTACGGTTGTTGTCTGCGTAAGAAATACGTGCACTGTACATGCGGCCGATTCTCTCGGACTGAGAGCGCACAAGCGTGGCAAGACCAGACCGGAGTAGTTTCGACTCGGTGCTCGAACAACGTCGTGAGTCTCTCTCTTCGCATGTGACTCCTGGCATACAGGAAAGCCCACTCCTGGGCTGCTAAACACCGTGTACGGAGGAATTTAAGTAGAGACCAACACCGTGATGGAGACAAGAATTCCGGCAGCGCTGAGGACCACTCGAAGGAATCGAAGTGAATTTTTTTTCCACGAGTGACGCATTATTTCACCTACATTCACGATAGTGCCTGCGACTTTCCGCCTTTCTGGACTCGTCACGAAGATGTAAGCACATTATGTAAAAGTTAAATCGAGAGCTGCCCAGACCGACCCTGATTCTGATAACGCTGATTGCAGTGCTGGGGCATCGCTATCGCAGCCAACGAACACCATCTTAAGAGATTAAGTTCGCCCAATAAGCTTTTCATGCAGTTTCGTGCTGGAGCAATGCCTCGTCTATTATCAATGATTGGCGGATATTGTTTCCAATTTGAGCTCACAGCACGCATGCGTCGTTCACAGGCCCTCCGCGTTACGACCAGTCCAGGCGCACTCCGGTGGGACGTTACGTCACTCTCAGAGTCATTGAGACAGTAGGAATTTATCAGCCGCGGTGCCGCTTTGCGCTTCCCACACCTTCCGCGACGCGGCGCACTGAGACGGAACCGCTTAAGAAGCGTAGACCAGCTGGACCCGCTTGAGGAGCCTGAACCATGGATCAGCGAGTGAGGAAGGGCAGAAGAGAAAGACGGGAGAGCTTGGTTTGTCATTTTCGGCCGATCTGATTTTCGTCAATCAATGAAGAGGCGTCGATTGCACGGAAACCTGATTGTCTCTTTCGTGATCTGCCCGCCTTCCCCTTTGTGTGAAAACAATGCAGCTCCGCACTCTTGCGTTTTTTTTGTACTCTTCGTTCCGGTTTCCGGTTCATCAAACTTGTGTGCTCTCACTGCCTTCGCAAACAGGACGTATACTCACGCGTTAACAATGCAAGGAATTTAGCCGTACTTGTACAGACAAATTTTAGAACGCTCCCTGCCTCAGCGAGGATAGCCTTTGGAGCTTCTCTTCTTCCTTGAGTGAATTTTTAAACACGTCTTACTAAAGCGTTCTTAGTGAAGCCTCCCTTGGAGCGTACTTTACTAGAGCTAGGCACAACCCTTTCTATACGTTCTTCATTTCCTCCATCTTTAGAGTGAACACAAGGTTTACTGCAGCACCATTCGCCTTGCGCTTGCACCGTAGGGTGTCTCCGGCGGCTGCGTCGATAAAGAGTTCAGAGCGAACATTCGCTGCTGCCTCTGCACTGCCGCTGCACTGTAAATAATGGGACATTGCGAGGCCAACCAGTTTTTCTTGCCAAGCCACCTAAAGCAATGAAACAATACGCGTAAAATGCAAAACAAGAGCTTATGGGCGAGCGTACTTCGAGAAAAAATGCAGAGTTATGGATGTTCACTTGCTTTCATTCCAATTCAGACATGCATACTTCCATTATGAGCTGCATATTGTCAACGCTACACTCGTGAAAGGGGCTCATCGTCGCTCCGAGTGCGTCCTTAGCCGAGGAGCGTCTAAGGACGGTTAGAAATTGGTTTACTCTCTTGAACGCTTTCTTGAACGCACCGGACGCGTAATTCGGAGGTCGTGGGTTCGGATCCCACCGGCGGCATGTGGTTGTTTTTTCTTCTGCTTTTCTAATCAATTAACTTTAAGCGATAATATATTCAGTAATATTCTAAATTGATCAACAGCACAAAAAATTAATAAATTATTTTTTAAAAAAATCCCCTGTGCCCTTTGGTTTCTGTGGCTGTTGGCTTCTGTCATATATATAACGAGCCCCTCATCCCCTTCCCTTGTTTGCTTAATTGCTTAGCGAGGGCCTCGGTTCTGGCAGCCTTGACGCCATAGGAAGCATAAGAGGGTTCTCACGCAGCTTCCACCCTCTCCGTTCGATGACGTTCTACGTCACACCTGCGGTAACTCAGGACGTTCTACGTCCGCCGCTTATGAACGTGGGTGGCGCTGATGAACACTCTCAAGGTTAGGTTACTTGTAAACATAAAACACCCACGAAAGCAGAAGGTTTGACAGCCGTCGCCGTAGCTCAGAGGTAGAGCACCGGACGCGTAATTCGGAGGTCGTGGGTTCGGATCCCACCGGCGGCATGTGGTTGTTTTTTCTTCTGCTTTTCTAATCAATTAACTTTAAGCGATAATATATTGAGTAATATTCTAAATTGATCAACAGCACAAAAAATTAATAAATTATTTTTAAAAAAAATCCTCTGTGCCCTTTGGTTTCTGTGGCTGTTGGCTTCTGTCATATTTATAACGAGCCCCTCATCCCCTTCCCTTGTTTGCTTAATTTCTTAAGTTAAGGGAACATGGACATTCAACAAGGCTGTTCCCTGGGCTAGTTGGTTGTTCGTAATTTGGAAAAAAAAGTAAGGGCGCAAGAAGACGGGGACATGAGAACGACACAGGATAGAGCATTGTGTGCATTGTCTGATATCTCCGCCTTCTTCTGCGCTTGCGTTTTAGAAAAATTATGATCATGGAGGATTCTTCCTTTCTGGTAAGGAAACCGTATAAGCTAGGGAGCATTCTGAAATTCGGCCCACTTGGACCTCTTACAGACCTCTTGGACGACGCGGGAGGTGGAGAAACACTACACATGCAACACAGGTTTCTATATCTGGTGTCTTACTCGTCGCAAGGGTGTTTAGGCCCATGCGAGCATCTTATTGAATGCTATTCTCTGATTTTTGAGAGAAGCCTCTCTACTAGCCGCTCAGCAGAAGGGGCATAGCTCATGAATGGTGCGCCACGAAGTTGTTCATTGTCATTTTTGTCTGGGTCTGGTTTAAGTACCGCCCTATGGCAGTAGCGTAGCCAGAAATTTTGTTCGGAAAGGGGGTGGAGGGGGGGGGGGGGGGCTCCTCATAGAATTTGTGGAGGGATCAAACGCAAGAACAATAACTGCATTGCCATTGACAATGCCATTGTGTATTAGAGAACGCTTCGCACTCTCTAGACAATTGAAGTGTGTATTTTATTTAAATAAAAGAATGCATTCTTATGTCCCAAAAATCGTGGCCAGACAAAACTGATACCAATGCCTCCATGTGTTTTCGTATTTAATAAGTAAAGAAAATATGCCATGAAGTCTAGAACTATATCAGTCCGAAACAAGCAAAGCAGCGCATGCCGCTTATATGATAAACGTAAAGGACATGAAATGGGCAAGTAGAGGACAAATATCTTATCGAATCTTTTTCATTCAAGAACCTTTACACTTCTGTACATATGCAACGGCAAGGAAAAAAATCTTAATGGCGCTGCCCTTCGCTCCAGTGTACGGCGCACCAGCAGCTGTCACCGGTCGTGAATTGCGAGTAACTGTACAGAAATTTTAGTCGCGACAGGGAGCACATGTATAAACAAGGTTTGTTGGTTTATAGGGCTTAACGACCCAAAGCGACTCACGCTATGAGAGACGCCGTAGAGAAAGGCACCGGAAATTTCTACAACCTGGGGTTTTTAACGTGCACTGCCATCGTACAGCACACGGACCTCAAGAATTTCGACTCCATCAAAATTCTCCCGTCGCGGCCGGGATCGAACCCGCGTCTTTCGGGTCAGCAGCTTAGAGCCATAACCACTGAGCCACCGCGGCGGCTCATATATAAACGAGGAGTTCTGCAAAATATACATTAGAAGTGCGAAGATAAAATGGATTATTAGAAATGCGAAAATACAACTTGATAAAGAAGAAAAACGTGTGATTGGAAACAAAGTCACTCTATGTATACACAAAACCTCGCAACAAGATATTAACAACGATGCATACACAAAACCTCGACACACGATGTTTAAATACATGTATATCTCCACTAAATCTACGTATCTAAGTAAAAGTCACTCTATATAACGCTTCAAAAGGTAAATAAACATCTTGCGCAATCACAGATAGTAAATTTCACACACGGAAAGACAGAGGATCCAGGCAAGAACAAAACTATGAGAATGGAAGTCGCGATATGTACTTGGGCCATGCTGCAGCCGGTGACACTTCGAAAAAATTTCGGGGGGGGGGGGGGGGGTGTGGAGCTCCATAAACCCCACCCCTCTGGCCACGCCCCTGCCCTATGGTAAACTGACTCACCCTTCACATGCTTGCAGTCGCCTGGCAGGAAACAAAGGAACACAAGCGAAGGCAGCATGCCAGCGATGCGAGCGGTGGTTGGTAGCCGCCTAATCTTCGAGCTGATGAACGCCGTATGTTCGTACACGTTGGTTAGCACGAACGCCAGGCGTGATTTCTCGAGGTATCCTGCGCAGGCGCATACAGGCAAGTACGGTCATAACGACTCAAGGATTTTACTCTCGCAGTAGCCACGGAAAGCCCACGCATCGCATCACTTTTGAGGTAATGCACTTCACTGGCGTTGTGGACTCTCCCGAACTTTTATCTGGCGCAAGAAAATCTATCAACAACTGTCCTTAAAATATTCGAGGTGTGTCAGAGAGGAATTCATTAAAACCATATAACTCTATTCAGCGTGCGATAGTTTTGAAACCGCACCAGACGGAAGTTTTCTTAACACGGGGTTTGTCTAAAAACGATTTTGCAGCATTAGCATGGAAGCATGTTTTTCGTGGTGGGGGTTTAATCGCTCATAGGATAGCAGCCTCTCGTTGAGCCCTGCTGCCTCCAGGAGGTGGACGACGATCACGTGCACCTGCACTTGTGTGGAAGCCATTCCGTCAGAGGCAGCACGGCATCGCTGCAATCTGCGATTACCAGGCGGTGGAGCGTCTGTAGCAAAGACGATGCTGGAGTTCGAGGGCAAAAATAACAGGGTGCTTACAGCATTAATTTCAGGGCGAAAGCACCAGTCATTTTTTTCGAAGAGTGTTTTTAGTGATTTTAAAAGCAGGAATGACTGAACTGAGCCATACACACGACTCATCCATTTTTCTGTGGCTTTTCAGACGACGTGCAGACTACGATTTTGCTCGGGTCACAACCTCAGGATTAGTACTACGTAGACGACGACGATGAGCAGTCAGGGCCACGGAACGGAGCGCTCGCGTTAGGCAGTGCGGCTAGAAGACGACGGTGAGGAGCGCTGGCGCAAGGCACATACACGCAAGAATAGATCACATATATGCAAGAGTCGATTTTGCCAGGCTCTGAGCGTCCGGATTAGAGCTTTCGCTCTTATATACGTAATACAGCAGGGAGGGGACGACGATCTACTCCTGGCTCCAGTCGGTACGCGCGATCGCGCTTGAAAGCGACGTATCGCCGCCCACACGCCGCCCTCCCGTAGGCTCCGACTGCCGCGTTGTTCTATAACTCCGGAGCCAACGGCTGGCGACGTGAGAAGGTGCGGACACAAACGTTTCCGGCCGGGTGTTGAGCGATTTAGAGCTGACTAATCGCGTGAGGTGCGTCGCCTGCTAGGGCGGTACTCCCGATCGGTTCATGCCCCTTTGATGGGCCCGCGAGCTGTTATTCAGATTCAGGTTAACAGCTCCGGTAGAATGCCGAAGTCCTATCGCTGTGCACAAAAAAAGAAAGAATCGCACACTTTGACCGTGTGGCCCACAAGGCAAAGTGTGTACCGATTCGTAACATGAACGAGTTTCCCAGTGTAGTGCAAGATGAGCGGCTACAGAGGACAGCACACGCTGCACTCTACCGCCGTAGTGAAAGCCATGGCAGCCGCAGTGCCTCTCCTGCCATGCGGAGCCGTCTGTGAACGCCGGTCGGCCAACTCTTAACGCGCAAGGGTATGACTCTCGTGGGCTGCGTGAACGCGCATCCTGGGATTATGTGGCGCAAATCGCCAAGAGGCTCGCTTGTCGTCAGTGGGGTCGGCTCAGCGTAACGCTCAGCGGATCCTACGGACTCATCGTCGAGAGCGACCATGCGGCAGCGCCGGCACTGGCGCAGTCCTCGCAGGACCAATCCTCCACCCGACGACCGCAACGTTGACGGCTCAAGTAATGCAGGCACGTCTGCGCCGTGACCTACTCGAGAGGTTTGCGCCCTGTGGAGGCCAACCAACAGACGAGCCGCCGCAACTCCTGTGATGTCAGATGTATCATCAGGCAGTGGTCTGCCTTAACGCTCTGAGGTATGTCATCGTCGGCTGCCAAGGCTGGTGTACCCCTCTACGTGCAGACGGTCGAGGTGTTATGTCGTTGATGCACAGGGATGTTCGAGCAAAGCAATAGCGAAGTACAAAGCTAGGCAAGGTAGTTGCGTCACATCCACCTCGTTGACAGTACCTTGCGCACGGTTCCTTTTAGAAGCTCAGTGTTCATTTAGGCTGGTCAGGTTGACAAGCGGAGACAGACTTATTGACATATGGCGCTGCCCTTATTCGCTCAAAGAACGGGCAAACATTCCATTTAGCGGTTGCTCACCTGGGGCAATCGGACGGCGACGGCAGTGGTATTCTTACGCTGCTCGCACCGGTCCACGGACAGCCGCCACGGCTGGTCCAGCAAGGTGTTCGCCAAGCGCTCTAGGTTCCCAAGAAATCCTCCGCTTTGTGTAGTTCCTTGTGGACATCAGCCGCGGTCAGGAACTCTGGAGATCGGGCTCCACCAGGGCACTTAGCAGGAACAGGTCGATGGAACGTTCGAGACGAGCTTGAGGCAACCGGTCGAGCCTCTCCACGCGCCTCGTGCCTTGCGCCGTAATGCGATCTTCTTTGTCTCCTTCATAGGGCTTCTGGAGCATAAGGTACTCTTTCTGCCCGAGAGCGCTGGGCTGAAAACAGGTAAAAAAGAAAATGTCTTTCATTCACGCCGTTTGATTCAACCTAGTAAGACGAAAGAAAGCTTTGGTAAGCATGGTTGCCGAATCTCACGCCTTTCCAAGTTGTCAAAAACACCAGATTCCGCTCGACACCGACGGTACATGGTCGCACCACTAGTTCTGGCACGTTGTTCATCCACGGCCTTCTGTGAACGTAAGCACACACCGCTCGTTTTAGAGCGCAGCTCTTTGGCGTCCGTTCCTGGGTTTGGCGTCGTCGTCGGCGTTGTCGTCGGCCTCGTAACCAGCTCCGCCCCCCTTTCATCCCCCCAGCGCTAGCAGCGACCGACTGATACCGCTGGATGCCGCTGACGCCGCTAGAGAGTCAAGATAACGTGACTGCATAGAACACCGTCGCCGCCATGTAGAAAGAGGAGGAAAGGCCCCCCCCCCCCTGTTGTTGTGTGGCGGATAGGGTGCTCTTCAGTTGCCGACGCGCCGGTTATTTCACGTAGGCCCCGGCACGTCGACGAATACGTGACCACCTTCCCACGGCTAGACCTGGTTCTTAGCGCTGCGGAAGCGAGGGTATCATATTGTTTGTGTCGGCATCGGCGGCGTTGTCCCTGATACCAACTCCGCAGCTGGGGTTGACTCACTATCGGCGTCAGCGGCATCAGTCAGTCGCTGCTATCTCTTCCCTCCTCCCTTTATCGTGTTGTCCGCTTGCTGCGAGCGCTTCTGCCCCCATCGTTTGCCGCTGGGTGTACACGCCGCCCCCCTCCCCCCTCTTCCTGCGAAAAATAAAAAAAAATTCTGTGATAGCGCATACATGTTTTGCTCGATTTCTTTGCCTCAATCTATCGAAAAGGTGAAACAGCTTATTTGCTGCGCTCAAATTTCGCATTAGGAAGTAACGTAATCGTCGGTAATTTTTTTATATAGGGATACGCGGCGTCGAGCGATTTCCGGCAGTTGCCAGTGCCGTCGGCACCGCATACACAGTTGTCGCGAGGCACAGTGAGTCACGTGATCGATAGTTGCGAGGCTCCGAGGCGAGTAAGCACCGTCAGCTCAACGCACGCATTTGTGGCGAGGCGTGGCGAGTCACGTGGAATGAAGTCAGAGACAAGCCTCCGCTCCTACTGGTTTGAAGTTTTGAAGCCACATGACCTTCAGCTTTGTACATAAGGAGCTGTGCTGTCGGACTAAAATAGAAACTTTTGAAAGAGGAAGAAGCAGTTTTCAAGCCCGAGATGCCACTGAAACCTTCGTTTATGAAAGCAGGTGTTTCAGTAACGAATAATGTTTCAAGAATTTTCTGATCTCTGCTAAACATAGCTTAAAGGTTTCGAGTTGGGACCGAAAGCGTATTTTGGTTGAACGCACGATGCCATTCACCAATTATCGCTCACTAGAAGAATCCCCCAGGGATAGATGGTGGTTTCGAAAATTGCCTTCCTTAACCACTGACTGGCACACGTTAAGCGAATGAAGTTAGGCTGGACTGCAGCCGCACTTTAAGCAGCGTGGGCAAGGCAGCATCAACACAGGCCCGCCATGTGTTGCCCTGCTTTATTCATCCGTCTTTCATGTAGGATGCTCGACGCGCAGGACGTAGCATACTTTTAACAAACTTTGTTGCGAATCCGCCAGTACGCGCCTTATCACGTTTTGCTTGCTACACGGGACTCGACAACATCGCATTGGGAGGATTATGCTAAGGTTTCTCACTGTCACCGGCATCTAATCATTTTTCGTTGTTCTCTTTCGTTGTATTCTCTTCACATGACGCGATTGCAGCTGATAGGTGTGACAGCAGCCGTACAAGAGAAAGAAAGGAAAAAGAAAAAAGAATATATAAATACTTCCTTCGTCCAGTGAAGATTCAGTCACAAGGCTAACGTGAGTCCTCTTCGCTCTCTCTGTCCGTGTCTATGCATATGCGCTATAGTAAACATGTCTGCGGAGTATTATGATGAAGCACGAAAGCTTCGTTCGTGTTTTGAAGATAGTTCTTGGTATTTAGGCGCTTTCTTTGCCCAGTAATGGTTACATAAACAATGACCATTGCGTTCAGCCGCGACAATTTTTGTGGACCCCGCAGCAGTGAATGCTCTGTTTTCTATTGCCGCCGCCGAGTTGCTTATTCTTTCGGACACAAGCTCGCTGAAAGTCTCGTCTGGAGCGTCGTCTCTACCTGTCGTGACCACCATGTTACACGATATATTTCTATCGGGTTATGTTAACTCTTGCCCTCACCTTTCGGGGCTTTTTGCTCCGCAGAAGCGCCACTTGCAAGTCTTGCCACTTGGCTTTTATCGCAGTGTTTGTTTATTATCGTTTTTTTGTTTGTTCGATTATTATGCAGTGTAATTTGGACTACCAGTTGTAAATATTCAATTGTTTGAAAGAACGGTGACTTACTGTGAACTTATTCCTCAATCCCACACTGACACACGTGCTTCACGGGCTGACCGGCCTAACGTTTAACTGTGTACTCAAACTTCATAGAGGGACGACGGTTAACTGTAAAGAGGATCCCGCGCCTCTGTAGACCGTAAAGGCGGAGGTTTGTGACATAATTGGCGTCCGCGAACAGCACTGGTCAACCAAGTGTCGGTGAAGGAGAGAGGAGTAGGAAATTTTTTTAGTATTGAGCCCTAGCACTGCATAGCGCTTCGCACCTAAGATGGCCGAAGCAGAGTTAGAACTGCTGGTTGAGTATGGCCGAACTTTTGGCTTTGAAGGCCAAGAGCTGCTCAAATGGGTAGAACAGGAGCGAGCTGGTCGCAGGGAAGAACGCAATGAGGAACGTGCGCGGCGGAAAGAGGAGGCAGAACTAGAGTCGCAGAAGGCTCAAGAACAGTCTAAACTCCGGATGGCGGAGATGGAGAAAGAAAAGGAGTTACTAATGCTCCGACGAGACCTATCGAATAGTCCGGCAACTGACGATAGTAGTAACGGAGAGACAAGGTCCGTAACAACGGGGGAGAGTCAAGTTGCTCGGCCCGAACGCGTAAGCCCGCACAAGCTGATGCCGGTTTGTAATGAGGGTAGGGACGACCTTGACGCTTACCTCATGCGTTTCGAGCGTGTTGCGGAGAGTCTAAGTTGGCCTCGCGACCAGTGGGCTACGGCCCTTAGTCTTTGTTTAAGCGGCGAAGCGCTCAGCGTTTATAGTCGCATGTCTGCGTCCGAGTTCTTGGACTACACTAAGCTCCGGCAGGCACTCATGATTCGCTTCCGTATGACAGAGGAAGGGTTCAGAGAAAAATTCAGGTCTGCTAGTCCCCGGAACGAGGAAACGTGTCCACAATTCTTGACGCGCCTCCGGAACTTTCTAGACAGATGGATAGAGCTGTCGGACACTAAGAAAGAGTACGCAGATCTCGTGAACCTGATTCTAAGGAAACATATCCTGTCTAACTGCGCCACTCCGCTACAGATGTTTTTGAAAGAAAAGAAGGACGCATACTTAGCGGAAACAGTAGCAAGGGCAGAAAAGTATGTGGAGGCCCATGGCTGGCCGAACTTTGGAAAGCGAAGCGCCCCGAAAGACAGGGCAGAAAACGCCATCCCCAAGAATCCCGAGAGAAAGGGAACGCAGCTTTAGTCCTCGGACGAGAAGAGCCACGATGAAAAGAAATGTTTTATTTGTGCGCGCACGGGACACCGCCCCCAAAATTGCCGGGCCGCCTCCTCCGACGGATCGGGACAGCCCAAGAAATGCCACAAATGCGGCAAGCCAGGTCAGACCAGCTGGAGATGCTGGGAAAATGGGGCCTCAAAACAGAGAGAGGAAAATCGGGAGTCCGCTGCAATGTGCACTGAGAACAGATACCTAGAACCTAAGGACGGAGGGAAGATACCCGTCATCAACGCCGCTCTCACCAGTAAGGAATGCGCAGCCAGGGAATGCTTAGCTGTCGTAGCCGGCATGATTGGGGGCCGAACAGTTCGAGTCCTGAGAGACACAAGCTGCAACACGGTGGTGGTAAGGAAGGACTTGGTACGGAAGGAAGATATCACCGATACGAAGTCTCCAGTTTACTTACTTGACCGCTCAGTCCTAATGCTCCCAGAAGCTTGGGTCGATGTCGACACCCCGTACTTTACGGGACGACTCCGCGCTAATTGCATGGAGAATCCCATGTATGATTTGGTGCTGGGAAATGTGGAAGGTGCTAGGCCAGCAGACGACCCCGATCCAGACTGGCACAAGACAAAAGAAAGCGAGACTACGAAGTCCAGTGAAGTAAACGTTGGAGAGTTAGCACCTGACGCCGAGAGTACCGCACCCCTTTCGGATGCCACTGAAGCTTGCTCGGTAGTGACTACAGCGCAAGTATGCACGGATAAAACTCTGAAAAAGCTTAAAGACTTGCAAGACCTTCCTAGTGTATGCCATGAAGAGCTGGAGCGCGCAGGAGAGCGTTACAGCTGCTACTACAACTTCAAGAGCCGCAAACGCTCCCTCAAATTGGGAGAACAGCCGCAGTCTCCACACCCGGAGTGCATGCAGGCAGCCGCGGCCGCAGTGCCCGCACCCGGAGTGCATGAAGGCAGCCGCGGCCACAGTCCCCGCACCCGGAGTGCATGCAGGCATCAGCAGCCGCAGTCCCAGCACTCGGGGTCGATGCCGGCAGCCGCAGCCTCAGTTCCGCACCCGGAGTGTATGCAGGCAGCCAGAGCCGCAGTCCCCGCACCCGTAGTGCATGGAGGCACGTGCAGCTGCACTACCCGCATCCGGAGTGCTTGGAGGTAGCCGCAGTCTCCGCACCCGGAGTGCTTGCAGGCAGCGGAGCCGCAGCGCAGCCTCTGCCGAGGTCAGAGCGCCGATTGGAAAAGCAGCCACGGCACTGGAGCCGAGACAGCAGCGTGGCGTGGCTCCCGGGTGGTATTGGATAAGTCTCTCTTGCTGCTCGGCGCTGGAATGGAAGATTGACGCGCTGCAATGGTTCTCTCTCGAGGAAGCGCGTATACACACGCGGAAATGGCTGTTCTGCGTAGGCGATCGATGTGGAGGGGAACTCCTCGAAGTTCGCTTCAAAATAGACAGGGCGCAAAAAGGCAGATCATTGCATATAACGAACCTTATTTTGAATCTAGAATTATAGCGTGCGGAAACCGAGTTCGAATCAAGCTGAAGGAGTGGAGTTAACGAATATTTGTTCTTTATTGAGGTCTGATTATGTTGTGTGCATCGAATATGACTTTTTTATACTGCATTGAGTCATGTGTGCTTACTACTATGTAATAATATGAAACGTAACAATTAGTTTCATATTTCCAATTAGATGGGCGAGAAAAAATCCTCGGTCGTTTTCTTATGTATCAATCTAAAATTCAGTGAGGGCTGCGGTGGTGCGAAATGCTGATGCCATTCGCAGTGCTTAGCAACTCTGAGTAGGTGTGGAAAGAGTATGGGGGAAGGGTGAACGTGCCCCACGCACGCACTCCTTTCAAGAAGCGATGCCGGGTGAAGCGCACTGAACACTCTTTGCAGTAGAAAAATTAAGACATTCAGCAGGCAAACCGCCTCCTCAGTGTAAAGGTCCAAGACCCGTGAAGCCCTCTTACGCTACGCCCAGCGCTACACGATGAGCGCGAAGTGAGCTCTTGCTTGGTTTGAGGAAATTTTTTGCACCCGGCTAATGGCCCCACAAGGCACTCATCGTGTGTCATCGAATCGTTTCGGTCGCTCGTTTTTTTTTTTTTTTGCTGTTCTTGACTGCGCCATCACAATGTTCATGTACCGTACTTTAAAAAAATAACAGGGCAACGGCGGTTTGTTTGTTAGCCGCGTAGCGAAGCATTTATGGCAGCCCTCGAGCTCAGTATCTGTGTAAAGTAAGGTGAACCATTTTACTCACGTTCTGACACATTGCTGTTTTTAGGGGTGCCGTAAATTCTCAGTCATATGGTTCTGAAGCAAAAACCTGCTGCTCCGTTACTTCTGGCAAAGGGGGTACGTGCTACATAATGTACATAATATAATGTTCATGTTTAACCAACTATCTCAGCAGTGCGCTTCGCGAGTGATGTTTAGCGACTGCTTAAAACTGTAGTGGAATCTGTGCCTTCAACAATGAGGGTTTGAAAAGGGCTTGTAACCTGCGGTAGCCAAGAATTATACGGCCAAATATTTCTCGTAAGAATGACTCACCGGTGTTTGGTGCGGTTCATTGGCAACAGCTGGTCTTCGGTGACGTCAGGCACGTTCGTTTTGGGTGGGAGAGTGTAGGCTCGTGAAAGGAATTCGCCCAGGATGCCTAGGTGCGACTCCTCATGGCTGTAGGGAGCCTGGTCCCGCTCGCACTCCACGAACGTGATCGCCTTGTCGGCCGTGGCGAGCGGCCCGCGATAGCACTCCACCATTGTCAATGAAAATGCACTTTCAAATGTTGCCCCAGTAATTCTGGCAGCGTGCCAATGCTAAACAGAGTGCAGCCCAAAAGTCCTCACGCTGTTCCTTTTTGTAACGCTTGCGGGCTTAAGTGCGTGTACCAGCCGTTAATATTCCACCGACGCGACAGGGCAGTAATAACATCAATTTGCCATTTCTACCCCGCCCGGACCTGTTCCACGCAGTGCTAGCTGGCGAGCCCAGGCTTTCCCGCTTTCAACAGCACATACGCATCGATTAATCCCCCTGCGGACTTTTTGCTGTGCGAGCCCTGTGTGCCCGTCAACACCGCCCGCTGGACTTATCATTACTTTGACCTTTCTTGCGCGCGCTTCATTCCAACGTGAGAAGAGGCATTGCAAATAGGCCCACCACTCCGTCCCCCTTTTAGCGCGCACTACTCGCGCCCGCGTTCACCATATAAAGTCGCTGTGCCACGCTCCTATCACCAGGACCTCAGCTTTAGCTCCTACGTCGGCTCTAGTCTCGGCGTGTCCGCTCGGCGGCCGCCCAACGCTTTGTCGGTGAAATTTGGCTCCTGTGACATTTGTTTGTTTCTGCACCGGTGATATCGCAACGGCTCCAGTTCCGGCGTGCTGCCTTGGGTTGGGGTGCATGCTCAGCCGCATTACCTGCCTCGGATGTTTCTACGCTTCTGCCGCCAAGCTTATGCTGAACGGATTCACTTCCCATCGCTGGTGTCGCCGCCCGGCGGCACTGCTCCGCAGTGACGGTTGTGTGTGGTGTTTTCGTGCATGGAGTGGGCGGGCCCCATGGACATCGTAATTTTCTGCCCCCCCCCCTCCCCCACTGTGTGCGCCCTTACAGTGTGGCACTACTTTGCACCCTTCTCTATTGTAGCCACTTCCTATCTTAGATTCTCCGGTCTCCTAACCCAGCCAAGCACAGTTGCGGTTGCGTCTAGAAACGAAGGCAGGTTCTGGGCTGGTCTTCCCTTGATAATTTAGACCATCCAATCCCCTGCATGCCCTCCGAAATCACAATCACTCCTCCAATCTAAGCACCTCACTCACCTTAGTCCTATACTGCAGTGTTTTCTGCACTTCTAATACAAAACTCAACTACAAGCACCCATACACAGCTACCATTTATAAATATTTCAAACTAGTTCTTAGCTTGTAATAGGGAGCTGTAAATGAAATAGCTTCTAGCAAATAAAGCTTTTTGAAAGTCACCTCCCGACATGTGTTCCCTCTAAGCCCGTATCATTGCTTTGCGCACGTGTTCGTTTTCATGATATAGACTTCAATGTGTGGCATCTAGCCCTGTATGAGAGCGTATGAGCGCATGCAATCATCCCGTTGAATGCTAATTATAAAGAGTTTTTAGGTGCCGTTCTCAATCTAAGTGAAACGTTTTACCGAAATCACGGCGAAACTTAAACGGAAACTGATGGGAAATGTGAAGCGGAAAGCTACACAAGTTCCTGTCGTACACCCTTCTATATACGTGCAAAAGTTCGCTGGCACAGTTACGGATTTATTCGAACGCAACCTTGCGGGGCGCAGCAGTTTGTGCGACTGATGCTTTGGGCCACTCACCCATAAACCCAAGGATAAAAACGGCGTTTATAAGAGTCATTTCTAATTATACTTTCTAGAGATTAGCTGGCTAGAATAAATGGCCCTACGCGGACAGCCTACTCGATAGGGTTCAGGCCGTTGCATTAAAAGCACGTTATGGTCATCCAAAGGAAATGGTAGCCAGTGCATGCAAGAACAGGTGGCGATTAGTATCGCGATGACGCAAAGGAAAAGCGGCTAAATCATTACTGTGATCCTGCAACCTTCATGGCTGGAACATATCTCCTGTGCGTCCACGTGCTCGGTGGCACTGTTTAATGAGGCTGAATGACTGGAAAGCAAGCAAACGTGTCCTGATTGAAAGAACAAAACTGGACTGACACTGGAGGGCAAAAACCGCTCGACTGATCGGCAACGGATGGTTCACGCGGTCACACGAGAACGCTGGAAGGCAGCCGAACGCGTCGTTACGGACAACGAAAAAAAGCGGAAGGGCGTCGCGCCTAATCGGCATAAAACATGGTGGGGAACAATTCGATTATTGCGGCTAGCAGTTTATATGATACCGAATATGCTGTAATTTTGAAGTTTAATCCCCAGTGCCCAAAAGAACCTCCACGGCAATCGAATGGCATGCCGGGATTTTGTTCCGTGGCCTTAAACCGTCCTATCGTGGACTTACTACCTTACCTCTCACGCGGTCGTACTCGTAGGTGTCGCCTTGGGAGCACAGGAAGACAAGCGAAGGCCGCATGTCGGCGATGCGAGTAGTGCCATGCAACCACTTGAACATGGTGTTAAAAACCAGCACTCGTTCATGCATGCAGGTTACCACCGGCAACCGGCGAAGCTAAGGAGGGTGTCCTGCACAAACACATATTGGTAAGTAGCGGCATAAGGATGTGCACATTCCGGTTACAAGCTGTGGCCGCAGAAAGCGTTCGCACCAGTATTCAGGTAATGTACTGCACTAGAAAACATTCTTCATACCAACCCAAAATCAGGGCAAATACATGCGGGTAGTTCTGTAGTAAGAAATTTCACACTCAAAATAACAAAAATAAACGGTGAATTCAAGTCATATAAATCTGTGAATACTTCATAACTGCCATCAATGTCAAACTCTCCGCAAGAGAGCGTTAATCGGCTCAGTCGGCAGTAAATCAGGAACAGGGAACTGCAGAAACTGATCAGAAAAGTAGAAAGAAAAACGCAACTAGTTTAGTTAGGCACTGCATGCATTCGGGAAAAAAATATGAACTGCGCCAGTGCACAGCGACGAGTGTTTATTTAGCACTCCTTTGAACAATGCCTAAAATAATGTGAAAGGTATCCCTCAGAATACCTCATATATGTGACAGAAAAGCCCCAGCTCGACCTTGCTGTGTTACGGCACGAGCTAAGCTACCTGGCATCAAGGCCTGGCTACAAAGGCGTGAAAAGTGGCATTAAGTATAACAATGGTAGCTCATTACAGTTCGGTATTTACCGAATTGACAACGGATTTGAAAACTGCCATGTTGTTAGAATGAAGATGCCTTGACTAATCTGCCCGTGAAACGCAGTGTGATCCCTGTATCTCCTTGCATGTCACGCTAGAGGTCCATTTAGAAGCTGCTCACCCCAAGAAGTCTGACTCAGGCGGCAATGAGCCCCTCGCTCGGCTGACACTAGTTTTTTTGTGGCCGCCGCAACTGGTTCAGCGCTGTGCACAGGAAAAGAAAAGGTACCCGAGTAACGCTCTGCGCCTTGTACTTCCTTGCGGAGATAAGGGTATCCGCTGTCAGGGTCCTTCGGCGTCGAGTACCAGCGGTAAGCTTTGCAGAGAAGGGTGCAGAGAAGAGCCGAGCTCTGGCAGCGCTACTCGAGCCTCCGCTCGCGCCTGGCTCCTCGACGATGATGATGATATCATCAAGCTTAATGGCTCCTAAAAGGCTCCTAAAAGGCTTAAAACCTTTTTAGTCTCTTTTCACCTTCGACGTAACTACTCACCTACCAACTACCTCCTTTACGGTTATCCCATAACTCAAACCGACAATAATAAGTACCTAGGTGTCCATATCTCCAGTGACCTATCCAGGCACAGTCATATTACTAATATAGCTAACTCAGCCAATCGGGTCCTTGGCTACTTACGGCGTAACTTTTCCTTAGCACCCCCTTCCGTCAAACTAATTGCCTATATATCACTTGCCCGACCTAAATTAGAGTACGCTAGTTCTATATTCGATCCTCACCAAACCAACCTGTCGAATTTACTCTAATCTATTCAAAATCGCGCCTCACGATTCATTCTCTCAGAGTACTCATATCGCGCTTGTGTAACTCGACTAAAATCTCAACTTGAACTTCCTACCCTAGCATCCCGTTGTCAACTAGCTCGCCTTTCTCTTTATCATACATTTTTTCACAGCTTGCCACCGAACAACGCACTCATCCGCCCAGCCCATCATTTATCCCGTCATAGCCATCCCAAAGCAGTCTACCCCCAGCGCGCCCATACCACAACGTTCCAAAAATCATTTTTCCTCCGTACTGCTCTGGACTGGAACGACCTTCCCGGCCATATCGCTTCCCTTGAAGATCTTCAGCAATTCAAGACTGCCAGAGAAAATCATTTTTTTTGTCATAACTGCCGTACTATCCGCCGACCCCTCATGTAATACCCCTTAAATGGGGCTTTTGAGCACCTAATAAATGAATCAAATGAATGAATGAATACCCACGGCGGGGAATTGGCCAGGGTGCATAGCGGATACAAGCGCACTCATGTGCAAGGAGTGGAGTATTTGGATAATTTTGAGAGTGCAAACTAGAATTTGTACAAAAAAATACAGAAAGGAAAAAGCACTGAATTTTCATTCTAGCAAAGGAATATGCCTGACGTAATTATATAGTCGTGAATACAATCGCACACTGGTTTCAGGGCATATTCTTTGGCGCTTGCCCGAAGGAGAGGAGTGCCGTTACAGATAGAGGAAGCCCGAGTCGAGCGAGGGGCATCTCTAAGTAAATTCTCTGGATAGCAGCGAACCGCCGGCAGAAAATGAAAAAGTAATTTATGGACTCAATTTCGCCACAAGGAAAATGTAGCCTCACAAAGCATGCAATTGAAGGTGCATATGTCATTGGTCCGATCCTCTGTCGCAAGCTAGCCTCTAACCTTACTAAAACAAGTAAGCTGTACGCAAAGAGAAATGCTATGACACCACCGGAATACTCTACAACGAACGGTTCTTCAAAATTTTGGTGAATGTATTCGGGAAAACTGCCACGACATTGAGGTCAACCAGTGATGATACCGCTTGAATTTCGTCTGCACCAGTAATATCTGTTGCTCATGCAAGAATCATCGCTTCGGCGGACGCGGTTTTGTACAGCGCGTCTCTCTGCTGTCTGCTCGTAGAATCGATTATGATTCAGCTCGTGTGCGCCGTCATCAGTCTCTAAATTTTACGTCATCGGGTCACGCCATCTCGCACGCCGGCGGTCCAGGGTAGATGGCAACCAAGATTCCAGTTTGTTTCTTATTTTTATCCAATTTTGTTTCCTTTCTAATGTCTCATGAAGTCATATCACCGATGACGTCACAGTGGACCAACTTCCGGCGACACATTTTGAGGACACCTTCGGCGTGTACACAGCCATCTAACGCTTTCGCATTAATAATGCAGTTCTTCAACGTCTACAGAGAAACCGATGGTGTCAGAAGCAGTCATGTTGAGGTATTGGTTGAGTTCTTCCGCGAGCTTGTGCGGTCTTCGAACGAGGAAAAGATCTTCAAACTTCAACCTCGTTATCCGCCTTTGAAGGGACTGCACAATTGCAGACTGCCAGCAGTTCTTTTCTAAGACAGTGACTTCTCTTGTAAAGCACACAAACCGAAATTTCCGTTTCGAGTCATTGTCTAAGAAAAGAGCCGTTGTTAATCGGCAGTTGTGCAATACCGGCAGAGGCAGTTAACGAGGCTGAAGTTTGAAGATCCTTTCCTGGTTCGAGGATCGTACGAGATGACCCAAGAAATCACCCAAGACTCATCTTGACTGCTTCTGGTACCATCGGTTCTCCGTAATTGTTGACGAACTTTATTATTGTATACAACACGATGAACTGTTAAAATCCGTAAAAAAGTTGATTGAAGAGACGGGAAAAGAGCTTTTTCGTAATTTTTCAGGTGTCAACAGTGATAACATTTTAACGCGTTTACAATTTTATGTTCAAACAACGGCCATTAATTTTAACTCACGTTTTTATACCAAAAAGGCTGGCATTTTCATAGGTTCTTCAGTAGTTTCCATACTGTGTGACATCTTTCTTTTGATGACAGCTTAACAGTTCATTAAAGGGACTTTATGTTGAAATAATTTTTAGATATCTCGGTGATTATATGTATCAGCAGCGCGAACACAACACAGGAAGAAGGAGAAGATAGTACTGAGCGCTGAACCGTTCTACTCAGTCATTGTTGATTTTAGGTAAGCGCATAGCAGCTCAATGAAGCCGTCCGCAGAAACGCCACACTCATTTTGGAAGGCCACCACACCGTGACTATCGATGCCGTCACGAACACATTCTATGCGGGAATCCTGAGGAATGGAATAAAACAGGTCCTTTATGTTAATGGAGAAGCCATTGAACGACTTTGTTCTGTTTTCGTGCAGGAATCTGACAACTCCGGTGTTTTTTGCAAGAAAGGGGTCATTGACTGAAAGTCGCTTGAGGTGGCTTTGGAGAAACTTGGCGACTTCTTTTTCCCTGGTTAACTTCTCAGACACAATCACATGCAAGGGGCATCCAATCTTGTGCGTCTTCGCGGTAAAAAACATTTCTAGACAGCCTTTCTTTTCCTTGTATTGTGCGCGAAAGGTTCTCTAAATTCAATAGTCGGAACAGCTTTTTCGCATTACTTCTTAGTTTTGATTCGGATGTTGTGCATTTTACAAAATTTGCTTGAACTGCTTCCGCTGCCTTTGACATAAACAAGCGTTTCGGAAGGACGGCAAAACCTCCCTCCTTGTCGGCGGTTAACAGTGACAAATTTTTCTTCATTAAAAATGAGACAGTCGTCTTGATTGGTCAAATGTTTAGGGGAATCCCCCAAGGTGGAGTAGATTTGTAATAAGGGAGTAATTACTCATTGGCATCCACCCGAGCGCAGCCATACGGCTACAAAGGAAAGCTATACAGCTTTCTCAGAAACTTCGTAGTTAAAGAAAAATTCGTCCTGGTCTGGGTTTCGAACCCAGGACCACCGCTACACCGGAGCACCGGAGGGAACCTGTGCCTTTCGGCGCTACAACGCGTGACCAGGTCGACTCCGTCCGCGGTACATCAATGCCGCTGGGGCGAGGCGAGAAACTTGCTTGACCATGGTCAACATTTCGGGTGCTGTTCTCCTCGGTTCCACCGCGAACTTGGGTCCGTGACCAAGGAAACGCTGGACCTCCTCAGGGATGCTCCTGACACCTCCCACGAGGTGCACGGGGTTTCCAGTTTTTTTCTTCTTTGGAGGCACGAGAGCACGCAAGCCCGGGAGCACCTGCTGCTAGAGGCACTCTGTCGTTCGGCTGACTTGCGTCGCAACCTCACGCCATTTGCTTGCTGCTGCTGGCATAGGCGTCGATGCGAACACCATTAACCGCAGGTGTTCTCTGTGGAGGCTCGCCTCGTGCTGCCATTCCGAACGCAAGATTTTGCACAGGCGGGTAGCATGGCCGACAGTGGGCTGGATGCCGCCAAACAGCTTTAGAAGTTCAGGTGGGAGCACCTTGCGTCGAATGCAGAAGCCGAAAATTTTTGTTCGTGACGCCATCGATAGTCACGGTGTGGTGGCCTTTCAAAATGAGGGTGGCGTTTCTGCGGACGGCTTCAATGAGTTCCTATGCGCTTACCTAAAATCAACAGTGACCGAGTGGAACGGTTCAGCGCTCTGTACTATCTTCTCCGTCTTGTTCCTCTGCTGTGTTCGCGCTGCTGATACATATGGATCGCAAACAACTATTCCGGCAGATGGTGTTGTCGATGATTACCTGGTGATTCATGACAATTCGCATATGTCATCCCTCGTCGACGCAGTTCCAGACATTATCACTGCGATTAAAGTCGCAGCAGGAGGATAAAGTTCACGTATACGAACTTCCCTTAGAAAACAGCGCACAGTTTTTAGATCTCAGAATTTCTTTCAGAGCCAACCACATCTGTTGAAGGTATTATCCTAGGTCACAAAATACCCCTCTCCCTTTTTAACAGTGCTCATTCTAAAATCATAAAACGCGACATTGCTGTGAACTGCAACAGTGCCGCCTTGGAAAAAACTTGTCCACATGTACAGTGTTCTAGAACACTGTACCCACATCAATTGACCGATAGTGTCAATACGCAAGCCGAGCGGCTACGCGTGCCTGGTTTCCCTGCTCATTGTATTTCATCTGTTTTTCAGAGCCTAATGCAGAGAAGAAAGAAAAGTAAAAAAGCGAAGGATGAAGAAAACAAACAGAAAAACGCTCAGGTTATTCCGTACCTGCATAAGATATTCCATTACCTGAACAAAATTGTGGTCCGATACAACGTGAACGTTCTTTTTTCTGCACCATGCAAGCTGTAAAAAATTTTCCCAGCGATAACAAGAAAGAACGCGCCACGCAATATTAAGCAAGACACAAAGTTCCCAAATGTGTTACGAACGTTGTTTATAGTATTCACCTTAATTGTAAAAAAGTGTACATTGGTCAAACGGGGCGTTGTTTTAACGAAAGAGTGCTATAGAACACTTTAATCTTGTAAAGGGTGGCATCAGCGGCCGGCTTGATATACATTGTTGGACTTGCAAATGTAAACCAATGTTCCACAAGGCGCACTTTCTCGGTTATGCCTAGGCAAAGCTTAAGCGTGAAACCGTCGAAGCTTTCTTTATCAAGAAAACTGGCGACAACTACGTCAGCACAATTTCACTGTCATTGCTTGAGAATTAAATGGCTTTTTTGGAGGAATGTGATTCGATTTTACGACACGAGAACTGAATGTATTTCAGCGTCGAATTTTTTTTAAAATAAAATCAATTGGAAGTGCACCATCATCCTGTGTTGTTTGCTCCTCGTCTTCTGTGCGCGTTATATGTATGCTTCGAATCTTTTCTGCATAATCTTTTCATACATGTGCAATTTGGGCTTCTTTCGTTCCGGCAGAAACGAGACGCGTTTTAAGCAAACGCCTAAGATATTACATCACGCGTCAACTTCCGTTTTTTGGTTTGGTTTATGGGGTTTAACGTCCCAAAGCGACTGAGGCTATGAGAGACGCCGTAGTGGAGGGCTCCGGAAATTTCGACCACCTGGGGTTCTTTAACGTGCACTGACATCGCACAGTACACGGGCCTCTAGAATTTCTCCTCCAAAGAAATTCAACCGCCGCGGCCGGGATCGAACCCGCGTCCTTCGGGTCAGCAGCAAAGCACCATAACCACTGAGCCACCGCGGCGGCCCTTCCGTTTTTTAAGTGCTTACCTTTCTACAGACTAATGCAGTGAAATGTAGCGCAATTGCAATCAGAGCTAGCAAACTGTAGCTCCTGCGACGTTCTTATGTGTTATCAAGGCGCGCTTAATGCGAATGCTTACAACGGCCGGAACGTCGAAGCGTCGGGCTTGGGCGACGCTTCCTACGAGCAATTTTAACCCAAGCCCTAAAAATAAACAACGTTTCTGTCAGTCGCTTACAGAATGTTGAGTAAGATACTTCTAAGTTTCACCAAGCACCCGCATCAGGGTGGCGTGGCTTCCCATGAAATTCAGCAGCGAGGTTTAGAGTGAGCTTGGCGTCGTTCTTGACTCCCACCTCCACTGGCGACGAACTGCGGACTCGATTGCCTGAGCTATGCATTCGCGCCTCAATTTGATGTCTACAATCGCAGGTGAACAATGGGGTAATCATCCATCCTCAATGATCAGACTGCATAAAGCCCTGGTGGTGAGCCGCATAATGTAACAACTTGCATTAATATCCCCATCTCTTTCGCAATTTAAGCGTCTTGAAATTTTGCACCGAAAGAGCCTAAGGTGTGGGGTTTAAAAGGGAAGATAAATCCGTTCTCCCTGTTTTACCGCGGCTGACATAGTTCAACAGCGCCCGGACCCCACCCCGTGGTCGCGAGCGCTACCGAGCGCACGCCGACCACGGCGGGCCTTGCTCTGCGGGAACAAAGGAACGACACACTGGCTGACACAAACAAGGCATTTATTGCTATAACAACAATAACGCCAGCTAGCAACAAAATACACTGAGGAATCGAGGATGTCCGACTCACCAGCACGGTTGCGAGCGAACGTTCGCCCACGGTAGGGCAAAGGGATAAGCTCCGAGGCCGAACGGGACGGGCTCGGCGGGAGCAAGTTCCGACCAAGAGGCGCCCGTCGACGAAGAGCGGAGCCGCGTGCGAAACGTCCACTCGGCTTCCCCGCCCCCAGGAGAAGAGAGCCAGCTATCCCTCGCACGCGCGCAGCAAAACGCCATCCGTGGCGCTGGTGTCGCTGCGACGCGAGCGCCCTCCCCTGTTAGTTAAAAGTAACCGAACCGAGAGGAGTGCTTTTCGGGGGGAGCTAACAACAGTGGGGTGTGCAATGCGGGAAAGTGAACGCAGTGGACGAAGGCGTCCCCACAAAGGAGAGCGCATGGAGCGCAGTTCCATTCACGACCATTTCTCTAAAGGAACGGCTCCACCGAGTCTCTTTCATTATCTGAACATACTTCTTATATTCGCGCGCGCAAACTTGTGTAATGTATACCTAGTTTCGAAAGCGTGCTATTTGTTGCAGGTCCTTTCGAGCTCTCTACTTAGCATTTAAAAGTTTCATCGTCTCTTACCCGTTTTTGTTTGGCAGTCCTCAAAGGCGAGGAATAAATATGATAATTTATTCCTGCGTTTGAGGAAAGGGAGTCTTTCCTTGCCACACTTGTACTTGAGGCAGGTTGTGTCAAGATTTTTGTTTCTTCGAGATCTACGCGACCCTTTCCTACGGACTTTCATTCAAGTGAGGCTTTCTTGGGCTTTGCCAAACTATGTTATTTCCGCTGTAGACGGGATGCGATACAGTGCAAGTATATTTTTGAAAGAAGTGATCTTTGCTTTCCGGTTTCTAAATGCTCGCTTCAGTTTGGAATACCTTTCAAATGTCACGCGTAAGAAATTGCTAAAAGATTTGCTTGACTGTGTCTTCCCTGAGGCAATATATCGATTTCTGTATCGTAGAGGCCAAGGAGGAAATATTTTACAAAGAGTACGGTAAGTTGAGGTGCCAGCGGGTGTGAAGACGTTTTTCTTCAAGTTGCACACTGGTTCGTTGCCGGTTCAAACATGGATCGAGGAGAAGCGATTGTTTATCCATGGGGTGCTGACTGCTTACTGTGTCACAAACCAGAGTCAATAGAACACGTCTTTATTGATTGCTGGGATGTGCTGCTCTTTTGGGATGTGCTCCAGCGTGCAATAAAAAAAGACTTACCCCAGACTCCGTCTGGGATACGATTTCTGGACGTTGAGCCGGATCTTTATAAATACGTTGTACTTTTCCTTCTTGGCCTGCACAGCATTTGGCGAAGCAGGATGGCTGTACGACACTGCTAAGAAGATGCGTGTTCTGTCCGAGATTACTTCAAAGACACCATATTTAAGATCCCTGAAGTGTACAAGGAGCTATGTTTTGGAGATGAAGTTATCGAATTGGTTTTGAGAGGGGTGTTCCTTGAAGCAGTTTTGATTTTCTCACTTGAGTGAAACGCATATCCGCTCTCGATGTTCGAGAGTGCAGCGCAGAACATATGTTAGTGATCTGTTGTAATCTGTCAAAACAGGTAGTGAAGACAAAACAAACACTCGGTGGCGCAACGGTAGCGCGTCTGACTCCAGATCAGAAGGTTGCGCGTGCGAATCACGTCCGGGTCATATTTTATTTTATTTGCGCATTTCTTAGGTTCTACCTTTTGATAAAATACAAGAAATAAAAAAAATAAGCCGCAATTTCTGTTTTTTAATTGAATTCATTTTAAGACGCTGCGCATTCGTGTATTTTCATGGGCAAATGAGTTCGTGATCCTTTTTCTGTACATGTGCACGACTGTTCAGACATTTTGGTTACCATCTCTTTCATTTCTGGTAACATTACTCACTGAAGCGTAGTATGACGGCCCTGCGGGTTTGACGACAACCATAAGAGAGCTCTGCAGATCCTCTGCAGTTAAGGCAGGGAAAATAAACAGCACAGAGTAACTCCCACGAAACTAATTACCCACGTTCTCATGCGAAAAAAGAGCCTTGATTTTTGTGCGCACACTCAGCAGTAATGTCTCGGGGTATCCCAACACGCGACTGGCTTCCACGAGCACCGGCCGCTGTCCCAGAGGTCGCAATCATTTCGATTCCGTTTTCCCTCATCTGTCGAGTACCGCCGGATGGGTTAGCCCGCAGCGCCTATTTAATTAATCTGCATCTTTTACACGGTGTAACCTGCGTTCAGTTGAACCATCAAAAAATGTTTGGGGGGGGGGGGGGGGGTTACTTTATTAATAAACGCGTTCATACAGAGCAGCTGTTGTATGCTTTTAGAATTTATGCTTTTTCAATACATGATTTCCCGAGCTGTCAATTTGCGCTTGCCCCTGGTCTTCGTTTCGATGCATGCTCACGGAACATCGCTGCTCGAGGGCCACGTATGCGGCTGAGATGGTTCGGCGCCGGACGGCTGCGTCTGTGCTGACTTCACGGCGCCGGTCTCGTGACCACTAGCGCCGTGAGGGTGGTCATCACCTGCCGTGCTGCTCCGCCAGCGCCAACGGACGCAGAAGCATTGATCGACTAAAAGCGGCGCTGCAAAGCTGGATTCAGCAGGTCAACCCAACTATGGAAAAAAATAATTAAGGGCGATTGCACTGCTACCAATGCGAATGATCAGTGCTAGCTGGTACGCTTTGTGCTTTAGGTGTCGTAGAGACTTGTTATGAATGCTGCTGCCAGGCATTACTTATGGGAGAGGTCCTCTTAGAAATCACAACAAAATTTACCACGCACGACTTGGCGATGATTGTATTTCTCTTTTGATAAGGTTACAAAGAGAGCTTTACGGTGGAAGAAATGTACTGGCGCGGTTCCCGCATTCTGCACCTGTTCTATTTATCTCACTGGTTCTGTTGTCCGTTCCCAGTGATTAATGTGGGATCCAAACAGCAAATAATGAGATGGCTGTGTTGTCAGTACCACTGAACAGGCTGCGATCTTCATTCCCGATTCGACAAAATGGGGCCGCGAACAGATATCTGGGTAAGCATGCAAAGGGATTTCATGTACAGCCGGCCAAATATTTAGCTGCGTGCGTGATGGCCGCGCTTCCGCGCTCCTGCCGCTTATGAAGGAGGAAACTTCCGAAAATATTAAATTTAAGCACAGGCTCACTCAGCCCGTGCTTAATATTGAGCCTTCCGCAAGTTTGCTTCATCCCAAAGCGCAGGATCTCAGAAAAACCGGCCGTCGCGCACGCCAGCTAAAGATTTCGCCCGCTGTACGTGCTCGTCTGTGATAAGCCTTCATTGGCTTCTGCAGCATATGAAGGACTTCTAGAGTCATCGCACATTTACATATCATGAACTACACGGTGAGGCTTTAATATCAATATCTGCATCAATTTTGCTTGAACGCACAGGTTAACATAGCCAAAATTTTCGAAGGAAACGCGTTTATTGAAAATTCATGACAAAAATATCCTGTCTGATAATGTCGTGAGCAGTAACAAGCGCACATCTCCGAGAGTGGCAGCCCCCGCAGATGCCCCTCAGTCGTTGGGAATTTCTGCGTCGAGTGCGTGGACGCGGCCGAGTGCGTTTGTACAATTTTCTTGCTCTGAACTGGCCACCAGCATAAGGTTCCACACCTTACTTTTGCCGGTACCACCTTCAACAAAAAGCGCAGGACCGAATGGCGGGCACATAGCCAGTTCTTCCTGCCCTCCGAACCTATAAATAACCTACTGCTTCGAGTTCAGAAGGTTGCGTGTTCGAATCACGTCCGGGTCAAGTTTTTTTTCTTCGCTCGAGCATTTAGCGGGCTATACTCATAAGTTCACGTATAAATCTGACAAATCAAATATATGAAGCCGTTTACAACACTACCTGTGGCCAAAATGCATTTCTACGTCGTTGTAGCTTCGATTCCAAGCATAACATGTTTTTACTTAAACCTGGTATTTCCGGGAAGGCTAAGTAACTCTCAGAAATAGTTTTTTTTTGCTAAGTAAACAGATGGGTTTTCCAGTATAGTATTACCAGTGTCAGCGAACACCAGAAAACCGGTGGATCGTCTTAAGTAGTAAGCTGGTTATCTAGTTTTTAATGGCTAACTTTTTAACTGTTACGTTTTAACTGTTACAGCTGAGTGCCTAGTTGAAATCAGAGATTTGTAGTGGAACGTTATTAATAGCCAGGTAAGTTTTTTTAGGATTTACAAAACGCGATTACGCTTAGCGCTGTGGCTCGACAAAATTCCGCTTTTCTGACTAGTTACATGCACTGGAAAGGTTGCTTTGCCTGCATGCTTTTTGAAAGTGCATCTATTTTGGCACAATGTGGCCAGATTTTGTCAAGCAAAAGCGGCGAGGGTAATTGCGTTCTCGGAATTCCAAAAGTGATATGACTATTACTAACGACCGGCTACAAATATCTATTTGCAGTCAGGTGCCTATCGGTAATAGTTAAAAAGCTATTTATTAGAATTTAGTTAATCTCTTTACTAGCTAACATTATTCGCCTGATTTTTTGACGTTTGCAACATTCGTAATACTAACGCCGCAAAAGCCACATTTTTACCCCAGAAAGCCTTTTGTTTTTAAAATTACTTCATCTTCCCTGAGACTCCTGGCAATATTGGGGACACGAAAGAACAGCCCACGTCAAACCAGCATGCGTCCTAACAGCATGCCTCAAAACAGCGCACAACGGGCATCCGCTCTGCGGTCAAATGTCCCGGATAGTCTACCTTATCTTGTTTTCTAGCTATGTTCGATTTCGTTGGCTGCATTTGATGCACTTCGTTCCACCGCGCGCAGCCGCTTCCTTTTTCAACTGCTAGGCAGCATGCATGGCGTCTCCCGCTTGATTTCGCGCTTTGACATGTCATAGCCCTCGCTATATTACCTGGAATATACTGAGTGTATTCCTCGCTCACTCTTCAGCGGCCGTAGCTAATGTTCGCGGCGATCAAAACTTCCAAAGCATGGCGATAGAGGCTACCAGTTAGAACAGGAAGAGCGAGAGGCTGCTGCGATGGCCGATTGCTCCAACGCATCCAAAAGCTTAGCGCATCTCTGGTTCGGATTCAGATTTATGTATTATTATGTTTTTTTCTGCTTTGCACCGTCCTGACGCAAAAGTTTTGAAATTCGGAAGCATAAAATGGCACCTAACAGCTGCAACAAAGAAAACAAAAGACGAACGAAAGCGTGTAAAGGACAACAGACATCCAATTTTTGTTTCATGCTGTAAAATTTGGATATCGAACCAAACTTCCTGTTAACCCAACGACCTCCACAACACCAAATAAGTCTATTTACTATCTTTGTCACGAAGCCCAGAACGATTGCAAATAGCCTAAGGTTTGTTTGATTATTGAAGCTTACGGCAGCCTAACATGCGAAATAAAAAGAAAATAGAGAAACTAACTGAAGTTATATTCAAGATAGTTAGAATGGAGTTGGAATGTAGGCAGCTTGCACTCTGTTTGTCTTGGCCACGTTATCAGTGCATATAAGCGCTGCCTTATTTCTTTACAACAGCGGGCCCCTATGGCAGCGCAGCTACACTGCACCAATGAATGCAGCAAGTATTTTGCTGGGCTTAGGGAATGCAGCTGCTGGCACCGCGGGGTTTCATGACGCTGGCCGTATATGGCTTAAGTAGACTATTTCAATAAGCAATGAACTTGTATTTGCGAAAATACTGAAATACCATTCCAAATATGTATTTTTAATCAAACCAAAATGAAGAATCCGCTCTCTAATAAAAGTGATCGGAGTGAACCGTTTTCGTAGCCTAGCTGCCTCACAACGCCACCTTCAATCCAATGTGAGGAGAGTTTGTGTATTTTTTTTGTCCATGAGGCATTCTATTTTGGCGTAAGCAGCTGTTCGGTTTTCGGTTTCTATTTTAATAGCGCGCCTGTCGCGATGAAGTGATACTCTGGTCTCGCACTCTCAGGAAAGCTTGCAAAAAAGTTGAAATTTACGCGCTAGTAAGGAGACAAAACACAAATGAACAGGAGGACGCACACCAAAAGCACAAATTTAAGAGCGCTTATTACTCTGATGATGAATCATTTTTATACATGGCTGGATATCCTGAGTACAAGCAATGTTATGCATGCAATCCAGCAGTTTGACCTTGCCTGCTTACTCGCGCCTCTCCTCCAGCTCCACTCGTTGAAAAGTAAGATTTCCTGTTGCGCATGTAGGCACAAGCGATGGGAAAAACCTTCCACTTTCGCTACTGAACCGGTTTTGCTTGGGAGAAGCGCTCCACCGCCGCATTTATTCTCCCGATTGTTGATGGTGCCCTATGTGTCGCAGCCTTTATCCTCGCGATTACAGCTTAATCAGGAAGCACTCCTTTGTCCCTGTGCCTTTTGAAGTGACCTCTTCAACATTAGCCACCTTGCATCCCCTCTCCAACTTCCCTCTTACACTACAATTCACTCCTCTGCACCACTAGCCCGAACCGTGAACAACCCACTCCGAACAGCACCGGGGACAAAGGACAATCTCCCCTCGGCTCTGCTGCCTTGCCATAAAAAATCACCGGTTGGCGACGAGCGGAGTAGGAAAACAGCCAGCCTTTCGAAGTGCTTTCTGAACCCAAGGCAATGGTAACTTTATCCAAAGATGGCAGCCGCTACGACGTCCATGTAAACAATGTACATCCCGGCATTTTTAATGCGAGAGAATCACTTATCCCGTTCAGCAAAAACCGCGCCGTGATCAGAAAGCCGTGGCAGGAACGCGGCCCGGGAATGGCGACATCGCGTCTCCTGGCTATCACAAGGGTAGATCGAGAAAGGCAAGTCGATTTTCGTGGTGAATGGAAACAGGTTTGGACGCGCACCTCCTCTTTCCTGAGTATAGCGTAGGAGCGCTTACGTATGTTGTACGCAAGCATTTAGCAGGAGGTTACAGTGGCAACTGCATGCGCCCTTTTATTTTATCGTACGCCAAATCGAACGCAACGATAGCGCAAGCTGCAGTGGCGCCATGTGGGGTTAAAATGTGAAAATATTTTGTGAGATATTCTTCGCACTTAGCCAACGTATCCATGTGCATCATGTAGATAGCTAGTGCCGTGGCCAGTTCAGTCGAGCTAAGGCCTGTTTTTTCTTTTCGGTAATTGAAACAAGCAAGGTTTTTAATAACATGTTGAGTTCTTTCGCATCCTTATGCGCGTGTGCATACCGCCGAAACGGCGACTTTTGGCAAGGTTATAGCTGTAACCATCTTGGCGTAAGAATCCAAATCGATCCACAGTCGGCGATGTCTTGCTAGGTTCAAGAAACGCGGAATAGTTACACAGAATCAAAAATTAGCCAAGTTTATCCCCCATTCGTTCTGCTGTTGGCGAGAGGGGGCAAAGCGAATATCACATGTATCATTTGAAGGTAATGAATGATTATGCCTAAAAACCCAATAAGATTGACTAATCCTCTCCAAAGCTGGTGACGTGGGTGCCGCCATGTTGACAACGCTATTTTTCCTACCGTAAACACGTGCACGAGCGCTAAATTCGAAAAACAGCGTACGTAACGCGAACGTACGTAATACTTCGATTTCGAATAGAGTTTCGCGCATGCGCAGTACTAAGGATGCCATTTTATAGCGTTCGCTTTAGCTTTGCGTATGTCTGCGTAAGCTCTACTAAAAGTCTCTAGTATCGTCTCAGCTGGATAGCAAAGCAGACTGAGCTCAAGATGGGGACGGCTGGAACCCTCCCTCGCGTGAACTGAAAGGTGGTCAAAATGCCCACAGACTTGATATTGTGCATATGTACGCAGTGGCGTGTGGGTTTTGCGATAAACACTAGAAAATACGATGGCCTCTGTCACGGCCGCTCGATCGCCCGGCCGCTCCACTGTAGCACTAAACGCGGCTTATAGAGTCCTTTTAATCGGAAGTTGAGTCGCTCGCGTTTACATCAGGCGAGACAGCAAAGTTTAACGTGAGGTGGCAGTTCACTGCGGTCGAAGTGCGAGGCCGTCACGAAGCAGCCAAATGCGGGAATCGTGCTGCTGCAGCGGCACTTCATCCACCCGAGTCCCCGAAAACAGCTTGCACTAAGCAACAAGTGCGAATGCTCTCGCATTTGCACATGATAAGAATTGCTTAGGTGCCCCCGTAGTTTTTAGTTTTTATTTTGCGCTAATTGAATTTATGGTGTCAGCCTAAATGACGTATTGACCAGTACACGAATAGAAATTTAGAAAAGAAGGTTAATGGAATTCAGCACGCAGTTTTATCTGTAACTATAGAAAGCGAAAGTGCGATGGACTTCTCCTAATTGGATGGGCCCACTTAATTTCATTTACTAGTACTAGTAGTCCCTCACATCTAGGGGCTTTAACGGGAGTGGAAAGAAAAGAGTAAAATATCAACAGTAATACTGGTGGAGCAAGAACAGACAAGTGTTGGAAAACATAAGCATACAACAGCTAATGGAAAAATATTCTATGAACACACATATTAACAAAACAAAATTGATCACCTCAGAAACTAGCAAACCGCACGCTACAATAATCCCGAAACAACCTGACCTCTCTGAGCTAGTACGGTACACGAAATCATATCAATGACGCGGGTATTCAGCTAATGCTGCGGACAAAACATCAGAGACCGGAAAAGGGTTCAATCTTTGTAGCTTCGGGGGAAGCACATAACCGTAACGCTGTTTCTTTATGGTCGGCAATGAAATAGACTTACTGTGGTGATGCCTCAAGGTTTGATTGGTTTTAATTTGAAAATAATCTGATTTGTTTATTTTGAGAAAATTCTTCATAATGAGGTAAAATGTTTTCTGTCTTTCATACCTGGGTCTGGATTCTGGCATCGCTAGTTCCGCACTTTTACAGAGTTCTGTTAAAAGATGGTAGCGACGGTATCTATTATAGACAAACCTTGAAGCAAGTCGCTGTATCCTATCAAGTTTAAGACAGTTGGTTGCTTTGTGAGGATCCCATACTACTTTGGCGTATTCAGTTATCGGTCTAACGAGCGTTTTGTGTGCGAGGCATTGAACATCGGGAGTTGCTCTGTACACTGTGCGCCTCAGGTACGATAGTGATTTAGAAGCTTTGAGCCGACGCTTTAAATATGAGAATTCCATCGTAAGTCTGGTGTAAATGCTATGACTTGGTCAAAGAATGTGCGTCGTCTATTTGGAAACAGCTCTCTTCGTCACGGGCTTTATATGTATGTTCTGTGGTCATATGGAAACTGTCCGTGAGCTTGTTGTCCAGCGGGTAGCTTCAACAGTTCGGTAGTGCAGCTTCAGCTGTGCGAACGATCGAGTTGGGTGTGGAAGGGTGTAATCCCTTTAGACACGCCGGTGGCCTTTCGCAGTGCTCCACAGAAAACAAAATGGCGGCTGCCCTGTGGCCTATGTCGAGACCGTCCTTTTGTGGCCCAGAGGTGAGTTTACGAACAAAAGAGATGCTCATTGTTCGAAACACTTCCATAAATCTCCTCTTCTAGGAACAACAGCCAGCACTGCCTTCTGTTGATCTGGAATGTTGACTTCCACGAGAGTGGCTCCCCCGGTTTAAGCTGTGAACAGCCCACGAGGTTCGCTTCCAAGCCAGGTGGGGCTCTTTGGTAGAATCTCTGGAATCTTCGTAGGGGCGTAAGCAATTGATCCTGCCTTTGCGCTCCTGCATGAATGGTACTGTGTGCACCCTGTTTTCGACATGGAGAAATGCAGTTGCTGACTGGCGTTCGTCGCGTCCACATTGTTGCTTGTCATATTGTTGCTTGTCATAGAAAAAATACTCATAAAAATGCATTTGAAGGAATGCCAGTACCTGACAGGCACAAAAGGACGTTCACATAGGTTCTCTGCCATGGATCGTGAAAAGTGCGCAGGCAGAACGCATACTACAAAAAGCGAGCACCCACCAAACACGGGCGCCAGCTTTCAAGTAAAGACGTTCTGGACGCTTCAACTCAGGCGTTGACATCACCCCATGCCCCCACACCGATGGTACTTGCATAAATTAAAGCAAATTATATGGTTATCAGGAAAACCAACGTGCGTGATTGCCGAGCGTGAACAATTACCAAGGAAAGCCGCATGCTGTGCAAAGGCTAATGTGATGCTAACTATAAACTCAAGAACAAAGTCGGAAAGGCTATGTTTGTGTTGGTCTGTGGCTACTTTTGAACTGTGCAGGCACATTGTCTTTTAACTTGTGTAGACGTCATACTCATGCTTCAACAGGTATGCCTACGTTTTCACGTAGCTTAACAGTGGCGACAAGCAAAAGTGGAGTATAGTATTTATATAGTAGTAGTAGTACAAGTACTTTATTTGGCCATAATTTACAGGACGAGCATGTCGACCGCCTGGGCGATCAGAAGTCGCTGTTCTTCCTCCCCTTCAGCGCCAAGCCAGTCGAGCCAGGTGGTGATGGATAAAGAAGGTGGGGGGTAGGAACCCGACTGCCGAGCAGCCGGGCAATAGAAGAGGCAATAGGCCAGGTCCGCATATATACAGGTGCAGTTGGGACAGGAAGGGTCCGATCGATAGCGATAGAGAAAGAGGCGAGACGGGGTGATAACTGCATTCATTTGGATGTGCCGAAGAAGGCGAGCCTCCGGCACCGTGAGCGATGGATGAGGGGGAGGGTAAAGGCGTTTGTCTAGGCGGAGCTCGAGGTAGACCTCTTTTATGGTGCGATGAAGGGTGAGTCTCCCACCGTCCTCCGAGGGCTTGGGCCAGGGGATCAACGGTGCCCGGAAAAGTGTGTCGTGGGCGAGCTGATGGGCCAGCTTATTGCCGTCAATCCCTGAATGCCCAGGGACCCAGCGGAGGAAAACGATGGAAGGCTGCAATCCGAAGACCGCTCGTTCGACCTCCTGTTGGAGAGAAGGGATTAGGGTGCGTTTCTGTATGTGGTGTATAGCGGCTTGTGAGTCTGAATAGACTGTGTACTCTTGAAGTCTATTCAGACTCACAAGCCGCTATATAATAACTTCAGAGAGTTAAAAGCTCAAAGAAGCACATAAAGAAAACAAATGAGCTTGAAGAAAGCGGTATTGTATATGGTGCTGTGGTGGTTTTTCTGCGGTTTTTTTTTGCTTTGTTTTAATTTTTTTGTTTATCACATCACTTCCTGATAATGTGTTTAGAGAAGTTTGCACACATTCGGTGAAAGAACGCTCAACGCCGTAGCTGTCATATAAACATACACAGGCATTATAGCAATACGTGGTTGCGTTCCTAGTCGTTTATACGATGATGTCAAAAACACCTCAGGTCTGTATTTTATTTGGGACGGCTCTTTTTTAAGGTGCCGTCTGATAAACCAGAGTGATTTCGAAGCATCAGCTGCTAGCTTCGTAATGTGCTCGGACCACGTGAGGTTGTTGGTGATATGAATTCCAAGATACCGGTATGAAACAACTTTGGAAAGGGTGGTTGAGTTAAATGATTATGCATAATTGACATTGGTGCGCTTGCGTGTTATCTGCATGTACTTACACTTGGAAACGTTGAGCTGCATTAGCCATGTGGAACACCAATCTTCAAGTCTGCTTAAGTCATTTTGAAAGATTAGCTGGTCTTTTTTAGTGGTTATGCGGCGGTACAAGACGCAGTCGTCTGCGAAAAGACGATTGGTCGATGAGGTGCCTGCAGGAAGGTCATTTATGAAAATTAAGAATAGAAGTGGACCGAGCACCGAGCCCTGTGGGACACCGGACAAAACCTCAGTTGCAGGCGACTGATCATTATCGATAATAGTGTATTGACAACGATCAGTTAGAAAACAACGCAGCCATGTTAAAACCACAGGATCGAGGCATACGCATGAAAGTTTGGCTAGAAGGCGCTGATGGGGTACACGATCAAAAGCTTTTGAGAAGTCCAGGTATATGACATCAGTCTGAAATGACAAATCTAAATTTAGGCTGAGATCGGTAGTGAAATGAAAAAGTTGGGCTCGCATGAATAACGGGATCTGAAACCATGCTGATAGGGGGAAAAGAAGCAGTTGTAATCTAGATGAGAGGCCACGTGCGAATATAAAATGTGCTCTAGTGGCTTGCAGGCAATGCATGTTAAAGAAATCGGATGGTAGTTAGAAGGATCGTACCGCTAACCTGCTTTAAAAACCGGAACTACTCGCCTCATCTTCAAGTCATCTGGAATTTAACCTGTCGCAATCGATTACTCGAATATTAATTGCAAAAACTGGCTTGAGATATCCTCAGTGCATTTCAGTATCTTTGAAGGTATATTATCAGGTCCTGGGGTACTTGAAACCTTAAGCTTATCTATGAGATTTGTAATACCGTTGGCAGTGACAGTAACAGGCCGCATCTGAAAAAATGGAAGCTTTTGTAAGGGGGGGATATTTAAGGAAGGTTCATTGTGAAAATAGAAAAGTGTGAGTTCATTACCGCACTGCGTTGGTCTGATGGAACCTCAGAACCATCATTATCAACTAATGAGATATTGCGTGATGACCTCTCACCTGGAGTTAGAAGTTTCCAGAATTTTTGGGGTTAGAGCATATGATGCTTAGCAGACCTCGATGATAAAAATTCTTTTTTCATTGTCGAAGAAGTTTAGTGTATTCGCGAAGACACGCTAAATACATTTTCCACGGCTGTGGGCAGCCCGAGTGCTTTGCTACACGGACGAGGCATTTCTTTTTCCTTTAAAGTTTTCTTAGTGCATTAGAAAACCATGGTCTGCTTGCGTCACCTCGAATGCATACAAGGGGAACGTATATATCGAGTAGTGATAATAATTTTCTTTTGAATAGCAAGCAATTATCATTAACTCTTCTTGCTGCGGAGCACATACGGAAATGATTGAAGAAGTTGTTTAACTCTGAGATAATACTTGCAATGTTGGCCTTGTTAAGTCACGAATATACTTGACTGATGGTTGACGAGTAGAGACCGGCACAGATAAGTTGAACAATAAGGTGCAATGATCGCTGAAGCCAGCAATGCATGATAATGACTGGATAGAATCGGGCTTGACGTATTAAAGATGAGGTATCGGTCATGAGGTAACTGATTTTGAAACTGAGAGATGCGGGGATACTGAAACATAGGGCATTATGGGGGTACAATAAATATGAAGTACTGAGAGGTATCTGGAAAGGAATAATGGTACCGGGGCTTACTTTCGGGAATGCGGTTTTGTACTTGAGGGCAGAAGTTTAGTCGAGATTAGAAGTAAATCAGAGAGTTGCTGAAAGATTAGCACTGGGTGCCCACGCCAAAACCACAAATGAGGCAGTGCAAGGGTATATGGGCTGGGAATCGTTCGAAGCACGGGAAGCGAAGAGTAAAGTACTGTATGAAGAACGCCCGAGGAAATTGGACGGTAACAGCTGGGCAGCTAAGGCATTTAAATACTTCTACAGAAAGAGCGTTGACTCACAGTGGCGAAACAGAACTAGGAAACTAACCGGCAAGTATGCCAGACACGAAGACGGAGAAAGAAAGATTATTAAATGACTGGTTAAAAACACGTTAAATTCAGTGACAGGTTAAATTCAGTGGAAAAAAAAGTATAGTGTAGAACTATATCGATACTGGAAAAGGTAGATCAGGAAGGAATCGTTTATAACTCGGGAGGCGCTGCCCTAGACTCTTTGAAGCTAGCTCGCGGTATATTAGCAGACGCAGCTACAAAAAGAAATTTAACGAAGAAGATGGCATTTGTGCTGTGTGGTAAACCTGTAGAAACAATTGAACACCTCATACTCAAATCTGATGGTATCCACCCGGATGTCGATGCAGGTACAGTCACTCTTCCTGAGGCCCTATAGGGTTTAGAGTTAACAGTCATATAAATAAACCTCCGGTGGAAGTTAGCAAAAGGCGATTGGAAGATTGGTTGCTCAAAATCACAAGCGTCATAAGGTTAGAAGTGTAGGAAAACGTGTTGGAAAAAACTCACAAATTTTAATAACTGTTTACAACACAGTTAAACAAAAATAAATAAATAAAGCTTAGCATGGTGACAACCGCCACCACCCCACTCCATCCATCCATCCATCCATCCATCCATCCATCCATCCATCCGTCCGTCCGTCCGTCCGTCCGTCCGTCCGTCCGTCCGTCCGTCCGTCCGTCCGTCCGTCCGTCCGTCCGTCCGTCCGTCCGTCCGTCCGTCCGTCCGTCCGGCCGTCCGTCCGTCCATCCATCCATCCATCCATCCATCGCTCTCTTCCTCAGCCCGACCCCCGACTCGACCCGCCCCGAGATCGACCTCTGGCTGCAGCGTCGTTCCACTAGTGTGAATCGGCAGCCGGCGGCGCCCGCTGAAACTTACGCTCGGTGGTTTGCCGCCAAGTTTACGGAGGGTTTTATGCCCCGAAGAAAGCGCGCCCTCTGCAATGGAAGAGTGACATACTTCTTAAAATGTTTCGGTTTTGCACAGAAAAACTTAAAATCGCAAACGCTACGTAAAAGAAGCGCGGATTGCATGAAAACACAGGAGTGGCACGCAACGTAGCTCCGGTTTTGTTATTTTCTCACGTTTTGGCGTGCGTTTTCCTTGAGCCGCGCTCACGGGCCTGGTATATTTATTGCGTCACGCTTCCCTACCGGCAGTCTTGTTTTTTTTTTTCGCTTTTTTACCAGTGTGAGCGCCATTGCGTGTGGCACAGTACTTCGCAGAAGTGATGTAGTTGTGCTGGTGTCAGACAGGCAGATTTAGTGTGACTGCCAGCGGTTGCGTTTCGCCTCGTAAGTGTCACTGTGGGGACAAAAGGCGCTACACTGAGAAGATAAGTGCCGTTCGAAACGTACTTTTTCCAGCAACATACTATGCGTGCGATTTCCCTCCACTAAGTTTATAAGGCACCGCCGATGTGTCTGTCTTCCACGAGCGGCGCTTCACTGGGCAGAGACACGACGAAGTTCGGGACGATACATTAGTTGCTGTGCAAGCATTTTTGAACCCCCGTTGAAGCACACGTACTTTACGCCCTGACCTCCCTCAAGAAAGATAAGGTCTGGTATGCTAGCATTCTTGATTTTAGGATCAAGCGGATTAAGCGCACCGCTGGCAGCGCACTCTCCGCCAGGTGAGTCCACAGATGGTGAGCGCACATATCTTCTCTGGCTATAGATGACACCAGCGCACTTCCGAACCGTTCCCCCCGTGTAAATCACGCCGGCACAGCCCAAGGATTATCGCCGCACAGGAAAGCTGACTGTTCACGCGTGTACCGCGCGAAGAGAGCTTCAGCCAAGTGGAGTGAGCTCGGCGAACTTATTGCTATAGGCTATGATTTTTTCAGCCAATTTCAGTGAAGGAAATCGTGTGACGCTGCTCGAATGACTCTGAAGACCAGTGTAACTCGTTTAAAATAACAGTGTGTCCGTGGGACAGGGCTATTACGGTCCCCAGAATTTAGGAGCTTCAGCGATTAATTTTTTGTACGTTGAAGTGTAAGCTACGAATTAGTCGCTGCCAAAACACTGCAGATCACAGATAGTCAGTGCGGTTAGGCGTGTGCAAGGAGCTTTGAGGGAATGAAGATTTCTTTAGCACTCTAATTATCGGCAGCGCCAGCTTTATACAAAACATAAAAGGGTGGTTATTTGGAAAAGAGGAACCTGTAAGAAAACCTTCGACTAATAATTCGCTGTTCAGTACAAATAAAAAACCTTTTCTTCGTATTCCTGTGAATATCAAGATCTATTGCTCCTCGCCAGGTAAGCACCGCGCAGGTAAGGGAAAGATAGCTAAGGGAAAGATAGCTTTCCCTTACCGCAGGTAAGGGAAAGATAGCTAAGCGCGTATGATATTCTGGGCTATTATATTCCGCTCCATAGATTGACGTAGTACATGTGGTGCTCGGTTTTTACTCCTCAAGAGCAATGAGCTTACGCGGGAGAACACTCGCACTTAGCCAAGTACCAACGTTACTTGGCCGACAATGGCGTACCTTTATCTAGTTTGGCCAGGTAATTAATACTTGCTGCTACATTTAAATGCTGGACATTATGTGAATCCTAAAACGTTTTGGCAGTTCTCTGGGGCAAAATTTTCTCGCTGTTGCAAAGCGGTGGATGCGCAATAACCCTAAAGTTTAACGGTAATAAAAATATACTAACGTCATACGGAACCGATTAACATAGCGAGAAGAAAAACTTTATTATGCAAATAGAGGGCATAAAATGGCCCGTTCAAACTGCTGACGACAATATACAATCGTGGGGCGGCTGCATCCGCTCGTATGGACGGCAGCGACCTGTTCGTTGGGGTCTGAAACGGCACTTAACGCCAATGCTTCTTTGTTTGAGATTATCGCCGCGCGGCAAAGAACCTGCATTGCCGATGACCGACGGAGGATGCCATGATCCAGCATTAAGTACTGAATTTAAACAATGCTTGCCTTCGTTGGAGAGTATAGGAGGCATACATGGAAATCGGAGCTCTCTGAAACCGCCAAACAAAAACCGCCACGAGGAATGTCTGCCGTTCGCGCGCACGTAAACACTGCTGGATGATGCGAGCGGGCATCCGTCACGGCGGCGTGATTCCAACAAGTTCGAAATTTTCACTGCGGCGCGCCGCCCAATCGCTCAGTCGCTTGCATGTGAACCAGCCTTATTGGGTTAATGTACACAGGGCTGATGGCGTTGACCGATTGTCGTGAATTAGTAGTTAACCCCCTTTCACTGAGGCACATGCCAGTCACCTGGGATTTCGCGCTGTACTCGCCGACGACTACTTATGGCAGTGCCAAAGACAACATCAAGTGGAGCATGGACCTTCTTCCTTTTCCTGCACAGCCTCTGCTGTACTGCAACTGCGACGTCATGAGAACCGGCCGAAGCCAACTGTGTTATCGCCACTGCTTTCCTGACTTGCACGGCAACGAACCCCGAACAATGGCTCGCAATTAAGTTAAAAATCGCGCCTCTGGCTCCAAATTAGTGAACCCGGAATGCGTCGGATAGGCATCGAAACTTCACTTCTCTAATGAATCTTTGGTGCAGTGTCACTTTTTTCTCGCTAATTCTCTACCCCACCAGGCATATCTCCGCCAAACTGTTCACAAGATAGCTAAGCGGGCGAGTTAGTGATACATTATGCAAAAAACAGCGCGTCTTCCTTTCGTCCCTGTTTGTTCGCGCTGTTTTTTGCAAAATGTTCACGTTGTGATCAGTGCAGGTGCTGTAGACTGTACGCGGGTAAGGCGCGGGTGCACTCTCTCTATGGAAAGGAGCTCGCGGGTTTCTAAGCCCCCTACTCCAGCATAGACGTCTCTGTAGTGGAAACAACGGCATGTCAGAGGGGCATTTCGTGGCTGGCAAAATCATCCATTTTCGCTTCTCAGCCGGTTTCGCATGTCTCAAGCGTTCCCCAACCGTCGTTCTTCTCCCAATCAGAGCCGAGTCAGTACGCGTCACACCTAGTCGCATCTCCTGCACCACGCTGCTGAAACTCGCATATTTCAATCAGAAAAGCGCACCGAAGGGGAGCGACATAACTACAAAGCGATACAAAAAAAGGAGGGGGCGAAGCAGGGCACATAACGAGACTTTCCCCGAAACAAGATTAGTATGGAATTTTCGTTTGCAAACCCGTAACACGGCCGCTTGATGGAAAGCGTAAAGCGAGGAACCGGCTAGGGTGCCTGGATGCGCGCCTCGCCCCTGATCGCGCGCATCCAGGCACGCTAGAGCGGGCAGCCAAGTCGCGCCGCCGACTAGGGTGCCTCGATGCCTGCCCGCCGCGCCGCGGCGCGGCGGGCAGGCATCGAGGCACCCTACCGCCGACTAAAGTCACTGGAACTCTGGAAGTACCGCAACCAGCGGGCGGCGCGCAGGCAACATTGGAGTGTTGTTGCCAGAGGTGGTCCAGCGCGGCGCGGCGGGCAGGCATCGAGGCACCCTACCGCCGACTAAAGTCACTGGAACTCTGGAAGTACCGCAACCAGCGGGCGGCGCGCAGGCAACATTGGAGTGTTGTTGCCAGAGGTGGTCCAGCGCGGCGAGCGCGTCGTCTGCTAGGCGAAGAAAGTCTCCCTTGCGGCGGCCTTGTTCATCAGTTTTGCGCAAAAATTAATGAAAGTATTCATGATTGAGAGCTTAGATGAAGTGAGGGTTTCGAAAACCTTGAAAGCGTCGCACGACAGCTGCGCAGCCTCTCGTATTCTTGAGCCCATGGGTGTGAGCTAACAACGCAAGAAGCAGGCTCGCAAATGCATGTTTTCGGGACCCGGAAAACTTTAAAGCCGGCAGGCTGCGTACTTACCAGCGGTATATAACAAAACGTTTAGTAAATCGGTTCACCTGGAAGTCTGCTGCATATAAAACGTTCCCTTTACGCTTACTGTTTCCTGCCGCCTGTTCTTCCCTCCGTGTGGTCAGTAGCCGGTCGGAGGCTTGTGGGAGGCAGTTGGGCGACCCTAAAGTCGACGAGCTCTCCGAAATCTCGTAAAGCAACGTCTCCGAAGACATTTATAGCTGTCACGCTCACACAGATCGACATACGACGCACAGAGACACGCACACGCACGCACACAGACACACGCGGTGCACAAAGACACGCGCGCACACAGATACGCACGCAGACACACGCACTGACAGAGACACGCATGCACAGACACACGCACGCACACAGACACACGCGGTGCACAAAGACACGCGCGCACACATACGCACGCAGACACACGCACGCACACAGACACACGCGGTGCACAGATACGCACGCAGACACATGCACTGACAGAGACACGCATACACAGACACAGGCACACACACACACGCACGCACACAGACACACACGCACACAGATGCGATACTGAACGTGCTACTTCGTAAAACACGCAGTCCAACCCCATCGGAAGCACTGCGCCCCGTCGGCTCCTAGAGCGAGTGGATCATCTATGGAGGCGCCTAATCACGTGATCGCAACTGGCCAATAGGCGGCGCGGCGGCGAAGAGAAAACAGCTGCGGTACTTTCAGAGTTCCAGTGACTTTACCGCCGACAATGCGCGAGCGCGACCTGGCGGAGTTTACAGTCGCGACCGCTGTTTTCAGTGAGGGCGCCACTGTTCGGGGACATGTCGCCCCATAGAGAAAGGAAAGAACTCCACTCCTCTATGAGTCGCCCGGCTCCTGGGAGGGAACTCCTGAAGCGCTCCTTGTTTCGTCGTGTCAGAGCACGTTAGCCTCGTGTAAGGCCGAGTTTGCCTCATGTTCCTCGCGTCTGCAGTGCTTTTTTTGGACTTTCTGTAGTGCGCGTGAGTGAACAGGATTGCCTGGCGCCTGCGGTCCTGTATTTGGACTTTTTGGTGTGCCCGTCAATATGTGTTTGCCTGGTGTCTGCCGTGCAAGCTTTGGGCTTTTTGTGCGCGTGTGTGTGGCAGTCAGTGACGTATACGGGGCACGATGCCGCGCAATCGCTGTGTGCCACTGTGCGTCAACAACTCCAGAAAGCACCCAACTGTGCGATGTCACGAGTTCCCATGCGAACTACAGCGTCGAGAAGCGTGGCTGAAAAATATCCCTCGCCAAGGACTGTCAGGGAAAGGAAGCAAATGGGAGCCAAGCGACGGTCTCTGGTATGTTCCTTGAATTTTACAGAGAATGACTTCAGAAAGGAAGGTGAAGGGCAGTGTTGTAAGCGTTACCGAAAAAAAGTTACCAAATAAGTTACCTGTTACACTAAAAAAAGAACGTGTTACCGCCCTACGTTACCTACAAAAAAGGTAACGCGTTACCGTTACCGAAAAAAAGTATCGCACGTTACTTTGCCGTTACTTCAAGTCCATAAATTTTAATCAATGCGTCTTCGCAGTAAGAACTCAAGATAAAAATTTTATAAAGCTCATATTTCACATAATTCCAACTTCACAAAGAAAACATAGTTGAACTCAACAAATTTACTGAATTCTGGTGTGCTTCTGCTTAAGAAATTACGCGGAAATTGTGAAGCAATAAAGAAATGCTTAAATGGCATAGTTCCGGAAAAATATATTTGCGCTCATGAACAATTTTTTTTCACTTGAACCTGCATAATTACCGCAATAATGCGAGTGTTTATGTCAAGCTGTTCAAGGTCAGCCTCGCTCGCTTAGGAACTCAAAACAAGAAACGTAGCTGCAGTTGCAGATAGAATTAAGCAAAATTTATTTTGGAAACAGTGTTGATAAAGGAAGACAGCTTTCTAGTAGTTACAACTTGCTGTTGAATTTAAGCAACAGCTGCATTTCAAAGCTGTCATCGGACAGCTTGCCTCGCTTCTTAGTGAATACGTCCACACCTACGCGAAATATGCGCTCGACGGACGCACTGGATGGTGCTCCTGTATTCACTTTCAGGAAGAGCTCAAGAAGTTCTGTGCAATTTTTCCCAGAATTCACCATTTGCGGAAACCTGTAACTCGTCTGAAAGGCTTGTTTTCCAACCAACAGATCTCAGACCCCGACGACACGCTCATATTCTTCAAGCGAATGAAAACTCCGGATGGTCGCACTCTGCTTGCAACAGAGTCTAGGCAGGAAAAGGAAAGAGGCCGTCCTTTGTCGCAGTGCTGTGGGGAGTGGGTCGTTCCTTGTTCTGGCTAGGGGACAAAGGGGGAAGGGGTGTGACTATTAAGGAATAAAGTTGGAGCGACAGTGTTGTTGAGCACAAAATTTTTAGAAAGTTTAGTATAAGGTAGTTTACTACTGCCGGCGCAGGAACAACGGCCCATTTCCTTCTATTTTTTCTCTACTTCGGTGCTACAGCCGGTTGACTGCAATCCCATTTTCTGTGCTGTACCATTGTACTCTTTCGACTGCACTCTTGGGGCCATCTTGAGGCAAACTGGCGATATTCCCGAGTTTACTCAGAAGAGGGAACTGCTTCCACAAAGAATGCGAGAGTGTCGCCTGGGAACAAGACCTTTTGGTTGGAAAACAAGCTTACAGAGAAAAGGACTCAAAGATTTCCGCAAATGGTCCATTGGGGGCTCGGCATGCGTCCACTTTTTAGAGAGTTGTGTGTGTGAGGGGTTTGGGGGTGAAGAAAAGTGGGTGAATGCGTGTTCGTGCTTTTTTTTTCATTTGAGTGCGTCGTCAAGGGCAGGGGTTTTCTGGCATGCATGCGAGCCGCAACAAGGCTCGTCGAGAGCGCCTGTAGATTTTGTTGATTTGCAACATCGTTTTCGGCGTTTTTTTTTCTGAAAAAGAGGCGGAGGGGGACAACTGAAATAAAAAGTAACCGGTAACGTGACACCTCCCGTTACCCAAATATGTTAACGTAAGTACGTTACCCGTTACAATTCCGAAATGGTAACGAGTACGTTACTAAGTTACCGGGAAAAGTAACGCGTTACCGGTAACGCCGTTACTTGTAACGCGATACCGACAACACTGGTGAAGGGATGTTCTCTGTCTGTGTATGGTTCCTTCCTTTTTCGTATGACCATGCAATAAGTATCAAGCTGCTGGTTGAAGTACTTTCTGGTTCTCTTCTCGCCTGCAGCTGCGCTTATAAATGTTCCATATTTTCACCTATATTGATTGTTTTTTTCTTTTTTTCTAAATTGCAACAACTTACAACGTGTGTGTGTGTGTGTGTGCGTGCGTGCGTGCGCGCGTGTGTGTGCGCGCGTGTGTGTGCCGGGTGTTTCAGCGAACACTGAAAAATTTTCAAAAATAGGCCTTTCGGGGTAAAAATATGGCTTTTGCGGCATCGTATTACCAGTGTGGGCGGACGCCAGAAAACCGGGGAACCGTCTTAGGTAAGCTGGTTAACTAAATTTTAATAACGAACTGTTTATCTAGTAGAGTTAGGTGCCTAGTGGGAATTAGAGACTTGTAGCCGGTCGCAATAGCCATATCAGTTTTTAGGATTCTGAAGACGAGATTACCCTCGTCTCTGTGGCTCGACAAAATCTGGCTGCATCGTGCGAAAATAGATGCACTTTCTGAAGAATGCAGGTAAAGCAACCCCTCCAGTGCACATAACTAGTTGAAAAAGCCAAATTTTGTCGAGCCACAGCTACGGGGGTAATCGCGTTATCGAAATTCTATAAAGTACGGCTATTACTAATGACCGGCTACTAATCTCCAATTGCCACTAGATGCGTAACACTATTAGTTAAAAGTTAATTATTAAAAATTAGTTAACCAGCTTGATGCGTAAGATGATTAACCGGTTTTCTCGTGTCTGCCAACACTGGTAATACTATGCCATAAAGGCCATACTTTTACCCCTTTACCCCAAAAATCTTATTTTCTAAAATTGTTGAGTGTCCGCTGAAACACCCGGTACACACACACACACACACACACACACACACACACACACACACACACACACACACACACACACACACACACACATATATATATATATATATATATATATAATACCTCCACCGCGTGTAAGGGAAGACTTCACGTAAGACGTTTTTTCTAGCCCTCTGCCAGAGACATGTTCCAAGCGAACAGCCCCAAGCGATGACGATGGGAATCTTCAGGTGAAAGAGAATGAAGTCGCAGATAGAGAGGCGACGAAGGCGAATATATATATATATATATATATATATGTGTGTGTGTGTGTGTGTGTGTGTGTGTGTGTGTGTGTGTGTGTGTGTGTGTGTGTGTGTGTGTGTGTGTGTGTGTGTGTGTGTGTGTGTGTGTGTGTGTGTGTGTGTGTGTGTGTGTGTGTGTGTGTGTGTGTGTGTGTGTGTGTGTGTGTGTGTGTGTGTGTGTGTGTGGTTCTCATGTGCGACCCTCATGGGGTTTTGCTTCCTTCGGCCATCGCAGTGCCATTTTTTGTCTTTATTTATTCTTTTTTCTACTCCTGTAAAGAAGGAGCTTTCCATATGGTCTTCATATGCAAACTCATCTGGTCTTGGGGTCCGCGTGCCACCGTGTGGAGACACTTACCTCAGCCGCAACCTGTGTGTCCTCGTGTTTTCTTCTGGAGTCGCGCGGGGCCACACAGAGGCGGCTAGAGGCGATACTTACGCACACAATTGGCAGGCACTTAAGTCCCTTCTTTTGTTAACCACCCCCACGCCATTTTTTTCCCAACTAGTCGCGTGCCCGCCCGGGCCCACTTCACTCTTTCACCTCTTTCACGCGGCGCCTTTGCTGGCGCATCTTAGTGTTTGGGTTTCGTGTCTTGGCTGTGTTCCTCTTTCCCCTTTGATTTTTCCCATTTTTCTTTTTAAAGCCGTGTGTTTGCCATGTTCACTGCTATAAGAAGACCCTTCCATGCACTGTATGATCATTCTTGAAAAAGACCAGTCCCTGGTCGAAACGTTGAATAAATCCGTTAAGTTTTTCAATGTGACTTCCCCAACTTCTTATATAAATGTATATATACGTATATGCGTGTTGAGATCAGCCTTCAGGCGTGTTCAGATAAGAACGGTAATCGAGGTCCCATGACCATTTCTTGTTTTCAATAAAATTTTTATATGTGATGGGCAAACGTGTCCACACAAAGTAATGAACCTTAGTTTGGCAAGAAACATCGTAGTTTTCTTGGAAAAAAAAATCGTTTTTCACAAGAGGTGGAGAATGTCGTTTTTGCCACTTCGCGAAGTTGCAACTTTGAAGCCCCATTGCATGCACAATAAATTGTCTCCGCACATAATAATTTTTTCAGATACTCTGCAACTTGTACTATACGAAAAAAAAATAAAAGTGTTTTTTGCTATGTCAACCTTTTCAGTAAAAAATCGCAAACTTCGCTTCTGGGCCTAGGCGGTGCAAAAAAGGCAATTTTCAGGGCAGCCTTAGGGCACGATGCGCAAAGATCTCATCAGAGATTCTTTTTCTCAGTATTTTTATGCTGCTTTTTCTCACTTCAGGCAAGTTCTGTAGCTCTAGATTGACATATATTTTTCAATATGTCCTCAAAATTGGCCGCAGTTCAAAAAACGTCAGAAAAGTCGCAACTTTGACTTGTATTTTAAAAAAAAACATCATCATCGAATTTTGTTAAAATTTCCCTCAATAATCCTCAATACTTGATAATTATAAGGCACCAGAAAAGTGTTGCATTATATTGTTTTAAATTACAAAAATAAACACAAAACTAAGTGAGTTCATGTTTTTGTTATCTAGAATTGCTTATTACGGCATCTTAGATATAGTAGCTGTCAGAAATTTTATTTAGCACTCGCTGAACGTGGTTACATTTCATTTACCACAATATTCGAACCATTCTTATTGCTTGTAGGGCTTCTATTCGCTTGTTAGCGGAGTTCTTAATGCGTCAAAGTGGGAATAAATTAGCTATTTCGTCTGACGTCTCAAGAACTGGCCGGTGGAGGTCAAACGTTTTTTGTATTCTCTAATTTGTTCATTTTAAGGTCCATTGGTATGTAATCTATTCAATAAAATTATTAGATCTTTTCTCGATGCTTAGAAAAAATTTACGCATAAAAATTAATATTAATGTGTTTCTGAAGCCCACGTTCCCGAACCTGCATCTATTTACATCTGTGTTCAATGGCTCTACAGGGCACTGCCAGAAGATAAAACGTCGTCTTCTGAGGGGAACAATTTATCTGCAAGGTTTTTAAACAGAAGGCGTTTTAATCAGGAGGCAATTTATAAATGGGATGCCACTTCATGTGCAGACTGCAATTCAGAAAGTCGTGACAAGAAATAAACAGCAGCAGTTGATTTCGGTTTGCGCGCAGTGTATTGTCCAGCACGAAGCACAAATCAGATCACAGTCTCTTCCATTCCGAAGCAGCGGTGGAGGCAATGTAGGATGGACTGCCTTCATTTGACTGAATGTACTTCCACATGTGGAGCGTCTGAACTCCAGGCACTTTCTTTGCTGTTTTCCATTCTTCCGTCTTCATTTCGCGAAAGTCTGCAAGCCCCCTCTGTGGGAGCTCCAGAATGGTGATGCTCTTTAGCCTTCCTTGAATTGCGTCTAGGAAGCCGCTGGCTGTTTGTGTGGCCTCAGTTGCAGGCTTCCGCAAATTGTGGTGTGATGCTCGATGTTTCACTAGCCCACCAACGCCGTCGCAAGCATCCGTGTCCTGTGGCCGAAAACATCTATTTCGTCTCTTGACATTCACTGCGTTGTAGCTCATGAAACTGATATTTGTACTTGAAGTGAGCGGGAGCGCCGTCGCTCACATATGTTACCTTGGTGTAGTGGGCGCGTTGTCTTCAAGGTCTGGTTTGATTTTCGACAGAGCCAAGCAAGCATGAGCTGAATCGTGAGACATGTCGTGATATATTGTGATATATTTTCTTTACGTGGCAACGCAGGTAAACACGGTCATGTGCTTTTTCTGCCAATGGTACGCTTGTACTGGGTCTGGTAGCACAACTGTCCAGTTTTCGGCGAAATCAAGATGCGAAACAATTGCACCCCACTTGCAGCTGTGTTCTTCTTCATGTATTGCCCTTTTTTTTCATTTATTTACCCTAAAGGCCCACCTGGGCATTACATAGGGGGGGAACATCACGAAAGAAATACAAAGATCAAAATACAATGCATAAATTCAAAGAACACAATACAAATACAAAGATATACAAAGAACAAAGGACGACAGGTAAATCAAAAGGTAAATCTTACATACCTACTCTGCCCCACTATCTTTTAGTCTTGAAAGAAACTGGTCGCGATCAATAGTGTTAACTACAGAATGGGGGAGGGCATTCCATTCTCTTATCGCCAGGTAAAGAAACGAGAATCTGACTGCGTCAGTTCGCGCAAATGGAGGTTCGACTTTTTTATTGTGGTCAAGTCGATGAAATGTGCGCATGGCAGGCCTAATTAGTGGTGCGGAGTAGGGTGTGGGGTCAAAATATAATTTATGAAAAAAGGCAAGGCGTGATATCCTACGTCTCCTTTCCAACGTAGGAAGGTTAAGGTTCTCTTTTATTACGGTCACGCTTGAGAAACGCGAGTACTGACGCGCGATGAATCGACTGGCCCTGTTTTGCAGTGTTTCTAATTTGTTAATAAGGTACTGTTGATGAGGACACCAAATGAATGACGCATATTCGAGCTTCGGTCTGCTCAGCGTGGTGTAAGCAATTAGTCGTGTACCTATGTTAGCTTTGAAAAGTGCCCGACGAATAAAACCTAAAATTTTATATGTGTCAGTCAGAACGTGATTAATATGAGTGCTCCAGGAGAGAGTAGGGGTTAAATACACTCCTAAGTATTTGAAAGATGTAACAAACTCTATTTCAGTATTACTGATGGTGCAGGTGTTTGGCAAAACGTGACAGCGGGTACTAAAACGCGTTAACTTAGTTTTTCTTGTGTTAATGATCATTTGCCATTCAGAGCACCACCTACCTAATTCAGTCAAATCATTCTGTAACATTACACAGTCAGTGAGATTAGAGATTGGACGGTAAATTACACAATCATCGGTGAACAATCTGATTGATGATGTAATGCTCGATGCAATATCGTTTATGTATATTAAAAATAATGTTGGTCCAAGCACAGATCCTTGGGGGACAGCAGATTTGACAGACTGAGGAGAGGATTTAATGTCATTAATAATGACTGACTAAAATCGGTTGTGGAGGTACTCTTCTACCCAGTTAATAACTTTATTATTTATGTTAACGCTGTTCATTTTATATATCAGGCGATTATGGGGCACACGGTCAAACGCCTTTGCAAAATCGATGAAAAAGCATCAGTTTGCATTAATTGTTCTAGATTGCAGTGAAGGTCTGTAGTCAGTTCGAACAGCTGGGATTCACAAGAACGCCCGCGCTGAAATCCATGCTGGTTCGGAAGAAGGATATGATTCTCAGTTATATGTTTCATTATGTGTGATGATATAACATGTTCTAATAATTTACAAACAACTGATGTCAAAGATATGGGCCTATAGTTAGTCAGGTTATCTTTATCCCCTGCTTTAAATATGGGTAAAACATGAGCAAGCTTCCAATCATCGGGAATCTCGGCCGTATCAAGTGACTGCTGAAAGATGTGTGCTAGGATACGTGATGTATACGTTTTTGTAATTTTTAGAAGTTTTGTGCTGATTTCATCGGGGCCTGGGCTCGAAAAAGTAGGCAAACGTTCAATAGCCCTCTCTATGCCCTCCGCATGTATATCTGTACAGGGCATTGTGCATTCAGTGCTAGATACATGTTCAAAAATGGATAAAGGCTTTTCTTGTTCAAAAATGCTGCAGAAAAATGAGTTAAAATAATCGCACATATCAACTGGGTCTATTGAGGTACCATCTGCAGAAACTAAGGGCGGGAGCTCCTTTTTTGATGCAGGAGAAATCACTTTCCAAAACTTTTTTGGGTTGTTTTTCAAGAAGTTCGGCATGTCATAGTTGAAGAACTTATCTTTCGCTTCCTCAATTTTTTCCTTGCATGTCTTTGAAAAGCACAGATACGCGGTCCAGTCTAAGAGAGCTTCAGTGCGTTTAGCTTTCGCATACAGGCGTTTCTTTTTGTTTAGACATCGTTTGATATCTCTCGTGAACCATTCATTGTTCCCCGCCGTTGAAAGCCACTTTTTAGGAATGTATTTCTCCTCCAGATTTTTCAACATATCACGGAAAAGTAACCAGTTTTCAGAGACACTTCAGTTAGAATAGGTACACTCAAAGAAATCACAGTACGTATCAAGGTCGTTATTAATACTGTTCAAGTCTGCTTTAGCAAAATCATAAATCAGTTTTTTAGATACAGATACTTTTGGAATGGATGACTGGAACACACAGTGAACAACTCGGTGGTCACTGATACATTCAAGTACAGTTACAGAGGCACGTTCAGGGTGAGTTGTGCAAATTAAATCAAGAATGGCGTCACCCCTTGTCGGAGAAGAAACAAGCTGCGTCAGTTGAAATAGATGCAACAAATCGAGAAAATCAGTGGAACCACGGGGCGGACTAGAATCAGCAACTGAAACAGATGGCCAACTGATGCATGGAAAGTTGAAGTCACCTGCCAGGATAATAGGCGAGTTCATGTACTTGTTTTGAACATGCGTTAAAACATCGTTTAACTCCTCTCCACATAACAGATGATGGTGTTCTTAACCTGCTGCTAAACCTAGACATAAAGAAAACAAGTAGTCCAGACGACATCCCAAATCAGTTCCTTAAACGATATGCAGAATGGTGCAGTAAATATCTCGGTATCATTTTTCGTAAGTCTTTATCAAATTCGAAGCTACCCGACGACTGGAAAAAAGCAAAGGTTCTACCCATTCATAAATCCGGAGATACAAACTCACCCTCCAACTATCGACCGATTTCACTTACCAGTACGTCGTGCAAAATCATGGAGCACATCGTAGCAAAACACTTAAAGCACTTTCTGGAGACCGAAAACTTATTGTCACCCCATCAACATGGCTTTCGTCGTGGCTTATCAACTGTCACCCAACTAACAGAGGTTGTGCATGACCTAGCTCTTAGTATTGACGACTGCAGTCAAACAGATATAATACTACTAGACTTCTCTAAAGCATTTGACAGTGTCAGCCACAACAAACTAATATCTAAACTACGCATCATAATTGGAGATGGCCAAGTGTTACACTGGATCACAGACTTTTTGACGAACCGCTCACAATTTGTAACTTTCGAACACGTTCAATCAAGGCCAGTTCCCATTACATCAGGAGTCCCGCAGGGATCTGTTCTAGGACCAGGTTTGTTTTTAGGTTTCATCAATGATATTACCAACAATATTGACTGTAACATAAAACTTTTCGCTGATGATTGCATTCTGTACAAAACGATAAAAAATTCTGAAGACTACCTCATGCTAAGCAGCTCTCTTCACAAAATTGTTGAATGGTGTAACACCTGGCAGATGACGTTAAACAATAAAAAATCCGTTTGCATGACAGTCACCAGGAAAAAAACAGCCATATAACTATGACTACAGTATCAATGATTAAACGCTTTCAAGGGTCTCTGAACATAAATACCTAGGGTTAACTTTAACTTCTGACCTAAGATGGGACGCGCATATCGCCAATGTTACATCTGCTGCCTTGCGAAAGCTGTTCTTCCTTAGAAGATGCTTACGTTTGGCCCCTCAAAATACCAAGCTTTTTGCCTACACTACCCTCGTAAGGCCAATCTTGGAATACGCAAGCACTGTTTGGTTCCCGCATTCTATCACTAACATCACTCGGCTTGAGAGAGTGCGACGAAAAGCTTTAAGGTTCATTCATAACAAATACAAACCCTCTGACTCCCCTACCGATCTTGCAGCATCATCTGGCCTTCCATCACTATTATCTAGGGCAAAAGAATTCCGCTTGAAGTTTTTATATCAATTATTACACAACACCTACAGTATAGACGTGTCTAAATATGCATTCTTCTCACAGTCACGGCAATCCCGGCACAAGCATGCGCACACGCTGACTGAATGCTCATGCCGAACGAACACACTCAAGCATTCTTTCTTTCCTTTAGCCATCAGCGAATGGAATCAGCTCGATCCATCGATTACCATGTCGGACTCACTATCTTCCTTCACCTCAAGATTAGTAGAATGTAACAAGAATCAGTAAAATATCAAAAGTCCTACATTTTACCAGATACTGCCGAACAGCTACTTATTGATATTTCTTGACATGTTATCTTTAAAGGTGCACTGAAGAGGATTCTGAACATTTCTTTTTGCCGCGGGAACTCGATCCACACGTTCCTAGCACATTCTTAGAAACAGTGACTTATTGCCCTGTGTGGCCGATTTCTCCAATTAAAACGAATTAACGTCCGGCTCCCGCCTTTTTTTTTGAATTCTGCCTCGTACGGTGGGCGGAGTCGACCAACGCGTGGAGCGCCTTTCACCCAGTCCCGTGGAGGCTTTGCTTTCGCTTTATTTTGTTTTTTTAGGTTTCCATGAATAAATAGTTTCATTCGCAGATAATACAGCCGCAAAATAAGCCCGAAGAAATAAAAATACGCGCGGACTATTTGCTACTACGGACTACTACGTATTACTCCGCCGATGGCAGAGCGGCAAGCCGCCGCGGGACTGGGTGAAAGGCGCTCCACGCGTTGGTCGACTCCGCCCATCGTACGAGGCAGAATTCAAAAAAGAAAGGCGGGAGCCGGACGTTAATTCGATTTAATTGGGGAAATCGGCCACACAGGGCAGTAAATCGCAGTTTCTAAGAAAGCTCGGAACGTGTAGATCGAGTTCCCGCGGCAAAAAGACAAGTTCAGATTCCTCTTCAGTGCACCTTTAAGGATGATTGCAAGCCTATTGCCACCCGTTACCTTCCTTTTCGCTTTCTTCTAGTTTATATTGCAAAATACTTCAAATACTAGCATGCTTGCTGGAATGAACGACTCCTGCTGTACTTGATTTCTTTTTGTTTAAGTTCTGAATTTTCAAGTTATTGTTTGCTAACCTGCCTACTAGCAGTTATGTAACACTTATGTAAGAGTTCTAATTTTTGTTGATCTGCTTGTAATTTATCTGTATTGTACTCTATATTGTACTGATGCCCACCTGCTACGGTCTCTTACTGAGACTGGCAGTATTGTAAATAAATAAATAAATAAATAAATAAACTCTGCAGCAAAGTCAATGGAATAATCTGGTGGCCTGTAACATACGCCGATAACTACTGTGAAGTACGGCAAAGAGCAAGAAACCCACAAAATTTCAAGTGCACTATCTACAATGATAAGTGTTGTATGTATGTCTTTTCGCACAGCAATCATGACACCACCGCCTCTTTTGTCTGCTCGGTCTTTACGAAAGACGGAAAACGAGTTTGAAAGTTGAAGCTCTGAACTATCAATTTCAGGAGTTAACCACGTTTCTGTACCAACAAATGCGTCTGCTGTGCAAGTATAGATGAAGGAGGCAAGCTGGTCTTGCTTATTTAATATGCTTCTAAAATTTGCTAAGATGAAAGAAAACGGGGCTGTTTTAACAGCCTGTTGCCGAGCTGTAGCTTGTCATGGTTGGCTGCTTTGGTTGGCGATGGCTGGTGAAATTGCGGAGCGCATAAACAGACCCTGCCACTCACGGGGTCATATCGGTGCTGCTTCTTCGAGAGAATAAGTTTGTCAAAAGAATACCTGGCTTTTTCGTTTGGTTCACGGTTTGCACGGGCGAAATCTCGAAGTTTTTTCCGGGCAAATTGGATCCGAGGTGAAAAGTCTTCTTCAATGTAAACTTTGGGGTCAGTAACGTCTTTGAGCTTAGAAGCATTATCAAGAATCATGCGTTTAGTTTTGTAGTTGAGGAATTTAACAATTATGGGGCGGTTGTGGTCTTCTTTCCGAGCACCAATGCGATGGGCGCGCTCAATGTCATTAATCTGTAAGTCAAGATGCTTACTGCAAAATTCGACGATAAGTGACTCTGAGGCCTCGTAGCTTTCCTTTTCTTTTTCGGGTAACCCCTTGAATATTAAGTTCTTTCGGCGCATACGGTTGTTCATGTCATCCACAAGGTTAACCACGCTGGTTTTATCGTCACAAGAACGGCAAGAGCCAGTACGTCTGTTTTCATGTCGTCAACTGCGTCCTTAACATTCGAGACAGTTTCTGAACTATTTTCCAATTCTTCCAAAGTAGACTCAATCTTCGAAAGACGTTTCTTGATGACCGTTATACCGGATGACATATCCTTCATTTTACCTATTAGTTCTTTTTGAAATTTCTCTTGCGATGACGCAGCATTTTTCAAAGCATCAAGGACTTGATCATACTGGTCGGGACCCGGGTTCATCTCGACATCTTCACAACAGATTAGAAGGTAAGACAAACAGAAATATACCACGACAAGCTTCCCTTCAGGGCAGTACCTAGTTTAAAGCAAAGCAGTCGCATGGTAATGCGACGTCTCAACTTGCCGAGACAGTACCCAGTACCCTCTGGCTGAAGCAGCCGATACGCGCGCGGTATGTCGCAATGTCAACACCCATTTCAAAACGTGCACACATCGAGAAGCGTCACTCATGCATTGGGATTTGCGGCAAGGACTTAGAAGGAAATGTATTCGGGTACAGTGTTTCCACTCACCTAGAACAGTGAAGGCACAGTTTAGTCAAGCGCACCGTAGCCGCAAATCCCAAGGAGCCACGATTTTCGAATGCTTTTGTAGCGGTACAGCCGATGCAGGTGTCGCTAGTCGGTCAAAACTGGGCGCAGTGCGCTGTCCCGATGCGTCGTTGTAGTTTCCACGGATGACTGCGGCGATGAAGGCAGGCGATACAATGGCAACGATAACACCACCACCGCTGTAGCACGTGAATCACGATGAGCAGGATGGTCCGTCGAGGCATCAACTAGAACAGTGAAGGCACAGTTTAGTCAAGCGCACCGTAGCCGCAAATCCACGGCTACTTGCTTGCACAGATCTAATATAGTTGTGGGGAATCCATTTCATGGCCGTTCTTTGAAATTCTCTCATAAATGATGAAGCGGTCAGAGTTTTTTAACTAGCTCATTGTATTCCCATGTAGCAATCAACACCTCATCCTCGCTGCTCATTTCAAAATTTTCCAAAGTGAAAATGCTATTGTGTGGACAGTGCTCCCAATTCCTGAGGAAACATGACGCAGTGGGTTCTTGGCATACGCAGAGACTCTGCATATCCTCAGGAGAAGGCGACCTTCCGGACGCGCCTTCCAGTCCCACGAGGCACCACTGAAAGTTTGCACAGCACACGCAAACACACACCTGCCACTGTGGCGAGCATTTCACCCACTTAGGACGCAAGATGAATTTTGTGAGGCTAACCTTGGAGGCAGGGTGAGGTAGCGTGTAGAGGCGGTATGCTTCTCGCAAGGGCCGCGTCATGAAGAGTTTAAGTACATGTTCCTTCTCTCCCTCCTTTTCGATTCTCACAACATCCTTTTTGTTCGGAGTCTATCTACAGCAGTCGAGTGCATCCATGGTGTAATATTCTAAAACGGCGGTAATGTCTTCCTGTTGTAGTTTACATCTTGTAAATCTCTCCTGTGTTGACCATACGCCTTCTTCATCCGCCATCTTCTTTATTTTTGGATAACGTACCTCGTTGCCTCTGGAATAACTTCCTGCGCATATTTCACGGTTACGTTGCGTGGTAGCAGTGTCAGCAGCTGGCAACGCTCTTCCATGTAGGCTTCATGTTGGTTGTCTTCCCAGCTGCTGCATTGGGCACACTTTTCTTCTGAGGCACGCGAAGTCTCTGGGATATTATATGCAGCCTGTATCCCAGATCGGATTTTCGTCAGCATAGCTCTTGCCACCTCTTCCCGCGTTCGCTTTGCATAGGAAAGTCTGAGGTGCTTTTTTAGAGTGCTCGGTGGCTTTAGCGGCGACATTTCGGAGGTAAGGCTGACACTGGAGTTTAAATCTTGCACCATTTCTTCCCCAGGGCGAAATTCTTCGAATGTTTCGGTTGACTCTCCCTGCATATTATTTATGTGTTCCTTGAACCGCGGTAACAATTCTGACAGATGACGTCACTTTCTCCTACTCGGAGAGCTTCTTCGGGAAGTATAACTTTTTTGAGAGCAGCGACATTGAGTGTCTTTTCACTGCGAAAATTACACCCTTTTTCCATTCGCTGTTTGTGCCTTTTTGAGTAGTCGGCACAAAACGTTCGCCGCGGAAATTTCTTCATGAATGCAAAAGATCAGCGCTTCCGAAGATTGTCACGGGACAGAAGAGCAGGTGACAGATGCAGGGCTCAGGGCTGCTTTTCCAAAAAGAGGAGATGTACAGACGGATGGATTTTTAACACAGGCTGCGCACTCGACACTGATGCTGTTTCGGTCTGGCGTACGAGCCCTCCAGCGCTGAGAAAACAGTTGAGTACAGAAAACGACCCCACCGTCTACCAGGCGTGCAAAACGACACGCGAAGCTCGAGACCCGAATAATATCCGCTCACCGCTACGACGGGCTGTCTCGGTCAAAGGTCGAAGACAGACATAACTGCCAGGCGTTCGGGAAAGCGATGCGTTGCGATGGAAAGACGATAGTGGTGGCTAAAACCTGGGTGCAGTGGCGGCAAACATGGTGCTATCAAATTCGGGATCGCGCCTGGCGTTATGTAGCTGTAGGAGCGGCTGCTAAGCGCGGTTCATCCCTGGAGCGGCGGTAGCTCGGTAAAGGCATCTTGAGATTAGCGACGGGTGCATTAAATGTTTGCATAAACTACCACTAAACACGTCACTCCAAAATAACGTGCTAAAATATGCTTAGAGAGTCCCACTGTTAGAAGAGTACGAAAGCGAATAGGAGCTTTAAACCGTTGATTATGAGAGAGAAAAACACTTACAAATTACAGTTTTGAACTCAGCAACTGTTGCGTTTGAAATTTACCCACATGCAACCAATACTAAATCCAGCTTCTGACGATTGCGCGTCCTATAAGAGGGAATACTCAGGCTTCGTAGGGATTGAAATCGTGAATACTGTTTTGTATTTATTTTCATACTTTAAAACAATATAATGCAATACATTTTTAGTGTGTTATAATTTTGAAATAATGAGGATTGTTCAGGGAAATTTTAATGCAAATCGATTATGTTTTTTTTATATTCGAGTCAAAGTTGTCAATTTTTTGACATTTTGGAACTTCCGCCAATTTTGAGGCCATATTGAAAAATATCTGTCAAATCTAGATCTGCAGAACTTGCCTGAGGTGATAAAAAGTAGCCGAAAAATACTGAGAAAATATTCAATGGGGATACCTTTACCCATCTTGCCCTATGGTTGCCCTGAAAAGTGCTTTTTTTTTCTTCTGAAGCGAAGTTTCAAATTTTTTACTCGGAAGGTTGACAGAGCAAAAAACCATTTTTTTTTATTTTTGCTTATAGTACAAATTTCAAAGACTTTCACAAAAAATGCTGATGTGCGGAAAAATTTTATTCTGCATGCAATGAGGCTTCAAGCTTGCAACTTTTCGAAGTGGCAAAAACGACATTCTCCACCTCTTGTGAAAAACGATTTTTTTTTTTCCGAGAAAACTACGAAGTTTCTTGCAAAACTAAGGTTCATTCCTTTGTGTGGACACATTTACCCATCACATATAGAAATTTCATTGAAAACGAAAAATGGTCTTTGGACCTCGATTACCATTCTTTTCTGAACACGCCGTATAATATATGAGCCAATATTCTACGTGACGCATTAACGCAACATCCTGAGGCACAGCCGCTCGCCCGGTCGAGCATCGTATAAACAGACGTTATGGATAGCGTTCAAGCATACACTAGAAGGGGGATTCTCACCTGCTGCAGGGATTTGTGACGTAATCGGCGCTTTCAATGATAACTTAGAAATGCAGTGTTCAATGAGCAACTAGGAAGTGCACTCTTTACGCCCTCAGTCAGCACCGGGCGTAACGACGCAGCTATCGCGGCGTTACCCTGCGAGCACTGGCATCGCGGCGGGTGCATGGATAAAGCCCATCAATAAACTAAACGTAACGACATCTCCTCCTTCCTCCTCCCGTGCCGGCGCTCCTTCCCTCGGCATCTCCCCTGGGTGCCGACGGTGGCGGCACCCAGGGGGGTGGAAGCTAGCACACGCTCCCAACACTCGCCCTTTGGTGCTCAGTAGACCGCGAGTGCGTTTTCTGCCTTGTCTTCGTTCGAAATGAGATCGCGACATAGAAGATTAAAGAATTAGTTACTCAAATAACTGCCGCCAGCAGCGTTGGATTCATTTATCGAAACCTTTTGCGCGGCAATCGATTTGATTGCGGTGCAGGCGGTGGGGGTGGCGTGCGCAGCTGAGGATATCCTCACAGTGTTGTTTCCCAACGCTCGCGCTTTGGCGCGCATGTGGACCGCGCGCCCGTATCAGCTGTTCGCATTTTCTGCCTTCGATTCAGTTGCAATGAGATCATGGTATGGGAGAATAAAAAATTTATAGTTATCCAAACAACTGCCCCGACCCATGTTGCATTGCTCTATCGGAAGTTTTTGTACTGCGATCGCTTTGATTGCTGTGCACGCACACGGTGGAAATGGCATGCGCGAGCGAGCTCGCGGCACAGCAGTGAACATCCTTGGAGTGTTGTTTTTCTACCAGCGTCTTTTGCCCAATCTTACTCGAAAATTAACTCCGCCAAGAGGAAGCGGTGCGACATACGACTAGACGTCCAGCCTGGTTTTTATATGGACGGATAGCGGTGTAATGCTGCTATAATATATTCTGCTCTCAAAGGCGCGTTTGCTCGTGCAATCGGCTGTGCCTAGGCGCCTACTCATCTCAGTTTCAATTTTTATTAGTGCACCAAAACTTAGCGATTATTTCAGAATTACTACACGCCTCGGACACCTCGCAGGCTAACTTTAAAAGGACGAGACTGACGGTAGTCCCTTACTTTCCGTTTGCAAACAGCTGAATGCGATGCCCTAGTTGCACACTGTAACACGATTGTGACCAGAAAAATTTTGATGTAAGGTTAATTGTTTGGGCTGAGTAACAGCAATCAAAAACGGCTTTTAACCGCTGCTTCGCACGCGGCTACAGCGCTGCATGACTCACTAGAACGTTGTTTGTTTAAGTGATTGTCATGTGCAACACTAATGTGTACTAATGTGTACTAATTTGTGCAACACGGCTTCGCCAGGACGCGGAAGCTTATGCCTTATGCTTATGCTTATGGCTTGGAAAGGTCCAAAGAATGAGCCTAAAAATTCTGGCGCCTCTCGCCACGGGGCGCCACCGGCGTCCACCGTGTTCGGCTGTGCGCACACTGAGCTCCAGCAAAATAACGCCTACGTCAAGGATCCTTACCTGGGATCGCAACCAACCTTTCTGCAGCAGTCCTACGCTATCCCCACTTGGTAATCGAAATGCCAAGTTTTCCGCTATTTCCTGGTCCACCAGCATCTCGCTGCCGCCTACGCCGGATGCGCTGAGCTAGGTCTACATATGCACCGCCGGGGCCACGCCCCCTACGCTCGTCAACATGTTCGCTGCCAGCACGACGGGGAGCTCGCCTAGCCATTCGACAGGCCAGGCATTGCCGACGCCACCAATGGCCGCCCCTACCAACCTCGAACCGCCACGGTGCTCTTCGGCTCTCCTGCAGCAGTAACAGCCGAGGGCAGGAAACTGCACGAACATTTCAATCACGATCCAACAAGCGACGTCCGTCGACTCCCCGTGATGCGGCGACCAGCACCGTCACCTCCGCAGCTACCCCCAAGCTTCTAGGATGCAATGACAGACTTCACCTAGCCACCAGGTGAGCTTTCCATCTCCCACTTCCATCGCGCCCCTAACTCGTTCCTTTTTATACTCGTCTTACACTCAAGCCCTTCCTCGCCCCTTTCACTCTCACCCCCCTCTCCTCTATCTACCGAGAGCGCTTTCACTAACATCCAACAATCCCTTGCACCCATTCTGCTGGCCCTACAACATCTGACGGCTCACGTCGAACAACTAGAGCAGCATCTCCTCTCCTTCACGTCCTTTGCCCAGTCCTCTCCTGACACCGACTCCAATGCGCCCCCTCGAAAGCGCGCCACTGTCCCCCAGTGCCTAATCTCGATACAATGGAGGAAGACCGCCATTATGCGTCGTATCATGCAATATCCTAATTATTTGGCAGTGGAATTGCCGCGGTTTTTGCCGCAAGAAAAGTGCCCTCCTGTAACGCATGCGGATTACAGGCATGAACCTAGACGTTATGGCACTTCAAGAAAGGCACAGTACCTTTTCTCTTCGAGATTACGGCCACTTTACTCAGCCAAGGATTGTCATGAAGAGAAAAGGGCATCAAACGTCCCCGCCACTGCCGACTTTAACGGTCACTTACCAGCGGTGCACCATCGCCACCATTCAAGAGGACTCATTCCACCTCCACTCAGAGGTGAAGGAGCATGTCCACGCACACTCTACCTATCAGAGCCATCTTGTCACGATTTCACTGCTGCTGGACTCCCTCCGCCTCTAAAACCAGCATCCCATGCACCTTTAAACTGGGCTCTCACTGCCTCTCATACCTCTACTGCTTTCGGCATTTCTGGTGACACGGGGATACGACCGTACCTCAGCCTCAGGACAAAAACTCTACCGCTTCACCAGCGTTCATCATCTCACCCTCCTGAATGATACGTCCGTCCGTGCCGACATGCGTGCTGTGGGGCACAATCTGACATACACTCCGATCTTTCGTGGATTCGCAGAGATTCGAGGAATAATGTTGGCGATACGATGGAGAGCGATCACGGTATTTTTCAATACTCTTTACTTCCCACCAAGCCTCTCAGCCACCCGGACCACTTTTTTTTACCTCCTACTACGCTTAAGTGGGCCAAAGCTCGGCCAGCCTTCGACTCCTCTTTTCCCATGAGACATACCCGGGTTTTAATGCTACTCCTGCAGCTTTTTTTTTGTGTGTGTGACGCAGAAGGACCAAGCACATCGCTGAAATCGCTCAGTGCGGCCAGCAATGCTAGCGCCTTAAAAACCACAAGGATGTTCGCAGACGGAGGAGCCGGGGTGCACGGTCAGCCAAGCCAGCACACAAATTTTTTTTTAACGTTGCGTTGCGTCGCAAGTCGCGACGTCACAGCGTTGAAGCTTATTCCCACGTGACGTCGCCACTCGTGAGGAAACGCACAAACGGCCAACAGCTCGTGACGAGCGCGAAATGTCGGCGCGATGGAAGAACGCAAATATCACGCGGACTGATTCGAGGGCAGCGCGCAGTTGTTTCAGAGCCTTAACGGAGCGGCAGTTAAGTCGCTTTCGATAAGTAAACAAAAAGTACGTCCGCGACGACACAGTCGTCGTTGTAAACGGCGTGCAGCGCGCGGCTGGCTGACTGATCGCATCGCCGCCGCGGAGCATCGCCGCCGCTTCGGGCTGGCGGCGATGCTCCGAAAACTGAAACTACGCGGCCAGACTCTGTATCGGCCTACCGCCGGGGGCCTGCCGATCGTCGAAAGATCTGCAGTTGCGGGCATGTCAGAGGGACGCCAATGAGCAATGTAGCATGCAGTTCAGGCCTTGGGACGAATATCTGGGTGATCGGTTAGTCGAGTACGTTATCTTAGCGCGAAGCGGCACCACTTTTTGGGAACCCGTCCGAATTTCTTTTCTTTTTCTTTATTTTTTTCTCACTATACCGTGAAAAAAGGAGCCAAGGGAAAAGCCGTTCAAGCACGGCTTGAGATGCCCTTGGCCCCACTTATCAGGCACTGGCAGCAGCGAGAACAGCACAAAAAACAATGTTCTAGGACGCAGCCATCTCAGTCAGTATAAAGCAAAATGTACAAGAATAAAAATTGAATTGTAGCTAGTGCACAAACATACAACTGATCAAAATAAACTACATTACACTGCACCATTATCACGTGGTACACAAGAGAGTAAGATTCAGCGGATGGACATGGCGATGAGATCAGAAAGTTGTAGTTTATAAATGTCGATACCTTGATTTATATATTCATTTAACATATGTGGCAGCAGTTCATGCAGCATTTGTCGACCGTAATTAGTCCGGCAGGTAGATATTTTCCAAAGTGAGGCAGACCTTGTGGTGTACGCTGAATCGGCTAAGCTTAGTCTGGCAATTTCGCTAAGGGTATTGTTTCCGAGCTTTTGACTAATATTATAGTGTCGTGATAACCTAAACCTATATAGCTCACTAACTCTGGGCATATTGAACTGGTTAAAAACTGAGATGTAGATTGCAGGTATGGTACGTTAGCAATAACGGGTAGAAATTTCTTTTGTGTTATTAGTAACTTCTTTAGATTACCCGCTGTGGTTGTGCCCCATACTAGAAATGAATAATTTAGGTAGGATGCGAACAGAGACCTGTATATGATTAACTTAACGCTCTCAGGTAAAAGGCACCTGTTTCGATTTACTATGGCTATCGTACTGCTCAGTCTGTTCAGCACAAAATTTACGTGGTCATCCCACTGCAAGTGTTCGGGAAAATGTACTCCAAGAACTTTAACGCACTGCATAATTTCAGTCTTCGAAGATTAAAATATTACGTCAGTAACTATGGCGGCCTGTTTACCTCTAGGTTGAAAAATTATTGCTTTTGTTTTGTAGCATTAACCTTTAGGTGGTTATTTCTCGTCCAGATATCTAACGCTCACAGGACATCGTTTGCTTTTACAATTGCGTCATTTATATTTGGAGAGGCAGTAAATATACTGGTGCCATCAGCGTAAAGAATAAATTTAGTTTGTGACGCTATATTAACCAGATCATTTTTATATGGAATGAAAAGCAAAGGGCCCAAAATGCTACCCTGAGGGACGCCGGATATGATTTGCTTCTTGCTCGATACGAAAGTTTTTAGAGAAAAAAACTGACACCTATGTGAAAGATAGATTTTTAATAAAGTAAGTGGAAGCCCACGGATGCCATGGTGCTCAAATTTTTCGAAGAGAATATTATGATTGATATAATCAAACGTCTGAGTAAAGTCAACAAATACGCCTACAACGAATTGTTTTATCTGGAAATTGTGCAAAATATACTCTTTTTGATCCAGTAGTGCAAATTCTGTAGATCGGTTGTTTTCAAAAACCGTGCTGGGAGGTTGTTATAATGCCCGGTTTATTGCAAAATGAATACAAACGCTTATGAATTATTTTTTCCAGGCGTTTAGAAAACACGGGAATGATTGATATCGACCTATAGTTGTTGGCTTCATGCCTCGAACCCTTTTTATAGACAGGTATTACACGTGCTATTTGCATTTCGGACGGAAATATACGCAAAGATACGGAAAGATTGTAGATATAGGCAAGTACGGGGCTTATTATATCAATAACATATTTAATCGCCTTAATGTGCACACCGTTTGCATCGCAAGCGTGAGAGTACTTGAGGCTTAAAAATATAGACTGCACTTCGTTTGTATCTGTGGGTTCTAAGAAGAATGAACCCGTATTTGCCTGACCTTATACATTATAAGCAACCTGCGATACAACGTTAAAATATCTACGAACAAAATAATCATTCAATGTATCTACCATAGTGTAAGGTCGTCGCTTGCACCCGCTTGTCCGCGTTTCTTTTGCTTGTGTTTTTTATACAGTTACACCCCGAGCCGCTTCGCCGGGATGCCGGGCGTCCCGGGCGGGGAGGAAACTTTTGTTCGTTTGTTTGTCTTTTGTATACTGTTTGGAGTTCTGTTCCGCACAGCGGCACCCCCGAGCCGCGTCGGCGGGGCGCCGCGCGCCTTCGGGGGCGGTACTTTTGTTTGTCTTTTGTTTGTCGTGCGGAGCGGGCCCCCTGATTGCTTAAGCGAGACCACGGTGTGTGAGCGAGACGGACCGCGTGTTCATCACCCGCATTTTGAGGTGTTTGTTTCCGCGGGTGGACTCGCACGTGGCGTGGAGTGAGCATTCAGGGTTGCCAGGTTTGGCTACTTAGCGCCAAATTGGCTACTTTTGAGAGCTCTTGGCCAGGGTTGCCAGATTGGGCTATTAATAGCCAAATTGGGCGACTTTTTGTCCGAGTTGGCGTCAGAAATTTCGTTTTGGCTATGTGGCTACTTTTTGGCTACATCTTTTTCATGCGTGAAAAAAAAGGTTAATGTAGTTATAACGTGCTCTGTTACAATTATACAGTGACAGAAATAAAAGGCTTGCTGGAATCAAAATGCAGGCTATAGCAGGGTAAAGAAATTGAGCGCGTCTGCTACAAAATGACAATTTGTAAACGCTGTGTTCGAGAAAACTGATGTGTTTCAGGCGGTCAAGAATCATGGCCTTTCGATTTCTTTCATAAAGAGTGGACACTACATGAAAGTTGCCCCCGGAAACACTTCACGGCCTATAGATTGCACTCCATCCACGAACTAACGCCACCCGAGCACGCGCGCCACCGAACATAGACTGCTGCCGTCTGCACATGTGAGCGTTCTCCCATTGACGGTGCACCGCGGGTGACCATGGTACCAGAATAGAGGGAAAACACTAAGAGAACTTAAGTCTCCCTACATGGTGCGAATGTGTAAGCATTAAATGCTACTGTTTCGCTTCTGTTGCCTGGTTTCGTGATCCTCACATGTTAACCGTTAACCGTAGACTAGTGGTTTGGGCGTCCGCTTCGGCTGCGGTAGGTGGCTGGTTGGAAACCCATCGCCAGGCATGTCCTTTTCTTTTATAGTTTATTCTGGTTCTGCGGACACATTCTGCTCAAGATACGCATGAGGCAAGTAATGCGTACGCATTAATAAGGTCTTTTTCTGTTTCTTCCTATTCTCATGGTGGACACACGCAAGAGCTTACGCTTTTTCTGCAGCCTCAAGCGGCACACGTGCAGCCCTCGAGATTCATTGCGAGCGACGCGAGAGCGCCGTGTCTGTTGCGTAATTTGCATGCACTGATGCGGAGCCATGGAGCCATATCCTTCGGCGCTGCGCGGAACCCACTGTAACTAACGAAGGCGGCGAAAGTTAGTGGCATGACATGGCATTAGATCTGTCGCTACGAGAACTGTCAGAATGGACAAGTGGGTCGTATACATCCATAACTACAAAAAGATATGAAAAAAGGAGCCGTAATTCAAGGGCAATATGTTTTTCTCATTATTGTGAACGTGCTGTTAGACTGAAGATAAAATTGACATAGATTATCATGTAATGGCATATATCCTTGACTTATTCTGGGCTCATGCATATCGTAGAATGTAGCTTCAAGAAGGCGCATGCTAGATGCTTTGAGGTGACGCTCTCAGTGAGAACCTTTCTCTTAAAGCATAAAATTGAAATATGAGGCTGCGTAAGTATACAGCAAGGTATTTTCAATGTCGATGTGTCTAATCTGCGCGCGAACATTTAAAAGGTGAAATATTCCTAAACTAGAGCTGCGATTGCGTTATAAAAATGGCTGTGGCTTAGCTTGGTTAAGCCTGGTAATTGCGAAGCAAGGCGGCATCTGACAGGCTTGACGAGAGGAGCGAACCAACGTTGGTGCCTACCAGCCTCGCGCTGCGACGCCGCGAGATGGGGCCCCGTTTTTTTTTTACACAGATGCTATGATGTCACTCCGCGCGTGGCGCCCGTGGTGAGAGGAGCGGGAGTTAGGCCGCCGTTGGTGCCTACCAGCCTCGCGCTGCGACGGCGCGAGATGGGGCCCCGTTATTTTACACAGATGGTATGACGTCATGCCAAAGGTCAAGTGGTGCCTACCACCGCCTCGCGCTAGAACCGGCTGAGGTGGTAGCTAAAGTAGTATTGCTTCGCAATAATAGCGCCGCCGTTCTTTTCAGCGTGCAGACTGGCTGTCGTCATCAGCCTCAGGTGATATGGCCTACTGCCGCGCCTGCGAAGTGGAACTGCGGCCCCATCTTTAGGACCTGGTTGGCGCACCTGGTTAGCCTCACTGGTTAGCTCGCATGACGGGAGCGAAACGTAACAACGGAAAGAACACGCCGTGCGCACCTCCTCAGACATCATGTGCGGGAAAGAAATCTAATATGTAAATATTCCTGCCGAAAATTAATTCAATATGCTTAAGAAATGTCACAAAAACAAATATTTTGGGCTACGCAAAAATTTTGCTTTTGGCTACGTTTGGGCTACTACGGAGACCAATTTGGCTACCTGAGGTCGGAGCCATCTGGCAACCCTGCTCTTGGCGACAAAAGTTTGAGCTTGGCTACTTGGCTACTTTTTGGCTACTTTTGAAGTGCTATTTGTGAACACGATTATCCTGTTGTACCTGCCTTGTTGTCGATAACTGGGGAACAATTTAGCGGGGTTAGGCCAAATGCGAATTATTTCAGCAGGCACTTCGGTTTTCACTTCGGTTTCGGTTCGAGGCTCGGTTTTACACGTCAAGCAGGGTTCAGACAAAGATCGGCGACTTAATCAGACTTGAGCTCCGTCTTAAGGGCATGACGAGATAGCTTTAATGGGTTAATGCCCAGATACGTGGAATTGGTCATTCTCTACATTTACTGATCGCTGAGAGTCCTACCACTCCTGGCGCCGTGGTGCAGTGGTTAAGCAATGCGCTACTGCCCTGCGATGGCAGGTGCTGCCATTGGTGGGGCTTGTGCCCAGGTTGCTCTTCCCAAGCAACCAGTCTCAACCAGCCAGTAATTTAACTTTCTTCAAGCCACGGTGGAGAGAGTACTGGTAATCTGGTAGGCAGGGCTTCACTCCTAGAGTTGCACGTACGCCTTCACGTAGGACTCACAAGGGCTTCACTTAGGGCTTCACTTTGTTTACCCATCACGAAATTGCGACATGTCCCCTATAATGCTCACGCATTAATAACTATCACTGCGTCAAAAGAAAACAAAGTATTTGCTCTGCCGAAGAGAAAATGATTTGTTCTGGTCACTTTTCAAGTCATGTCATAAATATCTTTTATGCTTCAAAGTCATTTACAAGCACTGTTGCCCCATAGGTTGCCCTCTGTCTTTAAACTGTAAATTTTCTGCCTCTGGTGACGTTTCTGTGGTGTCTTGGCGCCAATTCAGGCTACTTTTGGGACCGTGGCCGTAGATTGGCTACTTTTTGGCTACTTTTATCATTTTCGTGGCTATTTTTTCAGATTAGGACCTGTCAACCCTGTGAGCATTGAGTGTGCTACTGGTTTTGTCGGGTCTTCTTCTAGCACCAACATGTAAGGCGCCGTGCGCCGCTCCGCGCATGTACGGGGCTCCGGACGCCTTCGACAAACCACACCCCGCACATCAGTTAGGTGCCTGGGTTTGCGTTGTTTTTCTTTGCCGTATGTCGCAGCCACTGGTCGTAAATTTGCGCTTCTCCGCGGGGATGGGTTTCCTAACCTTGCGGACCAAGGCCCAGACGCGCCGGCGCCCAAGCCCCGTCCGCGGTACATGGATTCCCCGAAACCGGGGGAAAACGTCCTTGGGAATATGAGAGCGCTGAACGAATATATGTTTTTGTGGAAGAAACCCAGCCACGGCCGCGAGCTCTGAGCGGGCGGCAGTTGAGGTCGGAGCTGGGTAGGAGACGGACTTCCTCCCGCATGCTCGCTTAGGACGACGGACTGTCCTAAGCGCAGGGGCGGCCCAGCTCAGTTTTTCTTTTCCATGCTGCTGTCATCATTATAACTGTACTGTACCTTTTTGTTGTAGCCAAGTGTTAATTAAATAAGTGTTCTCAGTTTATCCGGCCAATTCGAGAGGTTCATTGGGCGAAGCAGGGAAACGGGACCTACTAAGAAGAAAGAAGAAACAACAAGTAACAACAGAACAACAGCCAAAAAGTTTTACTCATAGCTTGCCCAGTAATTGTTTGATCCTGGTGGATAATTTCTTTAACAGCTTGCTTTCCTGAATTCCATCCCATTAGTGAATTTAATTTATTCCAAAGTACATCTGTGCCTGAACAGGATGAGAAAATTCGCAGATAGTACATATGCCTCGCACTCTTCAGCTCCTAACTTAACGCGTTGCGAAAGCTTTTAAAGGCACGAAGGTCAGCTTCATTTTTGGTCCGTATAAACTTCTTATAAAGGGAATCTTTTCTATCAATTTTCTTAAGATGCGCTCGAGTAATCCATGGCCTAAGATCATCTTTAACACTCTAACTATGCTTCTGGACAAAGTGCTTTTTATAAATAGGAACAAATTGTTGCAAGAAGGTCTCAAGCGATTTCTGGGTGTGTTTCAGTTAGGACAGTATTCCAACATATCTGGCAGATTTCTACTCGAAAAGCATCCAGGGCGGCTTGAGTCACAAGTTGATATATTATAGGTGTATCGGCGTTCGTAATATTACGACTCTTTGTTTGAACACTACAGCATACGGGCATGTGGTCACTCGCAGAATAAGTAAGAACACAGCTCTTTACCGATGAAGTGCCATAATTGCTTGTAAACAAATCAATCAAATAAACAAACCGATGCCAGCCCCTGTGCGTCCGAATAAACGAGCTCCCGATGCCAGTGTCTTATAGGGACGTTTGCCGGGACTGTTGCGGCATTCCGGATTATCCGAATTAACGGGGGCTGAGGAGTAGCAATAAACGTTTATTTAGTTTGGTCGAATTAACCATGTCCTACTGTACAGTGTTCCCGCTGCTGCTACTTTCACAGATGGTATACATAATCCTCTCTCGTGGCGGCGCAAGGTTACCACCTGCAGCGGTGCGTTTTTTTTTTTTTTGCTACAGAATTTGAAATGTTTATCGCAAATAAATTTATTTTCCGTAAGATTTCCGGCATGATTCGCAAAATCGTAATATGGGTCAAAATTCGTACATTTTACGGCAAAATAGGAAGAGTTGGCAGGTATGCCTTTAGTAGTAGCCATACCAAGGCTTTACAGTTTCGAAAAAGGATTACCCTCAGCGCTGTGGGTGAACAGAAGGCCATCTCACTCCTGTTCCGAAAAGCGCACGTATTTGGCGGGCGCAAAGCAACGCCTACTAGCAGGCGTCACACCGTGGCTCCGAGTCACGTGTCCTATGCCCCGTGTGGGTTGGAGCAGTGAGAAGCTGCAAGAACCCAGCACGGGCTGAAAAGAGGTTTTTGCGATGCAAATGCGGCGCAGGCTTATCATAGCGGGATCCGCATCCGCAAACCGCCAGTGCACACGCGCTGACTTGTCCCGACACGCAGGCGTGCGCGCAGCTTACCGTACCTGAGGTCCTCGTGGCGATCTACGCGTGCAAAGTGGCTCCTCCCGGAAGCGGTTCGCGGTAGATTGTTCCAAAATGGCGAATCACGCCCTTCCGTGTCCCTCCCTCGTGGCCCACCCCGCTCGCAACCTGTTCGGTTGCGCACGCGCAGAGCGTCGGGTGGGCACAGGCGGTGCCACTGCACGTGCGCAGCTGGCGTCCAGTAAACCGGTATACGTCTGCGCTAATACGTTTCCCCGATGCTAAATCCCTCAGGCTAGACAAGTGGGTCCGCGGCACTGCGTTGCGTCATGCAAGGCTTAGGGAGCGAAGCGCGGTGGCGCCGTTTAACAGTCATCCCACGCCAAGCGTCCCAGACCGAAAGAGCGACTACCACCGATTCTTTTGGAAAAGAAGAAAAAAATGGCCTAATTGGCGATTATAAGAATGGAGTTTCAGGGAAGTATTTTTCTCGAAAAAATTATTCGCGCACGCGAGCGGTTTTTGAAGTTTCCACGAAGAAGGAAAAGGTGGTTGCAGAGGGAGAGAGAGATAAAAACGCTTAAGGCATGAAATGGTTGGGCGGACCCTCATTCGAGAGAGGACGCTACGTACAATTTGTCGTTCTCTGTAAATGATTGGCACGCCGACCAGCCGCCGTGTTGGAGTGCACCGAGGGTAGAATAAAACCTCTTTCCCGAAGTGAGTAATGAAGGCCGCCAACCGGGCTCGTGAAATGCCCGGACAGGTGCTTTGACCTTGCTGGACCCATCGTGGCGGAATATCTCATCCGACGACCGTTTACCCTTTTATTGCTCCGCTCAGAAAATGTTAAAAAAAACATAAAAGAAAGAGAGAGGGTGCCCTGACCAGCAACACTTTGCCAGGGTTAACTCCAATTCAAGATAAATGAAAAAGAAGTGAATGCTCCAAAAAATAAATAATAATTTACCGAGAAAAAGAGAGTAGTAAAAAAAAAATGAAAACTCAGAAGAAGAAACAAAACGCACATCACAGTGAATGTTAGTCGCAGGCAGACAGCCAAAGTACAGCTGCAGTCCGCGAAATAAATAAAAAAATGAGAAAACCAGTTACAGTATTGTCATGGTCACAGTAACAGTCCAAACAAAGCACCGAGTGCCGGCCACAACGAAACTCCGAAAAGTAAAAACATAATCAAAACAAAGCAAGACAAAACCTAAGCTACAACACAGTCAAGGACACAGTCGAAGTCACAGAGATGCTAAAGCGCCTATGCCCAACAAAGGAGCACGGAGCCCTCCTCCGTGCAGGGCGTGGGGAAGAGAAATTAGAGGAAAGATAGAGATCAGCGTAAATAATTAGGAATTGTGTTACTTATGAGGTGAACCATTTGAAGGAGAAGAGCATCGTTCGCCATTTATTTTTCAACAAAAAAATCGCACAAAATTGTAGTGCAAATAAAATGAAAAAAAAACGTTGTTTCTATTTCTTTCTCTTTTTTTAATATACGGAGGTCCGTCCGCAAAGCACAAACCTGAGGAAAATGGACATGCTTAGCGGCAAGGCGTCGTCATTGCGGAGCCACTGCAGCGTGCCCTGCTGCTGCGTAGCCGGCGGCGGCTGCTCTGGATGAGCGTCGGCGTCCTCTGCCGTGCGTGTAGTGGCGAGCATTTCTTCACTCGTCAAGCACGGGCTCTCAATGGCAAAGCGGTGCAGAAGGCCCTCGGGAAAACAGCTCAAGGTCTCCATCCCTCTGCAAGCACGATCTTGCTGCAGAAGTTACCTCCCGCAGCCGACTGCCGAGACACCGGATCAGACGTGCGGCTGCGCTGCGATGCTACATGGAGTCAACGCCTCTTCCAAGCGCGGGCATTTCCAGGCGAGTAGACACGAGCCACACGCACACTGTCAAGCGCTGAAACAAATTTGGGCGGCTGAAGCGAACGGCACCGCTCACACGAGCACTGCCGAAGAAATACACGCCATTCGTGTTTAAGGCGTCTGCGACTGCCTGCATGGTGGACTGCCCTTTTTAATACCCGCAGCACCTTGAATTAGCCTTTCTCTCTACCGGCTTTTTACCCGCGTGTGTGTGTGTGTGTGTGTGTGTGTGTGTGTGTGTGTGTGTGTGTGTGTGTGTGTGTGTGTGTGTGTGTGTGTGTGTGTGTGTGTGTGTGTGTGTGTGTGTGTGTGTGTGTGTGTGTGTGTGTGTGTGTGTGTGTGTGTGTGTGTGTGTGTGTGTGTGTGTGTGTGTGTGTGTGTGTGTGTGTGTGTGTGTGTGTGTGTGTGTGTGTGTGTGTGTGTGTGTGTGTGTGTGTGTGTGTGTGTGTGTGTGTGTGTGTGTGTGTGTGTGTGTGTGTGTGTGTGTGTGTGTGTGTGTGTGTGTGTGTGTGTGTGTGTGTGTGTGTGTGTGTGTGTGTGTGTGTGTGTGTGTGTGTGTGTGTGTGTGTGTGTGTGTGTGTGTGTGTGTGTGTGTGTGTGTGTGTGTGTGTGTGTGTGTGTGTGTGTGTGTGTGTGTGTGTGTGTGTGTGTGTGTGTGTGTGTGTGTGTGTGTGTGTGTGTGTGTGTGTGTGTGTGTGTGTGTGTGTGTGTGTGTGTGTGTGTGTGTGTGTGTGTGTGTGTGTGTGTGTGTGTGTGTGTGTGTGTGTGTGTGTGTGTGTGTGTGTGTGTGTGTGTGTGTGTGTGTGTGTGTGTGTGTGTGTGTGTGTGTGTGTGTGTGTGTGTGTGTGTGTGTGTGTGTGTGTGTGTGTGTGTGTGTGTGTGTGTGTGTGTGTGTGAATCCACCATTTTCATGCCTCCTTGCAAGTCAACTGCGGTGGCTGGGAGCCCAGTTAGCTTAGCCTTCAGTCGATCAAAATTAGCCGCGTATTACGAAAAATCTTTGTATGTAATCGTTCGGCAACTATTTCTCGTAAACTGGAACTTGGGCACTCAGTTCCAGGATTTCTTGCGTGTCACTGCACTGAAGTGAGGCGATATGGGCGACTGAGTTATCAGGTCCGGCAACGCTTTAGCACTGGTTAGCAGCATCGTTTTTCAAAGTCTGTGCTTGCATAAGTTTCCTCGTCATCAAAGGCTTATGGGGGTTTAACGTCCCATAACGACTCAGGCTATGAGGGACGCCGTAGTGAAGGACTCCGGAAATTTCGATCACGTGGGGTTCTTTAACGGGCACTGGCATCGCATCGTACACGGACGTCTAGGATATCGCCTCCATCGAAATTCGACTGCCGCGGTCGGTATCGAACCCGCGTCTTTCAGGTCAGCAGCCGGGCGCCATAACCACTGAGCAACCGCGGCGGCCTCCTCATAAAAGATATAATTTAACCTTTCCGTTTTGTTTTTTCGTGCCGTATCTTTTTATGATATGACGGAGTGGTGCCACACAGAAACATGCGACAACTTAAAAGGCATCTCCAGAGTTTTTTATACCTGCTTCCCTTAGTCTCTCAGCTTGTTCACTGAAGCTCTTGTTAATCATATGGTCACACGATTTTGATAACGTCGACGACAAAAATGAAATAATTCACAATTCGCCAGATTACATGGCTCGGAAATCAGAAGGTGATATCTTGGAATGCGCACCATGGAGGTTTACCATTCACCCTGCAGTTCTGACCTGGGCCCCACGGATTCTATGTCCTTCATAACCAGAAGAAATTTCGGCGCGGGCGACGATTTCCTTATGGTATTGCTGTCAAAGGATTGGTTACAGGCTTCCTGCGGCAACAAAAAGTTTCCTTCCGTTGTGATGGCAACCGCAAGGGCGAAGTGGAATTAATTTGTTGATGTCAAGAGCATTACATTGATATGCAGTAAGCTCTAATTATCTCCGGAAATTTTGTTTCCATATTCAGGTAGACAATTTGATAATTGAACCCTCCGCTGATTACCCTCATCAAGAACGAACGGATGGGGAGGGGGGGGGGGGCACTTGGTAAACGAATTCACTTACTCAGGGTGTGTATGGCAGAGAAAAAAAAATCTTTTTTAAATGTGAAAGCACCCTGCCACGGTGGCTCACTGGCTTTGGCGTTCGGCTGCTGATCTCAAGGTCGCGGGTTCGATATCGTTCGTGGCGGCTGCATTTCGATGAAGCCGAAATACAAAAACGCCCTTGCGGTGTGCGATGTTATAGTGCCATGTGTACCCTTTTGTAGCTACGGTACGTTACGCCTCACAAAACTTTTTCGGCGCTTTAAACCACCATTGTTTTACACTTTTATAAAACCCCGCACAAAAGAATTTTCAATACCTTGTGTTTGGCGCATGATAGCCTTAGATGCTTATGCGACACTAAACACAACGCATAGAGCATGCCTCCCCCTCCCCCCCCCCCCACCCTTCTGATGATGGCAGAAATATTTACAGGTCGTGTGAAAAGGTGCTGTTAGGCAATAAATTCCCACTGAGTTATGAATGTGACGAAGTACTATGCGAAACAATGCTTGGCCTCTTTGAGGTCCATGCCTTTTTTGAGGTGTATCCGCAGGCAAGTTATTTCGACGAAAAGTGCGTTCTCAGACTGTAGCTACAGAAGGCTGCGACTTTCGAAATTTAACTCTTCAGTTCATTCCGAGCTAAATAAGGCGCTTCGGGAAGCGCAGCGCGCCCGCCACGGTCACTGCTCCCGCCCATCCTCCTCCTCTGCTGGAGCTGCACCCCCTTCAGCTTTGCACCCGGCTGCGCACCTCACCCCAGTCGTGACGCCGCTGGGCACACAGTCTGCAACGCGGCACCGCAACACTACTGGGGCAAGGTACTGCTAAGCACAACGCACACCTCGCCTTCTTACTGTTGATAACAGCGGTGCGGGTGCGGGCTAGTTTGTGATCGGTAGTAAACGTAAACTTCGGTAAACACATGTAAGAAAGACGACGAAGCTCGTAAAAAGGGCGCATCATGCAGACCAGCCTTCCGAATGTCCTTGGAAAGTCTTGCCTCACTTCATTAACGAATGTGTCTCAAGGCAGATTAGAAGTCGAGCGGCTATACCAACCACCTGCTTTGTGCTGTAGCTGAGGGCATCTTCAAAAAACAGAAGGTTGACAGTGACAGGGTGATCAAAGAAAAACCAGAAAAAAAAGGGTTGTAGCCTTGCCATACAACCATTCTTTATCTCACAATATCATGAAGATAACATGGAGAGTGAACGTAAAAGTCGTCCTGTCAGCACCTCAAAAACTAAGCAGGCTTTGCAGGCTGACGAGCCCTACGGAAAGTGAAAATGTAGGCTGTCAGACACGACATGCCAACAAGTATGTTTGCTACATGTGTTGAGGGTATCGTCTATGAGGTACCGTTGTCATGCGGCTGTTTCTCCGTGGGACAGAGCGGACGATTTTAGTACGAACGTCTGCGAGAGCATGCCAACAGTGTGCGTCAGATGTGTGGAACACTTTCAGTTCATTGCCGCGACTGTGACTTCGAGGGTGGCAGCCACTGTGCTCCGGATTTCGCACATTCTGTATTGACAGCCATCAGAATCTATGCAGATGGACAGGACATAGAGTGGCTGCGTAAGTGCACCATCAGTCGCATTTCCGAAAAAAGTAGGTTATGTATCTCAGAATAAACTACGAGAACGACTTTCATTTCGCATTGTACGCTATTTGTGATGGTGTCTTTTTTGTTCCCTTTTCATGTCGCTATATATTCTTACCTATCTTTGTAATAAAATTTAGTTGGAAGTTTGCGCTCGTCCGTCGTCTTTCTTACGTCCATGTGTTTACCGCGCTCTACGTTTACTCAGCAAGTATCCTGTTAAGATCGAGCAGGAAAGGGCCCAATTTCCGGTGTCTCCTCACGTGCCGAGCGCCGCCGCGGCGAGCGGGGTCTCGTTCCCGGTGGTTCTCCTTTGGCGTGCCTGCCTCGCGCGTCGGGTGATGACGAACAGGTGTCGGCAACACGAGGGCCGCCACGAGTGGCAAGAGATTATCACATGCGATCCTACCGCAGTCTGCGCTGCTTCGATGGCATCCACCTCACCCTCAAACACGTGACGGGGGCGTGTCCACAAGGGAGAGGAAGTGTTGTGCGCAAAAGTGAACGTTTCAGGCCGCCGTCAGCGAGTGCGGCCGACTCTCCGCTCTTGGCGGTGTACGTTATGTAAAAAAACCCAGTCGTGTTCTTTCGCCATCACACAACCCCTTCACTCAGCGGCCCTACTGTCCTGGTGTAAAGAGCGTTCTTTTGACCAAGATTCTGTCGAGCCGCTACACCGAAACCCCCATCCAACACTGGTTGCCAGCGGTGAGATGAACCGGGTAACAAGGTGCTGCATCTGCGGGTGAGTGTTGGTTTTTGGTTTGCATCCTCGAGGCTTCAAATTGTGTGTTGATGTTCTAACTGCTGGTTCATCGGATGTCTTTAGCACAGGGGCATAGTAGCTCAGAATCACGATGAGCGAGCAAGACCAGCATTTAAATGCAGCGACCAGAGACATGACGAGGTTGTCGAGGGCAGGACTGTTGGTCTTGTGCAATGGGTTGCGGGTCGCTGTGGATAAAAAGCATTATTCAGGTAATCAAGAATCCTTGAACGGAGTAAGAGGATGATTGTGAGATTGCTTGGGAAAATGTGCAACGTTGGGTAAATGACCGGGACAGAGAAAGGTAAGACGCAGAAGTGAAGCGGCTTAAACTCCAGCTTGAGATGCAGCGCAGGGCAGCCCACACCGGGAAAGGCAAAATCTTAGACAAATGGAGTGAGGCTACTTCTGAGATTAGATCCACAAAGTCTGTGTCTGTAGGCGAGTTGGTTAATTGCGTCACCACGAGGGAAGCGGCAGAGAACGCGTCCGACCGGTGGCTGCTCCAAGGAAAGCCGCAGTATCCGAGGCCGTGTTCGAGCTAGGCAGCCGCAATGCCGATAGAGAGCATTCAGAGAAGGGGCCTACACGACCCGACTGCGAGGATTCCCCTCCAAGGAAGGTAGGAGTGGCAACGGAGACCGTTAGTCGGGTAATTAGGAGTGAAGCCCTTTCAATTAAATTGCTACAGGCGTCGAACCTACAAGCCCGCGAAAAGGGAGATTTCTCCAAAGGTGCAGGTTTCAGAAGAGAAACAAAGCGGAACCGTTCAGTCTGTGTGAGTCGAGGCAGCTGCGAGTCAAGGCGTCACTAGAGCATAAGTGAAACAGAAAGCGGTGTGGCTACTTCAGCGAAGCTGGCTTATGAAGACTGCTGATAAGCAGGCGAGGCGGAAGAGCTGTGAGGAGCTGAAAATGCTGCGAAGCCAAATTGGCTAGTTTTGAACCGGATGAAGGTTTCCGAGGTGCGATGGAAGAACTAGGAGAAGCTAGTTCTGTTCTGGGGACACACGCTCAGCAGTCTATGCGTAGGATATGAAAACGGACAAAGGCGAAGGGCAAACAGAGAAATCGATTCATTTGTGCTCACAGCTGCTGATGTGAGCAAAGAGCGGAAGGCGGTAGAACCCGAAGTTTTCCCGCGGTGCGCAACTGTAACTCGCGGACAGGGTTCCTGGCCAGGCGACAGGCACTGGTGCTTCAAAAGCTGACCGCAATGGCAGGAAATTGAAAACGAATTTTCCAGGCATGCATGTCAGAAGCCCATGAAAATCCGTCAGTCCGCGAGAAGAATCAAATTGCGCTGTCCTGGGTCAAAGGCGGCAAGAGAAAAGGCAAATCGCTGTGCGAGCTTCCTTGCGCGTGACTTGAGGGGGAACTATCGTGGATATATGCGGATTCCCCGAACACTCCAGGAGAGAAAGACGCGTGTGCGGGATTTTTCTTGGGAAGCAGCTAGACAGGAGCACAGCCGGAGAGTTGGACTCGAAGCGAGAGGGGGAGCGGGACAGTACTTGTTGCAGCCTGTTGTCGACCAGCAATTATGGGCTTTGCAAGCGCTGCCAATGACCTCTCCTCTTGTCGAAAGGGCGGAAAGACGCTAGCGAAGGCAAAGGGTGGGTTGGCTTCCTGTCCCTAAGCCCCTGCAGCTGAAAAGGTGGTTAGCCCGCGACCCCGACGCGCGCGGCTGAAAAGGCCATTGTTTGAGCGCGGCATAGGGAAATCACCTTTGTCATAGATCGTGCCTCTACTGGGCCATTTCTGGTAGCCGATTTCGTTTTGTTATTTCACGTAAAGCTACTAAAGAAAGGTTACCGATTAGATTGAGTTTGCTTTTGTTTCTCACTTTCGATGCAGGAAATTTACATGCATGGGCGTGTCAAACTTCGTGGAGATACCAATGGCATGTTGCTGAGTAAAGGCGAAAGTTTGGCGAGTTCGTGGACGTTCATGATTAAAAAGTAGTGCGAAGGAATCATTAAAGTAAGATAGGACGACGCAGACAAGCGTTATCTTAGCGCGGGCGTGCGTTGCCCTGTCCGTCTCTATTTCTTTCAGTATTAGAGAAATCTTAAAATTGGAAAGGCAATTAAAAACGAACTAATGAAGATACGTTGATTAAACTGCGCACACTGCACTACTATATTTTCCTCCCCAAATGGTGAAAATATTGATGCTGCGCGCTCCGATAAGCGACAGATATTTGTGCCCAAAATAACTAAATTTTGATGTATTTAAAAGGCCGCCGATCACATAAAATTCAACGAGTGCACATGTCGAAATGTGAAGTAATAGACTAATGTCTATTTTACGTGTAGTCCAAACGAAACTGTCCTAATTTATGTAGTTTCTTCACAAAAGTTCTCCGAAGTAGGTCATGTCGAAGAAACTACCGAATTGGTCATCTGCAATACCACCTCTTGCGCAGTTGTTGATGCAGTTACGCTGCAGCGGTGTGCATCAATTGAAAGTGAACATTGAGCTTCCAAACGATGCCTACAGTGCGCTGTTTGACTAGAACATCGCGCACAATGCTCGCGCGAACAATGCCTAAAAGGCAGCATTCGCGCTACCGGAGTGGTACGCCCGCTTGCGGCACTGTAGGTGAGGCCTCGCGAAAAGAAAAAAAAGAGAAGTGCCTGTATTTGAAAGTGGTCTGAACAGTTTTCTTCTAAGGGATCTGATTTGCGTACTCACATTTATCGCCGCGCAATTAGTTTGTTGATCGTGTTGTTCGGAGATTAAGCGAACGAAACGGGGCTGCAGAAGTATGTGGACAATTGCTGTAGCAATGCTATGTATAGATGGTTTTTACGAGTTGCGGAACTCAGACAATTAGTTTAGGAAGAATTGTGCCAGTATGCGAATGAGTATGACTTCACAAAAGAAACTCTAGCCTCCCAGGGCGCGGACACATGATTGGGCGGTCAAGCAGCAGAGACAATGATGATGATGGACGACGGAAAAGCAGCCAAGGCTTCGAGGCACGCGGGCGGAGCTGCCGCCTACGTGGGAAGCGCCTTGACGCTTTTGCTGTGGGACCGCGTTGCAGGCCTGCGCATGTTTTTTGCATTCACTAAGTTGTGTTTTTTTAGATCATTTGCGAGCTGGGGTATGACGACTATTCGGGTTATTCTCGTCAGTAAGATGTATCAAACTTTGGTAGTACACGCAGCACCCTATGATCATTTCTGCCGCTATTCTTATATTAGGGTCCCACGACGATATATATATATATATATATATATATATATATATATATATATAATATATGCGTGACACGAGGCATCCTGGCAGCGTCGGCCTTTGTTCTTTCTTCCTGAGCAGCAGAGAACAACGTGCCGGTAAATTGCACATGACAGGATTTTCAATTGAATACTCAGTACCAGTAAAAGAAATCGGAACCTAAGCTTTTTTTGGAACGCCACCAAATAAGAAAACCATGCTCCACGTTGTCAAGGAAAATACATCTGCAGAGGTTAACTGCAGGAAACGTTTATTTACAGTATGCGCACAATTTCAGTAGCCTGTGCGCTTTATTGCACTTATCCCCACGTAATATTTCGCGATCGCTTGAATACATAGCATATAGCTCCCGCTTTTCTTTTGCCGCCGCATGTCCAAATTTAAGAATGTTTTCAGCGAACTGAGAACTGCTCGCGAGCTATGCTCTGTTCTGCCTTTCTAAAACCCCGTCATTGCATTTTGAGTGAGCCGTGCTAACAGAGCGCATTGTTTACATTTTGTTGAAAACAAATCCGGCTGCAAAATGAAAACGCTCTTGTTCTGCAACCTAAACATGCAGCTACAGTCGGCCTTACAGGCACGCTGTTACCTGGTTATGTTTATGATGCATGTTCACAGAAAGGAAATCAGGCTCCGCTATAGTTATATCGTAGCACAAGCCACGGAGTTTAGCGAACGATGAAAACATACAGAATAACTCAACTGTTGCTTGGCAATAGTCCGAATCTCTTTTGCATAAATATATAATAGGAATACTTTTCTCTCCTTCTATGGAGAACCATGCAATGCCGTAAATGAATATACATGGTGTTCGATTTCCTTTAATGCATTGTCGGCGAACCTCTCCCAGCACGTACTGCAGTTCCTGACGTTTGTAGTAATCTATCCGGATATGTGTGCCAGCACATCTAACCTCAATATATGTGTTAAGAAATTCCTCGTTTATATTATTCTGCGCTATCGATGCGATATACCGCATCAGAGAATTCGTACATACTTGACACATGACTTGAAGAGTTTGCACAAAACTTGCGAATCTTGAGTCTGTACTATTTGCAGCTCACCTTTACCGCTTCCCATTGTGGTCTTAGCCATTGCTATCAATTTGCCTACAATCAGTACGTGCTATCAGGTATCAGCAGTGTAAGTAAAGTGTTCGAAATCTGTCCCTTCCATTGAAAGCGACAATAGGTGTCTTATACTATTTCTAGTTTAGTGATAGGGAACTCTTTTATGTTGCTTTTAACGCCAAAAAACATAAAAGAATATATCCGTCTCATCGTTCGTGGTGAAGTACAGCAACCCTTCGCCTTTTTTTTCTTTATCACGTAACTCCGCCTCTTGCGAACGTGCACGCGAAGGCACGAATCGAGAAACCATTCGAGGAATGGTCGAGGATGTTTCATTTTCCAAGAGACCCAGCCCCGCAAAAAACTTGTGTGTCTGGTGCGGGTCAAGCGCGAGAAGTGGCGACCGACCAACTCGTCGCGTGTTTGCAGCGCCAGTGCCGCATGTTGGTCCAATGCTATGTTTATGCGATTTGTAAATATTGTATGTGGGTATGTAACAGTCGTCCAGCGTTAGTATTGGTCGCATGTCTTATCTGCCCTATTAGTCTTTGCAGCGCAAGTGCCGCATGTTGGTTCAATGCTACGTTTATTGCGATTTGTAAATATTGTATGTGGGTATGTAACTGTCGTCCAGCGTTAGTATTGGTCTCATGTCTTATCTGCCCTATTAGTCTTTGCAGCGCAAGTGCCGCATGTTGGTTCAATGCTACGTTTATTGCGATTTGTAAATATTGTATGTGGGTATGTAACTGTCGTCCAGCGTTAGTATTGGTCGCATGTCTTATCTGCCCTATTAGTCTTTGCAGCGCAAGTGCCGCATGTTGGTTCAATGCTACGTTTATTGCGATTTGTAAATATTATATGTGGGTATGTAACTGTCGTCCAGCGTTAGTATTGGTCACATGTCTTATCTGCCCTATTAGTCTTGCTGGGCGTAAAAAAAGAGGGCGCCTGAGAGAATAACATAGTAATTAAGTTGCCATCCTGTGCAAGTTGGCAATTCCCTTCTTAATGCTTGTTTGCGTCCGAGATTTCACAGTACAATGTTCATTGCTTTTACAAAGCGCTAGCCGGCGAACCGCGGTCGGCGTCCAAACGTTGCATAAGGGCAAAAAGCGGGAAGGCAAGCATGGACAGATAAGCTGTGGTAATTAATGTGCAATTGAGTTGTATAGGAACCAATTTGGATTAATTCTCTGCCGTTTATATATTGTTCTGTGAAGATTCAGATGCTCATTCGAGAAATTCGCCTGCTATTTTGACTACGATGTTCTTTGTGTGTTGTCCTCAACGTTATCATTTTCTTGCCTCAAACGCACCGCTGATTTCAGTCTCAAATTCCTCTGCTGGCGTTGCGTGCGCAGCGTGTCTCCGGACGGTCGTTATATCCGGCGACATATTCCCTTTGTTTGACCCCGGACGGGCTTGGACAACACTATATGGCGCCAGGAATATCCGGGTGTCGCTGGCCAAGGCTCACTACAGGTCCGGAGGTTGACAGCGTGGTCGCCATCTGTAAGCATTCAATTGGTGGGGCACACCCTTCGGCAAGAGTGGCAGTGGCGCCGGCCAGAGAAGAAAAGGCAGGATTCGGTGGGAAAATGCGGGGGAAGACGGGGAATGTAGAAGTCGCCAGCGCCGAGAGGAAGGCGAAGGAAACGCTCCAGCCTGGAAAGACGGATGGCCTCAATGGATTTTAAAAAAAAAACGAGAAAAATCCAGTCAGTTTTGGTGACGAGAAAAGCCCGAGACAACAGTCTGTCCACCGGCGAACGAACAAGGTTCACTCCGCAGCCCTCCGTTCCTTCTGACGAATCCGGCGCCAACGCAGCAGCATGTAAGCTTCGACACCACTACCTCTGCATCATGTACTCGGCAATATGTAATTCTTGAATATATCTGTTTTTTTTTTCAGCTAAGTGAAACGGAGTCTCTGTGCCTCTCCGTCCCGTGTGGATCCGCGCAGTGTGTGGGGTCGCCACAATAGGCACACCACAGCGTTTACAAACGACGAGCCCGGTGGCATCGCGCCTATTCAGATTTCCCGAATAATATTTGTTATATCCTCAGAACGCGCGATTCTTCATGACAGCCTCATTTCTTTTTGCTTTCTTCTTAACTTCCTCCTTTTGGACTCGCATCTAGTCTCTGCTATCATTAATCCACATACCAATATATTTGTACGCCTTTAACTCTAAGATCAGTAGCGTGATCGTACCAGGCTCATCATTATAAACCATGACTCCAGATTTTTCAGCGTTTAATTTCAGTCCTAGAGCCTCCGGCTCTTTTCCGCAAGGGTCTGCCAAGTTTTGAAGGCCTCTCGCTCAATCTGTTAGAAGAACGATGTCATTTGTATGTGTCCATCCCGGTACGACTTGTCACCAGTTGGCCCCTTCGCCACCACGACCCAGTAGAACCTAATCCGCTCGTTTCTATCCTTTCTTAAGTCGTTTTTCAACTGCAAATCTTTCAGAAGCTTCCATTTCCTGACAATTCACAGCTAGGTTGTTCTGCTTCTAATCTCCTTGTAAAGGACAAATTGTTTCACAGCCCACACTTACTTTTCAAAAATTTGCCTAACAGGGGCGTGGTTTACGAGGTCTGTTAGAAAAGTATCAAACTTTAATTTTTTTTGCGAACACCTGATGGATTTCAAACAAGCGCGCTTGCATCAGCCGACCTTGAACCTTCCTGCGCATGCACGAATTTTTTCCCGCCTGCCGAGACTGCCAGTCGCTGGGGCGCAGTGTGTGAGTGAGGCAGTGCGCAGTGCCCTCGTCGGTTTTTAATTGCAAGGAAAATTGCGGTGCGACAGGAGCCGCTCTACTGCATCAAATTTTGCCAGAAACTGGGCGACAACCAAGTGGAAACCATTCGGAATATTCAGACGGCTTTCGGTGACGATGCTATGAGCAGCACACAGATTAAGCAGTGGTACAACTGGTTTAAAGACGGCCGCACATCAGTGGAGAGTGAGCCATGCTCCGATCGACCATCAACATGCCAAAATGACCAGGTCATTGCCGAAGTGAACGCTGTGGTGATGCGGGACCATCGTGTGACTATCCGAGAAATTGCGGAAGAGGTGGACATTAGCAATTTTTCTGCACATTCCATTATCACCGAAGATTTGGCCATGGAGAGAGTTGCGGCGAAATTCGTGCCGAAGCTGCTCACGATGGAGCAAAAGCAGCTTTGTGTCTCACATGACATACTGGATTCCACAAACAGTGACCCCGACTTCACCAACACCATAATCACTGGTGACAAGTCTTGGGTGTACGGGTACGACCCGGAAACCAAATCCCAGTCGTCACAGTGGAAGCATTCCACGTCACCAAGACCAAAGATGGCCTGCCAAATGCGCAGCAACGTCAAAGTGATGCTGACTGCTTTCTTTGACTTCCGCTGCGTGGCACACCACGAGTACGCACCCCACAGGGTCAAACAATGACAAAAGAGTACTACAGGGATGTCCTCCGTCGCCTACGTGATGCTGTGCGGCGCACGAGACCGCAGCTGAGGTCAACAGGAAATTGGAGCATCCATCACGACAATGCTCCTGCACATTCCTCGCACTTGGTTCAGACTTTTTTGGCGAAAAACCCGACTCCTGTAGTTCAGCAGACTCCTTACTCTCCTGATATGGCCCCTTGCGATTTCTGGCTGTTTCTCAAAATCAAGAGGCCATTGAAAGGAGCGCGATTTCAGACAAGAGAGGACAATATGGCTGCAACGACCGCTGAGCTAAACTCCATTCCGAAAGGGGCCTTTTCGGAATACTTCTAACAATGGCAGCATCGCTGGGAGAAGTGTGTGGAGTCCCAAGGAGACTACTTTGAAGATTACTAGGTTTACAACGCTCCAGTTATGCCAGTTTTTTTTATTCGGTCAAAGGTCCGATACTTTTCTAACAGACCTCGTACATTGCCGTAAGCCCCTTTGATGCCTAAAGACGCCATCCGCAGTGGTCATTCTTCACTTGCAGGAATTTCGATGCATTGGGTGACTGCGGACAAGTTGTCTTCTAAACTTGTCTGAATCCAATCTGCAGTTCTACCAAAAGCACATCTTCAGTCCAACCTTGCAGCTGATCCTTGCTGACTTGCACTGTTATTCGATACAGTACCGATGCCGCCGTCTGTTCAACCTTTCCTTTGTACGTCAAGTCTGTTCTACTCTCTCGCCAGCTTGCTGGGATTTCCTTAGTTCTCAATACGTAACTAAAGGCAGCATACGAAGTCTTTCTTGTTTTTTTACCAAGCAACGGACTTATAGGCTCATTGGTATTTGGTCCAAACCTGTTGCTGTATGCAAAAGGACCATTTTCTCCGCTTTTTCCCGCTATATCCGGCCTGTATGCGTCAAAAACCTTCCCTTGGTAGCAACCTGCATCAGGCTGCGTACCGCTGATGCCACCACACGCTTTAGAAGCCTCTGATAAGTGTTTGCAAATCAGTTGCAGGGCTGCTTCATTTTCCATTAACTTACCCTCGTTATCCTGTATATGGCAACGCGTTTCCTTCGAACTGGTAGCTAGTGCCTTCAGGTTGTTCCAAAGCTTTCTCAGTGCCTGCTTATCTCTTTTTCTATCTGCCATCCACTTATCGGTTGTAGGCTTAGTCTTTTCCTAGGCTTGGGCATACTTTTTTGTTCTTCTACTCCACCCATTTCTCTTGAATTTCGGGCAAGGGTCTATTTTCTTGTTTTGCTTTCTGATGTGCCCTGTAAGCTGCTTGGCGGCTTGATATTGCATCTTTAATATCCGCGTCCCACCTACATTTGGGTTTCTTTTTGCCTCTCCACCTGTTTATCTTAAGGGCCAAATCTATCTCTCTTAATTACCTTTAGAATTTCACCATATGTCCATGACCTATATGAGCTCTTTCGAATGCACTTTTCTTGCGCTCGTGATATGGTCCTAAATAACGGTCATTCATAGAGCGAATTCCGTGTTGCATGACATGTTTTCGCGCATCAGCTTCATCCTTTCCTGTATACCCGATCATTACGATAAACCTCTTATCGCCGCTCCCAACACAATTCCTCGTCTATTTTCTTTACATCAGCCTTTCATATAAATCTCCCGTCATTCGTCCTCCTATAAAGCACAAGCCACGTGATGGGGCAAATATAACTTGGCAGTCGGGCCGTCTTTACTACCACAGAAGCTAAGGAAAGTGACCTGCGCCTTCGTGTGGTTTGCCATATTTTAAAAGATATATGTGTCCTGTTTTAAGCGGATGTTAGAAAAAATGCATGATTTGACAAAGAACCTCAGATGATCTTGCTTGGCGCCAGTCATGAAGAATTGTGTGAAAGTGACTGGCGATGCACCATCCAGGTTTGGCACAGCATCCGCAAACAGCCAGGTGACGAAAACAACCGTCAATCGAGGTTGTAAATAACACAAAATGGCGGGCTCAACAAATATTCTGAGGGGAATATTCCCCCTAGGGAATAACAAATAAGCTTGTCGACTTAGGGGCGTATTGTGCTTATGCAGAGAAACCTTTCTTTTCGACAGAAAACAGCAAGATGGTGTGAAAGAGCGCGTCTATGCGTTTACTTCGACCTTCAAACGGCTTGCGGTAGTGTAAAAAAAAGCGACGGGCGCTGGAAAAACACGTGAGGGAGATCTCGGGACACTGGTTGCTTCGCTCAGGTAGAGCGCGGCTTTAAAAGGGGAAACAAGGCCGCAGTCATCCTCAGACCTTCACAGCGCCAGTTGCCCCTATCTGGGCTGCTTTCTAGACATGCAAGACGCTGGACCGCCGTAGTCTACGACGTACAACGGAAGGTCACCTACTTGATTCTTGTACCTTAAGGCCGAGTCACACCGCGGAAACAGTCGGCCAACCCGTCCGACAAAACAATGTTTTCGTCGGGTTGGCGATCCTGTCACACCGCGTCAACACGAACAGAGGGGAAACGTGTCGCTGTCTCCCGCCAGCCTGTGTTGGCCACATGTGCGCCGCTTGTTCAGAAACTCTCTGTCACACCAGGAAAACCACTTCAATCGCGTTCCCCGGCGCTTCTCTGCTCTTGCTCGCGCACTCTACTCCGTGCGTGCGCACAGCCGCGGGAACTGGGGACACCTTGCGCTGCCGTAGGTACTGGCAGTTTTGCAGATTATCGGACGAACTATGACCGTGCGCGGCGGCTGATGTGCAGCTTTGCTCGATTCTGACTCGGACGACGAGCCGCCACCGCAGGGAAACCGCGCTGGATGATCGACTGGATGCGAAGGGCGCCCGAGCAAAGCGTTTTCGAAAACCTCATGCGAGGGAATTAAACACGGGCTACACGCGTCTACTTTCTGTGCCCTGTGTCTACTTTTACGAATTTCGTATTTTGCGCTGCTGTTCCACAATGCATTATGAACCCGGCCGGTCACTATAAATTACGCCATGATCTCGGCAGATTCATCGAGATTGTTCCACACTGTCAGAGTACCAACAAAGCCTAAAATTGTACGCATCATTTTTGCAATCAAATGGGAGCCCAGTAAAATTATTCTGATTGCTATCTCAAAAAAAAATCCAGCACTGCTTTCTTGTTCATCTCAAATTCAAAAATAGCAGGACAGGTAACTAGCGCTCACCTGTGAAATACGGTCCCAGCTAGCGATCTCTTGAAACACAGATTCCTTCAGATCACATCGTTTATATTTTGGGTCTGTTATATCCCATGGAAAGCGGCTCTCTTCAATCATCGCGATCAGGTCACTTTCCCGGCGGCACGAGTACGACGGCGGCATGTTCACGCGAGCAACTGGCACACTCGTATGCCGGCTCCTGCTAGGGTGGTTCTCGCGCACAAACCCGTCAAGAAACTGTTGGAGCTCGCGGCCGAGGCAGTCCCTGGAACAAGACATTCCTTTTCGCTCCCTACAGAGCCGCGTTCGTCAGAAGTGTACGCTTGCTCACAAGAATGCGACGGAGATCGAACGTGCTTCTCCACGGCGGCCGCATCCGACAGCCGACGGTGACCACAGCAGCCTTCCCGCTCGCGTGCAAGACGCCGTACCGCAGCAGACAGCATTACCACGAAAAGACACGCTCTCTTTTGTACTTTGAAAACGACGTTTCCAAGCACGAAAGGCACAAAACCGGTGAATCACCGCGTAGTGCTTGATTTGGTTGGTGCGGTGTCTCCGGGAAATTCGCCCGGCCGGCTAACAGCGCCAACCGGGTCCACGAACGCTGTTTGTTTATTGTTCCGGTTCCCGGAAGCTGTCATAACGAGGCAACACCCCAGCAACCTGTCTCGTTTCCCTGCCGTTCGTGCAGTGTGACATGAAGTTGTGGGATGAGTTGGTTAGCCGACTTGTTTACGGCTCGCTTGAGAACGTGTTTGGTTTGGTTTATGGGGTTTAACGTCCCAAAGCGACTAAGGCTATGAGAGACGCCGTAGTGGAGAGCTCCGAAAATTTCGACCACCTGGGGTTCATTAACGTGCACTGACATCGCACAGCACACGGGCCTCTAGAATTTCTCCTCCAAAGAAATTCAACCGCCGCGGCCAGGATCGAACCAGCGCCTTTCGGGTCAGCAGCCGAGCACCATAACCACTGAGCCACCGCGGCGGCGAACGTGTTTGGTTCATGTCGTTGTTGTGTTTCCGCAGTGTGACTCGGCCTTTACGGCTGCTTTGAAGACGCCGCAGGGCTGGACAACTTCTGCGTATGTTTTCAGTCGCAGTTTCGTCGGGTCGAGTTTTAAAGGCGGTCTAAGTCTCTTGAACAGTTGTCTTGATATTACAGACACCGTAGCGCCTGTGTCTAACTCCATTTGCAAAGGTACACCTTGAATTTCGACGTCGACGGTGATGGGAGGCCGGATTTTTTGAGACAGCGTCTGAACGTTACCAGTGTCGTCACTTTCAAGAGTGCGTATCCACTTCCTTGAACTCATTGGCTTCTGCTTGGGACCACGCCAGGCACGCTGAACGTGGCCTTTCTTCCCGCAGTTCGCGCACTTATCTGCGATATGCGGACAGGCGCGGGAAAAATGCTTGTCAGAGCCGCAGAGATAACACTCGAAAGAATGCTCTCTTTTGTCTGCGTCTTCAGCGTTCATTTTGTGCAAGTCATCGACAGCTTCTCTAGCGTGCGCTTCCTGAGCATGCGCTTCCGCTGCTGTGCTTCCACTGCTGACATAACGTGCGCTGCATGACGCCTTGCGTGCGGATTCGGGCGACAGCCCGGAACGGCTGGTCGCCCCGAGGGATAGAAGCGTCATTTAAAAAAAAAACATATTGTAAATGACCGGCTCATTTTTGAAGCCTTTTACGCGGTATGAACGCTCGGGGGCCTGTACTCTATAATACACATCCAACAATATTGGAAAAAAATTTTGAAATTTGAAAAACTGTAAGGTACTGTAACGGAAATACTGAAGGTTATACTCCGATGTGCAGCAAAAGCTTTCTTTTAAACTGTTTCCATAGCTGGTATCGAGCAGTTAGAACTGCCGTAGAAAACCAATGGGGAACGCTTTTGCCAATAACAAAAACGCTAATAGAAAAAAAATGCAAGCCTGCCGACAGGAGATTGGTGAATATATTTATTGTTACAGTGAAATCTTACAATAGATGAAAAAATTGAGTTCATAAACTGGCTCCCGTTCAAAATACTGTTGTCCAGAAATGCTGGGTGTGCTCAAACACCCTTTTCAGGGACCCTTCAAAGTGCAGCTGAAGTTTTTAGAATTTTACTAGCTTTAAACAGGTAAATGTGTGGTTCTGGTGAAAACTTTATTTGGAACAGGAGAGTTTGGGACACGTAGGTCCTTGGGGCCCCGCAAGGCCCCACTGCACTCAAATGTTCATGTCCCGGAGGCTCATGACGCTGGCAGCCCGGCCTGCGGCGATGGCTTGCTTGGCCGGGTCCTCGGAGCGCAGTAGGTTGGTTTGGTTTATGGCGTTTAACGTCCCAAAGCGACTCAGGCTATGAGAGACGCCGTAGTCGAGAGCTTCGGAAATTTCGACCACCTGGGGTTCTTTAATGTGCACTGACATCGCACAGTACACGGGCTTTTAGGATTTCTCCTCGAAAGAAATTCTGTAGTAGAACTTTTTGACGGGTTAGTTGGTACATCGTCTTGAAAGAATTCTTTCATTCTTTCAAGATGAAAGAAATTCAACCGCCGCAGCGGAATCGAACCCGCGTCTTTCGGGTCAGCAGCCGAGCACCATAACCACTGAGCCACCGCGGCGGCCGCAGTAGGGTCTCCCAAGCCTCCCAAGTGGTAAGGTGCTCCAGGCCCCGCGGGGGAGGATCCGCCGGGCAGAGGAAAAGGATATGGTCGAGAGTGGCTTTGGGGTGGTGGCACAGGGTACAGGAGGGGTTTGTGTGGACTGGGTGATAGCGCGAGCGTATATAAGGGGAGGGTAAAGTGCGTGTTTGGAGCCTCCTCCAAAGTGTATGATGATAATTGTCGAGGGAGGGATGGGGTGGGGTTTTGGAATATGTGAAAGTTGCAGGTAAGTCCTTTTGGACTAGCATTTGAAATCGTGACGTAATCGAAGATTAAAAGCGCGATGGCCTTCAAGCTTGCTCGCAGCGCGCAGCGCCGAGGAGTGGGGGGGGGGGGGGGTGAGGGGGGTGCGCAATGACGTCATCTACGATGCCAGTGCATTTCTAACTCAAAAATGGTTGCTTTGAAGGAAAACAACCAACACCACCGAATGAAAATTCCTCCTAGGGATGTTTGGCAACATCCAGCGACATACGGCAGGCTATGATGCACCGCAGCGGAATTTTGAAATGCTAGCGTCCGTCTACCCGCCGCGGTTTAATGCGCCCGTCTTCTGAGGCGCAGTACCCGGGCCTCAACCCGACCGCGGCAGCCGCGTTTCGATGGAGGGGAAATCGCCCCTGTGCGATGTCAGTGCAAGCTAAGATCCCCAGGTGGTCGTAATTATTTCGGAGACCTCCACTACGGACAGTTACAAACGGGACATGCTAAGTAAAATCTACCCCACGCATTACAAGAGCGAGTGCCCGTGATGGGGAGACAAACCAACCCTATACCATACCACATGGGCTTGCCAGAAAATAGACGAGCTAGCCATAATAGAAAACCCGAGTGCGGAACAGTGGGAGAGAATGCTATCCAGCGACATCCTGAAAGTCCAACAAGGACTAGTAAGGCGTGCACGCAGGGCAGCTACTTTCAGCGGAGCCCTCAAGACCCTCAAGAGAAGATGGAAGGCTCCATCTGAAGCCGCAAATAAATACTGTAAAATAGAGCAAATAAACGTTTTCCACCACCACTTCCTTTCTTCTTTCACTCTCTCCTTTATCACTTCCCTTACAGCTCGGTTCGAGTGTCCACCGAGATATGTGAGACAGTTACTGCGTCATTTCCTGTCCTAAAAAATAAAAAAAAAAACAATTTTAAATTTCCGTCCCTGACGTCAGACCTAGCTTCTCCGCAGTCCTCTGGTGCTTTGAAGAGAAGTCTGAAATTTAATCGTGGATTACGTCCCCATTTAAAATGCTAGCTAAAGTAAACTTGGCACGCTTTACCTACAGGCTGTATAGATTTTAATCTTTTAATGTCGCGGCATTTTCACAAAGTGGTGCAGTTGCCGTTTAAAACCACCTGTTATATATTGCCTTCGCGTTACATGTCCTACCCAAGTCCATTTCTTCCTTTTGATTTCGGTTAGGTTATCATTGACCTGTGCTTGATCCATGGCCCACTCTGCCCTCTTTCTGTCTCTTAACGTTAGACCTGCCATTTTGTTTTCAATAGCTCGCTGCGCTGTCCTTAACTGCAGTTGAACCCTCTTTTTTAGATTCCACGTTTCTGCCCCATAGGTGTGTACCAGTAAGATACAGCTGTTATACAGGGTGTCCACGCCAACTTTAGCCAAGGGTTACAAATAAAATATTTGAGGTAGACCAGGGAAACCACTTACATACATCTACCATCCGGCTTGCGCATCATAGGCAATTTTTGTTTCGCAATTAATTAATTAGCAATTAAGATAATTTTTCTAAACGCGAAAATATTGACTTTAGACAGCAAATGTGAACCGCACAGTTGGAGAGCACCTTCAGAAACCCCCATTCCATTGATTTGCGATAAAGAACGCCTCACGTGTATCTTTTTTCCGAGCTCCAAAGAAAGCCCGCGAAATAAAAGAAAAATCACGTGACCAGCGCATTTGCTCGCCACGATTGTGCTGCTCTCAACCGTGGCTTGAGTAAACGAAATCAGCTGCTGGCAAGGCGGGACGACCTCAATGCTCCAGCAGGCCGATATGTCAACGGTGGTTGCCGCGTTCGCGCGAGCCAGTCTACAAGCGTGACGCTGCAAATTGCAGCGAACGCGTCGGGCATTGTAAGCTATGAAAGGACCAAAAGTGACAAACACAAATACGATGAGCTTTATTCGCCACTGAGAGGCAAAAGAAGATAGGCAAGTATTTTACTTATCTCCTTTTGCCTCTCAGTGGCGAATAAAACTCGTCGCATTTTTCTTTGTCACCTTTGGCCATTTCATAGCGCACAATGCCCGGCGCGTTCGCTGCAATTTGTAGCGTCACGCTTGCAGACTGGCTCGCGCGAACGCCGCAAACACCGTTGGCATATCGGCCTGCTGGAGCATTGAGGTCGTCGCGCCTTGCCAGCAGCTGATTTCGTTCACTCAAGCCACGGTTGAGAGGAACACAATCGTGGCGCGAGAATTGATTGTAAAACATTTTATTCGCCGGAAACAGCTTGGTAAGAGGTTGCGGTAAGTGTTCGAGAATACATAGCCCTCGACGACTTTGTCAGCCCACTCCACCACCAAAACTTGCGTTCTGGGGTCAGAGCTAGCCAGCACGGTATCCCACCGCTCGAGAGAAGGAGCTGTAACTAGATCACCCGGAGGTGGCTCTATTTTGCAGTCCCACAGGATGTGATCGTAGGTGGCACGTTGGCCACAGTGTTTGTGGTTTGGGCTGTAAAGATCGGGATAAATGTGCGCGAGGAGTGATGGGGTGCGTATCGATCTCGTCTGTAGACGACTCCACGTAACCTCTTTTGTTCTTTAGTAAGTGTTTTGTCTGGAGGGGGGAAAATTCTCCTCTCTAGTTTAAAATGATTGGTGAGATCATGATATGTGATCATGAAGTCCGTGAAATTCAGGGAGCCAGACTCATCCACTGCCCGGTCGCCGAAACCTCGGGCTTTATTGTGGGCTGCCTCCTTCTCCGGATTCCCCGAATGGGCTGGGACCCATATCAGTTCGGAATAATTTGGTGAGAATTTGGTTGCGTTAAGCATTTTAAGAGAGGTGTTTGTAATTCGGCCTTTTGCGAAATTATGGATACCCATTTTGGAGTCACTGAGGATGATGCTGTCTTGGGTATGCGCTAGGGCGAGGGCTATAGCCGCCTCTTCTGCCGTTTCAGAGGATGTCGTTTTGACTGTTGCCGAGACGATGAGGTCACCATTCTCGTTCACAGCCACAATTGCAAATGCATTCGTATGTTTGTATTCTGCCGCATCTACATAAAGTGTTCCAGCGCACTGTCTGTATCTGTTACGTAAGGCTTTGTCTCGTGCTGGTCTTCTACCCTCATGGTGTAAGGGGTGCATGTTTTTGGGGAGGGGTTTGATTAATAGGGCCGTCCTATAGCCGCGGGGTAAGTCTACTTTGGCATCTGTATTCGTAGGTTGAAAGTTAATTCCAAGCCTGGTAAGAATACTCCTACCAGTTCTGGAATTGGCTAATCTCGCTGTTTGAGCCATTAAAATGGGCTTCTTTCAGTTCATTGTAGGTGTTATGTATTCCTAACCTCATAAGCCTTTCGGTTGAGGCATTTAGTGGGAGTCCTAACGCAGCTTTGTAGGCCTGCCGTATCATGCTATCCAATTTGTCCTTTTCTGCTTTCGCAAATTTGAGATAAGGGGTGGCATAGAGTATCCTACTTAGCGCAAAGGCCTGCACTAGTCGGCATAAATATCTTTCCCTCACCCCTTGTCTTCGATTAGCTATGCGGCGGATTAATCGCGCCGTCGCTTCTACCGTGCGTTTTAGCTGAGTGAGTGTGTCAGTATTCTTTCCATTTGTTTGTAAATACAACCCCAGTGTTTTCATGGTTTGTACCTCTTTGACGGATCCTCCATTGACATAGACGTTTATTTGCGGAGGGGGGGAGTCGTAGTACTCCTACTTCTTCGTTTATGACGGATCACGAAGAGTTCAGATTTTTGCTCTGAACAAGTTAGGCCGGATTCCCATGCGCATGTCTCAGTGATGTCCACTGCTTCTTGGAGTGTGTTGTGGCGCACAGGAAAGCTCGAACCCGGGCTCCATTTGGCAGCGTGTTGAGTCGTCGGGCTGAGGAAAGTCTGAAGCTTCGAAGGTTGGAATTTCGAAAACAAGCAGGTTTAATGGCATAGTGGCAAGAAACTAAGACACTTATTTACATAAATTTACAAAAGAAAAGCAAGGAAACAAACATTAAGAGCTCATGACGTCGAGCGACTGGATGAGCCGTTTACCCAGGGCCCAGAGCGTTCGTGCTCACTTTGGGCGCAGGTTAAATAGCCCAAGGCTCCACCCTTTCACCAGGCGGCAATTCATCGTGACACAAAAGATCGGCACCACACGTCACAGCCAACGAAGACACCTGTTGAGCCCTTTCACCAGGCGGCAATTCATCGTGACACAAAAGATCGGCACCACACGGCACAACCAACGAAGACACCTCTTGAGAGCCCACACTTGGGAACTGGCGAGGAGGAAGCGCAAGTCCGCATCCCTGTCGCACTGTGTTGGCAGCTGGCGTCCATCGAACACAGGTGTGGCATGATGACGTCACAGCCGCAGCTGCGCAGGCTTCCTCTGATTCGTTCCGGGTTTTTTCAAGACGAGGGACACCCTTTTTTTCCCCGGTCGTCGGTCCTTCTAGAAGGTCGTTGGCACCGAGCCGTGGGGTCATCTTGGGGGTCATATGACCCGTCGAAATTGCCGCTGCTGTTGAATCCACCACCGTTTCATCGCGGGTCTCAAGATGGGTCGTAACAAGTGTGTCTTCTATGTAGCCTTCGCATCCTGTGGTTACCCAAAGTGGGATGTCATCTGCATAGAACGTGTGATGTAGGTCTGGTATTGGTGCCAATTTGGGGGGAATTTTGATGAGGGAGAGGTTAAAAAGGAAAGGGGACAGGACGGAGCCCTGTGCTGTTCGTTTACTTCCTAGTGTGATTGGGGCAGGCTCTTGTACCGATCGTTATCACTGCTGTTCTGCTAGTGAGGAAGGATCGGATGTAAGCTTTAATAATGTCTAAACCCAAGATTACTTTCGTTCCTGTTCCCTCGTCAGCTTTAATGATGTCCTTGTGAAGCTGCAAGAGTATGTCCTGGGTAGATAGCTGGGCCCTGAATCCTAACATTGCTTCAGGTAGGAGGTTCATGTCCTCCGCATAGTTTTGGAGCCTGTTGAGGATGACATGCTCCATGAGTTTGCCTAGGCATGATGTTAATGAAATTGGGCGTAGATTCTCAGTGCTGAGTTTCTAACCCGCTGTAGGAATAAAAGTGATTTTCGCGTGTTTCCACTTTTGTGGTATGTTGCCTGCATGCCAGTATTTGTTCATAAGATCTGTAACCGCCGCGATGGACGTTGTGTCTAAGTTCCTGAGCGTCTTGTTTGTTACTTTGTCTGGTCCTGCCGCAGATGTTGTCCGCAGTTTTCCAATTGCGTACTAGACCTCTGCGTCTGTGACGTCCGCGTCTAAATTGGATTAAGAGTCCCCCGGTAGTCTGATTGTATGGTACCGTCATCCGTGTTTAGATAGCGTTCTGCCAGCTCTTTGATTAGGTCTTTAGTTGTACCCTCATTTATGTATGAGTCTGTACAGTTGACTTTGTTGCACGGGACGTGTTTGTCCTGGGTCAAGCAGGTGTCTTAGAAGATGCCATGTCTTCTTATTTCCGAGCTGCCCGTTGATACTTTCACAAATTTGGTTCCATTGTTGTGTTTGGAGAGTAAGTGAATGTTCCTCGATTCACCTCTCGATTTCAGCGATCCTTTTGCGGAGTCGCTTGTTGTGTTTTTGCTTCTTCCAGCGTTTTTGGAGGCCTTTTTGTGCCTGCCGCAGGTGTAAGAGTCCTGAGTCTGCAATCTGCTCCTCTTTCTTAACTGGCACAGCAACGCTAGTGAAGCTGACATCCTCATTCAGAGAGATAACCCAGTCGCTAAGGTTAGAGATCTCCTTTGGAGCTGTTTGTTGCGAAGTTCCCTGAACTTGTCCCAATCCGTGGTTAGTATTTTTTAGGTTTGTTTTTGAGTTTTGCCGTGGGGAAGGTGATGCTAAGGATGAAGTGATCACTACCAAGATTTTGCCCGGTGTTGACCCACTTTGCGTCCTTACGTTTTTAGAGAGGGAAAAGTCTGGAGATGTGTCTACACATATACTGTTACCCATGCGTGTGTGGTCGCACGGGTTGGTTAGCGTTGTGAGCCCTAGTGACTGTATGATTTGCCAGAGCAGGTTCCCTTTCGGAGTTGCTTTGTTATATCCCCGTGCTGGGTGTTGAGAGTTGAAGTCTCCCGCAATTATTAATTGAGCTCTAGCAGCCAGTTTTATTGTGTTTATCAACAAGTGTGGGAGTCCATTGCATTTGTTTCTGGGCGGGTTGTATATATTAAGGATGAAGAGATTTGAGTCTCCTTTTTGCCTTGGTACTGTTTCAAGTAGAGTGTAATCTTTTAACGATTTGGTTGTAAAATGTTGAATCGCGGTGATATTTCTATGCACCAGCGTGGCTGTGAAGCAGCCGGATGCGTTACTAGTGTCATAATGGGGTGGCAGATATGCTTTATAGCCTGGCAGTGTAGCCCTGCCGCTAGCTTCTTGCAATGCAATCACGTCTGGGGTTGTAACAGACGGTATTTGTTGGATATGGAGCTGCAAGTGGGCCCGCTTATGGCGGAAGCCTCTGCAGTTCCATTGCAGTTCCATTGGCGCGAGAATGCGCTGGTCACGTGATTTTTCTTGTATTTCGCGGGCTTTCGTTGGAGCTCGGAAAAAGGATACGCGTGAGGTTTTCTTTATCGCAAATAAATGGAATGGGAGTTTCCGAAGGTGCTCTCCAATTTTTCTATTCACATTTGCTGTCTAAATTCAATATTTACGCGTTTAGAAAATTGTTTTAATTGCTAAATAATTAATTGCAAAACAAAAAAGTGCCTATGATGCGCAAGCCGGTTGGTAGATGTATGTATGTGGTTTCCCTGGCCTACCTCAAATATTTTGTTTTTCAACTCTTGGCTAAAGTTAGTGTGGACACCTTGTATAATTTTCTCTTTAGGGGTATTGGTAAACCGCTATTCATGATCTGAGACAACCTGCCAAATGCGCCCCGCCTCATTCTTATTCTTCCATTTATTTCACTCTCGTGATCCGGATCTGCTCTCACTACCTGCCCCAAGTAGACGCATTTCCTTACCGCTTCCAGCACCTCGCTAACAATTGTAAACTGCTGTTCCCATCCGAGACTCTTGAACATTACTTTGGTTTTCTGCATATTAAATTTTAGACTCACATTACTATTCTGCCTGTCTTCGCCCATTGATCATGTTTTGCACTTCATCTCCTGAGTGACTTACCAAGGCAAACGTCATCACCGAATCGCGGATTACTAAGGTATTCTCCATTAAAGGGGCCCTGCGACGCAGACGGAGCATGAGGCGTTTATTCTTTGTATGCAGAGCAAGGGAGGTTATGACGCCTGAATGCCCAAAGAGATGGCCGAAATCAGAGTATTTAGTATATTAATCTTGTCCAGAAATGCTTGTTTCGAACCGATGGCGTCGTAAATCAGAGGCCATTTTGGGCAGTGGAAATGAGGTGGCATCCAGATTGGGCGTCCAGTTCAAATATTTTACCTTTATACTCACGAAATAAATCCAAAATATTATGTCTCTGATTACTGAAAGGATTTCGCATGCCACAAAAAACTGGAAAGGAACATTGAAGGCGAACAAAAAGTAATAAGGGTAACGCTAGGGGAGACACTTTCCATTCCGCTTGAAACCTTCATGGCGGCGAGCACTGTTCAAAACACACCAAGAAGGCAGTGAATAAAAAAAAAGGCTGGTCGACATATCTCGCCCAGGGTTGCCAGGTTTGGCTATTTTGTACCAAATTGGCTTCTTTCGGGAGCTCTCGGCGACAAAAATTGGAACTTGGCTATTTTTCGGCTACTTTTGAAATTGAAGTTAGGACTGAATAATGGACCTCTGTTTTCGACAATGGTCCGAGTGCATCGTTGCGTGAGTGACTCAGAATGGCACACCTGAACACCATTCTTCTTTTGTGCCTGCCCTTTAGTTGAAATTTACTTGAAATCATATCCTAGACTTAAATACTTTTCGCTTCTGTGTTCACTTAATGCTCGTCGGACTTGTTTTCCAAGGACAGAGTCGGAAATCTCAACTCCGCTATGCAGTACTGATATGTAGGCTAACTAGCAGTTAGAAATGTCCAATCTCCATTCACTAAGTGCGCCTCAGCTAAACAGTGAAGTGAATAGCTACTTAGCTGATATACCTTGTTTCTTCAATTGACCACTGGTGCAAAGCGCGTTAATCGACCGCACATGCCAGTCCGACCGCCACTTGTATGATGCTGAGAATTACAGGCGTGGTTAAAATTTTTCAGGGCACATGGTTTCTGTTTAGCCGATTAGTAGGAACGGGGAAGACCAAAAAGTTTTGAAACGTGATGGCGACGACTCTTCGTATCTGACTGCGATAAAGAGCTTCAGGGGAGCCATAAGTGGCCCAGTATACGGCTTAAAATCAACCGATATGACCTGAAAAAACTTGAGCAAAGCTGTGCTTTCGATGCCTTCAATACATATGAACTGCACATGGCGATCAGTCGGTCTTTTGGACTAGAAAGCTTACAGAAGACGACAAGAGAAAAACGGAAAATGAAATAGGCGCATCAAATCATGACCTTGTTTACTGAGCAGTGAAGAAATTTCGTGCAAAAAGCAATACCACGCATGTCATATATATATGGGAGTTAAAATCGTTATGGTTGTCGCTTAGGAACACTAATCATTTCTCCTCTGGCGAGAATATATACTCTTCTGGTTACTTTTCCCACACTTTCTCTCGCTTCAGGAATTCCTCACTCGTTTCCGTGCTTCTGTCCCAAGATGCTCATGTATTTCCTTTCATTTTATTAGCAATGCTTTTATGTTTCAAAGATATTCGAATTCACTATTACCTTGGGTCATTCAAGAATTGTAAATTTCTTGCGAGTTTTGTGCTTTTCTGGTGATTCTTTTCTGCAACCTTGGCGATATTTTTGGCTACTTTTTACAGTTCGGCGACACGTTGGCTACTTTTCGGCAACTTTTGTAACTTTTGTGGCTCTTTTTTTATTTTAGGACCCGGCAACCCTGATCTTGTCCAAAATGGTCAAGAAAGGCCGGACACGGAAGGTAAACGGAAGGCGAGGCGAGGTTGGGATGGGGAAGGGGGACAGCCTTCCAATCCTATCAAAAAAGAAATATAGGGGAGCTTTCTTTGTTAGTCATCCCTGCCCTGTCTACAGCACCGGGTACACGGGGGGACGACGCCGTCCAAACGCGCGGCTGTGAGCTGCCCCGAGCCCCTGACAAAGCAACAGTTGCATGCAAGCTTTCTCTGCATATGCCCTAGGCGCGGTTCTGATCGGTAGCGCCCAATCTCAGTATTGGGTGCGTGATATGGGTGAGTGAAACCCGTTTTCGTCTGGTCTTTTTGTTTTGTATTTTCAGAGTTGAATAACTTTCGTTCGCACGCTCCAATTTCAATATTTTTTTTGCACTGTTCTCTGGAACGCGTGGTGAATTTATTTAATAATATTAATCGGTGTTGACGAAAACATCGCCGTGCCCCTTTAACTCTTATATCAACTTTTCTGAATATAGGCCTCGGAATACCTCCTGTAAGCAGGCGGTGAATATCATTGGCGATACCTTCCAGTATTTTTACATGATGCTTTTCTACAGGCTGATTCCGCAATGCCTGCAAGACTGCTGAAGTTTCGACTGGGTCAGATGATTTCCCTTAATACAGAAATGGTATATATAGGGGTTGGTTATACTCTGCGCATTTCTCTTATCACCTGATTGATAGTGTGATTACGGTTTATTGTCGAGCACCCTTTACGAAAGCCTGCCTGACCGTTTGGTTGGTTGAAGTCCAAGGTTGTCCAGACTCTATTAGCGATTACCTGAATAAATACCTTATAAGGGTGTATGTACAAAAGGCGGCGGCGCAGTGCATTGCGGGTGAGCGGCCATCTTGTAGTACTCCTCAGCAGACGCCCGCTACGGTCGCCGCCGCCGCTACGGCAGCATGCTTCGCCGATGCGCGCACGAACGTGATAGCTGCTCCTAAGTGACGCGCTACAAGTAGCATTGCCGTTTAGAAAAAAGGACGGCTCCGGTTCCTGGAGGTTATACAGCGACGCTCTCCGAATGCGATAGACGACCTTATGAACAGAAAGCAAAAACAATCGGGATGGACCCTTTCATGCTGCGAGAAAGCGACTGCATCCAGCACATAGTCTTGTGGCCATGCGTGGATGCTTCGGAAGTCCACGAATTCTTGGTGTTGTGGAAAGCTTCACCACTTGTTAAGCAACAGAAGGCGCGGAAAGCACTGGAGGACCGCAGCTTGAAACGAGGGGCTGGGTGCACCAGCCGTCGGTGAAGGAGGCGTTCGCCGACACCGTAGCCATGATGAAAAAGGTAAGCCGGCTTCTTCTGCATTTTAACTGTCGTGTTCTAGTTCACCATAATTTTGACGTGTGCTGACTGCTCGTTTTATTCGCAGATGAATCATTCGCAAAGCATGTGCCCGACTCCGCTAACAGCGTGGGGGCTGAGCGAGGGCGACATAATCGCTGCGCGCTGCACCTGTACGGCGAATCCTGTTCCCATGTTGTTGCCGTCTTTTTCTTCGCAGAGTACCGCGTCAGTGCACGGAAAGAGTGTCGTTACACCGACAGCGCGAACGCCTGGTTCCATCCCACGTACGAAAAGTGGAAGTTGCGCCCACTGCTGCCATGGACTTCGGGTCCTGTGCGCTGAACGAACGTCGACTTGGCAGTGAAGGCATCTGAGTTGGTGTGCTGATTGTGACTTCCACTTTTTGTACGTGGGCCAGGCGTTTGCGTCGTCGGTGCAAGAAAGCGTTTGTCGCCGACGCACGCCATACTCGGGCAAGAAATGGACGACAGAAACATGGGAACAGGTGACGCCTCTCGGAGATCTGTCTTTACAGCCAGTCAGCAGTCAAAAATGAGACTACATCGAGCTGGTGGAATGAAGAATGCGAAAAAGCCTATCGTGAGAGGAAAGCCGCATGGAAGTGCCTAGCGCACAACCAGTACCAAAGAACGGGATAAATTAAAAATTCTTTGCAGCTTAAAAGAACTATATCTAAGGGAAAGGATGAATACAGTGCAAACCTGAACACCTGTTTGTCTAACCCCAGTCAACCGGAAGTCTCTGTGTAGATACATGGAACGTGCTAACGTGCTTCCCTCCTATAATATCGCTCAGTCAACAGTATTGCCCCTCGGGAGGAAGAAGAACAACTGGAGTAAATAGCTCAAGGCCTTGCTGCGCTTTTTCCTGCTCGCACTACCTTTCCTTCAACCACATTTTATTTGGGTGAAGACTTCATGGAGGTCTCTATGTGTGATTTAGTGTCTGTAGTTAACTACCTGCAATCTGCTGCCCCTGGGGTTGACGGAGTAACAGTTGGCATACTGAAAATACTAATGCAAGACTTTGTTTGCTCTGTAAGTACTGCAGATTGTGAATTGGTCTTTGGAAAAAGCCTGGATTCCACAAAATTGGAAAACAACGAAAATTATTTTGTTGCTGAAAGACCAGGGGAAGGGTTTTGATCTTGACAATATCCGGCCGATTGCTCTCATATCAAATTTGGTTAAGCTTGCAGAATGGGTAGCCTTCAGTCTCCTCACGAATCATGTTCTGACTCTTCAAGGCTTTAGCGAGACTGAAATTGGTTTCCGCCGTGGGTGTTCGATTTCGACCGCGCACATACACTAGTAGAGACGTATTAAAGTTACGATGATGCAAAATGAGGTATCAGCTCTGGTTACTTTAGATATTGCAAAGGCGCATGACAGCCTTGAACACAGCATTTTACTTCATAAACTAGCTGGTGTACAACCTCCTTTTACCTTTTTGCATGGATCAGGAAGTGTTTAAGGAATAGATCATTCTATTTCTCTAAGGGCAGGTTATATTCTAACCCATACGCCCAGTCTAGAGGTGTCCCACAACGCTCCATTCTTTCGCCGTTGTTGTTTAATATACTAATGCGGAATATCCCTACTCACCCGGTCGTCAAAGTTCATGTGTATGCGGCTGATACTGCTTTTTTCGCTTCTGCCAAAAAAATTGGCTGAAGCCTTAGCTTCGTTAAGCTTGGCTGATTGCGAAAGCAGTAACACCTGGCTGCGCTTGGTTCTGCCGGTAGTTTCGTTTCTCGAATTCACGCGTAGCAGACTCGAACTCGCCAACTCTTATCTCTTGTTCTTCACGTCGCTGAGCCACGATGTCACCGTCTCGAATCACCACAATGCTGTGCTCTTTCTTGGCTGTATACTGCAATCTTCTTTGAGCAAGCCGCTCTTCTTTCTGTTCCGGCGTTTCTTCCGCACGGCGTTTTCTTTTCTTGTGATTATATCGCTCCGCACTGCTTATAGATTCTTCTTCGGCATTAAGTAAAATTAATTAATTAATTAATTAGGCGGGCCGAGGAGGCCGTCACGTGGTAGCCGCCGCGCCGAGCGAAGGAACGACTACGGCCGCAGAGACGAGTTGGGGCCCCTGCTCTCCTCTGGTCGTGACGTCACGCTGTCACGTGGTCGTGCGCCGAAGCTGCGCCGGAGCGAAGGAACGACCTCCACCGACGGCAGAAAAGTGCTAGCAATATTGCTTTCGCAATAAAATGTTCATGTACTGTATCAAATACTTGGTTATAATATATGACCCGCAGTTAGCCTGGCAGCCCTAAATTAGAAGCATTGCGCTTAAAGGTGAGCGTGCCCTTGGCCGGTTGGTGAGGATCAGCAACAAAAAATTCTGTATGCGACGGGACACTGTACTCCTTCTTTTTAAGACCTATGTACTTGAATTCGGATCCGTTCTATTTCTGGTTGCTCAAGGTACAAGCGTGAACCCATGTTTGTTATGGAGCGACGCGCTCTGCATCTCTGCTTAGGTCTGCCTAAAACAGTGGCGAATGCTGAGTTGTACTCAAGTAACACTTGTTGCTGGGCTAGTTGGTGCATTATTCTTCGTACAAAAGTTACTTCGTACTAACTTCGTACTAACTTTTGTACGAAGAATAATGCACCAACTAGCCCCGCAACAAGTGTTACTTGAGTATCTTTCCAATACAGCGCGTTGTCCTATCCACTTTTCTTGTGAGTGTCGTGTTTTGCGCTAACTTTTGTACGAAGAATAATGCTGAGTTGTACTTGAAGGCGCGAATACCTGATCTAAATTCGCGATTTCAGCTTCTGACTGTGTGGATGTCTTTAAGGTCTGTGGAGCCTGTTCTTGGATTGGCTAACCCCATATTTATAACGAATCCAACCGTCTTCTTTGGTAATATTTGGCCTAGGTATAAGCTCCCTCAGGTTATGTTCACTAATGCCCTGCTGTCAAAAGTTTCTCTATAAATAAATTCTTTAGTACAAGTTAACCGCACGCGGGCTGATACGGTAGTCTCCTTTGACGACACCCTCCCAGGGACTGCTAAGAATCTACCTGCCAATGTGTTAAATGGGCTTATACAGGAGTACCTAGATAATTTTCCCAACCACTTTGCCGTTTTTACAGACGCCTCCCTGCAAAATGAAAAGGCAGCTATTGGTATTTACTCAAGGGCTCTTGGTTGGAGTTGTTTGTTTCGGGCCCCTGACTGTACTTATTTTTTTCTCGCTGAGTTTCTGGCCATTGAGTTGTCCTTAATAATGAGTCCCTGCAGTATCTCAGGTTATTATACTTTCAGACAGCCTTTCCGTCTTGACAGCGCTCGAAAAATCGAAGGATACACCTACAGTATGAGCAGTTGCCTTCAATATTTTATTCCACCACATATTACAGAAGTATGCTGTCACTGGGTCCCTGGACACTGTGGCATTGTTTCTAATGAGAGGGCTGATTTTTTAGCAAAGTCCGCCCTTGGTGGTTCTCTTGTCCCATTCGTCCAAAATACTGTCTTCTTGACTGTAGAACGCTATCAGCGATTCCAGCGTCTGCACTACTTGAGCCATGAGCCTCTCCTTGCTGCAGCGCAATTTTCAATACCTGGCATTTCCTTGGAGTGTGCGGATGTGCAGTTCAAGGCAATGTGAGGTGTCCATGACCCTCTTGCGCTGCAGAATACCGCGGCTAAATCTTTATTTACGTGTGACCAACCTTTGTTAGTCTTGTGGCGAAATTACGTCTACAGATAACTTTTTCCTCTTCTGCCGACGGTTCGCCGCTCTCCGTAGAATTTCCTTGGCCTTGGAGATCTCCCTTGCTCGACTAGGGCTCCGTCTATCTATTCCGATTCTTCTATCCTTCGGGGCAAGCGCCAAAGGATATGCCCTGAAACCAGTGTGCGATTATATTCGCGACTATATAATTTCATCAGGTAGATTCCTCTGCTAGAATGAGACTTTACTGCTTTTTCTTTTCATTTTTTTGGTACAAATTTTTGTCTCAGTCATAAAATTACCGAAAAAATTCCAGGGGGCACTTTGTTGACCTAAAGTGCGGTGAGGCGGAAGCCTTAAGCTCGGAGTTGCTGCTTGTGTCACTGATGTGTGGTTAAGATGTCAAGCTTGCCTGAAACGCGACAGCGTCTTGCGACGCTGCCAGGGAGTCCACAGAACGCCCTCGCCCGTTCGGCTGCACGCCTTGCTCATCGGTAAATTGATTTTTGAGGAAAGGAAATGTATCTGTCTCGCATGTCTCGGTGGACACCAGAACATCGCCGTAACAGGAAGGGAGGAAGATGGGAGTGAACGAAGAAACCGTATTCACTAGACGCGCCTTTGTTCATTCCAGACCATCGAGCTGGCACGACGGATTGGTAGCGTGCTCGTCTCGCACTCCGGAGACCCCGGTTCGATTCCCCAACTTGACCAATTTCCTCCCCGGTTTTATTTATTTATCTGGTCTGACTATAAAGGTTAATTAGGCTAATTAGTTAATTAAACTCTGTCCGACTTGGAGCATCACTATGCGATCCCTTTAATTGGTTGCATAGTTACTAGGCAAAGCACATTGGCCCCGTTTGAAATTCGCGCATTGTGACGTCACGACCGTTTCGACCAATTGAAAAGCATGACATTTCTGTCGACAACTCCTGCTTGCAGCGATGAGGCATTAAAGGCTTCCGCCTTAATACTCCACTCTTTGTGCAGGAGTGTGTTTGTATCCGCTATGCACCTTGGTTAATGCCCTGCCGTGGGTATGTGCCATTAAGCCTTAGGGCATCATCATCATAAAGAGGATTCGCCGTTGAGGTGAAGTGAGCGGTTAGGTCACCGTCACTCTTGGTCAGCACCCACGCTGCTAGCGGAGCCTGGTTGCAGGCCTTGGGAATTGTTTACTTGCGAACAAGATGCGCAATCAGCACTTGTTGAGACTAAAAAGAAGCCGCCTTACCATTCTTGTAATGACTATGGTGTCGGCCGAGGCTTCCTTCACTGACAGCTCGTGCACCTAGCCGTTCGTTTGAACGTTGCGGTCCTCCAGTGCCTTCCGCGACTTCTGTTGTTCAACAGTGGTCAAGCTTTTCTCAACACCAAGAATTCGTGGGCATCCAAAGCATCCACGCATGGCCACAAGAAAATGTGCTCGCAGCGGGAAAGGGTCTATTCCGATTGTTTCTGTTTTCTGCTCATAACGTCGAATATCGCATTCTGATAGCGTCGCTGCATAATTTTCGGAAACCGGAGCCATCCTTTTTGCAAACGGTAAGGATACTTGTAGCGCTTCACTTCCGAGCAGTTATCACGTTCTTGCGTGCATCGGCGCAGCATGCTGCCGTAGTGGCGGCGGCAGCTGTGGTCGTCTGCTGAGGAGTACTACAAGATGGCCGCCCACCCACAATGCGCCGCGCCAGCACCTTCCGTGCATACACCCCATAGGCAACGGACAGTAAGCTGATCTGTCTAATTTTTCGAGTACTTGACGTCTCCTTTCTTGGGGATTATGCAATGATGTTAGCGTTCTTCCAAGCTTCTGGCACCTAGTTCAGCGAAACTTCCGCGACTGCAGTGCCCATTCCGGGCAGCAGCAGACTGCATCATAGCAGCAGACGGTGGACTCGTTCAGTGCAAGTATGCACCGACGACACTGACACATCGAAGCGGTCAGCCAGCGAATGCATGCTGCACTGGGTTCGAAGGTTGCACATAACCGGGAGGCATCTCATCTCTGCACTCATCTGTGGATGGCCTCCCATGGCAAGAGGGAAAAACGGCGACATTTGTAAGGAACCGACAAGAGGGTAAAGTGTCCCTCATGAGAGGCGGAAAACATACTTTAAATCAAAATCCCTTTTTCGCCTCTATGTCCGTTCGCACTCAGCAGCAGGTCATTTTTTTTTATTTTTTTTCTACACAGCAGCGAAGAAAAACGTGTACATGCACTCTAAATACGAATACACCACCCATATGGGAGTGTAAAGGAAGTAAGCTGACCCCTGGCGGACTGCCTTTCGTAAAGTGTGTGTGGAAGAGGACAACTTCACTCCCTTTTCACTCCTTTCTGTTTAGAGCGTGCGAACGATGGCCGCCCTGAGTGCCATGACCGCGCACCAGAGGCACGAGGTTTGCACGGTTTGCAGGAGGTTGACTTCTGCACTTTGGCGTTCGTGTCTGTTCGGCGCAAGTGCCGCGCTGCGCCTGCACTGCTGAACTGGCGCTACATGATGCGGCACTTATTTTGCGCCGCCATGGGCTAGTTCACATCGTGTAGGGCGAATCGAAAGGACCTCGCCTGGCTCCTTCCCTAAACATCGTGCGCATCCTAGCCACCTGAAAAAAAAAACTTGTGGCTGTGTCACTCGCTAAAGTTCACAGATGTTTAACAAAGCCTCTGAAAGCGTGAGCAGCGAAGATTGGGCTGAAACTTGTGACCGACATGCCTAATATTCCGCCCGAAAGTGGGCATGTGGTGCGAAAAAAGCGAATGGAACACGGAAACCTGCAGACTGTATTTAAGCTGTGCTGAATTACGGAGCTTCCTCGTCATGGTGACGACGAAAAATTATTCATAAAAAGATAATTTGAATTTAGAAACCGGAATTAAAAATGCACCCGTTACAACACTATCATGCCTTCGGAATACTGACACTTCATACTTTCTTGAGGGGCAAAAGGCATTCAAAGATGCGGCAGTGATATGGCCAATCACCATTGATTTTGTAGCCTCGAGTATATTCTAATTTCCCGCGTTTCGACTTTTTTACTTATGCGCCATGGATCGGCACTAACGCGAAACCACTGCAGAAGAAACGCAGCGGATAGGTTGGATCGGGATGAAGCAAGAAGCGACACACATAGCAACGACAGCGTATCCCTTCTTACTTAGACCCGTTTCGTGCGCTCTCTCTCTCCTGTAATGGAGCGAACTCTTCCTGTATATTAAGGCGAAACTGTCAGCCGGAGCGTTCTACGGTTCTTTCTACTCCCGCGGTCGCCGTCACATTTTCGAAGCGCTTGCTTGCTCTTCTCCTTGCTCTTCTCCCTGACGTCGCTGGAAGCACTGCGATGTTTTCGCTTGCCCGTAGTGCTGTCGTAGAATTGCAACTGAACGCAGCTCGCACCCTAGGAACGAGATTCATGCAGGGGCTGATCGCTGCTACACCAATTTTTTAACTCGCGAGGTACGCGGCACCAGGAATGAGTCAGCGCTGCTGCAGCCGTACTTTTTAAGAAGCTGTTGCGCCAACGCTTGCTACACGGTAGCACCGCATTTCTATGGTGAAAAATCTACATACTTCGATTAAAGTCTATGCACAATGCACTTGCCTCATCAGTCGCACGCTGCACTCCCCTGTGGAGCGAGCTGGGGCTTTAGGCACCATAAATTAAAAGACTAGCGCATAAAACAAGGACACAGACATAGAAAGAGACAGGACGAGCGCTAAACATCAACTGAGGATTTACTGCGACAAACAGGCACATAAAAGCACTTCTGTGGCACATGCGCACACTGAGTCAGAACGAGCGCAAACTAATCAAAATGTGGCAGACTGCTCCTGAGATACATTTCTTCCTTTCTGGACAGGGCAAGTGATGTAGTCATTTTTGAAACAGCGCAACAAAGACGGGACTTGCCCAAATTTCTGCTTTACTCAAGTGATGTAGTGCTAACACAGTTATCACCTTCCCTGTTATTGTGATACGCCTCGCAAATCTCACGGCCTAACCTTGTGCCTCCCCTCCCAAGCATACACGTGGCAACAAACGTCGGCTCGCACCCGCACCGCTTACACTGCGTGGCCAAATGGCCGCCCCCCGCCAATGAATCCACCAGTGTGTGTGCGATGCTCTCGTAGTCGGTCATTTAGGCAGCGTCCAGACTGCCCCACATAGCACCTACCGCAGGAGACGGGTATGCGGTATACGGCGCCAACAGAGCAGGGAACGAGCATGCACTCGTGGTTTATGGTGCAGACCGGCTTCTTCCTCTCGTTGACGGCTTTGCACATCCGCACCAGCTCTTCTAGGGCAGTGAACACGACGTCCACACCGCATTTACCTCCAAATTTCCTCAGCCGGTGTGATAACTGGTGCATGTAGGGTATGGCCGTACACCTGAGCCTTTTGCAGCTTTCTCCGGCTGCCACGCCAGGGCGGCCACCTGCCGTGATTTCTTTGATGAGGCATTCCGCCACAGCCGTCACTGTATCTTTAAGGAAAGCGGCCTTCTGCAAGCTTCTGCAAACTCACTTCAATTTTATGCTGGCATGATCTCTCGCGAGCACCACGCAGGCAAGTTTTTGCAATGACCCGTTTGACCAATTTTGAATGGGCCGAATTTTGCGCTAAAATTTCCTTTTTTTTTGTGCGTGGCTGGTACGACCAACAGATGTGCCCAGTGCCAAAGAACAAACATAGCCCGAGGAACTGGAGGCACCGGCTCATCGGAACTTCATGCGTGGACCTCAGCTTGCCAGAACAATCCCCGAAAATCTCTAAAACGCTTTTTATAACTTGTTTTTTTTTTCCTCCATGCGGGCTTGTAGGCGTGAGCGAAAACGGAAGGCGCTGCGGAAACAGGGTTGCCAGATGGCTATGACCTCAGGTAGCCAAATTGGCCTCCGTAGTAGCCCAAACGTAGCCAAAAGCGAAATTTTTGCGTAGCCCAAAAGTAGCCAAAAATATTTGTTTTTGTGACGACATTTTTTAAGCATATTGAATTAATTTTAAAGAGGAATATTTACATATTAGATTTCTTTCCCGCATATGATGTCTGAGGGGGTGCGCACGGCGTGTTCTTTGCGTTGTTACGTTTTGTACCCGTCATGCGCGCTAACCAGTGCGGCTAACCAGGTGCGCTAAACAGGTCCTAAAGATGGGGTCGCAGTTCCACTTTGCAGGCGCGGCAGTAGGCCATATCACCTGAGGCGGGTGACAACAGCCAGTCTGCACATGGAAAAGAACGGCGGCGCTATATAACGCAATCGCAGCTCTAGTTTAGGAATATTTCTCCTTTTAAATGTTCGCGCGCAGATTAGACACATCGACAGTGAAAATACCTTACTGTATACTTACGCAGCCTCACATTTCAATTTTATGCTTTAAGGCAATGCAATTTTATGCTTTAACTTTCACGTAGTGTCCACTCTTTATAAAAGAAATCGAAAGGCCATGATCCTTGACCGCCTGAAACACGTGGGTTTTCTCGAACACAGCGTTTACAAATTGTCATTTTGTAGGAGACACGCTCAATTTCTTTAACCTGCTATAGCCTGCATTTTGATTCCAGCATGCCTTTTATTTCTGTCACTGTATAATTGTAACAGAGCACATTATAACGAATTTAACTTTTTTTTTCACGCATAAAAAAGATGCAGCCCAAAAGTAGCCACATAGCCAAAACGAAATTTCTGACGCCAACTCGGACAAAAAGTAGCCCAATTTGGCTATTAATAGCCCAATCTGGCAACCCTGTGCGGAAAGCGTGCGCGCAACGAGCAGACGACGCGACGAACCGGTTACGCCCACCCTTCGCCCGTCAGTCAGAACGGCGCACCAGTGGAATGCCTTTCGCGAAGAACTTTATTTTCCACCAATGCAGGAGGCACCCTATTCCCCGCCCCGGACGCAAAGGCTCAAGGGGCGGGGGCCGGGGCCTCCGCGACTACAGACAGGCGAAGTTGCAGTGTTCCTTCGCGGCTTCCGTCGCCGGGCGGACGACCTGTTGCTGTTCGGCGGGGCACTCGCTTGGCAGCAAGGCCTCCCAGGCATCTCTACTTTTAATGTTCTTCCTGATGCCTGGGGAGTCAGTACATTTCCAGATTATATGATCAAGACTGCCCCTTTCTCCGCAGATTTTGCATTTATTATCAGGTCTATCTTCTGTTACGTGAGCAAACACCAGACTGGATTTTGGAAATTTCCAGCTTGCAGGAGTCGCCAAGCGACAGCCTCTCTGTTGCTCTGCTGTTCGGTCCGGTGATGGCAGAGACCTTCATCCAACTCTACAGTGCTCGACGATTTCAGTGTAGGTTTTGCGCACGCTCATCCAGTCCCCGACAGTCGGGCGGCTCTACGGTTACCCGGAAGTAGAGAGCTCGGGCTAACTCGTGTGCCGCCTCATTGCCTGGGGCTTATTCGTGTGCGGTGGTCCAGATTATCATAATTTCACGGTTCAATTCAGAACTTGCTAAAATTTTGTTTGCCTCTTTCGAGACCCTTCCTTTCCCAAAATTCCAGGCTGCCGTTTTGCTGTCGTTAATTATGATGTTTGCTTTCGTTCCAACTATAGTGAACTAGTTCCAACACAAGCGAGCGCTATTGCAACTTCCTCAGCTGTATCTATTTTTAGGCTTCTAATCGATGTGGCAGCGACTGGTACGCCACAGCCATTGACTACCGTGGAGACTGCCGCCCCGCGACTTTCCACTAGCCGCGTATAGGCGACTTAGGTTTCTTATTTTCCATGCGCTTCGTAAGCGCTTCCACCCTTTTTTATCTCCGGTCCTTGTAAGGTTGGGTGCATGTTCTTGGGCAGAGGGGGTGCGAGTATGTTTTAGCGACATTTTTGGGGAATATCTGTTTTGTCGCTCGCACCCCTGTCTGATTGCAGCCCCGCCATACCCAGGATAGTTCTGCCCATGTTAGCTCGGCTCAATCTTTCTAGCTGTGCCATATGCACTTCTTCCGCCAATTCAGTCCAGTTATAATGCGCCCCCATTTCGAGGAGGCGGTCCGATAAGGTCGTAATGGAAGTCCCAGCGCCCTCTTCACGCATCGCCTGATAAGTGCGTCTATTCTGTGTTTTTCATCTGTCCTAATGTTCAGATATGGAGTGGCATAGCATGTGCGGCTGATAATGTATGCCTGCATCGGTTTCTGGAGGCTACGCTCTTTTAGGCTCCGCCCCTTGAGCGCGACTCTTTCGAATATCCTAGTTATCTGAGCGTTATACCAGTTTCCTGAGCGTTGTAATTGTCTAGATTCTTAATTATTCTATCATTATATCCGTCGGCTTATAAGAAAAGCCCCAGGATTCTAATCTGTTCGACCCTTAGCACCGTTTGTCCGTCTACTGTGATTCTGAGATTTATTTCGCGCTAGCACCTGAGAACTTTTGGATTGTATATAAGTAGTTCAGATTCCTTCGGAGAGCATGAGAGGCGCCTCGGCCGCATAGGACACGACAATGTCCACTGCTGCCTGCAAGCGTTCCTCTATGCTCGCGTCGCTGCCTTGGTTGATCCAGAGATTGATGTCGTCCGCGTACATGCTGAATTTCAAATTTTCCACTTCCCTTAAAGGGTACCTGCCTAGAGTCCGGACATCTTTGAAAAACAAGCCCACTGCATAGATGAGGCATCGAAGCTAACCTCTGCAAAATACTAGTCATGCGCGCCCTGAAAAGCTCCAAAAATTCCAATCAGAGCCTGCTCGTTCTTTCCTTCCACAAGAATGTCCCCGCCCACTACTCGGAACCCCTTTGACGTCATGCGGGTTACTTTCGCTAAAGGCATTCCATTGGTGCATCGTTCTGACTTACGGGAGAAGGTTGGGCGTAGCCTGGGCGTCGCGTCGTCTGCGCAGCTTTCCGCAGTGCCTTCCGTTCTGGCACATCCCAGCAAACCCGCATGAAGGAACAAAAAACAAAAACTGCCGAGGGAGCGTAATGGCGAGAGCCTTGAACCCTAGTCATAAAAAGTAAAAAATAGTAAAACTGAATGAGTCTGTTCGCCTCTACGAACAGACTCACGTCACGTCACTAGATAGGCCTCTGCGTGCGCGCTCCCTTCTCAGTTTTTTCTTCCATGCAAGCCCCCCAAAATAAGGTTTTAGTTACTTGTGCATTACTGTCTTTCCCTCGCTCGCCCACTTGGCCGCTTCGCACACACACCGCTTATCCTTCGTGCATCTTGTCTACGCCTTGACTCCAATGAACGACATGAGCTTCAGAGCTGAGAAGAGACACAAACACACAGAACACAAACACACACGGAGAAAAGAAACGGGTGGTTGCCGGATTCGCGCTTCCCAGCGTGTTTCAAAGAAAACCGACTTCCGCCCCTCCGGTCATGAAGCGATGGAAAAGGTGGCTAGCTAACGGGTTGACAAACAGATGTATGAAAGGATGCGCTCGCTAACAAGTTTAGGTGGTCGAGCCGATCGCGCCTCTCGATCGTTCAGCGTGCGGAGAAAATGCAACGACGCTGTTTCGCTGTTGGTTGCGCACGCAGCGACCGGAGTCGAACCACGATCCGGCGCAGATTTCCGGGAGATTATGAGTTGAGTCATGTCTGGCTCTACGCATCATCGGCCTTTCTGACACAACGGTAAAGAATGCGGTGGTTTCCGGAAGACACTTCGCTCCGGACGACTGCGTCCACGACCCAAGCAACTGGGGAGAGGAAGTACAGAGAAAAAAACGTGAGGAAACACCGCGAAAAGACCCAAAGAGAAAAAGAGCGACGGCTTTGGGAGACCCGCTGCTTTTCTCCCACCCCTCAAATTGACCGGGTAACAAGCAAAAACCAAGAAAAGAATTCTATTCAAGGTGGGGCCATGACATAGATATGTGACGCACTCCACCATACACCACGCCTCCGGCTAACAACGGAGGAAGAAGGGTGATTTTGCCTTGTGGAGCCTACTGGACGAGCCGCGAGAGAGAAAAATCTCGAGGAGGGAACGGAAGGAGAGGAGGCTCGCTCCAAGAGAGGTAGAGAGTATTTTCGACCAGAGGGTAATCCGGAGCCCTTTAAAGGGCAACTGACCTATAGTCGGATACAACTTAAGAACGAAGCGGCTTTTCCCCGTCAAAGAATCCCCCTCCAGCCAATGGTATCGGCCGATTCTCATGACTCTGCTAGGGTGACAATCCAGGGAGCGGGGCCACAATGGAGAGAGGGTTCTATCCCCGACTACTGAGGGGGGACTATCCCCTTTCATCTGCCACTCCCTGCATTGTCAGGCTGGCAGGACAATGAGAATTAACCAAGAGTGACAATTACTTCGACCTAAGAATTGGGCACTTCTGACTTTACCCAGGTACTCTCAGTGATGATTGTTATGATGTGTCTTTTCTAAGAGACGTTCATTAATATGTTTCTTGACAAGGGCTACGTCGTGTGGAAGTGAACTGCCAAAAAATTATTTCATATATATTTTTAGAATTTGAGCCAAACTGGAAGTTTGGAAAGGTTGCAGATCAGCTACTGGTTTGCACATAAAGTTTGAAGTTCATTAAAGAACAAAAAATTGCACTAACATTCATAGGTATTCTACACTTCTCACCAGAGAAAAAGGATTAAGAAGTACCTTAATTGTAACTGCCATCAAGACAGGTGTTACTGACATATGCGCTACCCCGTTTTTTCAATCTTCAAACATTATGTGCAAACCAGTGGCTGATCTGCAACCTTGCCAAACTTCCATTTTGGCTCAAATTCTAAAAATATACATGAAATAATTTTTGACAGTTGAATTCCGCACGACGTAGCCCTTGGCGAGAAACGTATTAATGATTGTCTCTTAGAAAAGACACATCATAACAATCATCACTGTGAGTACCCGAGTAAAGTCAGAACTGCCCGAATATTAGGTTGAAGCAATTGTCACTCTTGGTTAATGAGCCGAACCCTCCACCACTTCCAATCTGGGACTAAGTGAAGCAGGCTAGATTCGGTTCCCCTGTGTTTCTTAGCTTTTCATCTGTACCAAACCAAAAGGAATATTTCTTCCGCCCCCGTCGGCATGTCTAAAATAATTTAAAAGAAATACAAACTGGCAAACAACAAAACAACTACTGCAAAATACTGCCAAAAATAGCACCTAAAAAATGGTAAGTTTGGTTTGCAACTGGCTCTCTTAGATGTATAAGCTGTCGCACTTATACAAATGACAATAGTATGAAGGAAACAAAAATGATAAAAATATTAGGTAATTAGATCATAATTAGTCCGACTTTAAAAGGTGCTGAAACAATAAAAAAATTTGCCAAAAATATTTTGACGGAATAATAATTTCATTTGTACCAGGAGAGCACTATTTACAGCTATAAATCAGCAAAGTAGACGAATGGTTGAACAACGCAAACAGAGTCGAGAATAGCGTTTCACAATAGACCACCCATTCATCTATATCCCCCACATGAATGACAGATTATACTACTTTTTCAAACATCCAGATTTTTTACTTGATAAAACGTCCACCGCTCCTGCGCGTGCAGACACATGACACGTCTCAGAACGTCGCGTCAAGAACGTGCTGTCTCCCACTGCTGCTACGAGGCGTGCCAGTTGGCATTGACTATTTGTTCCACAGCCACTGCGCTTCTAGCTCGTGTGTCCTTCGAGTCCACAGTTCTCACATGCAAAATTGTGCTCACTCTGCTACAGTTAATACAGTCAATGCTTGACAGTCCGTTCTGCAGCGGCACTTTTAACCAGACAATCCGTAGCATAGACTAGCGTAAAGCTAAACACAACCTATTTGGATCGTCTATGCAGTACACTTTTCTTTGAGATTTGCAATAAAGTGTCTAATAAGCATTCAACGAATTCAACATTTATTGCAAGCTGGGGAAACTGGGCTAAATTTGATATAAACATCTGGCAACAAGAACCTTTGGTCACTAATTTCTAAATATTTGGAACAATTTGTAAAGAAAACAAAATGCCTTTAATTTTTTACTGCAAAATAAGCAAAATATGATTCAAAGCTTACATCACAAATTTTGTTTGTTTTCAGAAAATACTGGCCACACTGTTACAACCTAAAAGTCTGGCAACATAAAAATAATAAAGCTCGGTGTGTGCTTACAACCATTTTAATGTGTTGCAAAAAAAAATGGAAGAAAAAACGCAATTGTCTTAGACTACAATATCGGAGGTTACCTACTGAGTAAACCTACACCTTCTGCCTCACTTCAAAGGTCAGGGGGCACTGCAAAAGAGATCAGGAGAAAGTAAAACTGAACTATTTGCTAAACTAGTGAATATTGGCAGAAGAGGTTCCTCAAAATATAAAATCTGGCTGTAATTATAAGAAAAATGCATTCTCTGTGGAGCGAAGGAGAGAAAAAATTTTGAGCAGAGGTTGAAGGGAGGCCCGCAGAAAAAACCTGAACTGTCTTATATATATATATATATATATATATATATATATATATATATATATGAAAGAAGCCAACAGCCACAGAAACCAAGGGGCACAGGGGATTTTATTTTATTAATTTATTTATTTTGTGGTGTTGATCAATTTAGAATATTACTGAACATGTTATCGCTTAAAGCTAATTGATTAGAAAAGCAGAAGAAAAAACAACCAATGCCGCCGGTGGGATCCGAACCCACGACCTCCGAATTACGCGTCCGGTGCTCTACCTCTGAGCTACGGCGATAACATGTTTAAGCGATAACATGTTCAGTAATATTCTAAATTGATCAACACCGCAAAATAAATACATTAATAAAATAAAATCCCCTGTGCCCCTTGGTTTCTGTGGCTGTTGGCTTCTTTCATATTTATAACGAGCCCCTCATCCCCTTCCCTTGTTTGCTTAATTGCTTAGCGAGGGCCTCGGTTCTGGCAGCCGTGACTCCATAGGAAGCATAAGAGGGTTCTCACGCAGCTTCCACCCTCTCTGTTCGATGACGTTCTACGTCACTACCTGCGGTAACTCAGGACGTTCTACGTCCGCCGCTTATGAACGCGGGTGGCGCTGATGAACACTCTCAAGGTTAGGTTACTTGTAAACATAAATACCCTCGAAAGCTAAAGATTTGACAGCCGTCGCCGTAGCTCAGAGGTAGAGCACCGGACGCGTAATTCGGAGTTCGTGGGTTCGGATCTTACCGGCGGCAGTGGTTGTTTTTTCTTCTGCTTTTCTAATCAATTAGCTTTAAGCGATAACATGTTCAGTAATATTCTAAATTGATCAACACCACAAAATAAATAAATTAATAAAATAAAATCCCCTGTGCCCCTTGGTTTCTGTGGCTGTTGGCTTCTTTCATATTTATAACGAGCCCCTCATCCCCTTCCCTTGTTTGCTTAATTGCTTAGCGAGGGCCTCGGTTCTGGCAGCCGTGACTCCATAGGAAGCATAAGAGGGTTCTCACGCAGCTTCCACCCTCTCCGTTCGATGTGCGTTCTACGTCTCTACCTGCGGTAACTCAGGGCGTTCTACGTCCGCCGCTTATGAACGCGGGTGGCGCTGATGAACACTCTCAAGGTTAGGTTACTTGTAAACATAAATACCCTCGAAAGCAGAAGATTTGACAGCCGTCGCCGTAGCTCAGAGGTAGAGCACCGGACGCGTAATTCGGAGGTCGTGGGTTCGGATCCCACCGGCGGCAGTGGTTGTTTTTTCTTCTGCTTTTCTAATCAATTAGCTTTAAGCGATAACATGTTCAGTAATATTCTAAATTGATCAACACCACAAAATAAATAAATTAATAAAATAAAATCCCCTGTGCCCCTTGGTTTCTGTGGCTGTTGGCTTCTTTCATATTTATAACGAGCCCCTCATCCCCTTCCCTTGTTTGCTTAATTGCTTAGCGAGGGCCTCGGTTCTGGCAGCCGTGACTCCATAGGAAGCATAAGAGGGTTCTCACGCAGCTTCCACCCTCTCCGTTCGATGTGCGTTCTACGTCTCTACCTGCGGTAACTCAGGGCGTTCTACGTCCGCCGCTTATGAACGCGGGTGGCGCTGATGAACACTCTCAAGGTTAGGTTACTTGTAAACATAAATACCCTCGAAAGCAGAAGATTTGACAGCCGTCGCCGTAGCTCAGAGGTAGAGCACCGGACGCGTAATTCGGAGGTCGTGGGTTCGGATCCCACCGGCGGCAGTGGTTGTTTTTTCTTCTGCTTTTCTAATCAATTAGCTTTAAGCGATAACATGTTCAGTAATATTCTAAATTGATCAACACCACAAAATAAATAAATTAATAAAATAAAATCCCCTGTGCCCCTTGGTTTCTGTGGCTGTTGGCTTCTTTCATATTTATAACGAGCCCCTCATCCCATTCCCTTGTTTGAGATATATATATATATATATATATATATATATATATATATCCCTGGGGGCGGCCGAGTTCTGCCTGGAGACGGCACGCCAGTACACGCTCGACCGGTGAGTGGTGGGGCCACTGGACTGACGTCCCTGCCTGGCATAGCAGACAGGGCAATGCTTTGACACTGATTCCTATGGGATCAAGCATATGCTCCAGAACCAACTGAGCACCAATGCAGTGAATGTCAGTGAGCGTTGCCTCGTGCTGAGCCTGAGGGGAGACACTGGCCTTGAAATGAAAATTTTTATTATTAGAGTTAATGCGATGAAATTAGGTGTGTGCGTGCGTGTGTATGCACTTCCTCCTCTTTTTAAAAATGTAACTAGTTTCAGTATATCTCAGTTAGTTGCCGTATTATGGGACAATAACTAAATCCTAATTAGGTAATTGCCAGTGGTCAAGACACATTCTCTCAATAAATTTTGATAAATGGAGCTGCAGCTGAAGACTTGCCATGTGCAGCTGTGCTGTGTAGTGTATTGTTATGGAGATACATTGTCATATATGAAAATGTTCACTTATGTCGAACCACCGTAATTATGAAATATAATCAGGCAACAGGATGCAGCGATGGCGTAGAGGTAGAGCATCCGCCTCGCGTGCAAGAGGACTGGGGTTCGAATCCCGGTGCCGCGCAATTCTCCACCGGATTTAAAAAAAAAAAAACTCCGCGTGTGATGGAATTGCATAACCAGGCTTGGAGTGCGGCCTGATTTCGGTGACCAGAACCGACAACGCACTTCCTCACCAGAACAGGATTTGGCCACCCTGGTGTAGCACTTGGCCACAACCTTCTATGAACAAACCAATTAACCCTCGGCCCTCAGTCCCCAGCGGCTGCGGAGCAACTGACCAAGGCGGCGGTCAGATCTGTGACGCAGCGGAGGGTGCTAAGAATCTCTGGCTCCGGACAGGCCGCCATTGGAAACTGAACCTGGCAACGTTTAACGCAAGAACCTTATCAAGTGAGGCTAGCTTAGCAGTGCTATTGGAGGAATTAGCCGGTATTAAATGGGATGTCATAGGGCTTAGTGAGGTTAGGAGGACAGATGAGGCGTATACAGTACTAAAGGGTGGGCATGTACTGTGCTATCGTGGATTAGCAGATAGGCGAGAACTAGGTGTGGGATTCCTCATTAATCAGGATATTGCTGGTAACATCGAGGAGTTTTACAGTATTAACGAGAGAGTGGCAGCTATCGTAATTAGGTTTAATAAGAGGTACAGGCTGAAGGTGGTGCAGGCCTACGCGCCTACATCAAGCCATGATGACCAAATAGTTGAAAGCTTCTATGAGGATGTGGAATCGGCAATGACCAAAGTAAAATCACAGTACACTGTACTGATGGGCGACTTTAATGCAATAGTAGGTAAAAAACAGGCTGGAGACAAGGCGGTAGGTGACTATGGCATAGGTTCTAGGAACAGTAGGGGAGAGTTATTAGTAGAGTTCGCGGATAGAAATAATTTACGAATTATGAATACCTTCTTCCGCAAACGAGCAAACAGGAAGTGGACGTGGAAGAGCCCCAATGGTGAGACTAAAAATGAAATAGACTTCATACTGTGTGCACAACCTGGCATCATAGAGGATGTGGAGGTCCTCGGTAAGGTCCGTTGCAGCGACCACAGAATGGTAAGGTCTCGTGTTAGCTTAGATTTGAAGAGGGAACGGAGGAAACTGGTGAAGCGAAAGGCTATTAACGAGTTAGCATTAAGAGGGAAGGTAGAGGAATTCAGAATGTCGCTGCAAAACAGATTTTCCGCTTTAACTGAAGAAGACGACCGTAATGTTGAAAGAATGAATGATAATCTTACAGCTATCGTTACAGAGTGCGCCGCAGAAGTAGGGGGTAGGATGGTTCGACAGGATACCAGCAAGCTATCTCAGGAGACTAAAGATCTGATTAAGAAACGCCAAAGCATGAGGGCTTCTAACTCCACAGACAGGATAGAACTAGCAGAGCTATCGAAGTTAATAAATAAGCGCAAGGTAGCCGACATAAGAAAGTTTAACATGGAGAAAATCGAGCATGCTCTAAGGAACGGAGGTAGCCTAAAATCAGTGAGGAGAAAACTGGGCATAGGTAAAAACCAGATGTATGCGCTAAAAGACAAACAGGGCAATGTCATCAGCAATATGGATAAGATAGTTGAATTAGCCGAAGAATTTTACACAAATCTATACAGTAGCGAATGTAATCATCAAGTTACTAAGGGAGCCAGTCGAGCACAGCAATGGGACATCCTGCCAGTAACGAAGGAGGAAGTAAAGAAAGCCTTAGGAGCAATGCAAAGAGGGAAAGCAGCTGGTGAGGATCAGGTAACAGTAGATTTGTTGAAGGACGGAGGAGAGATTGTGCTACAAAAAACTAGCCACCCTGTATACGCAATGCCTTGTGACCTCGAGAGTACCAGAAGCTTGGAAGAACGCTAACATTATCTTAATTCATATTAAAGGAGACGTCAAGGACTTGAAGAATTACAGACCAATAAGGTTATTGTCCGTTGCCTACAAGGTATTTACTAAGGTAATCGCTAATAGAGTCAGGACAACCTTGGACTTTAGTCAACCAAATGATCAGGCAGGCTTTCGTAAAGGATACTCGACAATAGACCACATTCACACTATCAATCAGGTGATAGAGAAATGCGCAGAATATAACCAACCCCTATATATAGCCTTCATTGATTACGAGAAAGCATTTGACTCAGTGGAAACCTCAGCTGTCATGCAGGCATTGCGGAATCAGGGTGTGGAAGAGTGTTATGTGAAAATATTGGAAGATATTTATAACGATTGCACAGCTACTATAGTTCTCCATAAAGTCAGCAATAAAATTCCAATACGGAAAGGTGTCAGGCAGGGAGACACGATCTCGCCAATGCTCTTCACTGCCTGCTTACAGGAGGTATTCCGGGGATTGGAATGGGAACAGTTAGGGATAAGAGTTAATGGAGAATACCTGAGTAATTTGCGATTCGCTGATGACATTGCCTTGCTAAGCCACTCAGGACAAGAACTGCAAAGCATGATCAACCAGTTAGACAGGCAGAGCAGAACGGTGGGGCTAAGAATTAACATGCAGAAAACCAAAGTAATGTTCAACAGCCTAGCAAGGGAACAGCAGTTCGCAATTGGTAGCGAGGTGCTGGAAGTAGTAAGAGAATATGTCTACTTAGGGCAGGTAGTGACCGCAGATCCGGATCATGAGAGGGAAATAACTAGAAGAATAAGAATGGGGTGGAGCGCATATGGCAGGTTCTCTCAGATCATGAATGGTAGCTTACCAATATCCCTGAAGAGAAAAGTATACAACAGCTGTATCCTACCGGTACTCACCTATGGGGCAGAAACGTGGAGGCTAACAAAGAGGGTTCAGCTTAAGTTAAGAACAACGCAGCGAGCTATGGAAAGGAAAATGATAGGTGTAACGTTAAGAGATCGGAAGAGGGCGGAGTGGGTGAGGGAACAAACGCGGGTTAATGACATCTTAGTTGAAATCAAGAAGAAGAAATGGGCTTGGGCAGGGCATGTAATGCGAAGGCAAGATAACCGCTGGTCCTTAAGGGTAACGGAGTGGATTCCAAGAGAAAGCAAACGTAGCAGGGGACGGCAGAAAGTTAGGTGGGCGGATGAGATTAAGAAGTTTGCGGGGATACAGTGGCGGCAACTGACAAAGGACAGGGTTAATTGGAGAGACATGGGAGAGGCCTTTGCCCTGCAGTGGGTGTAGTCAGGCTGATGATGATGATGATGATGGATGATGATATAATAAGTTGGGGAAGTCACATTGAAAAACTTAACAGATTTATTCAATGTTTCGACCAGGGACTGGTCTTTTTCAAGAATGATCATACAGTGCACGGACGCATCTTCTTATAGCAGTGAACATGGCACACAGAGGGCTTGAAAAAGAAAAAGTATCAGCAAATAACGAAAGATAAAAATTAAAGAAATGAAAAAAAAACAATAAAAATCAAAGGGAAAAGAGGAACACAGCCGAGAAAGGAAACCCAAACGCCAAGATGGTCCAGCAAAGGCGCGGCTTGAAAGAGGTGAAAGAGGGAGGCGGGCCTGGGCGGGCACGCGACTAGTTCAGAAGAGGGAAAAAACTTGGAGGTGGTTAACAAAAGAAGGTAAGTGCCTGCCAATTTTGTGCGTCAGTATGGCTTCTAGCCGCGTCTGTGTGGCCCGGCGCGACTTTAGAAGATAGCACGAGCACGCACAGGTTGCGGCTGCGCTTAAGTGTCTCCACACGGTGGCACGTGAGCCCCGTGTGGTTCGCATATGGTGACCACAAGGAAAGGTTCCTCGTTTGCAGGAGTGAAAAAAGCAATAAAAGAATAAATAAACACAGAAAATGGCACTGCGATGGCCAAAAGAAACAAAAAAAATAACACACACACGCAGAGGTGACATGAATGCACAGAATACACAGAATACACACATTTTTCAGGAGGAGATATGTGGGGAAATGTATATAAGCCCAAAAATGAAGTTAAAGACAGCGGCAGAGTGTTAGAAAGTGTAACAAAAAGACAAATTTCATCCCAGGGAACACCGCTTAGACTTAGCACAACAATATTAGAATAAATACAAATATCACGCGAAATAATAGAGGCGCCCAAAAATACAGTTCAAGAGTAGAAAAAATGTCCTAAGAAACAAAGTTTACCCAAACGCAGTGATCAGCAACAACCAAACGATAATAATGCGATGAATACACATGAGAGACGAGCGTCACAAAATTCATGCTTAACCACAACAGGAATAATTTCAGTACCTCGACCAGAAATGAAAGTGTTAGATACAGAACAAATCGTTACGCAACTGTCATCGTAATGGATTTAAGACACAACATTTTGGATGCAAAATAGTTCACAAGGAAAAGAAAAACAAACAAAACATTGCAGGAAGATTTAGCCGGAAAGGCAGGAGAGTTTGCCAGGGCTTTCATTAATACCAGCAGACAAGGTGTTAAATTTAAATATTAGATATGATTCACACGCTTCCCTGTCGTAATGTGTCTGGAAGCCAGATTGCAATATGGTGGCCTTGAACCTTCCAAATGAATGGCTTTTTGTCGTTACGTGTTTTGAAAGAGGCAGATCTGGCAGTGATCGTATTTGTGCTCTGTGGTTATTTATTCTCAATCGGAAAGGAGTTTCAGTTTGCCCAATATACTGAGCACGGCACATACCGCACTCGAAAAGGTAGACTACGTTGCTGGTGTCACAGTTGAAATCTCCTCGAATTTTGAATGAGAAAGACGACGCTGTGCTGTGAGCTTCTGTGACCTTATTTATCATTGGACAGAGTTTGCAGCGCGGTTTATTGCAATGTGTGCACCCTGAGACTTCACCGTTGTCTAGTTTCGAGGAGGTTACGGCATCTTTGATATTTTTTGCCCTTCGATATACGACACGGGGGGCTTCGGGAAGCAAGCGCTTCATTTTGTCGCTCTGAAGGAGAATGTTGTGATGTTTCTGAGAATAGGATTAACATTTGGTGCTGATGGAGAGTAGGTTAATATCAGATTAGTTGGGTAGTTCGTATGCGCAGTCTTGGTGCTATTTAGCATTGTACGGCGGTCTTGTGCTGCAGCTTTTTCCAAGGCATCGTCGATGATAGACCTCGGGTAGCGCTTTCGGACTAAATCCTTGCGGAGTATCTCACAGTTAGAAGCGAAGTCCTCTTCACGCGAGCCGATACGCTAAATCTCAGAGCCTGGCTATATGGTATTCCTTTCTTGCAATGTTTTACGTGGCTACTTTCGAAGTGCAAGTACTGGTGCCTGTCCGTTGGCTTCCTGAAAACGGAGGTGACAAGCTTGTTTTGCGAGATCTGAAGTTTGACGTCCAGAAAGCTGATCGTAGATGTCGAGTAGGTGTGGGAAAAAGAGATGCTTCTGTGAGCATTATTAAAGTTCATCGCTAACTTTAATAATGCTCACAGAAGCATCTCTTTTCCCGCGACAAAATGAAGCGCTTGCTTCCCGAACCCCCCCGTGTCGTATATCGGAGGGCAAAAATATCAAAGATGCCGTAACCTCCTCGAAATTAGACAACGGTGAAGTCTCAGGGTGCACACCTTGCAATAAACCGCGCTGCAAACTCTGTCCAATGATAAATAAGGTCACAGAAGCTCACAGCACAGCGTCGTCTTTCTCATTCAAAATTCGATTAGATTTCAACTGTGACACCAGCAACGTAGTCTACCTTCTCGAGTGCGGTATGTGCCGTGCTCAGTATATTGGGCAAACTGAAACTCCTTTCCGATTGAGAATAAATAACCACAGAGCACATATACGATCACTGCCAGATCTGCCTCTTTCAAAACACCTAACGACAAAAGGCCATCCATTTGGAAGGTTCAAGGCCACCATATTGCAATCTGGCTTCCATACACATCACGACAGGGAAGCGTGTGAATCATATCTAATATTTAAATTTAACACCTTTTCTGCTGGTATTAATGAAAGCCCTGGCAAACTCTCCTGCCTTTCCGGCTAAATCTTCCTGCAATGTTTTGTTTGTTTTTCTTTTCCTTGTGAACTATTTTGCATCCAAAATGTTGTGTCTTAAATCCATTACGATGACATTTGCGTAACGATTTGTTCTGTATCTAACACTTTCATTTCTGGTCGAGGTACTGACATTATTCTTGTTGTGGTTAAGCATGAATTTTGTGACGCTCGTCTCTCATGTGTATTCATCGCATTATTATCGTTTGGTTGTTGCTGATCACTGCGTTTGGGTAAACTTTGTTTCTCAGGACATTTTTTCTACTCTTGAACTGTATTTTTGGGCGCCTCTATTATTTCGCGTGATATTTGTATTTATTCTAATATTGTTGTGTTAAGTCTAAGCGGTGTTCCCTGGGATGAAAATTGTCTTTTTGTTACACTTTCTAACACTCTGCCGCTGTCTTTAACTTCATTTTTGGGCTTATATACATTTCCCCACATATCTCCTCCTGAAAAATGTGTGTATTCTGTGTATTCTGTGCATTCATGTCACCTCTGCGTGTGTGTGTTATTTTTTTTTTGTTTCTTTTGGCCATCGCAGTGCCATTTTCTGTATTTATTTATTCTTTTATTCCTTTTTTTTTCACTCCTGCAAACGAGGAACCTTATCATGTGGTCACCATATGCGAACCACACGGGGCTCACGTGCCACCGTGTGGAGACACTTAAGCGCAGCCGCAACTCGTGCGTGCTCATGCTATCTTCTAAAGTCGCGCGGGGCCACACAGACGCGGCTAGAAGCCATACTGACGCACACAATTGGCAGGCACTTACCTTCTTTTGTTAACCAACTCCAAGTTTTTTCCCTCTTCCGAACTAGTCGCGTGCCCGCCCAGGCCCGCCTCCCTCTTTCACCTCTTTCAAGCGGCGCCTTTGCTGGACCATCTTGGCGTTTGGGTTTGCTTCTCGGCTGTGTTCCTCTTTTCCCTTTGATTTTATTGTTATTTTTTTCATTTCTTTAATTTTTATCTTTCGTTCTTTGCTGATATATTTTCTTTTTCAAGCCCTCTGTGTGCCATGTTCACTGCTATAAGAAGATGCGTCCGTGCAGTATGATCATTCTTGAAATAGACCAGTCCCTGGTCGAAACGTTGAATAAATCTGTTAAGTTTTTCAATGTAACTTCCCCAACTTATTATATATTTAGTCAGTTGCCTTGAAGATTTTCTTATTCCTTATATATATATATATATATATATATATATATATATATATATATATATATATATATATATATATATATATATATATATATATATATATATATATAATAAAGGGGCTGCGAAACACTGCTTGTGGGATACCAGCTATACTTCAGGTGGATTCTTTATGTAACACAGATGCTGACTTAAAAGAATTACAGGAATCGATGCACAGGAACGTGAGTTATTCAATGAAGAAATTTCAAAATACAAGCAAACAAAATACAAGCTGCCCTCAACTCGATTTTGGCGGGGCTTCCCACTCCTACTTCGCTCTCCCAATGACGGCACCTGGCGCAACCAATCAAAACAGCCTGCCAGAGCACGTCGCGGAAGTTTGCACTCCATGGTTGCCTGCTCTCTGTAACTCGTTCTTGCTGAGACTGGCAGCGTCGTTTCCATGCCAGAGCCCCTGGTGGCGTATTTTTATTTTACTTGCTTTGCGGGGCTTTTATCTAAGACGAACAAGTTGTTTTTGTTGATCTAATATAAAGCCCCGACAGGTGACCAAATGTGTCTCTATTTATTCACACAATGTGAGTATATTTATTGTTTGTTCAATCATCAAGCTCGCGCCAGGTGACGTCATATCCGCTGCTAAAACCCGCCACTGTGTGGGAACACCATCAGAGCCATGAATTTGTTTTTGGGAGGACATTAAAATAGTAAAAAACGGAATATACGCGGTGTTACTGACGCTAATAGCGCCATTGTAACTCACTGTATGCGATCAACAAGCAAAACAGTCAACTAAGAATGTGTTTCTGGGCCCCTTTAAACACTCCGTGAGGGAAGGGATGGAGGAGGGAGTTAAAGAAAGTAAGAAAAATATTCACAGTAGCGGAGGACTCTGGATCAATTTCGACCGTGTACCTTGCACCTTGGTTTCATAAAACGAAAACTGCTTTCTGGAAATATTAGAAATACAAGCCCACTGCATAGATCAGACATCGAAGATAACCTCTGCAAAATACTAGAACCATGCTAGCCCCTGAAGAGCTGTAAAATTCAAATCAAATCCTGTGCGTTGTTTCCTTCGAGAAGCATTTTATGCTACGGATTGTGCATTCAAGGCGGTGCTGCAGCCCGGACTGCCAAGCGTCGACTGTAGTAACTGTAGCAAAGTGAGCACAGTCTTGCTTGCGAGAACTCCGAACTCGAAGGACGCCTCAGCTAGAAGTGCAGTGGCTGTGGAGCAAAATCTCGTAGCAGCAGTGGCAGACAGCACCGTGCTTCTTGACGTGACTATTTCTGAGACATGTGATGTGTCTGCCTGTGCAAGGGTGGTGGGTGTTTTCTCAAGTAAAAAATCTAGATGTTGAAAAAGTTGTATATTCTGTCATTCATGGGGGGGGGGGGATCCAGATGTATGGGCGGCCTAATGTGAAACACTATTCTCGTCTCTGTGTCGTTCAGCAAGGTCTTCTGCCTTGCCGATTTATGGCTCTAAATAGTGCTCTCCTCGCACAAGTGAAAATATTATCATGGCAAAATCTTTTTGGCAAATTTTTAATTGTTTGAGCACCTCTGAAAGTCAGCCTAATTATGAACTAATTATCTGATCTCGGTATCATTCTTTGTTTCCTTCGTATTATTGTCACTTGTATAAATGCGACAGCCTGTACATCTAAGGGAGCCAGTTACGAGCCGAACTTATAATTTTTTTCTAAGCGCTATTTTTGGCAACATATATCAGTAGTTGTTTCGCTGTTTGCCAGTGTGTATTTTTTTGCATTATTTTTATCAAACTGGCGAGGGAGGAAGAAATATGCCTCCTGGTTTGGTGCAGCTGAAAGCTAGAAAACACGCAGGAAATAAATCTAGCCTTTTTCAGTTCGTTCCAGATTTTAAGGGAGGGGGGAGGGTTCGGCTAATTAACCAAGAGTGATAATTACACCTAGGAATCGGGCAGTTCTAACTTTACCTGGGCACTCTCAGTGATGATTGTTATGATGTGTCTTTTCTAAGAGACTTGCATTAATATGTTTCTCGACAAGGGCTACGTCGTGTGGAAGTGAACTTTCAAAAAATATTTCATATATATTTTTAGAATGTGAGCCAAAATAGAAGTTTGGTAAGGTTGCAGATCAGCTACTGGTTTGCACATAGTTTGAAGTTCTCTTAAAGAACAAAAAATCGCCCTAACATTCATAGGTATTCTACACTTCTCGCCAGAGGAAAAGGACTAAGAAGGACCTTTATTGTAACTACCATCAAGACAGGTGTTACTGAAATATGCACTACCCCGTATTTTAAGGCGGATGCGTTTAATGCCTCATCGTTGTAAGCAGGAGTTGTCGACAGAAATGTCACACTTTTCAATTGGTCGTGACGTCATAGTGCGCAAATTTCAAACGAGGCCAATTGTACTTTGGCTAGTAACCGTCCAACCAATTAAAGGGATGGTATAGTGATGCTCCAAGTAAAATAAATAAATAAATAAAACTGAGTAGGAAATTGTTCGAGTTGGGGAATCGAACCAGGGTCTCCGGAGTGCGAGACGAGCGCGGTAACCACTCCGCCTTGCCAGTTCGTTGGTATCGAGTGAACAAAGGTGCGTCTAGTGAGTATGGTGACTTCGCTCTCTACCATCTTCCTCCCTCCCTTATGGCAAGGTTCAGGTTTCCGCCGAGATATGCGAGACAGATACATTTCCTTTCCTCAAAAACCGATAAACCAACAAGCATGGCGTAGAGCCGAACAGACGGTGGCGTTCTGTGGACTCCCTGGCAGCATTGCAAGACACTGTCGCGTTCCACTCTTAGAGGCGAAGTTTTATATCTTGACCACAAATCAGTGATACAAGCAGCAGCACCGTGCTTAAGGCTTTCGCCTCACCATACTTTATATCAACAAAGCGCCCCCCTCAATTTTTTCTCTAGTGTACATCTGTGGAAATTAATTTAGTTGCTCTTTCTCAAGCGTCTATAGTAATCATTTTAGTGGGCACGTCAAATGATATCAGATCTATGAATCAGCAAATGAAGTTCTTATTTTCACGTTGTTCAAAACGCACTGCACTAAAGTGCCTTGGACGGCATGGCGATCATCCGTGGCACTTGTCCACTCCGCCATTATCTATAGAAAAAGTACAAGCACACAGGAATCTGGAAGAGAGCCTGGGCTATGCCAGCAATTTTTCCCTTTAGCCTCCCTCGCCCTTTTTACTGAATGTACTGCCATTGCCAGATGATTTGCAGCAGCGGTAAAGTTAAAACAGTGTGAAGGCCTTGCTCACTTCACTTAAAAAGCTCTTTTGTATTGTACACCTTATTTGATACACAAATGTTTCACCCTTGATGTAGACATGAAGAAAAGGCCTTGGTGATTAATAAAAGAAAGTAGAAGCTAGAGTAGCTAAGAATTTTCCATATAGCAGCAGTGCAGAAATCGCGCATAAATGAGCAATTAGCTTGGTTTCTTGCTTTTGTGCGAGCTTTCATTTCGTTTCTGCTTTTTCTTTTGAAGTGAAGATGTCTGCTCGTAGAAGGTGCGCTTAGCCTTCTCCAAAAATCACTTGAAGTCATCCCTTATGCCTTCCACACCGTTTTAATCACCTGCTTTTCTGTACCTAACCACAAACGGCTGAGCACCTTGGCATTAACTTGGACTTGTGTTCGAGGTTCGACCCAGGTCTCATCAGGTGCTGATAAGCATAAGCCAACAAATGTAATAACTCCTCCAAATGTCCTCATAATATCCTCCGGGACAGTTGGAATCTCACAAAAAACTGCTCTGCATTGCTGCGTGCAGCACATGTGACCTTTTTCATTATATTTCTTTTTGTAGCTGCTCGTTCTAAGACACCCTGCAAAGAATAGGGAACTAACTGCCTTTTGAATTATAACAGAATGATTCCTTCCTGATCTGCCTTTTACAGTATTGATGTAGTTCTATGCTATGGTTCTTTTCTATTGAATTAATCTAGTTTTTACAATCTGCGGATTTTACATCTCATTTAATGCTGTTTATTTCTGCGTCCTTGTGCCCTGGATACTTACAGGTTAGGTTCTTAGTTCTTTTCTGCCTTTGTGAGTCAACCCTCTTTGCTTTCAATCTCGGCTCAACTTCAGCCCTTAAAGGGTCAGTCTACTGAATTTTATCGACCATATTTTCTTTGCGGCAACCGATAGCTCTTTACTCAAATTACCGTTTAGCCAGGTGTGGTGCCAAGAAGTGCAGTAGAACATTTTAAAATAGAATTTATTAATGTGGGAACACATCTGTACGAGATGGTAGTCTCATCTGGCAACCATCTGGATTTCCGCCGAGCGGCGACAAACATGGCGGCGCCCGTCGAAGCCGGACCTCTCGCTTCGGACTGAATTCTCGTTGTTGCTGCCTTTTTCAGTGCGTTCACTGGCCATAAATGGGGCGCCTGTCTTTCGCTTCGTCTCATCTCGCCTATAAGAAAACATATAAGAGATAAATTTGCTTTATTTTGATAATTAGAGTGACGATTCTGCCGCTCCTAGGCTTAAGTGGAGAGTCGGTTTGTTTGCAGCATTGGTTCCCGTCCTGACGACCAGATGGCGCCACTATAGGCTGAGTTTATTTTTGCGTCTCTGCTAGCATACGCTGAACTAAAAGTGGGAATGTGCCTGCGTTTTGCGTACGTGTAACTATAAATATTCATATGATTTACAGAAAAAGCGAGCGGTGCGCCTTCTACAGTTTACTAGAACAAAACGTGCGTTTCTCTGACATTGGGGCATACAAATGGTACGTAGTATATTCACTTATGCTTCTACAAAAAAAGGCTACCACTTTCTTGAACAAAATGAACGTTTGGGGTCGCCACCATGCTTTTTTACGCGACTTTTAACGGCGAAATAAAATATAAATTCCTGCCTAAACCGGGCGCAGACCCTTCGTTATTGATGTTATAGGGTGCCAACTACCAGAATGTGCCATTATTTATACACTCATCTCGGTGAGTAGACTGACCCTTTAAGCACAGAATCGCATTTACTAAAGTAAATCCCGGCGCCATTATCCCTTTCAAAATTCGTACCTCCTAGTATTACATTTGTTGTACACCCATAATGCCCTATGTTTCATTATATCGGCAACTCTTAAACTTTTTGGCCCAACAGACTACTCGCGCTTTTTCGTGCGTGTCTGTCGCTTGTTTATCCGTATCCCAAGATATTTATGTCTGGACTTTCAGTGTACTTTATGGCCTTATCTTGTAAATGAATCACTTGTATCATTGGAAAGCGCCACACCTGAATTATTTGTGCGAAAACTCAAACCATGCCTCTTTTGTCTCCTCGAAAAGTAACCAGAATTTGGAAATCTTCGTGTCTATGTGCTAACAGTACAATATCATCTGCATACATTAAACCATGGATTCGTAGTTCAAGAACCTTTTCGCCTAAACTGTACAGCAGATTATAACCTAGATTACTCTCTTCCCAGTCAAAAATTCATTCAGCCTATCGGTCTGAAGGCTGAAGGAACCCGTAATTTGGGCCTGTTGGGCCTGTTGTGATGGGCCTGTTGGGCCTGTTAGTGATGGGCCTGATGGTGATGGACCTGATGGTGATGGACCTGTCGGTGTCAGACCTGTTGGTTCTAATGGCGTCGGCCTGTTGGCACAGATCCTGCTTGCAGGTATAGGGATAGTGTTAGGCCTAATGAGGGACGCCAGTCCTAATGACGCACCATAGATAAGTTTTTTCATCACTCAGAAATGTGTGCTGCACATTGCGCATGATAACATAGCTTCTTCGATTAGTGCATCGCAAGCTGTTGCAAAAAGGCAGCGCCTGCTACTAATAATATTTTGCAATTAAGCTGGCCAAAAGGGTCTGTAATGCCCTACGATATATATACTGACAACCAGATTTAGGGCAAACGAAAGCTTTATTATAAAATAAAGAAACCTGTAAAGAGGAAGATGATCAGCAGTCAGAGCAGCAGAACCGAGGCTAGGCGCGAGACGAGAAGACGACGATCGGCAGCTGAAGCAGCAGAGCCGACGCGCGACGCGAGACGAGAGCGTGAACTGTTCCGGGACCGGACCTGTCCTTGCCCGCTCTAACCGGCCTTCACAACTGTCAATAAAGGCCGTTACATCTTGGTGGAGGTGCGGGGTAGCGGAGCGACGTCTTTTCGGATGATTTTGTTGAGGCGCCGGTAGTCAACGCAAAAGCGGATATAGCCGTCTTTCTTGGTGACAAGGACGACGGGGGAAGCCCAAGGACTGTGTGATGGTTGTATGACGCCACGCTGCAGCATATCATTGACCTGGGTGTCGATAACCTGGCGTTCGGTGGCCGAGACGCGATATGGGCGTTGGCGCAACGGCGAATAGGCGCCAGTGTCGATCCGATGGGTAACAGCTGAAGTGCGACCAAAACGGTGGTGAGAGAAGTCAAACGATGACCGAAACTTATCTAGCAGGGCCGCAAGCTGGGTCTTCTCCGGTGGCGAAAGATTTGCGTCGATTGAGCCCGCAAAGACGGCCTCGAGAACGGGATCAGGAGGCGGTGAGGAGGAAGTAAGTGAAGACACTTGCAGGCGGCAGGAGTCGTCCTCAGAAGGGTCCCAGGCGACGACGGAAGCGAAAGGCTGGACACATCCCAAGCATTCACCACGAAGAGTGGAGGGGCACAGGAATGGATTCGTCAGGGGCAAGGCGCTGCAGCCGGCTGAGACGGTAAGCACGGCGAATGGCAGGGGTAGACAGTAGCGAGAAGCAGAGGAGTCGGACGGGATGTAGATGACAGGGCCGTTGGATCCAGAGCCGCAATGAACAGAGGCGAGCACAGCAGAGCACGGCGGGATCATGACGTCATCAGCCACAGTCAGCTTGGAGCACAAGTTAGTGGAAGCGTTCACAGAGTCGTCGCCGAAGAGAAGAAGGGCGACTTCGGAACGAGCGCAGTCGATGACAACGTCATGTTGGGAGAGAAAGTCCCAGCCTAAGATGACTTCGTGAGACGGCCATGGGAAGACGATGAATTCAACAATATACAGAACGTCCTGAATAGTAACTCGGGCTGTACATGCCCCCAAAGGCGCAATAAGTTGCGAATTAGCGGCGCGAAGCATAAAACCATATAGCGGAGTCATCACTTTTCGTAACTGGCGGCACAATTTCTCACTTAGTACAGATACAGCAGCACCGGTGTCAACAAGCGCGAAAGCATCGGTGCCCTCCACAGAAACCGCGATCAAATTTGTCGGAGAAAGTCGAGGTCTTGAGCTTGGCGACGAGCAAGCAGTTCTTGCCTCCGGAACTGCGGGCACTAGTTTTCCGAAGGGGAAGAGGGACGACGGCGCATCGGGGAAACCGAGCGACGACGCGGAGATGGAGCACGGCGGCGAATAGACGGCCTGAGATCGGAGGAAGCAGTGGTCTCAGAAGGCGAAGTGCGGTGAAAAGGCTGGGGAGGGGCGTAGGCGTAACCTCGAGGGTCAGTATTGGCAGCAGGGGACAACACTTGGCGGCGGCAGGGACGCATCACATGGCCAGGAATGCCGCAGGCATAACAAATGGGTAAGGTGTCCGGTGTCCGCCATGGACGGAAACGTTGCGGTGGTGGCCAGGCAGGACGAAATGGTGTCGACTGCGGTGGATGCTGGTACGAAGCGAACGTTTCTGGGCGGGGACGCCTGACGGCTTCGGCGTAGGTAAGTGGCAAAATAAATTTATACATCATGACCTCCAATTTTTCGTTGTACGTCCCCCAGCTTCTGTGAGAGGTGCTTGCGCACGGCTTTCAGTCTCTTCTCTGCAAGCTCCTTTGGTATGTCTCCCATGTAGACATGAAACAGAGCTGCACAATAGAACACAAAATAGGCCACATTTGAACACAACTAGATACATGATAAATGCAAAAGTGAGATTCAGAATTACCACTCTCATTGTAAAAACACAGAAACGAATGTTCACCATTAAAGGGGCCATGAAGCCTACTTTCGTGCATACCCTTGTTGTAGCATTTAATTCCCAACACATTAAATTACAATACCCAAAACTTTCAGTTGATTCCGTGCGGCAGATATCTTTAAAACGATTTTCGTTTCCTTTGCGAACTGACTGCTTGTCTGGAAACCTCTGATTGCTGACGACACATGGGCCTACCCACTCCGCGTCTGCTGTGTGTTGTTGGATGCATTGAGATGCTTGCATGAAAACCAAAGACAGAGATTACTCGAAACAACGGGCAATGCTATTTATACATTCTGTGCAGATATGTCAATTACACTATCTTTGTCGCAGCAAGATCGGAGAACGCGCACAATGACTTGCCACCAGTCGTTGAGAACGCTAATTTCACAACCAAATAGATAAATCAGGTTACTGGCAGAACGGATCTTAGCGAGAGCCACACAAACAGTGTGGAGATCTCTGAAAGCGCTGTGATAGAGCCTGCATGAACAAACGTATGGGCATAACACACCTTGCAAAAACTAAACGTCACTTTTGCCCGACTTTGCAGTTTTGGCTGCAATAAGGACATTGCAGTTGTTACAAACCTCGGATACAATGAACAGGATCTCCATGACTATCACGCTTTCTGTAAGTGAGCGCGACTGTATTTGGCTGAAGCAAAGTTTGATTGCCTAGGTGTTACTCAAAGCAAAGAAAAAAAAAGCACTAGCACCTTTCAGAGAAGAGACTTTTTCCGGTGTAAGTGCCGGTTTCGCCTCTGTTCTGCCAAGAGACCGGCACTTATTTGAAAGCACGCCAGTCACGCTGCGGCTCTTCCGCTCATCAGGTGTCCAATACACCTGAGTAGCACCGCGGCAGAACATTGAGTCTGTTGGTGCTCTCAGGAGCATCTGCCAGGCACCAGGCTCCATCCAGAGCCCACTGCCTGCATAGACCTGCAGCAAACGTGGAGAATTTCACATTTGTACACATTAACAGCAATGAATCAAGGGATTTTAAATATTTCATAACTTAAAACAAACAGCTGAAAAACATAAAAATTATGTAGGCATGAATGCACTCTTTTACAGCGAGCAGTGTCCAAAATCAGTAGATTTTCTATTTCTAGCCTTATTATTCGAAAAAAAGAAATTGCTTGCGTGCAACATGAAATATATAGCACAATCTTCTGACAGTTCTAGCTTCTCTTCATTCCGAGTCAAATACCGCCAAAAGTTGAAATAATGTTCTCTGCCCTAATTCAAACAAACTTCAGAAATGAGAATAAATTTCACATACCAACAACTAGGCATACCTGACAGAACAAGGCAGCCTCCTCATGATCAATAATTATTTGTGTACTAATAATTTGCTCAGGACAAGAATAACTGCAGACCCATTATGGCATCGTCAGGTAATGAAGTACAAAAATGACAAATTAGAAATGCTGACCTGTGCCTTACATGATATTGTCTGAAAACCACACATCTATGCTTTGCACACTACCCTTTTCGGCACACTTACTGGGACTAGTATAAGTTTCTACTGTAAGCTAGCATCATCCTCTAAACTGTACCCATTTCACTATGTACCAGCCCCAATTTAATTAAGAATCATTCACTCACTCTACTACGGTATTTGATACACTATATGACTTAAGAACACGCACAATCACCTTTCCACCATCGCTAGCAGAACCTATCACAGTGTCCTGCCCACCAGGCAGCTGGAGCTGGCAGTCCGCGGCGCTCTCCATCTCCTCGGCTGAGCACACTTTTTTGACAAGAAAAGGAAGCACACAAACATCAATGCACCTCAGCAGCACATATAAGCAAAAAGCAAACTGAGTTCAGTTTGACATTGTGGGCTATCAAGTAAATGAAAAAAATTAAGTATTTTGCTCTCAAGGTAACAGTGAAAGCTTTGCACAGTAGAACCTCGCTGCTGAGTTGATGGGTGCTGCATTTTCCTGGCTGCTACACATTGTAGTGGTCTAGATCTGGCATGATGATAATAGGGTTCCATGCATTGTTCGTTGCATTGTAACTTCGGCCACATTCCTACACAGTAATACTTGTGAAATAACACCCCATGTCAGCCTAAATGAGAAACGGTGGCGTTCATATGTTTACTTCTAAAGCGGCTTTACTTGGCCTGGCATGTCTAGCACCACTGTGTTAGGCAGACGGCATTCAGACAGGCTGTGCCATCATCATCAACAGTGGTTGCACTTTTTTGAAGCAGTAGCTTCACTGCTACAGGTGCACGGCTGAGATCGCCATGTACGCAACATGACCTTCAAGTCTGCCACAAATAAAATAAACAAACAAATAACCCTCACAATCAGCGGGATTCAAACTCAGGTCCATTGGGCGAGAGCCAGGTGCGCTAACCACTAAGCTTCCGACCCACGGTGTGACAATTCAATAAAACTGGAGATATACAGGGTGTCCCAGCTAAAAGTAACCAAGCTTGTTAAAAAGAGGATGATCCCTAGCCGAGTGAGACCAACTGAGGGTTGTTGATGGTCGTGTGTCCTAGTCTACAGTATTTTTTTATTATGCAAACGTGATTAATTAGCAAAGACTAATTAGCTAACTTTTTAATTATTGCTTTCAGGAAGAAATTGTCAATGCAGGAGTTGTAGATCCCATAGAAAAATAATCGTTTGCCTTGTTTGCAGCTAAGTACCACTGATACAACTTTTATCTGACTTAAAAGAAAGCCCGCGAAATACAAAAAGAACCACGTGATAGGGAAGCAGTTACAGCGCTCCCAAACGAGCGATCAAGCAACGACATCCGCTTATGTTTGCAACGCTGTCCCGAACAGCTTTTGGCTTCTTGAGGAGGTGGCGAGATATGCGCCAGGAACTGCTTATGCGTCATGGAAAGTGAGCGGGTGCTGCTTTGCAAGGAAGTGAAGCGCGGCTCGCATGGAGCGCTTTTTCACGCGTAACCTCGCCTCGAGTGATAGGAATGTGGCCGTGCCGCTAACTTGCACCGTCACGCGCTGAAGAAACGGTCGCCCTAGCGCCGATGCGAGAGTTAATTGCGTATATCTCGCAACCATCACAAAACTCCGAACCCCGTTCGGGACAACATTGCAAAGATAAGCGAATGTCTTTGCTTGGCTGGTTGTCTGGGAGCGCTGAAACTGGTTCCCTATCACGTGGCTCTTTTTGTATTTCGCGGGCTTTCTTTTAAGTCAAATAAAAGAAGCTGTATCAGTGGTACTTGGCTGCAAACACGGCAAACGGTTATTTTTCTAAGGGATCTACAACTCCTGCATTGACACTTTCTTCCTGAAAGCAATAATTAAAAAGTTAGCTAATTAGTCTCTGCTAATTAATGATGTTTGCATAATAAAAAAAAATACTACAGACTAGGACACGCGACTGGCAACAACCCTCAGATGGTCTCACTCGGCTAGGGATCATCCTCTTTTTTATAAGCTTCGTTACTTTTAGCTGGGACACCCTGTATATAGATAGATAGATAGATCTTTATTTAGACAACAAGGTCTCGGATGCAGGGGCAAAAGGCAGATGCACTCTGCCTGACGGGGCCCAAGCACCCGACACAATGCTCACGACAAGCGGCAAAAGAAGCAAGAGCTTCATACACTCTCATTACAAAAAACAACACATAATTATACAAGGTAAAAGTAGGAGGAAGGTGCATACTTTTGCAATGACATAATTAAAGTAAATATTTACAAGACACATCACAACAAAAAAAACACGAGAATTCAAAGAGTTGACGGAAAAACAGGGACATCAAGAATTTTAATCATTCGGGCGAGAAAGGAGGTAAGCTTTAGCATTTCTATTGAATGACTTTTGGGAAACAGATTTCTGAATAATTTCTATGGCCTGTGTATGTTTATTTAGAAGACTGGGAATTAAATATGAAAGCATTTCGGTTCCATAGTTAGTCCTTACAAATGGTACTCTGTAACTGACGTGCCTTAATTTATAAGGCGCGTCACTACTAGAGTTTAATTGAACATATTTAGTGGGATGATGTTTGAAATCGTTAAACACATAAGAAAGCAGTTTCAACTCAAATAATTCATTGACTTTTAAAATAGAATGCTGAGAGAAGTACAAACCTGTATGATCATTGTATGCAAGGTTTTCGACATATCGTATTGCTTTTTTCTGTAATGTTATCAGCCTCGTGAGGTTAGTTTTCGTTGTAGATCCCCAAACAAGTAAACAATAATGAAGATGTGATTGAATTAGGGTATAATATAACTGCCACTTCAGCCATTTCGGAACAAGGTCTCGAAGTTTATATAATACACATAATGACCTTGATATGCTGGCATGAATCTTATTAATATGCAGGGTCCAACTCAAGTGTTCTTCAAAGATTATGCCTAAAAATTTGTAGGAAGAAACACGCTCAATTACGCTATTTTTGAATGTAAGATTAATTTCACTGTTATCAGGCTTGTTACGTGCCTTAAATACAATAAGCTTTGTTTTATTAACATTTAACTCTAGTTTATTTATATTCAACCATAAAGACAATTCTTGTAACCATGCATTTGCCTCAGCCTGAATATTACTAAGATGCATGCCAGAAAAAAATACACTGGTATCATCTGCATATAAAATTATTGTGGGAGTTCGAGGGATGGCTATTATATCGTTGATATAAAGAATGAAAAATACTGGACCCAAAATAGACCCTTGTGGGACACCGTATATTAATTGACCAGGTTGTGATTGATGACCATTCAAACATGTATACTGAACGCGACCGGAAAGATAAGTACGGATCAGATTTAAGGCAACTCCTCGAATGCCGTGCTTCTTGTATACTAACTGCTAGGTTACACAGCCGCTCATGCAATATCATGGTAATTTGTGATTCGAGCTATTCATGATTGATCAGTGACAGGCGATTTCGAGAGGAGTTTGAAGAGGAATAACAAGAGGAAGACGAAGAATACAAAGAGGAAGATTAGCGCTCCACACGCAGAAAATCTAACACCACGGGTATAGGAAAAAATCAGCTGTGGTTTAGCTTCGGTCAAACCTGGTGAGAAGCGGTAGTTTCACGTAGCTACGTGCGGCAAAGTCCAAAGAAACAACAATCTTTCAACAAGCCGAGAAACTAGAAACAAACAAAGCTTTGCAAAGCGCAGCCACATGAAGCTACCGCTTCTCGCCATGTTTAATCAGAGCTAAACCACAGCTAATTTTTTCTTCACCTATCCTTTTTTCTTTGTAATTGTGCTGCTAGTGTTAGTGTGGCTGGCGCGATTGATTTTGTCCTTCCGCACCTCATCACATCTTTTTGTGACTTCTGGATGCACACAGCAGTGGCAACAAAGAGGAAGAGGGCTAGCCTCCGCTGGAACCAACCATTATGTTGGCTGTAGCGGCATTAGACATTCTCAGAAAGTATGTTTACAACGATCGCAACAGCCACATAGCCCCGTAAATTCTGGAGAAATGAGTAGTCCTCACCGGACATAAGAAACTGCAGCAGACAATGCTGCATGATTTTTTCAAGTGCCAGCACTACAATAAATGTGTTTAGTTCTTCATTCCTGTCATTTTTAAATTTGTCCTACTTCCTGTCTCTAATGTTTCCTCGCTCTTGCATTTTTTTTTGTAGCAAGAGCTATTGGTCGCAAAGTAGCATTTTCACTGCGGCGGTGGTCACGCCGTGGTCACGCCGTGGTCACACCGCTTCTTGCGCCGTTGCCTAGCAACCGTTGCCAGATGGAGCCACACCATCTGGTGCAACGTCAGAGGAGGAGGAGAGCCAGAGATAGCAGCAGGCACAGCAAGAGACCTCCCAAGTCTACGTACGCATTCACTGGACACCCAGACATCACGCACAAGGGACCGGGAACAGGACTGCCCACGAGGCTGCTGGCGCGCAGCTAGAGGAAGACCGTCGGCATTGCCTTAACGTGAGCCGACCAACTCGGACCACCCTTATTGTTCTCCCATCCCGCTCATAATACCTGATTATCATCACACGCCTTTAACAAGAGCAGAGGGGTTTGTCGTGGGACTTTGTCCCAGACATTACTCCATCCATTCCTTCTGGCCTTTCTCGCCCGGCCCAAGTTCTCGCTCACAAGGTGCGAGCCGGTGCAGCGTACACCCCGGACATCCCGAGTCGATGGCACCGAACCAGGATCGGCTGCCCCAATTGCCCTGCTGACTCTGTTGATTTGCACCACCTGATCTGGACCTGTCCTGGCACTACGAGCCTCTGCGCCTGCTACACCTCTGCCTACCACATCCAGACATACGAAGACTGGACGGCCCCCAGTACCGACGCCAAGCGCAAGCTCAGTGCCCTGCTAGACTTCATGTCAGAGATCGACACCCTCACCTTCACCTAACCAACCCACTTCCCCCTTAGGCCTCAGGTCATCCTTGTGATTAAAGATTTATGAATGAATGAGCAGCAGGCACACGTAGCGGCCTGTATAAGAGGGCGGTTCGTTGAAGCTGTTGTGGCCAGAGATGGAGAGCGAGTCGGAGAGGCTGAAACAAACCAGGCTTAGCTGTGGGAACGAAACAAGGCGAAGGCGACAAGACCGAGGAAGAACGCGCAGAACGTCTGAATAAGCGACGCCGTGAAGATGCAGCTCGACGAGTTCGCCTAGCCTCTGAAGGTCCATTACCTCTCGCTACGTATGTCTGGCATAGCTGAGCTAAGCCACAGCCAATTTTTTTTAGTCCCGTGAGGAGTACATCAGCAGGGTTATGCTGTATTAAAACTTGTAGAAACATTAATACTATGAGAAACACATCTCAGTGAAGAGTTGATCGGCTGCTACACTAACACTGATGGCTAAAAAGATAACTGGTGAAATAATGAGGGCTAAGTGACAAGTGACCACCGTGGCCGCAGTGGCTCAGTGGTTATGACGCTTGGCTGCTGACCCAAATGACGCGAGTTCGATCCAGCTGCGGCAATGGAATTTCGATGGAGGCGAAGTTCCAGGGGCCCGTGTGCTGTGCGATGTCAGTGCACGTTAAAGAACCTCAGCTGGTCGAAATTTCCGGAGCCCTCCACTACCACGTCCCTCATAGCCCGAGTCACATTGGGACGTTGAACCCCCATAAACGAGCCTTAAAGACACAGCAGAACACTGCGGAGCGAGAGCAGTTCAGAAAAATCGCATATCCTGCCAAAAATGAAAGGGGCAGTACAGCAAGCCTCATAGGCAATGAAAAAAGAAAAAAAAAGACGTCAGGTTCAATTAACTGCGCATCTGCTGAAGGACAGCGGGAACACTGTGCCAGAAAACTTTTCAACCTGTACACGGTACAACGCCTAACAACTTTGAATGTACCAGACGACCAGAATAATGCCAATATATTTTGTTAATTCACAAGAAAGCGGATGTCAATCATTTAAAAAGCTTTTAATTATTAGATAACTACGGGAAAGAAACATGAAGCTTAATGAAAAGGCTTGAAATGCAACTGAAGGCAGGACGGCAAGCTATCGAAAGGTATAGATGTAATCACACAGTAGAGTAGGAGAGCGACACAAAGTAGAGATAATAAGTACAGAAAGAAATGGGGCCTGGGAAGGGTATGTAACCAATTTCAAGACAAGGTAAATGTAGCACATGAAGTCAAAGTTAGGGTCACAGCAGAGATGGTGGAAGGATGAGAGTAGAAGTTTCAGGGGATAAGGCGCCCTCAAGGGGCACAGGACAAGGTTAACAGGCGCTCATTGGACAAATCCTTTGTTTGCAGTGAACATTTTCTTAGGCCGATTTGATTATGAAAAATAAAAAATGGCATGCATCACAAGAAGGTTCGCTCACCAAACTCGTCTGGCCCACTGCCACTCGCCCCATCGATGGATGTCATTGCTGGGGCAGTTCTGTGAATTAGGTATAGTTAGAGTTCATGTCCTTACACCAAAATGCACATCAAAGGTATCGTAAAAACCCGCGTATAATACGAGGTTTTTTTCCCATAATTAGCGTCCTAAATTTCCGCCTCGTACTATTTGCGAATCCGAACAAAAATTTTTGAAGTTGCTCGATGTTTTGGTTTCGTTTTTGCGGCATGGCTATGGCTTGGCTTCGCTATTGGCGCATAGCTACGGCTTGGCTTCGTTACTCTCGACAAACGACGTCACGACGTCGTTTCTTTGTTGATCCGTTGGGTGCGCCAGGGGGTCGCGGTGTGCCGTGCGCCTGTTGACAACGCACGTGCTCGCATGTAAGGCACACTCCGTGAAGTGGATATTGTTTTAGAGAGCACGATGTCACGGTCTCGAAAACCGTACTCGGCTACTTTCAAGCGATTTTGGCTGCGGAGAACATCGGCAACGGTGCGGCCGGGAGGCAGTTTGGTGTCGTCGAAGGAAGCATTCGTGGATGGCCACAACAGAAAGAAGCCCTTTTCGCGTGCAGCGGAACGCGACAAAGCTTTCGCGGCCGTTTGATGGTTGTGTAAACAAACCGTTCAAGGACGCAGTCAGGCGGTGCTACGCAGAGTGGATGCGCTCAGGTGAGCCTGCAGTGACGCCAACCGGGCGGCTGAAGCGGGCTTAAGAAGTGCGGCATCTCGAACGCCCTCGATGGCACGGAAGATGAGTACATTTGGGATGATTTGCGGACAAAGAAATGTTCAAAGAAAGCGCTACTGAAGAACAAAGTAATTGAAGTGAAGTGCGGGATGCGATTTGAATAAATGTCTTCTATGAGCTTGTGTTACTCGTATTATACGCGGGTGAAACTTTTTTTCCCATTTCGCGTCTCTAAATCTTAGCCCCGTATTATATTCGGGTTCGTATTATACGCGGGTTTTTACTGTATATTCACACAACGGATGAGGTCGCAAAAAGATCTATAGCATCACCTCAAGTAAAGGCAGTGTCCGCATGCGGAAAGCATTCACACGAGATGAAAACAGCAGATCTTGTCCTAATAGAAAAAAAAACGCCCTCCTATTTCCATCTGCAGACACCAATTGGTTGGCGTCAATTCGTGACGTCAAGCCACATAATGCACAGTTCACCCTGAAGATTTGCAATTCAGTCCACCGTGTGAATTCACCTTAAGATGACTTCCAAGAGCACTTACTTTAAGCTCTAAGATATAAATGCATGGTGACACCTACAACATGTAATTTGATGAAGTAGCTTAGCTAAGAAAAAAGGGATGAGCAGCACACATGTGAGCTACTCAGGAACAAGAACCAGAGCTAATGTTTTAAACAGTTACTAGGCACATTACCATAGCATGAAAATGCGCACACACCTCTCAACTGGCATGTTATAAATACAAAACACTTCAGTAAACTATCTACACAACAATAGCACACCTTGAAAACATACACCACCTGGACTTTGTGTTTCCCAAATATAAGACATTCATTTTGTGCACAAAATTGCAACAAATAAACAAAGTAGCAGTGCCACCTAATTGGCCATTTAGAAACAAGGAGCAGAGGTATTATGAACAGCAGAGTTAGTTGTTGGGCTGGTTAGCATCACTGATTTAAGTTCATAGTTTTCCAGCCCTACGGAACACACACACACATACATGAGCCGCCACGGCAGTTCAGTGGTTATGGTGCTCGGCTGCTGGCCTGTTAAGACACGGGTTCTATCCTGGCTGCGGTGGTTGCATTTCGTTGGAGGCAAAATGCTAGAGGCCCGTAAATGCAAACTGCATGCAAGAGATCTAAAGAATGAGGACAGGTTCCAAACTTGTCAAGCACTGCAGTGATTGTACAGAGATTTTCAAGTGTGAAGATCCTTAGCAGAAGCAAGCCACTTGTGAAGGGACAGAGACGTATCATATTAAAAAAGCTGGTTCACAATGTGCGAGATAAACTTCAGTTGTATCATATAACACAGAAATGATGTTTCTTTCATAGTTTTTATGATAAAGGTGTGATAAGTTTGTTCTTTTCCTGCTCCGCTGGTCTGAAGGCATTTAAGCAGTGTCTGCGCCGTTAAATAACCAATTGTCAGTGAGTGCTGTGTTTTATCCTTCTTCCCAACTTCAGTAAAACGGCAAGTTACATACTTGAAGAAAACACAGGTGCTGACTAGCAACTGAAGGTTTATTGAAAAGTAACACATAAAATATACTCTCTTCACAACCAAGAGAGTGCATGAGCTGCGCAAACAACACTGATAACCTGTCAACTTCAGTCATGGTGGTCAAGATTCAACAATTCACAGCCATGAACGGCCATCCATCCTTGTTAATGATTGTGAACTATTGTATCCTGACCACCATGACTGAAGTTGACAGGTTATCAGTGTTGTTTGCGCAGCTCATGCACTCTCTTGGTTGTGAAGAGAGTATATTTTATGCGTTCCTTTTCAATAAACCTTCAGTTGCTAGTCAGCACCTGTCTCATCTTCTCTCTTGTCCCTGTTGCTGCGCTGTTTTCTTCAAGTATCCTTCTTCCCTTCTTTGGTCATGCACTGTTGCACTGGAAAACTACAAATTTAAAGTACTGTCAACATTTGCCTGAACAATTTAGCACGTCTAAAATATGCTTATCTTCTGGTAGCCCCCAGATGCTCACGATGATGGTCTCTTCTAATTCATGATGTGACAAGCAAAGCTGCATCCCTGCAAAAAAAAGAAAGAACCAAAAATTTCCTAATATAAGCATCTTGGTGGGCACACGTCTAAAAACAAATCTTTTACAATCCTCAATGAACACAGACATTGCACAGCTCTGTACAAAGAACTTATGTCCAGTCATTTGGCTCAAACCAAAATAGTGAGAAAAAAATCTGCCCTTCCCTGGCAGCGCCAGCATATTTTAACAGCCTGAGCAACAAATTGTTCTGAAAGTGGCTAAAAATGCATTCATTACATAAAAGACATCGACTATTCATGCCACCTAAAATTCCTCAAAAGCAAGCAAATAATGTACGAACAAAAATTCCCATTCCCGCACCTCACAGCAATGGCCAGTGCTGCTGTCTCGCTTGAATCCTGCCTTACAAGCGGACCTACTGGTGTCAGCCATGGGGACGGCCATTCAATTGCTTAAACCCACAAGGGCGTTTGTAGATGAAGGCGTAGCCGGCTGGAGGTGGTTGCACATCACTCCCTTTGTCTTCCCTCAATTGTGCCATGGCGGTTGGCCGACAAAGTAAACCGAGCGGAAAGGGCAGGCCCAGCCTATAGTCTTTTTCAGCCTCACTGCTGTGCACAATTTGAAAGGCATAGTTGCTAACGGCCGATTCTTCCTGGGCTACATAAGCTAGATCACAAACTGATGATGGGTGCAGGGGTCAAGTAGATGCAGCTAGCACAGGAAAGGGCTAATTTGGGGAATATGGGAGAGGCTGTCGCCCTGCTGCGAGTAAAGTCCGGCTGATGATGATGAAGGATGATTGAATACCAATGAATATTTCACTTTTCTTACCCTTGGTGCAAATCGCTGCACAGTCCCATAAATGTTGGTTGTAAGAGTATACATCTGATTAAGAATGAGAGGGCAAAGACTACACTACTGGCATGATGCAGCAGCGTCAGTGTTAAGTGAAAGAATAAATTCTGGTTCCTTGCTTACAATGTCTCTGGATCTATGCTATCTTCCAGTAGAATGCATGAGAACTGGTGTAATGCCCTCGCACAAAGTGCAGACGTTAAGGAACATGCACAACTTGTTCTTCCAGAGAACGAAAAATTCCAAAGTAGTGGTAATGACCATCGCTCATCACTGCTGGATCACTATGCCTCTGCGTCTTTAGTAATTTTCTAGCATCCGTGGGTAACTCTGGATGGTATGGCTTCAGCACTTTAAGCAGGGAATGCAGGTGAGAAGCAGGCAATTGGCTATTAATTGCCCACACGCGCAAGTCGTGCTCTAGACATTGAGTAGCGGAACCAGACTCAGGTGTCATCCTATCTTCATAAACCACCAACTCCTCATTGTCAGAAATCCGCGAACTCTCTTACGTTGCACTTTCTATGTCAGGGATGCTGCTAGCGGTGCTAAAATCTGACAAGTGAGAACTGCGGCTTTCAACTGCGTCCTCGACCGGCGCTGATAAAGAGGATAAAATAACATTATGCGATGAAAAGGCATCTTGAAACTGTTCTGCTCCTGTTGCGCACAATCTGCTGCCATGACCATTATCAAGACTGACAACTGCCAAACAGGGTAGCATTTCGTGGTGCGTACCCGCAAAAGCCGGCTCTCACCATCGTGGGTACCCTTGACGAAAACAGTTTTCTATTTCGTCGTGAACAGCCTCTGTTGTTCTTCGGCGTCGTTGCCGAAAGGACACCTCGATTAGCGAACACTTCATTCTCTTCATGATACAACGAATGTAGCACTCTATCAAACTATCACGAAGGGCATGGGTAACATATATACACTACTGGCTTTGTGCCAACCAACACAGGTCACAGCACAACAATGCAAGTCTAGAAATCACTCACCATTGAGGTCATCCTCTGGGCAAGCCTTTGTTGTTTCAGCTGAATTCCAGTGAAACCACAACGAAACACAGCAGCGCGGGCACGACGACCGCCAAAAAACTGTACTAGAAGAACAAAAAACGCGAAAATCTTGCCATGACTGCCGCTGACACGCGGGTTCTCGGACCAGCGTGCGCCGCAGGATTGGCTCTCGGCGCGGCCGCGAGTAGCCGCGGTTTGGATTTGGATTTGTGATAGTGATCTCCATGACCATTAGACTGCGGGGCGTCAGTGAAACCAGAACTAAATTTCTTCGGCAGTTTTAATTTTGTCTGCCTGTTTAATTAAAAACAAAGTAATTCCAGCTGTTTAAAAATATTTCAGATAGAAATATATCTTTCTACCTTAGTGTCACCATTTGCATACACACCACATGCAAACTTGCAATCGAAGTAAAAATTAATAAACAAATTAATACTCTCACGGTGAGGGGAAGTGATCTGGTACCCACTTTTCTATTTGGGCTTCAGAAATAGCCAGAGAGGGCAGACAATTAACCTATAGCATGAATGTTATAGCAATGCCATCGTATGTGGTTCAACATTTATTCATCATTTGACAATATTGCTGCAATGTGAAAAGACCACTTCAGAGCAACGTTATCAGCAAGTTGCTTGGTAACATTGCAGCAACATTATCTAATGTTGAAGAATGTTAGCGCAACATAGTACAACATTTGCAATGTTGTGGCAACGTTGCAGTAACATACTGTGCTACTAGGGAAGCAGCGAGGCTCTATGGTGAGGCAGCTATGACATATAATGTTCACCAGCTGCTGCACCTTTCTAAGGCTACGCGCATGTTTGGCCCATTATGGGGTGTGTCCACGTTTCCTTTTGAAGATGGGATTGGCCGTGCACTGCGGCTTGTGTCAGCAGCCAAGCTGGTGCCTATGCAGGTCGCTGAACGGTGCATAATGCAGCAGTGCTATCGAAGCTCAGAAAGAAATTTGGAGCTCCCAGCTCATTTGGCTTTTGCCAAGAAAAATATTGGCGCTCAGCACACAAACAGCTACCAGACATGTGCTCTAGGTGTGCCACACCCTGTTCCTTCATTTCCCGAGCAGCTAAAAATGATTTTCAATTCACACTTTGGCTGCATTCCGCAGATGTCTAGGTACTTTCGAGCACAAATTGGCAACATTATTATACACAGTTCGGATTATTTGACTCCAAAAAAGACCTGCTCTTGTTATGTTAAAATGGTAGACGGCTCATATTGTTATGTACTTGGAATTTATGAGATTGCAGGCTGTATGTATTTTCACTCCTAAAGGCTTCTTGTTTCACCACTTGTATTTGATGTCCTACATATCATGCAGTGTCAGCACCCACCGGCTGATCAGAATAATTGTTTGCACTCCCTGGATGATGTGTCTCTGCAATGTGTTTTCTTTAGTATTAATAATGTTTCATACTTGTGTGAAGTGCCCAACCAGAAGGAAAGAGATTGATCTGGTAGTGATGTATGATGTCATGAAGGTAGTTTCAGTGTATTTTTATTTTTGTATTCCTTTAAGGTAGCTCTTCAGTGTGTTTAACTTTTTTCAAACTTGTGGCCATGAAATTCATTGCAGTTAGCAGCAATTACACCAATCTTCAGATTGTGACGGGAGGTTGCTCCATATTGTCACATTGTCAAAAGTTCGTCGTCAGTTATAAATTCAGCACGGCCACAAGCGGCAGGCATTGTCTTCGACGACCGCCAAGCACGCTTGTTGCTACACCGCTTCCGAGTCGTTCAGTTCTTTGTGGGTGTGAAAGAGCCCAACAGTGTTTTTTTGGAAGACGTTTTGCTGTCTACCTGACTGCCAAACTGCAGCCATCACAACTACGTGACAATATTACACTAATCTCAAAGTTTCTTTTATTCTTGGAACGTTTATGCTTCAAAGTATTTAGTGCAAATAATGCAAGAGAGAACACATTGCCATGTATGCTGACAAAGTCTGTTGATGGGATTTATAAGAGATAAGTAGAGGCCGGATTTTTAGGCACCAAGAAGGCATGTTTTAGGCGCCAAAAACAGGTGGTTAAGATTTGATTTTAGGCACCTAAAAAGAAAAATAGGCACTATAAACTGCATCAAAATTGCACTTATCAGATCCGAACATCAGCACGCAATATCTGCCATAAAGTAAAAACAGCCGGAATGATTTGAGATCTTAACCATTGTGTGCGAACCTTAGAAGCACTCTTTTTAAAGCTGTCGTGAAGATTTTCGTACAACACGCATGCTTCAGCAGAGCAAAAAAGATGGTTACAAAGCCTTTTAAAATGCGTTGGCATACCTGGAAACAAACAATTTGCTTGTCGTGCACAATAGTAAAACAAGAGGCCATGCATTTAGCAATTGACGCAAATGTGACTTTAAAGCATCCGACATGTGTTCAGAGTCATCCTCATAAGAATTAAACTTATCTATTGCAGGCATGCACGGTGCTTTAACATTAATAAATGTGTCGCCATTTGTGTAAACTGCGTTTTATAGTTAGTGGCTCCAAGGGTCGGAAGTCACGCGGACTTAAAATGGTGCTTGCTATTGAAAGCGTCTGGAAACCATAAGTACGAGATGCTAAAAATGTAGCCGCTTAGTGCTGGTGATGCTTTATATGCCGAAAATAATTATATAGTTCAGCACGGGCCTACGTACATCCACTGGGGATTCATAATAAATAAACACCGTTCATATAGTAATCACTGCTAAAGTCATGAAAGCAGTAGCACACAAGCAACGTCTCCATGTTGGTGGGCTCAAAATTGTGCCTCTTCTCACTGAGAACAAGCTTTTAAGCTGAAAAGGAACGCTCCACACCAACAGATGTTACAGGAGTGTGCTTGTAGGAAACCATTTCGATTGAAGGGTTGAGATAATATGACATAGGAGTGACGCCAAAAGAGTGATATTCATACAAGCATCAAACATTGTTTGAGTGCATGAATGTGTTCCGTATGCACGCACGACTGGCACGGCTCTCAGCTGTCCAGTGCGGCCTGCTCCAAGAAAACTGCCGCCAAAGGCTATTGATTAGGATGACATGCAGATGAGGCACAAGGAATGATCATAAGGCAGATTACCAATATCGGTAGCGTTCGCGGGGGTCATTGGAACGCGGCTGGGGGCACTCAAAGCGGAGCGTCTCCTTTCTTGGAACGCGGCCGCTCGCGAACGCGCCGGGAAGTATGGGTGTCCACCCGCCCCGCGGAACCGATTCGCGCACGTTCTGGCACAAATGTGTATTTGTGTTTGTTTTTATTTTTATTTTGTGGTGGAGAGAACGTTCTACTCCGCACATGCTGGCACGATCGTGCGTTTGTTTTTCTGGAAAGGGTGTTACCCTACGGTAGTTGGAGGGCTGACCATGCTCTCGATTAGCCAATGATATGAAGAATGTAGAATGATTGGGTGCTACGGAATGTGGGCCGGGCCTTTAGGGCTTTAAAACTGGGCCCCAGAGCCGGCAGCGGAGTTCTGTGCTAAGGTGAGATGCAACGCATCTTCGGCTACGCCGAGTAGGGGCCTCCCCTAGTATTAGCCAGTTCCACCTTTTGGTTGTTTGTCCTTTTGCCGCTTAATATGTCTCTAGTGTGCCTTAACTTGTGTATCTATTGTAAAATACTGTACATAAAATTTGAAGTGTTCGCCTTACCCCTGCGTCTCAACTGAACACAAGACCGTCTCTGACGGGGCACCCCTGGTGCGAAGAGCTTCAGTCTTCCAATTGGAACCAACCGTCTCCGACGGGGCACCCTGGTGCAAGGAGAGTAGCAGAACCTGAACTTTACTGGCGCAGTCGACAGGATCCTGCGGCCATCGGAAGACGGCGCAGGAAGAAGATTGAAGACAGGGAGAAAGGCGATGACAAGGCAACAGGTCAGCGTTCGAGACAGGACCTGTGGAGAGACAGCGGCAAGGATGCAAGGACCACGGCAGTAGTCGAGCGATGCGGGACTGCATACGGTCCAGAAAAGCAGCGCGTCGATAACTTGGTCATCGGCGGCGGACCGGCGGCGTGCGACAGCTCATCGCAGCGTCCGGGGAAAGTGGCGGTGGACTCCGACGCCAAGGAGCTGGCAATGCGGATCGACGCATCGAAACCGTGAGTTTCCTTGGTCGCATTGTTCACGTCCCTGTGTTCGAGCCGGTAGGACAGCTGAGGGGTACGGAAGGCGTTATGGAAAGCTATCCAAGCCGGCCCTCACTTGATGTGAAGTACCGAGTAGAACTGGCGAAGGCGCGCTTGGCTTATTTTCAGGCAGAGCTTGCAAAAGTGAATGGAGGAAAGGCGCCGCTATGCGAGGAAAAACCTCCGGATTTGCAGGCGTTAGAAGCAAGGCGCCAGCAGCTAGAGCTCGAGCTGGCTAAGCTCAAAGAATCTAGGAGAGCTGGTCAACTAGCCAGGGAGAACTGCTCCGAGTCCCGAGCGGAGAGGCCGCCAGTGCTGGAAGGCAAAGGCATATGCCTGTCAAGCACAGGTGAGGAAAACAGCCAGGCAGATGTAAAAAGTGAGCCAGATTTCTGCGAAGTTGGAATCGCAGTTGAAAGTATCGTGACGGAACGCAGCGTCGCGGTATTAGAGGCGGTGAACGCGCACTCCGAGGATCCGGCCGCCCAGGTTAGCTCTACCCCAAATGACACCAGGGACGCGGACGCGAGTTCAGGATTGTTGGAAGTCACTCTGACAATTCCAAAAACGCGGTCTCAAGCGGGCTGCGAAAAAGAGCATTTCGTTCAGCAGGGGGCGGTCGGTGAGGACAGACGCCAGATCGGCGAGCGAGTGAAAGAAGGAAGTCTGGCGTTGCCGCAACCGCACACTGTGTCGGTCATAGGGCATGAAGGGCCTCGTAGCCTTATTGATAGCAATAGCCTTTCATCCGAGGCAGAGAGCGGAGGTGGGCCTGCTGGGCCGACCGGGCAGAGCGGCGCGCAGTTGTGGAACGCACCCGGTGTGTGTCCGGCCAGGTCATTTGAGGACCTGGAAATGAGTGGCGACTTGCCGCAAGGGAAGCTCGGGTCAAGTGACTGCGAGGGAGCTCATGGAGCCTCGGAGTTAGACGATGCCACGAAGCCGGCAAATGCCTATCAAGCAGGGAACGGCAACGTCAGTGTTTGCCCGAGCAGGAACAGGGCAAATGGCTCTAAACGAGAGGAGGCAGGTGCGCGGCTTTCATGTTGAAAGTCGGTACGTGGAACATTACGTTCCGTGCTGCAGAACGCCAAATCACGTGTGGTAAAAGTGGTCGCACTGACATGATTAGACTGGACAGGGGCTATGTTCCTCACGCAGTACGCGGTTCGAACCGGCGCGCCGGGGAAAGCTTGCCCTCAAGTGTGTCGCGTGCTGAGGTATTTGGACTTATCGAGGATCAGGACGTTGTTTTCGATCCTGGAGGGCAGCAATTTTTGAATTCTTGCCCCGCTGTGGCACCAGCCTAATGAGCCGAGTGGCAGTTAGGCGTTAATTGTGTTGAGACGCGTAGCGGCTCGAACGCACACAAGGACGCTCGGTGCGACTAAGGAGGCTCACGTGGCCACTTACGGACGTCGTGCGAGTGCTACTGAACGCTCAAGTTGCGAGTGTCTGTGTGTGTGTGTGCGCGCGCGTTCGCGAGCAGGACGAGGGTGTCTACTTGGAGGTGGTGAACTGGGTGCAACCCACCAATTTGGACGCCGTGTTACGGCGCGCGGCAGGCATGCCACCGTGTGTATTTGTGGAATTTGCTTATGTTGTGTGTGCATTTTGCATTTTGCTTTTGGTTTTGTTCGTGGTGTAGCTGCGGCATGTCACCCACAGGGTGGTTTTGTGACCCGTACCGATCCCTTTGTTATAATTCTAAAAGTGGCATTTGAGCCCTTTGTAGAATCTTGGGAAGGGCGTGTAAGGGATCGGTAGCGTTCGCGGGGGTCATTGGAACGCGGCTGGGGGCACTCAAAGCGGAGCGTCTCCTTTCTTGGAACGCGGCCGCTCGCGAACGCGCCGGGAAGTACGGGTGTCCACCCGCCCCGCGGAACCGATTCGCGCACGTTCTGGCACAAATGTGTGTTTGTGTTTGTTTTTATTTTTATTTTGTGGTGGAGAGAACGTTCTACTCTGCACATGCTGGCACGACCGTGCGTTTGTTTTTCTGGAAAGGGTGTTACCCTACGGTAGTTGGAGGGCTGACCATGCTCTCGATTACCCAATGATATGAAGAATGTAGAATGATTGGGTGCTACGGAATGTGGGCCGGGCCTTTAGGGCTTTAAAACTGGGCCCCGGAGCCGGAAGCGGGGTTCTGTGCTAAGGTGAGATGCAACGCATCTTCGGCTACGCCGAGTAGGGGCCTCCCCTAGTATTAGCCAGTTCCACCTTTTGGTTGTTTGTCCTTTTGCCGCTTAATATGTCTCTAGTGTGCCTTAACTTGTGTATCTATTGTAAAATACTGTACATAAAATTTGAAGTGTTCGCCTTACCCCTGCGTCTCAACTGAACACAAGACCGTCTCTGACGGGGCACCCCTGGTGCGAAGAGCTTCAGTCTTCCAATTGGAACCAACCGTCTCCGACGGGGCACCCCTGGTGCAAGGAGAGTAGCAGAACCTGAACTTTAGTACCAATATGGCAAATTTTATCCAGTTAAACTTTATCCAGCCAGCTTATGGAACAATTTGCAGTCAACTCGAACCCACTGGGAATTATGTGGACGAAACTTACGTACTTCATGTACTTTCCAAAATGTAGCACCATCTGGTCAACTACCATTTTAACGGCCAGAGTTTACAAGCTGTAACTACAAAACGGCAGAAACAGGAAAAAGGTTATTTCGATATTTTTGGCTGATGTGGTTGACATTGTCTACACAGTCGGCGTTGGAGTAGTGTTCACCACACCCAAGTGACGAAGTCATTTAATATTGCCATGTGTGGGTTCAGCTCGAAACCGAAATGGATTCGAAAACAAAGAGAATCTGAAAACAAAACCACAACGTATATCAGGGCCATTTTCTTCAAAATAGGGCATTTTTAGGCACCAACGTTGGAAATCGGCATTTATAGGTGCTGACGCCCAAAATAGGCATTTATAGGCACCATCAAATGTGCATTAAACATGTAGTGAACGCCTAATTCATGCTCATATGTAAAAATGGTGCGCCTATGATGCCTTGAAAAAAATAGGCATTTGCCTAAAATCTGGTCTCTAGACATAAGGATATACCTGGCCTTGCAGCCTGATAGTATGATGCTTTGTCATCCTTGTTTTTTCATGTGTTTAAAATATTTGCTGCTTTTAAGTGTAAAGAATAATGCACGTTCCTGTCCAACATTTATTACTCCCTCTGCTTTGTTGTTGTGGCCTAGTGTGTGTAATAAATCATGTTTGTAGATCACATCACATCACTTTATTTTCCTTAAAGACCCTTTTCCAGGGTGTTACATAAGGGGTGGGGTTTACGAAATGCAGGAATCAACAGTGCTTGAAAATGATGATGAACATGTTATGGCAGCAATATTATGGGGAAGGCCGTTCCAGTCAGCTGCTGCACGAGAAAAAAAATGAGTTTGCAAAAACAGTGGTACGGCCACGTGGACGCAAAACTTGAAGAGAATGATCGACCGATGCGGTGGGACCTACGTTGTGGAAGTGCGCAAATGTATGGTTCTTGTTTTAGTGGTGAATAAAAGAACTTGTGAAACAGGACAAGACTGGCAATGCGACGGCGACTAGAAAGATTAGTTAGACCTGACTACGATTTGAGGGATGATATGCTGACGTCGTACTAGTATGAGGAGTGCATGAATCTGATAGCCCTGTTTTGAAAAGATTCGATAGCGTGTGTTAAATATTCTTGATAAGGGCTCCAGATGGGTGATGCGTATTCAAGTTTAGTTCTAATGAATGAGATGTACGCTTGTAGTCTTACGTGTTGTGGGGCTTCCCGTAGGTGACGTTTTAAGAAACCTAGTGTTTTATTAGCAGATGATATCAGGTTAGTCACGTGCAAACGCCAAGATAAATCATTAGAAATGGTGACTCCTAAGTATTTATATGACTGGACGAGGTCAACTGGGGAATTGCAGACTGTGTAATTGAAAACAAGAGGATTTCGACGGCGGTGAAAGGACAAGCACTTGCATTTGTTAGAGTTGAGCATCATCATCCACTGGGAGCACCAGTCTTGCACATGGCGCAGGTCTGCCTGAAGGGATTCTGGGTCAGAATGGTTAATCACTGAGCGATAAATGACGCAATCATTGGCGAATAAGCGGATGTGACAAGAGACATGCTGGGGTAAATCATTCATGTATATGAGGAATAACAAAGGACCGAGAACAGAACCCTGTGGGACGCCAGAGGTTACTGGAAGCGGGTTGGAAAGTTGGTTATTAATGACGACGGACTGAGAGCGATGCGTGAGGAAAGCTTTAATCCATGCAATTATGTTCGGATGTATACTTCAACTGGGAGAGTTTAAGAAGCAAGCGTTGATGAGGTACTTTGTCGAATGCCTTAGCGAAATCTAGGAAAATGGAGTCAGTTTGCAGGTTAGTATCAAGGTTGTCGTGAATATCATGTAGAAAAATGACTAGTTGAGTTTCGCAGGAGAACCCCTTGCGAAATCCATGCTGTGATGGATGGAAGAAATTATTTGAATCCAAAAATTGCATGATTTGAGAGTAAATGACATGTTCCATGATTTTGCACGGTACACTTGTTAATGAAATGGGGCGATAATTAAGAGGTGAATCAGTACTACCTGATTTGTGGACGGGAACGACCTTCCCCACTTCCCAGTCGTCTGGAATGGTACCATCGGAGAGTGATTGCGAGAACAATCCTCAAAACCTCAAAGCCTCAAAACTGGCTGCACTTATTTTTGATGCAGCGTTACATGTTCCATGGGTGTGTTCCGGGAACCAAAATTCTGTTACTGCTGTCAATTAAGTTGCCGTATACCCTAAAGTGATACGAAGAATTTTTACGCAACTGCCTTTCAAAGAAGGTCCTCCAGCCAGTGGAGCTGGCCAGTTGGTGTGATGTGATGGTTAATCCCCATTCACTTAGTGTGACATACAGGGGGCGTGGAATTAACTGCATAGAGATCATGAATCCAGCGTCAAGGAATATGTTCACTTGACATCGCGGTGCTAGGTGGGCGAGTTTAATGTTTTCAACGATACACATCGCCAGAGAGAGAGATACTCTTTAATGAAATACAGAGAATTTAGCCGGCGTTTCAATATCGCTGGCATGCTACTCTGCGTAGGGAGGGGAATTTGGGAGATAAAGACAGAAGGAGAGCCGCACATGAGTTGTGCGGCTTCTCATGACAACACAGATGCCTCGAGGGGACTTCAGTGTACTCGCTGAGCTTGGCTTCAACAGTCAATGCAAGTGCAGGGCGCTTTCCTGCTTGGTGAAAATTATTTAAACAGAAACGTCGCGCCATGGAAAAAAAAAATATTTGCGCTGTCGTTCAGCGCGAGCAATTCGCTGCACGTCTTTGCCGTGCTTATAGCGCTGTGCGCTGCATTCAGTCACCTTAATCCCCGACTGAAAGGTGCGCTGGCGTATGAATTCCTCGTGACTACGAAAATCGGTGCGGGCACGCGCCCCCGCGTAGAATATGGGCACTGGTTTCGTTGCCCGATCGAGGAAGCTCTGGACGATCGAGCATGCATGCAGCGTCTCCACCTTGCTGAAAGGATGATCGAGGATCGAGGGAAGGCTATGCGTAGTAGAAAAAGTTAATTCCGACTGGCGCTGTTCCTGGCCGGTGTATGCCGCACACAAACATGCGTACGTGTACTCAGATAGGCAAATCTGCCCTGATAGCGGGCGGGTTCACTGCACGTGGTGCGCAGCATATGCATAGCGGAAAGGTCGAACATAATCAGTTTTGAGTATGAAGTATGATCGACGTACGTACCGATACCTCATTTGCTCTACTTTTTGCGCGCAACGCGCACAAACGCGTTAAGCTAGAATTAATTGTGCAGCACCTTTTAAAAATTCATTCGCCTCAATTGATGGTTCTCCCTAGATTAAAATTAACTGCGCAGCTAACACACATTTTTTTTCACCTGGCCGTAGTTTATGCCGTGCGCCTGGAATCGTCTGCGCCGAGGACGAGTGAAGAAAAGTCAGCAAAGCCGAAAGCGGCTGGCCGTCTTTGCATGGGTGGCCATATATATGCTTCGCACGAAACGCAGAAGTACTTCAGTTATGCGAACCGCTTGGTTGGTACGCATCAGTTGTCAAGTTCACTACGAGACAACGTTTACCGTCCAATATTGATATATGATATGTGTACAGTTTTGCCAAAAATGAGCCAGGATCGAGTGAAGCCGGCCGGATGATCCTATCGAGAGCTCGAGCTCTACAGCGATTCATGGCCTCCGTGCAAAGAATTTTCAGGCACTATCGGAAGGGCGCGCAGCTCACATATACCCTAGTAGCACAGTATGTTACTGCAACGTTGCAACAACATTGCCAATGTTGTACTATGTTGTGCTAACATTCTTCAACATTAGATAATGTTGCTGCAATGTTACCAAGCAACATGCTGATAACGTTGCCCTAAAGTGGTCTTTTTACATTGCAGCAATATTGTCAAATGATGAATAAATGTTGAATCACATATACGATGACATTGATATAACATTCATGCTATAGGTTAATTGTCTGCCCTCTCGGGCTATTTCTGAAGCCCAAATAGAAAAGCCGGTACCAGATCACTTCTACTCACCATGACAGTATTAATTTATTTATTTATTAATTTTTACTTCGAGGGCAAGTTTGCATATGCAAATGGTGAGCAGTCCAAGTGTACTTGCACTCTGTGACACTAATGTAGAAAGATATATTTCTATCTAAAATATTTTAATGAGCTGGAAGTACTTTGTTTTTCAATTAAACATGCAGACAAAATTAAAACTGCCGAAGAAATTTAGTTCTGGTTTCACTGACGCCCCGCAGTCTAATGGCCATGGAGATCACTGTCACAAATCCAAATCCAAACCGCGGCCGCGCCGAGAGCCAATCCTGCGATGAGCGCTCATCGGAGAACCTGCGTTGCGTGTCAGCGGCAGTCGTGGCAAGATATTCACGTTTTTTGTTCTTCTAGTACAGTTTTTCTTGCGGTCGCCGTGCCCGCGCTGCTGTGTTTCGTTGTGGTTTCACTGGAATTCAGCTGAAACAACAAAGGCTTGCCCAGAGGATGACCTCAATGGTGAGTGATTTCTAGACTTCAATGTTCCATTGTTGTGCTGTTGGTTGGCACAAAGCCAGTAGTGTACCTTCGTGATAGTTTGATAAAGTGCTACATTCGTTGTATCATGAAGAGAATAAAGTGCTAAGCGAAGTGTCCTTTCGGCAACGACGCCGAAGAACAGCTGAGGCTGTTCACGACGAACTAGAAAACTGTTTTTCTGTTGTTAGGCTTGATAATGCTCATGGCAGCAGATTGTACGCAACATGAGCAGAACAGTATCAAGATGCCTTTTGATCGCATAATATTATTTTATCCTCTTTATCAGCGCCAGGCGAGGACGCAGTTGAAAGCCGCAGTTCACTTGTCGGATTTTAGCACCGCTAGCAGCATCTCTGACATAGAAAGGGCAACATAGGAGTTGTCGCGGATTTCTGACGATAACGAGTTGGTGGTTTATGAAGATAGGATGACACTTGAGTCTGGTGCCGCTACTCAATGTCTAGAGCACGACTTGCGCGAGTGGGCAATTAATAGCCTGCTTCTCACCTGCATTCCCTGCTTAAAGTGCTGAAGCCATACCATCCAGAGTTACCCACGGATGCTAGAAAATTACTAAAGACGCAGAGGCATACTGATCCAGCAGTGATGACCGATGGTCATTACCACTACTTTGGAATGTTTCGTTCTCTGGAAGAACATGTGCATGTTCCTTAACGTCTGCACTTTGTGCGAGGGCATTACACCAGTTCTCATGCATTCTACTGGAAGATAGTATAAATCCAGCGGCATTTTAAGCAAGGAACCAGAATTTGTTCTTTCACTCGAAACTGACGCTGCTGCATTATACTAGTCTTTGCCCTCTCATTCCCAATCAGATGTATACCCTTATAACCAACATTTATGGGACTGTGCAGCGATTTGCGCCAAAGGTAAGAAAAGTGAAATATTCATTGGTGTTCAATCATCCTTCATCATCGTCAGCCAGACTATACCCACTGCAGGGCGACAGCCTCTCCCATATTCCCCAAATTAGCCCTTTCCTGTGCTAGCTGCATCCACTTGACCCCTGCACCCATCATCAGTTTGTGATCTAGCTTATGTAGCCCAGGAACAATCGGCCGTTAGCAACTTTGCCTTTCAAATTGTGCGCAGCAGTGAGGCTGAAAAAGACTATGGGCTGGGCCTGCCCTCTTCGCTTGGTTTACTTTGTTGGCCACCCGCCATGGCACAATTGAGGGAAGACAAAGGGAGTGATGTGCAACCACGTCCAGCCGGCTACGCCTTCATCTACAAACGCCCTTGTGGTTTTAAGCAATTGAATGGTCGTCCCCAAGGACGACATCAGTATGTCCGCTTGTAAGGCAGGATTCAAGCGAGACAGCAGCACTGGCAATCGCTGTGAGGTGCGGGAATGGGAATTTTTGTTTGTAAATTATTTGCTTGCTTTGGAGGAATTTTAGGTGGCATGAATAGTCGATCTCCTTTATGTAATGAATGCATTTTTTAGCCACTTTCAGAACAATTTGTTGCTCAGGCTGTTAAAATATGCTCGCGGTGCCAGGGAAGGGCATTTTTTTTTTCACTATTTTGGTTTGAGCCATGTGACTGGACATAAGTTCTTTAAACAGAGCTGTCCAATGTCTGTGTTCCTTGAGGAGTGTAGAAGATTTGTTATTAGACGTGTATGCTTATATTAGGAAATTTTTTGTTCTTTTTTTTTGCAGGGATGCAGCTTCGCTTGTGACATCATGAATTAGAAGAGACCATCATCGTGAGCAGCTGGAGGCTACCAGAAGACAAGCATATTTTAGACGTGCTAAATTGTTCAGGCAAATGTTGACAGTACTTTAAATTTGTAGTTTTCCAGTGCAACAGTGCATGACCAAAGAAGGGAAGAAGGATACTTGAAGAAAACAGCGCAGCAACAGGGACAAGAGAGAAGATGAGACAGGTGCTGACTAGCAAGTGAAGGTTTATTGAAAAGGAACGCATAAAACATACTCTCTTCACAACCAAGAGTGCGCATAAACTGCGCGAATAACACTGATAACCTGTCAACTTCAGTCATGGTGGTCAGGATACAATAGTTCACAATCATGAACAAGGACGGACAGTCGTTCATGACTGTGAACTGTTGAATCTTGGCCACCATGACTGAAGTTGATAGCTTATCGGTGTTGTTTGCGCAGCTCATGTGCGCTCTTGGTTGTAAAGTGAGTATATTTTATGCGTTCCTTTTCAATAAACCTTCAGTTGCTGGTCAGCACCTGTCCCATCTTCTCTCTTGTGCTTGTTGCTGCGCTGTTTTCTTCAAGTATGTACCAACTTGCCGTTTTACTGAAGTTGGGAAGAAGGATAAAACACAGCGCTCACTGACAACTGGTTATTTAACGGCACAGACACTGCTTAAATGCCCTCAGACCAGCCTTTATCATAAAAACTATGAAAGAAACATCATATCTGCATTATATGATACAATTGAAGTATTGCTCGCAAATTGTGAACCAGCTTTTTTAATATGATGCGTCTCTGTCGCTTCACATGTGGTTTGTGGTCTGCTTCTGCTAAGGATCTTCGCACTTGAAAATCTCTGTACAATCACTGCAGTGCTTGACAAGTTTGGAACCTGTCTTCATTCTTTAGATCTCTTGCATGCAGATTGCATTTATGGGCCTCTAGCATTTTGCCTCCATCGAAATGCAACCACCGCGGCCAGGATAGAACCCGTGTCTTAACAGGCCAGCAGCGAGCACCATAACCACTGAACCACCGCGGCGGCTCATGTATCTGTGTGTGTGTGTTCCGTAGGGTTGGAAAACTATGCACTTAAATCAGTGATGTTAAACATTAAGCCCAACAACTAACTCTGCTGTTCATAATACCTCTGCTCCTTGTTTCTGAATGGCCAACTAGGTTGAACTGCTATTTTGTTTATTTGTTGCAATTTTGTGCACAAAATGAATGTGTTATATTTGGGAAATACAAAGTCCAGGTGGTGCATGTTTTCAAGGTGTGCTATTGTTGTGTAAATAGTTTACTCAAGTGTTTTGTATTTATAACATGCCAGTTGAGAGGTGTGTGCACGTTTTCATGCTATGGTAATGTGCCTAGTAACTGTTTAAAACATTAGCTCTGGTTCTTGTTCCCGAGTAGCTCACATGTGTACTGTTTTTTTTAGATTTGTTGCAAAATTCTTTACGAAGTAAATAAATAAATCATATCCGTGAAAATGTAAGCCCTCGTGTTGCATTTTTCAAGCTGTATTGTTGAGTGTATTATAAGTCTGCTTCCTTTTTCGAAATTATATTTCTGTCTATTTAAATAAATCAGTCTAATTGTCGGAATAACCATGTCATGGAATCTTGTTGCATCTAAACGATAGGAGCACTGGTAGAGAGCTAATGAATGTAACATTTATTTAGAGCAAGCGGTCTGGAAAGTATGGAAATACAATGTGTTGTGCAGTGCAGTCTTGTATTTGTATTCTATAGCAAGCACCGCATTACTGTGTAGCAAGGAGTAATGCTCAATTGCTCATTCTTGTAACCTTAAGCTGCTGTAACCATTCTGGTATAATGATGCCATTGTACACAGTTTAGTCTTTCAAGAGATCACTTTATGGAGCAGCAGCCATTATTGGTCGCTGAAATATTTCAGTAATTTAGAATGCTGTCTAAATGTTTCTGAAACATTATGACAGCATTGAAGCAATATTGTAGTAACATTGTCGTGGGAATGTTGCATGTGTGCGAATAAAAAGTTGTATCAACATTAAGAAAATGTTGTAGCAATGTTGCATTAATATTGTCTCCAGAAGTTGCTTTAACATTGACTGAAAGTTGGTGTAACATTGGAGCAATATTGTCTCAACGTTGTCTTATGTATGTTGCGTTAACGTGGCAAAAAGAGGACGCTAGCCACGTTAAGGCAATGTTAGAAGGTAACGTTGTGGCCACACTGAGGCAACAAAGCGTGCTACTAGGGTACTTAATGCATGCTTGCAAGAATCATGCAATTTGCACGAATATTGTATGTGTTTGAGCATACGTACGTGTGTTTCAGATATGTCCCCGCTAATTTCGTAAGCTGCTTTCTGGCCAAATAAATCTCCACCGGTGAGCGGTTGTGCTGGTACTACAAGATGTGTGCTACACAAACCGATTAAAACGTACAATTAAGCTTCTTGCCAGTATTATAACTTTCCCGAAGCGATTCGCAGCTATACCGGTGACGGTCGAAGCTAACGTCTCCCGCAGACAGAGCAGCTGCATGCAGGTTTCTGCAGGACCGTCAGAGTCACGCCGGTAAACAGAGCTGCTAATGGAGATGCCTTCAGCACCGTCAGAGTCGTGCCGGTACAAACAGACGTGCTGACGGAGATCCCTTCAGCACCTTCAGAGACGCGCCGGTGCTAACAGAGCTGCTGACGGAGATGCCTTCAGCACCGTCAAAGTCGTGCCGGTACAAACAGAGGTGCTGACGGAGATCCCTTCAGCAACTTCAGAGTCGCGCCGGTACAACCACAGCTGCTAATGGAGATGCCTTCAGCCCCGTCAGAGTCGCGCCATTGCAAACAGAGCATCCATGCAGATTCCTTCAGGACCTTCAGGTGCATGTAGAGGTGACAGTCAAGAATCCTGTTGGCTCCCTGAAGGAACTTTGAAGGATTTTTTGACCGGGTTGTAGATTTCTTTCCATATTTATCACATAAAGCATAATGATCGAGTAGCGATGATAGAGCAGAACCTTGCCTTAATTAGATACGTACCTCGACAGTTGTTCTTTTACTCCTTTCGCTGTAATTTCAACTTTATTATCACGCTATATTTCCTGCAGGAAATCAATTGCCTCTTTACACCCCAGAAAAAAAACCATTGGAACCAATTGGACATTCCAGTTGGAACTAAATGGACATTCCCATTGCTTCCAATTGGTTCCAGTTGTGTTTTTAGCCCCTGACCAATTGGACCCAACTGGACTAGCCAATTGGACCCATTAGGCCAGGCAGTTGTTTGTCCCAGAAAATATTCACAAAATATGTTACGTTCATTGAGAAAGGTAGCTAAACGTTTGAATAATATGCTCTAGGATCTTGGATGAATATTTCTACAACTTAACACATTGTAACGTGCAAAAGGAAAAGTGATTTATGAGGACTGCGGGGAGACACTCTGCCTAGTGCCAATCAACATTTTTCTACGGAATTGAGATTAAAATGTTTTTATGGAAATCAAAGCCAACAGACACACATGCATCACACACAAGCGACACTGCACATATAGGCACTAGTAGCATATACATTAGCTCAATATGTACATCCAGAGAACACACTTCTGCTCCAACATATATACCCAGTTCATGAGGCTCTCATGCTGGGGCCGGTGGCGCTTGCCCACTGAGCACAGATATTTAATTTAATTACAGCTCCAGTGGTGGTGTAGGTGATGAGTACAATTTATTAGGCTAAGCTGCTGATAGCTCTAATTGCAAGTACCATATTAGTTCTGCCTTTTTCGTCAAACATGCAAATATTCATTGGATAAATTGGGTGCAGTTCGGCAGACCAATTGGATGCAATGGGTAAGACCAATTGGGCTCACCAACTGGAACACCATTCCAATTTGAACCAATTGGAACCCATTGGAAATCCAATTGGTTCCAATGGTTTTTTTTTTTACTGGGACATACCTTCATCTTTTAACATGTTCCAGTGGAGTACCCTGTTCACATTGTCATATGCACTGCTTATGTCAAAAAAGGCTGACTACGTATGTCTGTTTTCGGTCTTAGCTATATCTATGCATTCTGTAAGCAGGAACAGGTTGTCATACAAGCGGCTTTTCCTTCTGAACCCGTTCGGGGGTTCTCCGAGTATCTTTTGACTTTCTACCTATGAGTGCATATTTATTTTCACTGCCGGCATTGCCGTCTTGTATACTGCAGATGATGCCGTAATCGGTGTGAAGTATTTTAGGCGCATCCTTTCTCCTTCTCCTTTTCAAATATCATACATTTTTCCTATCGCGAGCTATGTGGAGTTTGCTTATTTGTTATGACTGCCTCCAATACTTTTAACAAAGTTTCCTTGCTTCTTGGACCAAACTCATTCAGCTTGATTGCGATTTCATTTCTCCCTTCGGATATGAATTTAAGAAAATTTGCTTCCACCTTTTTCCTGTTAGTACTGGTCATTTATAACCTGCTTTCTATTATGCTGTCCTGTGTTTCTCTCTCATTTGGGGAGATTTCAGTATTGTCACTCCTAAATGACTCAACTATAACTGATGTAATGTAGATTGCAGTGTTGTCTTGATCTAAGCAAATTCCCTCACCATGCTGAATCTGTTCCTGCTTTCCTTGATTCATTTTACACAGTTAGTTGATATGGTTTCGGAATTTTCTTGGCCCTTGTTTAGTTGCATCACGGACTCCAGCCAGCCAGCGGTCAGTGGACTTCTTTACTTTAGCCTGGACGACGACCTGCACTTGCTGCTTCATTTGTTGATCAGATTCCCATGTTTGGTGTATTTCCTCTTGAGATAACTGTGCCTTCTTTGCTTCGCTGTGTTCCCTTGAAGCCACCCATCAATGTTCGATGGCCTCCTTAATTTCCTTATTCACTGGTTCATTGCTTCCTCTCTCCTCTCCTGTGCGTTACCTTTTTACTTGTTTCATTTCAGTACTGATGAGTAGATTCAAATGATTATAATCCCACTTTATCATGAGGCATTTCTCAATTGCTTCTTCTATGCCTGTTGCCGTTAGCACTATTTGTTTGTCATTTCTTTTGTCTTTACTGCATTTCTCATTTGAACAGAGCTCCCAACTGCAGACTAATCAACGTAAGATCATTTCCCCAGAGTGTACTCCCCCTCTCCATCAATTTCCATTTTTGCGAGCTTGCTATAGATTCCGTGCTATAGATTCGCTGGCGTAGCTCGTGTTCTGTTTCAGCTTCTTCTGTGTGCTTCTACTTTTTCATATATATAATAGCAAAGTGGGTAACACAAGACGCTCACTACATGTGCCACGGATGATCGCCATGTCGTCCATTTTGAAGAACATGAGAATAAGAACTTAATTTGCTGCTTCACAGATGTGATATCATTTGACATGTCTACTAAACTGAATATTATATTAGCTTGAGAAAGCGTGACTCATTTAATTTTCAAAGATGCATGCTAATGAAAATAAGGGGATGGCGCATATTTCTGTAACACATCTTGCTGGCAGTTAGATTTAACAGCCTTCTTAATCATTTTTCTCTGGTGGGAAGTGAGGAATAGCTATGCATGTTAGCACCGTTCTTTTGTTCTTTCAGGGACCATCAAACTGTGTGCAAACCAGTAGTTGTTCTGCACCCTTGCCAAACTTCTTTTGGCTAGAATTATCGAAATAAATATGAAATATTTGGCACTTGACTTCAGCACCCCAGTAAAAAAAACCATTGGAACCAATTGGATTTCCAATGGGTTCCAATTGGTTTCCATTGGACGAGTTCAGTTTCCAATTGGCTCCAATTGGAATGGTGTTCCAATTTGATGGTCCAAATGGACTATCCAATTGGACCATTTGGGTTTCCAATTCGTGAGCCCAAATGGTCTTAGCCATTGCATCCAATTGGTCCGCCGAACTGCACCCAATTTATCCAATGAATGTTTGCATGTTTGACGAAAAAGGTAGAACTAATGTGGTACTTACAACAAGAGCTATCAGCAGCTTAGCCTAATAAATTATATTAATCACCTACACCACCACTGAGGCTGAAATTAAATTAAATATCTGCACTCAGTGGGCAAGCGCCACCGGCCCCAGCATGAGAGCCTAATAAATTGGGTATATAAGTTGGAGCAGAAGTGTGTTCTCTGAATGTTCATATTGAGGTAATGTATGCTACTAGTGCCTGAATGTGCAGTGTTGCTTGTGTGTGATGCATGTGTGTCTGTTGGCTTTGATTTCCATAAAAGCATGTTAATTTCAATTCCATAGAAAAATGTTGATTGGCACTAGGCAGAGTGTCTCCCCGCAGTCCTCATAAATCACTTTTCCTTTTGCACGTTACAATGTGTTAAGTTGTAGAAATATTCATCCAAGATCCTAGAGCATATTATTCAAACGTTTAGCTACCTTTCTCAATGAACGTACCGTATTTCGTGATTTTTTTTCTGGGTCAAATAACTGCCTGGCCTAATGGGCCCAATTGGCTTGTCGAGTTGGATCCAATTGGTCGGGGGCTAAAAACAACTGGAACCAATTGGTTCCAATTGGGAAATCCAATTGGAAGCAATGGGAATGTCCATTCAGTTCCAACTGGAATGTCCAATTGGCTCCAATGGTTTTTTTTACTGGGATGACAACCCTTGTCCAGTTCACCTTAATGAATGTCTTATAGGAAAGACACATCATAATAATCATCACTGTGAGTACCCGTGTAAAGTCAGAACTGCCCGATCTTAGGTTGAAGCAATGTCACTCTTGGTTAAAGAGCTGTACCTTCCACCACTTCCAATCTGGGACTAACTGAAACTGGCTAGATTTGTTTCCCTCATGTTTCTTAGCTTTGTGGTGCCCCAAACCGAAAGATGTATTTTTTCTTCCTCGTATGCATGTCTAAAAAATTGTAAAAGATATACACACTGTCAAACCATTGTTGGGTTTGGGATGCCCCCCCTCTTCCCTGGGTGGATTAAGGCAGCTCGCGGTCCCCTCCTGCCTAAGTGGATTACGGCAGCGGACCCTGACTGGCGAAGGCCGAAGATGCGGGGGGGGCTGGCAAAGACGGCAGCAGCAGCAGAAGCAGCGGGACCATGGTGGCAGCGGCGAAGGCCAAAGAGGGGTGCTGTAGCGCCTGTGATGCCTCCCCTCCTGCCTAAGTGGATTAAGGCAGCGAACTTCCAGGACCGTGGGAGCGGCGAAGGTCAAAGACCGACGAAGGCCGAAGATGCGGCGACGATGGCAGCGTCCCGTGGCCGAGTCGACCCTCGGGTCAACGGACAGAGTGGTGGTGTGCGGAGTGAAAGACAGCAGTGTTTAATTACTGAGCCTCTACCCTCTCCCATCAACCAAGCTGCAAGAGAGCGGGACAGCCAGCACCGCCCAGCCGTGGGTGGTACCTCCGGAGTCCACGTCTGCCCATGCGATTGGACGTCATCCTTAGAAGTTTATTCCCCAGTCAGGGATCTGAGGAATACGAAGGTTTTTTAATGAGTGTTGTTTTGAGGACTTCAGTGCACTCCCGTTGACTCCTGAAGAAGTTCCCTCACACTGAGAGTCCCTCTCAGTTGCTCTCTTATGTAAATAATGTAAATATTCCTGTATAAAGTTCTGCTTCCTTCCTTAATTTCGCTTCGTAACCCCGTCTCCCGCCTTCCTCGTCCCTTCTCTGGCCCGACCACGCTCACCCGATCCTAAAAACACGAGGCAAGCTCATCTTTTGCCTAGCTGCTACTGCTGTGAGCACTGTGCATACAATGCATACAAGTTATACTTTCCCCATTTCTATACATAGCTGGGCATCAGCAGCTGAGGTGCCAACCATTAGGGACATCTGCCTGTACACAGGCTGGTGGTTCTTCTTCGACTAGTCTCGCTAAGCACAGAGTACAGGACTGCAAAATGGCTACAGGCTCTCTTCTGCATTGATGGGAAGCAACATCGATTTTACATTCTGAAGCTACTGAACGTTCAAGAGATGACACAAAACAAAGCATTTTTTTGTACATTTTTTTCATCTACGTAATCCAGCATTGGGAAATTGAATACAGAAATCCTTAACATTCAGAGCTGCAAGTTATGTGTAAATGGCACGTAATGTGCCACACAACAATGCAAGATGTGAAATGCAATGCAGTGCAGGTACAGCGCATAACTAAGCATGGTTAATTTTGTTTGTGAGCAAAGTTCTTATGCATCCATCAAAGCTGGAGTAAGTGGATGCCTCTCACTGCTGGAATAGCTGCTATGTCACTTGCCCATCCAGGATATTGACACACATTAACAGACGTTTTCAGTAACGAAGTCTAAGTGCATTCTTGTTTGGGCATTTTCTGTACATGCAGAAAGACTACACAGTAGTACTGAAAATTCAACAAATTTCTATTGCAATTGCATTTTTGCATTACAGCTGAACTAAAATTAACTAACTTGAGAGAATTGTTAAGCATGCTAGCTTCTGCAGTAATTCTTCCATAAAGCAGAGCAAATATTCAACAAAAGCAGTTAAGCTTACAAGGACATGAAAAGACTGTGCCCCTTGCTAAGGTTGTAAAACATTGGTAAGTACGCAGACTTTTGAGATTGGGAGCGACATGTGGGCAATGAGGGACACCATAGTAGAGGGCTCTGGATTAACTGAGGCTACCAAGGGTCCTTTAACATGCGCTGACATCACACAGCACAAGGGCGTTTTTCACGCTTCGCCTCCATCGAAACACATCCGTGCGTCCAGGATCGGGTCCTCCGACTCAGTAGCCGAGCGCCCTAACCACTAGGCCACTGCGGCATGTATAGAACGAGTACTAAAAGTCCTCCGAGGATTTGTATGGTTCAAGTAGTTCAAGCTCTTTGCCGTCGCAGCCACAGTGCACTAGTGTGTAATAGACTGCGGTTCTTGGTAGTTCATATATTCACCTCTTGGAAATGCAGAACCTCTGGGAAATATGTATCCTAAACTACATTAGAGAACAATGTAACAGCCACACAGTAACAGTAGCAAGAGGCAAACTTTTAAGCGAGTGAAGGAAGCATCCTAAACTCAGCACAAACAGACAACGCATGCTGTAGCGTTCGCACTTACAACGCTTTTTGCGCCCTTAATTCAAGTATGGAACATTGAGTGTGGGCATAATAATGCACGTAGAGCATAGTGACCTTTTTTTATGACTCCATTAATGCTTATAAACATATTAAGAGCCGAATCTTAGCTTGACAATTCCGCATTGCAAGCAAAGCGCCGTGCACGCGCATCTTCCCGAACGACCCCCAAGTCCGAGTGCCCAGCATGTCTTGCGACTCGTTCAGATTGGACACCACCTATTGCTGAACGACCCGCAAGTCGGGAGTACCCAGCGTGCCTTGCAAGCAATGTCAAGCTGTGTTGCATTCTTTCATTCCTTTAATTTTTCTTGCCCAGTTATCAAGACTTGTTCTCAAATTTTCGTCACCTTCACCATGCAAATGCTTGAAGAAGCATGTCTTGCTTTTTCTGTGCTCCAGGCACTATCTGGAGCCCCTGGATTGGGAGGCAAGCAGTAACCACATTTTCAAAGTGACGGCCTTCGACTGTAGCATCAAAGAGAGCCATCTGGTCAATGTCACCATCACGGTCAACAGGGTCTACAAGGTTGGATGGAAAGGTAAATTCAGCTATAGATATTAAGAGTGTGTGTATCCTTCTTCAGCTTTCTTAACATTAACTTACAACATGTGCTCAAAGTTGGATGGAAAGGTAAACTCAGCTATAGATATTAAGAGAGCATGTATCCTTCTTTAGCTTTCTTAAGATGAACTTAAACATCTGTGCCACGTGCTGCAGTTTCTGCGGAATAATGTAGATGGGGTGCACTGCACACCACAGCAACCAGTGCCGGTCTCATGTGGAGATATATTTGAGAGAAGACCGTACGAATGCTGCTAACGTGTATGGTTTAAGCCAGAAATTACTGATTACCATCCACCTGAGTACAGGTTTATGGCTACAAAGGGAAACCATACACACACTTAAATGTATGCATGCATACAGACACACATTTTGGAATGTCACTGTGGCAAAATTTGCTGCTGACCTGCTGAAGTAGGTGTACATCCTTAAAAAAAATTAGCCAGATGTTTTGGTGCAGATGTGTCAATATCTCATCAGCCACAACAATTGACATGTGGAAACTCTTTATTCCTTTTTTCTGTTTGTCTTCTGAAGTACCAGATGCTGCTATCACATGCAACTAATTGACTTGGGTTGGCTCAAAGCTTTTGTGAAAAAGCATCTTCACAGTGTTAATTTCCCCTTCTTTGTGCTCTTGTTTATCAGTGCCTGTAGACTAGGAAGAGTGACGATGTTAAAGCTATAATGGTCGTAGTGGCTTCTGCACTAGCTGCAACACAGTGGCATGTTTTGTGCTTGCAGCATGGAGGAGCATGAGGAGTACACACCAGGCTCCGGTCGCCGGGCCCTGTTCCCGGATGCCCTGCTGGAGCTGTGTGAGGGGCCTGTGCACCCGAACAGCTGTCGGCTCGTCTGACTCCGGCCACCCGCCACATGGGCAAGGGTTGTGACTGGAATACTTACTTCGTCGATTCTCGAAGGAAGCTCTGCGGTAGCATGCCTGTCGCAAGTTGCACACTTTTCATCATTTTCCAGTGAACATTAACCTCAGTGTCACGGTTCCTGCACAAAATATCATGGCTTGGTTGCTTTCATAATGGTGCAATGGAACTTTATAGTTCCTTCTGATGTTTTGACCAAATTTGTTGGCTCTTTGGGATTTTTTCACTGAATGGTTAGATTTCATCCTAACATCTTCAGGCTACCTAGTGCACCAAGATGTGTACAAATTAGTTAATAATGTCCCTCAGTTTTTGCTTCACAAGCTTTCTTCAGACTGTGCCCAGAGGAATCACACTTAGCATTCTCCTTCTTTGCCACATACATAGAAGCCGAGTGGACGCAAGTTCTGCTGGCGGACGAAGGTCGTGAGAGTGACCAGGTCTATGAATTGATGGTGCCAGAAATGCTGTGGTCATTCCCGACTGTACTGTATCGCACAACCTAACCAATGTTTTCACTGTGGGCTTCTGGATATGTCCCCGCGCACCCACAGCCCACAACGCCAGCCACCTCAAGGAGCATGTCCTGTGCAGCTCTGATGGCCACCGTAAGTGAGCTGTCATATCCGCTTAGTCCAAGTTGCTTCCCTGCTTCTCACTAAATGCTTAGTGCATGCTCTTGACTATGCACATTTTTGGAAAAAAAAAATCAGCTTCAACTATATCTCTTGTTACGAAAACTTTTCTACCTAGCAGCATCATTCACGGACAGGACATCAGCATGATTGTACGAGATGTGAGCAGAAGGGTGCAAAGTGGACATATACTTTTGGGTGAAATGACCGGCCAAAACGAATGTGATATTTCCAAAGATGGTTCTATGTAACTATTAAGGTGCTACCTTGGTACAACTCTTCTTCGATATGAAGACAGCTCATGCAAGCAAAAACAGCTCATGCATTTAAGCATTCACCTCTCCTTATTATGTCCTTTCCGCTGTGCTATCTTCCCTTAAATAACAGTGACCAATTGGCTTGCGACTCTACCTGTCTAGCAAAATTGTCATTGTGGCATTAACTTATTGTAGTGACATCATCAACAAGTTGAAATTAGGTGTTTTGCTAATTGGTATTCTTTTCTTACACTTCATTCACATTCATCAGACCTGTAGTCTGATTCAGTAGGGTGTTTACAGTGCATAGTTGGTCAGGCAAAAGGGCATTCAGCTTGGTATGCTAAGCCCCATATTCCTCCACTTTGCCCAAGTTCTTTACATACTTAAGCACACACATGAAAGTGTTTCAGGGAATAGAAATAGCATTCAGCTACTATTACAAAAGAGGCATTGTATCTGCTGCTTCTGTTTTCCTTGGGCCTCATGCATTTCATGATCACTCGGCCTCATTGGATTACGTTGAGAACAATATGAAAGAAGAAAATGAGCACTCCTCATTGAGCTTGCATGTGTGTGACTAATATTCATGCAGGTATGAGCCGGCATCACCCAGTGCTCTTCATCCACAACTGCAGGCTTATCCTGCTGCTGCACCAAGAGCCCACCCAGGAGCAGACCAACAAGTTCACACCAGCTGAGCGGCTCTGGAAGACACCCGAGGTGTGCTGCGACAGGTGGCACCATTATGCATTCTTTGTCAACTTCCCTGAGGTTAGCATCCTTGGCTGCAATCTGCACTACACAATCCATGTACCATCCCTTTAGCTGTGTGTTGCATTGTGGGGGTCAAGTGTGCTGATAAGCACATCAAGTACCTGGTCATGGAATATAGAAATGTGCCTATAATTGGGACTAGATGTTCCATGTTGATACAGTATCTCCTACTGGGTAGGGCACTCAAACAGATCAGTCCAAGGGAAGATGATAAGCTGGCAGTTAATTAGTTCAGACTGGTTTATTGCAGTATTCTTAGAACAATTATTGCAATAGTGAACAGCACTAATTCCAAATGCACTCACTCTAAAGAACGGTTTAAATAAAGCTGGTGCATGTAGATTGGTTGGTACCCAGCTAGTACTGAGTGAAGGAGCGCTGATCATTACTAGAAACATTGCATTTAGTATCAAATGTCTTGAGTTTGAACTAAACAGTGCCCAATTAGCCCTTAATGAGTTCAGAATGCACATGGTACAGCTTGATCTACTGTAGTTTTGGATGTTATGTGGACATTCCACAGACGTCTGTGGTCAGTTGGGTTTTGTGGACAAGCATTCTTTGGGTATTTCAGTGGGACATGGCTCATGCCTTTTAATTCCTGAGCTAGTTCAGGCATTTGGATTTTCCTACACTTCCTTTCTGAATGGCAGTATCATTTCGGTTCTGTGTGATGCAGGCTTCACTCTGTGTCGACGGACGGCCGTTTAAGGTGACGGCTAACAACCCGGAAATTGTAGACTACTGGCCTCTTCACCAGACCAAGAACATCAACACCACATTTGCTGTAGGAGCCTGCTGGCAAGGTATGCTGCCTGTTTTACACTGACGGCCTTAGCGGCTTCGAACAGCATCTACTGTACTGAACATGTTATGTGCACCCACGGAAGGAAATAAAACTTTTCTACAATTGGCTGTAGATTTCCCTGCATGAGCTGAAGTGTAAGGATATAAACAAAGAAAAAGTTACCTGAAATAATGTGAGGTATAACAATATACTACAGATTAGTTTGGTAGAATTTTTTGCTGCTTTGTTCTATGTCAGTAAACTAGAAGCAGTCATACTACTGCTGGCCTTTTGCTAACACACCATTTGTATATGCATTGAGGCAGCGTTGCATGTTTCATTTTGGTCCTCTGCAACCTTAAAACTCAGCATTCACTTTACATCTCTGGCTTAAGAGCTGACTCATTAATTTTTTATCGTATTGAATTCTTGACAGATCAAGAGGTGTAAATAAGCTTACTTATGGTAGGGAGTATGTTGTTAATGACATCCTAGTCGAAATCAAGAGAAAGAAAAGGGCTTGGGCAGAGCATGTAATGCAAAGGCACGATAAGTGATGGTCCTTAAGGGTATTGGAGTGGATTCCAAGAGAAGGGAAGTGCAGCAGGGGGTGGCAGAAAATTAGGTCGGCAGATAAAATTAAGAAGTTCACGTGGAAAAGATGGACACAGCTTGCTGGCACAGGACAGGACTAATTGGAGAGGTATGGGAGATGCCTTTGTCTTGCAGTGGGCATAGTCAGGCTGATGATGATGGCAATGATGTTGTTACCATTCTGACAAAATAAAGCCACATCTAAAGCTTGCTAATCTGGCATGCTTCCTAAAGTTGTATCTTGAGAAATATTTTCCTCTAGGCCGGAACTAAAATAAGGTTCTGCACATTGACCCATTTAGTATGTTTAGTGGGACCAGAAGTCAATACAGGTTGGTGAGCGTTTTCAAATCTTTTGTGCAAAATTGGTGATAAGCAGCGCCACTGTTTTCTAATCGCATGATGTAAAGCCAACTCTGCAATTCCTAAATTCAGCTGGTCATGCGGAGCCTAGCCACATGCATGGCTTGGTGCTGCATCCATGGCGCTCTTTTCATAGTGTTCTTCCAGGAAGTGACCTCTGATTCAGAGCAGCAAAGTCACAGTGGCAGCTGGGGAGCAGGACACCCTCGATGATCTCGTGTTCCGGGTGGCCTATGTCAATTTGCGCGACTTCCCCCCACCTGGTCCTCATACTTTTCTTGTGGCCACTACTGTCATGTAAGTATTTTGTCGATATCCAAATTGTATGTCAAATAGGCACGCAGGGGAAGTCTGCAGGCATTCAGGGAAAATCCATGGATATCCAGAATCGGTGCCTTCTTGATGTCCAGTATGTGCACGTGGGATGTGGGTTTTCGGGAACACTAGCTGGATGTTTTTTCTGAAGCCAAAAGTTAGCAGTTGGTGCATGTAGTTTGAAAATATATTGGATCCTTTCGATCAAACTACATAAATACATGTTCACTGTGCTGTTCTTTTTGAGTTCAGCCAGTATGGGGCGCAAACATATTTCACACGTTTCTCATTGGCTGGCATGCCATATAGAGCTCACCCAGCAGAAGGCCTCATGGGCCTGTAAACAGTCCAAAGGTGGCAGTAGATAACTGGCGCATTGCACCTGGTTTTAGCTCGCAAGCTGTGCTTAGTCTAGGTAAAGTGTTGCAGTTAGTCAAGTTAATCAGAACTTCTCTTCAACAGCAGCTAGGTCATTGTAGACTAGGACAGCACATCAGAGGCCCTAAATGGAGCCTAGTCATTGCATGTTAAAGGAACATTGTTATTCTGTACTGAAATGAAGGCATTTCGAATTTGATGCGCTTCTTGAGTGCTGTTAATTTCATTCTTTGATGTTTTCACTATGGATTGAATATTAGCATCGGAAAAGAGGAAGATAAACACGTGATATTTCTCTAACTATGGCAGCAGTGCTGTACAGCCACTGCCTTTTCTGCATTTAGCATTCTCCATTCTGGACCACAGAGGAGAGAAAATGGCAAAAAGACTAATTGTCACTTTCACGTACGTCGCAAGCGAAGTGGCTCATTCCAACACATATTAATGGGGTTCTAAAATACATTGAGCCAGCTTCACAGTAGTGTCAAATGCCCAAGTAAGGGTGAAGTACCTAACTTTTCATGCAGAAAATGCACACGTGGTCATGTGTTTTGTAACATAAATGGTGTTGACGCTGTTCCTGTGACTGCAGCACACACAGTTGTCAAGTGCTGGCAAAGACATTCAGCACTTTGTCTTCCTCTGACTGCAGACAAGCAATGCTATTTCCTGATTAATGCACTATGTGGCAAAGCCAACTTAGTGACTTTTGAAAGCGGTCTATTCTAGAGCACATGCTGTATATATCTGCTTGTCTGTTTTGCGGTCAATACTGTAGTGAGGTGCAGTGCCGGAAGGGTAAACTCCGTGACACAAATCGTGCACTTGCATGCGCCCCACACACATCTCTTATTGTGTTAATTCCTCTCATGTAATGCTGCACATTTTGTGCATTGTGTGGACCACTGGGAATAAGCTTTTCCTTCAGGGTAGCCTTGCTGCATTCCATGAGATTATTGGAATGTTTCTCTGACGTGTTCTCTCTGTACGAAGTGCGGACTCTTCTCATGGCATTGGTTCTAATTTTTTTTTATCATCATTCCTCCCCCCTCTGCCCCCCCCCACCCCCCATATGCAGCAATGGAAAAGCACAGGAGGTTCCACCTGTGGAGTCATGGGTAACCATCTTGAATGCTGAACTGCCAAGCATCACCATTAATGGCACACCCAACCTGGCACGCGAGTACGAGCCTTCCAAGCAGGGCATCGAGTTGTTTGCCTCAGTCTTCATCTCGGTTGGCCCCGAGCATCCCACCACTACACAGGCCAGCACGGCTTCATCCTTCTCGAAGGTAGCAACAATGGAACTCTCTGCATCCTGAAGGCTGCTAAGGTATTCAGTCTTAAAGCCAGCTGCATGACTTATTGCATGCACAAGAAGAGGTCACTTTGCATTGGAATTTTTTACCGAAAGGAGTCGGCATACAAGCACGTCACAGGCGTCTGGCATGAAGCTAGCACAGTACATGTGTAGCTTGTCCCTTGTAAAACATTGTCACTTATAAACAGTCTATAGGTCTTGCACACTCCATGTTTCAAAGAAAAGAGTGCCAGTTAAATAATGATTTTAGATTTTGTGTATTATTGCACCACTTGGCACAGTCATGTGCCTTCCATACCTACAAAATGGGCTGACATATCAGAGACTGCTGGTTAGGTGTCGACGAACCTGTCCAAATGGCATTCCTTTTTAACTTGATAAGCAAGTACCACACAGAATCAAGGTAAACACCATTGCAACTGCCATGAACAAGTGCCTTTAACACCACTGCATCTACTGCTTTCATATTTCTTCCCTGTGTAAATTAACCTGACAGAACTCTTGACCAATAAACATGACAGAACTCTTCACCTTTACTGAGACCAGTCGTGCAGAAGGATCAACTGAACACTCTTAAGGGGGTCATATATGGTCTACCAACAAGTCACGCTTTTACATTGCAGCTACTAGCCACGACATTATTATGCATACTTAAAAAAGAAGTAGAGCCCTACGTGCGCACCTACGTACGCATTTCAGCTTTACATTCCGTGGCTTTTTAACTGTCGTTTAATGCTGTTTCTTTCGGCATCGTTCTGTCCTGCATACTTACCGGTTACGTTCCTTCTTTTCCGCCTTGGTAAGTGAACCCTCCTCTATAAGTATTTAAATACATATATAGCTCTGCACCTTCTGTTGTCTAATTTTCTCAGGTGCCTTTCATATAATATTTTACTTTGAGCTTCCCGTGCTTCGAATGATGTCCAGCCCGTATACCCTGCACTGCTTCATTAGTGGATTCGTCGTGGGCACCTAGTGCTACTCTTCCAATAGCTCTCCGATTTGTGTCTAATCTCGACTACTTCTCCCCTGAAGCACAGAATCACATTTCCGAAAGGAAGACCTGGCACCATTATTCCTTTCCAAATGCATACCTCTTAGTACTATATTTGTTGTACATCCATAATGCTCCATGTTTCATTATCTCGGCATCTTTTAAGCCTTTAACCCTTAGAGACTGCTCGTGCTTTTCTGTGCATATCTGTCCTTTGTTTATCCGTATCCCAATTTATTTGTGTCTGGATGCTCAGTGTACTTTATGGCCTTGTATTAACCCAGCCGAAAAAAACCATTGGGTTCCAATTGGAAATTGCCACTTAGAACAAATTGGATATTTCCAAATGTGTTTTGAATACCATTGGACAATACCAATTTGAAAATACCATTTGGACCACTCCAATTGGCCGACACCAAATGGTCAGCTCCAATTGAGCATGCACCAAGGGGTCCACCCAAATTGAGAGACCTCATTTGGTCTGATCCAGTAGACATTTCTCGGCCAGCTTCATTTGAATAGTATAGAACTAAGTGGATTTTCTCCCAGTTGCTTAAGACGCTGTGCGTTTAGTGCTAACATTTTTACATAGGAATTGAAATTATCATAATTCCTAGCCTTTAGGGAACTGAAGACAAACAAGCCTGCGATATCACATAGAAGGAACACAGACACAGTCTATATATATGCATAAAGCATACTTTTGCTCCAACTTAAATACCCTATTCATGAGGCACTGCTCCTGGAGCCAGTGGTGTGTGTCCATTGAGCAAAGTTCTTTCATTGATTAATGCCCGCAGTGACAGTTCGAATAATTAAATTAATGCAGTAGATAAAGCAGCTCACATCTTTTTACTAAGACCTCATTATTTCCCAGTTTTGTGTTCATAGAGAGCAATATTTTGATCCAAATCAAGACAATCATTGGTTTCCAATTGGTTTTTTCCAACTGGAAACTTTTTTTTCCAATTTCCAATTCATTTTACATGGTTAGCTTTTATGGTTCCAGAATTTTCTTGGCCCTTGTTTAGTTGCATCATGACTGCAGCCAGCCAGCAGTCAGTGGACTGCTTTACTTCAGCCTAGATGAGGACCTGCACTTTCTGTTTCTTTTGTTGATCAGATTTCCATTTTTGGTGTATTTCCTCTTGAGATAACTGCGCCTTCTGTGCTTCCCTGTGTTCCCTTGAAGCCACCCATCAATGTTCGATGGCCTACTTAATTTCCTTATTCACCGGTTCATAGCTTCCTCTTTCCTCTCCTGTGCATTGCTCCTTTTACTTGTTTCATTTTAGTACTGATGAGTAGTTTTAACTGATTATAATCCCACTTTTCCATGAGGCATTTCTCAATTGCGTCTTCTCTGCCTGCTGCCATTAGTGCTATTTGTTTGTCATTTCTTTTGTGTTTACTGCATTTCTCATTTGAACAGAGCTCCCAACTGCAGACTAATCAACGTAAGATCATTTCCCCAGAGTGTACTCCCCCTCTCCGTCAATTTCCATTTTTGAAAAATTGCTATAGATTCCGTGCTATAGATTCGCTGGCATAGCTCGTGTTCTGTTTCAGCTTCCTCTGTGTGCTTCCACTTTTTCATATATATAATAGCGGAGTGGGTAACACAAGATGATCACTACATGTGCCATGAATGGTTGCCACATCGTCCAAGGCACTTAAAGGCAGTGCATTTTGAAGGACATGAGAGTAAGAACTTCTTTTGCTGCTTCACAGATCTGACATCATTTGACATGTCTACTAAACTGAATCTTATATTAGCTTGAGAAAGGGTGACTCATTTAATTTTCAAAGATGCATGTAATGAAGATAAGGGGATGGCGCATATTTCTGTAGCACATCTTGCTGGGAGTTAGATTTAAGAGCCTTCTTAATCATTTTCCTCTGGTGGGAAGTGAGGAATAGATATGAATGTTAGCACCATTTTTTTTTTCCTTTCAGAGAACATCAAACTTTGTGTGCAAACCAGTAGCTGTTCTGCACCCTTGCCGATCTTGTCTTTTGACTAGAATTATAGAAATAAATATGAAATATTTGACTTCAGCATGACATAGCCCTTGTCCAGAATCATATTAATGAACGTCTTATAGGAAAGACACATCATAACAATCATCACTGCCCGGTCTTAAGTTGAAGCAATGTCACTCTTGGTTAAAGAGCTGTACCTTCCACCACTTCCAATCTGGGACTAGCTGATACTGGCTAAATTTGTTCCCTGCATGTTTCTTGGCTTTGTGGTGCCCCAAACCAAAAGACATATTTTTTTCCGCCTCGTCTGCATGTCTAAAAAAATGTAAAAGATATACACACTGGCAAACAATGAAATAACTAGCACAAAACATTGCCAAAAATTGTACCAAAAACGAAATGATAAGTTCGGCTTGTAATTAGCTCTCTTAGATGTATAGCCTGTCACATTTGTACAAATCACAATAATACGAGTTAAACAAATATGATAACGAGATCAGATAATTAGATCATAATTAGGCTGACTTTAAAAGGTGCTGAAACAATAAAAAAATTTGCCAAAAATATTTTGACGGAATAATATTTCCATATGCGCCTGGAGAGCACTATTTAGAGCCATAAATCAGCAAAGTAGATGAATGGTTCAACAACACCAACAGAGTCGAGAATAGCGTTTCACATTAGACCGCCCATTCATCTGGATCCCCTACATGAATGACAGTATATACCATTTTTTGAAACATTCAGATTTTTTACTTTAGAAAACGCCCACCACCCTTGCAGTTGCAGACACATGACATGTCTCGGAATTACTCACGTCAAGAAGTATGGTGCTATCTGCCACTGTGGATACGGGGCGTGCCAGTTGGCATTCACTATTTGCTCCACAGCCATTGTGCTTCTAGCTCATGTGTCCTTCGAGTCTACAGTTCTCAGATGCAAAAATGTGCTCACTGTGCTACAGCTACTATAGTCGACGCTTGAGGGTCTGTTCTGCAGCGGCACCTTAAACCAGACAATTCGTACCATAAACTAGCCTAAAGGTAAACACAAGCTATTTGGATATTCTATGCAGTACACTTTTCGTCAAGATTTGCAATCATCATCATCATCAGCCTGACTACGCCCACTGCAGGGTAAAGGCCTCTCCCATGTCTGTCCAATTAACTTTGTCCTGTGGCAGCCATGGCCACCATATTCCCGCAAATTTCTTAATCTCATCCGCCCACCTAATCACCTGCTGCCCCCTGCTACGTTTACCTTCTCTTGGCATCCACTCTGTTACCCTTAAGGACCAGCGGTGATCTTGCCTTCGCATTACATGCTCTGCCCAAGCCTACTTCTTCCTCTTGATTTCAACTAAGATATCATTAACGCACATTTCTTCTCTCACCCACTCTGCCCGCTTCCGATCTCTTAACGTTACACCTATCATTTTTCTTTCCATAGCTCGCTGCGTTGTCCTTATCTTAAGCTGAACCCTCTTTGTTAGCCTCTACGTTTCTGCCCCATAGGTGAGTACCGGTAAGATACACCTGTTGTATACTTTTCTTTTGAGAAATATTGGTAAACTGCCATTCATGATCTGAGATAACCTGCTATATGCGCTCCACCCCATTCTTATTCTTCTAGTTATTTCCCTCTCATGATCTGGATCAGCTGTCACTACCTGCCCTAAATAGACGTATTCTCCTACTACTTCCAGCACCTGGCTACTAACTGTGAACTGCTGTTCCCTTGCTAGGCTGTTGAACATTACTTTGGTTTTCTGCATGTTAACTTTTAGCCCCACCGTTCTGCTCTGCCTGTCCAATTCATTGATGATGCTTTGCAGTTCATGTCCTGAGTGACTTAACAAGGCAATGTCATCAGCGAATCGCAAATTACTTAGGTATTCTCCATTAACTCTTATCCCCAACTGTTCCCATTTCAGGCCCCGGAATACCTCCTGCAAACAGGCAGTGAATAGCATAGGCGAGATCGTGTCTCCTGCCTGACACCTTTCCTTATTGGAATTTTATTGCTGGCTTCATGGAGAACTATGGTAGCTGTGCAATCGTTATAAATATCTTCCAATATTTTCATATAACACTTTTCTACACCCTGATTTCGCAATGCCTGCATGACTGCTGAGGTTTCTACTGAGTCGAATGCTTTCTCGTAATCAATGAACGCTATACAGGGTGTTTCACCTAAGACTTTCTGCAATTTTTAAAAATAAGCTATTTGAATTAGATGCGCGCTTTTTCTGGCATAGCATTGTCAGTGGTGTAGTACATCATAATGCAGCTAAGACGTGCTAACTAGCAGGCTTGTTAACCAATATTTAATAGTTAACTTTTAAACTATTACTGTTGGGCTCCTTAATTATTGAGAGGCATGTAGCCCACCGTAAGTAATGTCCATATCCGTTTTTAGAATTTCGAGAACGAAATTATCCTCGGCGCTGTGGCCCAACAAATTTCGCCTACATCGCACCAAAATACATGCGGTTTGAGAAGCTTGCAGGCAAAGCAACCTCTCCAGTGCACGTAACTCGACGAAATAGCCAAAATTTGTTGCGCCACAGCGCCGAGGATAATCGCGTTCTCGAAATTCTAAAAACGGATATGGACATCACTTACGGTGGGCTACATGCCTCTCAATAATTAAGGAGCCCAACGGTAATAGTTTAAAAGTTAACTATTAAATATTGGTTAACAAGCCTGCTAGTTAGCACGTCTTAGCTGCATTATGATGTACTACACCACTGACAATGCTATGCCAGAAAAAGCGCGCTTCTAATTCAAATAGCTTATTTTTAAAAATTGCAGAAAGTCTTAGGTGAAACACCCTGTATATAGGGGCTGGTTATATTCTGCGCATTTCTCTATCACCTGATTGATTGCGTGAATATGGTCCATTGTCGAGTATCCTTTACGAAAGCCTGCCTGGTCATTTGGTTGATTCAAGTCTAAGGTTGTCCTGACCCTATTAGCGATTACCTTATTAAATACCTTGTAGGCGACAGACAGTAAGCTAATCGGTCTGTAATTCTTCAAGTCCTTGGCATCTCCTTTCCTATGAATTATGATAAAATTAGCTTTTTTCCAAGCTCTAGGTACGCTCGAGGTCACAAGGCATTGCGTATATAGGGTGGCTAGTTTTTCGAGCACAATATCTCCTCCATCCTTCAACAAATCTGCTGTTATCTGATCCTCACAAGCTGCTTTCCCTCTCTGCATTGCTCCCAAGGCTTTTTTTACTTCCTCCTTCGTTACTGGCAGGATGTCCCATTGCTGTGTTCCACTGCCTCTCTCAGTAACATTCTGATTGCAATCGCTACTCTAGAGATTTGTGTAAAATTCTTCGGCTACTTCAACTATCTTATCCATATTTCTAATGACATTGCCCTCTTTGTCTCTTATCGCATGCATCTGGATTTTACCTATGCCTAGTTTTCGCTGCTTTTAGGCTACCTCCGCTCTTTAGAGCATGCTCGATTTTCTGCACGTTAAACTTCCTGATGTCATCTACCTTGTGCTTATTTATTAACTTCGACAGCTCTAATAGTTCTATTCTATCTATGGAGTTAGACATCGTCATGCTTTGCCGTTTCTTAATCAGATCCTTAGTCTCCTGAGATAGCTTCCCGGTATGCTTTCGAACCATCCTACAGCTACTTCTACGGTGCACTCCGTTATGATATCTGTGAGACGATTGTTCATTCTCTCAACATTACAGTCGTCATCTTCAGTTAAGGCAGAAAATCTGTTCTGCAGCAAAATTCTGAATTCCTCTACTTTCCCTCTTAATGCTAACTCGCTAATAGACTTCCACTTCACTAATTTTCTGCGCTCCCTTTGCAAATCTAAGCTAATGCGAGATCTTACCATTCTGTGGTCGCTACAACGGACATTTCTGAGGACCTCCACATCCTCTACGATGCCAGGCTCAGCGCACATTATGAAGACTATTTCATTTCTAGTCTCACCATTGGGGCTCTTCCACGTCTACTTCCTGTTGGCTCGTTTGTGGAAAAAGGTATTCATGATCCATAAATTATTTCTATCTGCAAACTCTTCTAATAACTCTCCCCTGCTATTCCAAGAACCTATGCCATAGTCACCTACCGCCTGGTCTCCAGCTTGCTTCTTGACTACCTTCGCATTGAAGTCGCCAATCAGTATAGTGTACTGTGATTTTACTTTGGTCATCGGCAATGTTAATTCCTGCAATAAATATGCTCTCACATGACAGGTTTAGTGCTTTGTGTACCTGTATGATAATCATTTTTAATTTGATATAGAACGAATTATCCATTACAAGCACATCATTTAAAACACACAGTTAAGCAAATGAGATGACATGTTGCACAACAAGAATGTCCAGCAACATCAGAAACAAGTGGCCATGAAAATAAGCCATTTTAATTTTCAAGTCACAATGTCAGCTCAAGTCCCTTCCTTGACACGTCTCAGAAACGGTCACATCGAGAAGGTCCTGTCTGCCACTGCTGATACAGTGCGTGCCAGTTGGCATTCACTATATGCTCCACAGCCACTGCGCTACTAGCTCATGTGTCCTTCGAGTTCACAGTTCTCACATGCAAAATTGTGCTCACTCTGCTACAGTTAATACAGTCGACGCTTGACGGTCCATTCTGCAGCGGCACCTTAAACCAGACAATCCGGAGCATAAACTAGCGTAAATCTAAACAAAACCTATTTGGATCATCTATGCAGTACACTTTGAGATTTGCAATAAAGTGTCTTAATAAGCATTCAACGCATTCAACATTTATTGCAAGCTCAGTAAACTGTACTAAATTTGTTATAAACATCTGGCAACAAGAACCTTTGGTCACTAATTTCTAAATATTTGCAATAATTTCTAAAGAAACAAAATGCTTTTAGTTTTTTACTGCAAAATAAGCAAAATATGATCCAAAGCTTACATCACAGTTTTTGTTCGTTTTCAGAAAATAGTGGCCACCCTGTGACAATCTAAAATCTGGCAACATAAAAATAATTAATAAAGCTCGGTGCGTCCTTACAACCATTTTAATGTTTTGTAAAAAAAGGAAGAAAAAACCACGATTGCCTATGACTACAATATTTTAGGTTACCTGTGGAGTAAACCTACACCTTCTCCCTCACTTCAAATGTCAGGGGGCACCACAAACTAGATGAGGAGAAAAAGAAACTGTACTATATACAGAACGAGTAAATATTGGCAGAAAAGGTCCCTGAAATATAAAAACTGGTTGTAATTATAAGAAAAAATTGCATTCTCAGTAGAGAGAGAGAGAGAGAAAAAATTTTGAGCAGAGTTTGAAGGGAATCTCCCAGAAGAAACCTCAACTGGCTCAACCACGCCGTGAGGGAAGCAATGGAGGAGAGAGTGAAAGAAAGTAAGAAAAATGTACACAGTAGTGGATGACTGGATTTCGACCACGTACCTTGCACTTTGGTTTCAGAAAACGAAATCTGCTTTCGGAAATTTTAGAAAAACAAGCCCACTGCATAGATCAGGCATCGAAGATAACCTCTGCAAAATACTAGAGCCATTCTAGCCCTGAATAGCTGTAAAATTTCAAATTAAATCTTGTGCGCTGTTTCCTTCGAGAAGCAGTTTATGCTACGGATTGTGCATTCAAGGTGGTGCTGCAGCCCGGACCGTGAAGTGTTGACTGTAGTACCTGTAGCAATGTGAGCACAGTCTTGCTTGCGAGAACTCCGGACTCGAAGGACACCTCAGCTAGAAGTGCGGTGGCTGTGGAGCAAAATATCAATGGCAACTGACACTCCCCGTAGCAGCAGTGGCAGACAGCACCATACTCCTTCACTTGACTATTTCTAAGACATGTCATGTGTCTGCCTGTGCACGGTTTGTGCGTGTTTTCTGATGTAAAAATCTGAATGTTTGAAATAGTAGTATATTCTGTCATTTATGTGGGGGATCCAGATGAATGGACGCTCTAATGTGAAATGCTACTCTCGTCTCTGTTTGTGTCGTTCAACCAGTCATCTGCCTTGCCAATTTACGTTTCTAAATAGTGCTCTCCTGGAACTGGTGAAGATAATATCGTGCCAAAATCTTTTTGGCAAATTTTTAAATTGTTCTAGCCCCTTTGAAAGTTAGCCTAACTATGAAGTAATTATCTGATCTCGTTATCATTTTTTGATTCCTTCGTATTATTGTCTCTTGTATGAATGCCACAGCCTATACATCTAAGGGAGCCAGTTACGATCCGAACTTATCATTTTGTGTCTAGGTGCTATTTTTGGCAACGTATAACGGTAGTTTCGTTGTTCGCCAGTGTGTATTTCTTTTACATTATCTTAATCAAGCGGGTGGGGGAGGATGAAATATCCCAGCAAACCATGAATATGCAGAGGATGTCCACTAATGGTCCTAACGTCCAATGTCTATGTATGATATCCTCTGCATATTGAGAGGACTATCGGATTCAGATATCAGTTAGTGGATATTCAGATGACATTCATACATGTTTTTCTTTCAGCACAGTGGAAGATTTGGAAATTTGCAAACAGCTTACCAGGAAACACATTAAAATTATGTTGCCTTTAGATTTTAATTTTTCTTGGTTTCGCAATCTGAAGTTTTCAGGAATGAATTATTTAAGCAGTCAGCAATTACATGCTTTGATTTTATTTTATGCAAGCAAATGCATGTGCAGTACGATTATTTGAAGAAACTTCTCAAGTTAGACTGAAAGCCGCAAACGCCGCGAATTTCAAACCAGAACCGTAACTAGAACTCTATTGACATTAGGCAGCCCAACGGCCATGGGCATCATCATTAGCCGCGGCGGCCGCGAAGCGATGTTTTTCTTGGTTCCTTTCAGCGTTCCTTTGCACATTTTATTTTTTCGCGTGTTCACATTTTCTTCGTTGTGGCGGCAAGCTTGTGCGCGTCGTATACCGTCCTGTGCCAGCATTGTGCAGTGTACGGGGGGACTACGTGAAGGACGGCAATAATGGTGAGTTTTTGCACACTTTTCTTTCAAACAAGTGTTAGTGTTCGTTTGTGCCATTGTGCAGTTTTCGTGCTGGCGATTTCACCAGCCGGCTTATCAGTTCGTGGAGTGCATAGATAGCTTAAAAATGCGTGGCGTTTAGTTAACTGGATTTGTCCCCGAAGCGGAGACATGGTACAGTAGTGGCGCGGGAATGCCTGTGTCGGCCGCCTGGCATGCTATGACCCTCACTACAAAGGTAGACAGTTTCCAGTCTCCGGCTTTGGCAGATCTTGTGTTGGTGTAAAATTTGCTAACAGGTCCCCTTTCGTTGCTGCTCTTCTCTTCAAAACTAAATGGGCTTTGTTTTAAGTCAAGCTCTTCTGTTTAAATTTGCCTTTTGCGGTCTGACATTGCTTTTTCATCTTTGTGCTTTTAGAAAACCTTTGTGGGTTCTTTCTTACTTGTAATTTTCTCCTATTTCAGTTGTTGCTCACTTCATGATATTTGGTTCTCGACTATTTTTGTCTTTCAGCTTGTGGTTTCTATAACTTTTGCTGAAAATTTCTTTTTATTGCAGTGTGTCAATGCAAGTAGTGCTGTGAAAATTCTTGCTACTGTTCGTGTGCCCCAGTACGGGGTTACATTATATAAAATGAGAGTTGCAAATTGTAAACCTGTAATGCAACTGGGTGTGACCATTCTTCTCTCCTGTTCATTTTCAGGTATTTTGGAGAGCATGTTCAGAAAAGAGGCTGTCTGTATGTTGTCACTCACTAGCTGCATTTGTTCCATCAAGACAAAGAGCTGGTATGAAACTGTTTTTCGTGCTTCATTCTTAGGTTATTAGTCATGACCTATGGAAAGCAAATAGCTTTTACCAAATATATTCTAGTTTTTCATTAAAGACAGGCTAATTGCCAACTACTGCCACATCTTTCGTCTTAACATAACGCATAAAAATTCAAGCAATCACGTTTCACTGGCGTAATTAACTCACTTGAGTTAAACCTGTTTTCTCACACGTCCCAACTTTGGTTCCGCAAATGCTTTCATGAAGCACAATTTATAATGTTCGGTAGTGATTAACATACATTTATAGCTTCTGGGTCTGGAAAGAGCTTTGATTTTAGACGTCTCCAAGGCATGTTTCTATGTTAAACTCCAGGTTTCTACAATAAGACTAAGGCACCTCAACAATGACTATTTGGTTTTCTACAGGGTCGCCGACTTTCTTTCTAACTGCACATCATTTGACTGTTAATGTAACCAACTCTTATGATGTTCCAATCCTTTCAGGCATGCCTCAAGGATGTACTTTAGCATGTTAACTCTTTCTGACCTGTATTAGCAGTTCATTTAGTGTTGTTTCTGCTTGTTTTTTGCTGCTGATTGTGTCATCTACTGCTTAATAACTGATGGTTCTGACACTGCATCACTTCAGACTGAATTCAGTAACGCTGTGTAACGCTTTCTCTAGAATGTGGAGCTTTACTTTTTGTTACAAATTTATGTGCATTTCTCATAACCAGGCACCCTGTTCTTGTTATTTTAAAAAATAGTTGCCTTGACTTTCTGCATATAAGTACTTTAGCATGCATTATACAACTTTTAGCATATTTATGGAAGTCCAACTAGTATTGCCTAAGTAATATCAAAATCTAATTGCATGCTGATGCATTTAGAAAACAATTTTCACAATGGCAATGAAAAAGTATGTGCCAGCCCATTCCAGTTTTGTTCCCATCCGTGTTTCCTCATGCTGCATTCGCCGTTTATGATCTGCCAACCAGACTTATTACAATATCGACCATTCATGGCTCTTTTTTCCATGTGTGCTTTCATACTGAATGTGTCCTATCGTTCTGCATAGATGCTGTTCGATCGAACAAGATTTCTCAACACTGGCCGCGATAGAAGGAGTGGTAAAAAAATGGCTGCAGCATGCGTCCTGCAGGCGGAAGCAGCTGCAGGAAAGGCACGCAAAGAAATGTGAGGCAAGTTGATTCCCTTATACCTTTTGTGAGCTTGAGACTGTTTTTGTGTGTACAGTGATGATCAAAAGTGTGCTCGTCTGCATAGACCTGGCATACCCAAAGGTTACATTCCACACCTCGTGTTATCCACTTTTATGGAGAAAGATACTTTTGATTTTTGTGAGCATTTGTGTGCACACTATTAGTTTTTTGGTTTGCTGCCTCATGTAGCCTAACATTTTTAGTCCCCTGGTACATAATTAGGTGTACTGCAAATTCACAAAGCTTGGAGCATAGTCTGCGTAGCTTAGATTGTTTCATTTAAGGCTAATTAATTGAGCAGATAGAGCGCTTTGTATACAGCTGAAAGAGCAAATACATTTCACAAAATCTTAAGCTTGGCACTGTGACCTCCAACGTTTTGGTGATAGATTTTGGCCCTATAACCGATGTCATTTGTTTTTCTCAGAATTCGGTTTGATTTGGTTCATGGCATTTAACGTCAAAAAGCAACTGGCTATGAGGGACGCTGTGTGGAGGGCTGTGGATAATTTCGACCACTCTGGGTTCTTTTTATCATGCACTGACATTGCTACACAGGCATGTTGCGTGCCTGTGTAGCATGCAAGGAGGCTACACAGGCACCTTGCATGCACACAGGCACAGCCTCCACAGCCGGGATCAAACCTTGGGTTGCCTGGCTCAGTAGACGAGTGCCCTAACCACTGACTGGTTAGAACCCATGCGCCCTTACATCACATCTGTCTTCAAAATGATTTGAAGATGCCTAAGGTGACAATTTCATAGATCTCGATTTTAAAAATTTTGTTTCCAATTTTTTAGCAGTTTCCGTACCTAGAAAACGTTCGCCATTTGCGTTCTCTCTCCGCTGGAATGATAAGGACTGTTTTGAATCGAAGTTTGTTTTATGGGGTTTAACATCCCAAAAGCACTCGGTCTATGAGGGACGCCGTAGTGAAGGGCTCCGGAAATTTCGACCACCGGGGGTTCTTTAAAGTGCACTGACATCGCACAGCATACGATAAATGGCGCCTAAATGAAGTCACTTTCTGAAAAGTTCTGTGATTTAGTACAAATAGCACGTCATTGAAGGTTTTGATTCCTAGTTGCATTTGTATTCGCCTGTAGTGTCATTCTGTAGCTAATTTTTTCCAAGCAGAAACTGCTTTAGCATGCACGTTTTTCTCCACAAAGTGCATTTTTTAGTTACTTGACTACTATTTAATACTATGTATTGTGCTCTATTATATTCACAGGCCACTCGAAATCAAGTGGGGACCTCTCCAGAGTAGTCGTCCGCCATTCCTCATTTTGCTTGGATTGTGCCTGCACCTTGGCTTTGTCACAGTGGTGGGGTACCCGACTAGGTAATAAAGATACATAAGAATAATGGTGGTCTTGCCCAGTGCTTTGTTATATTGACAAAGCATCATTACATTGAGCGTACAACACCCGGCACCTCCCTCCACAACCCACAAAAATATTGGATGAATGTCTTTTCAGCGTCCTTTAAATATCTCAGAGTGACCATATGTGGCCAAAATATGGACATTATATAAACGTCCACTGTTATCAAAATGAAGCTCATATGGATATTCTGTGGACATAATATGAACTTGTGAGAATATTATATGGACATCTGATATTTTATAAATTATATTATATGGATATCCCCTGAACATTACTTGGTTGGCTGGGATGCCTTCTGGTTTGGTGCTGCTGAAAGCTAGGAAGCACGCAGGAAACAAATCAAGCCTATTTCAGTTAATTTTTGACTGGAAGTGGTGGAGGGTTCGGCTCGTAAACCAAGCATGAAAATTGCTTCAACCTAAGAATCGGGCAGTTGTGACTTTAGTCGGGTACTCACAGTGATGATTGTTATGATGTGTGTTTCCTAAGAGACGTTCATTAATATGTTTCTCGATAAGGTCATGCGGAAGCCAACTGTAAAGCATTATTTCATAATTGTTCTGAGAATTTTAGCAAAAACACAAGGTTATTGGCAAAGTTGCAGAATAGCTACTCCTTTGCACATAAAATTTGATGTTCTCTGAGAGAACGAAAAAATTGCACTAACATTCATAGCTATTCTACACTTGTCGTCAGAGGAAAACGATTAAGAAGGCTGTCTATTGTAACTGCCTGCAAAACAGGTGTTATAGACATATATGCTACCCCATTTTTTTGCTAGCATACATCTGCGAAAATTAAATGAGTTGCTCTTTCTGAAGCAACTACAATAATCATTTTAGTAGGCACATCAAAAGATATCAGATCTTTGAAACAGCAAAAGAGGTTCTTATTCTTATGTTCTTCAAAATGCAGTGCACCTAAGTGCCTCGGACGACATGGCGGTTATCGGTGGCACTTGTAGCGAGCGTCTTGTGTTACCCTCTCCATTATTGTCTATAGAAAATGTAGAAGCACACACAGGAAGCTGAAACATAGCGCAGGCTACGGCACTGAATTTTCTATGTAGCCCTCCCCCCCTCCCCCTCATCATTTTTACTGAGTGTACTTTCATCGTTGGAGGATATACAGCAGCGGTAGACATTAAAGCAGTGTGAAGACTTTCTTCTATTCAATTAAATGCTCTTTTTCATTGCGCACCGTATTTGATACAAAAATATTTCACCCTTGATGTAGACATCAAGAAAGGTCCACGCTGATTAAGAAAAGAAGCTAGGAGAGTTGGTAAGAATTCACCATAGAGCAGCAGTACAGAAATCATGCATAAATGAGCAATTAGCTTTGTTTTTGCTTCTGTGCGAGCTTTCGCATGGTTTCTGTTTTTTGTTTTGAAGTGAAGCTGCTTGCCAATCGAAGGTGCGCTTATCCTTCTCCAAACATCACTTTAAGCCATCCCTTATGCCCTCCGCACCGTTTTAATGATCCTGCATTTCTGTACAGAATCACAAATGGCTGAGCGCCTTGGCGTCAACTTGGACTTCTGTTCGAGGTTCTACCCAGGTTTTATCACGCGCCAATAAGCATAAACCAACAAATGTAATAACTCCTCAAAAGTTTCCCATAATATGCTCCGGTACAGTTGGAATCTCGCAAAAAACTGCTCTGCTTTACCGTGCGCAGCACATGGTACCTTCTTCATTATATTTCTTTTTGTAGGTGCTCATTTTAAGATGGTCTTCAAAGGGTAGAGAACTGCCTCTTGAATTATCATGGAACGATTCCTTCCTGATCTGCCTTTTCCAGTGTCGATGTAGTTCTACGCTATTCTTCTTCTCCATTGTAGTAATCTAGTTTTTACATTCTGTGGTTTTTTACCTGTCGTTTATTGCTGTTTTTTCGGCATCGTTCTCTAGTGCATACTTACCGGTTAGGTTCCTTGTTGTTTTTTGCCTTGGAAAGGCAACCCTCCTATATAAGGAATTAAATATCTATAGAGCTCTGCACCTTCTGTTGTCTAATTTTCTCAAGTGTTCTTCATATAATATTTTACTTTGAGCTTTCTGTGCTTCGAGTGATGTCCAACCCATATCCCCTGTACTGCTTCATGAGTGTTTCTCCCGTGGGCACCTAGTGCTAATCTTCCAACAGCTGTCTGATTTGCGTCTAATCTCGACTTAACTTCTCCCCTTAAGCACAGAATCACATTTCCGAAAGGAAGACCTGGTGCCATTATTCCTTTCCAAATGCATACATCGTAGTACTATGTTTGTTGTACCTCGATCCCAGTGAAAAAAAACCTTTGGAACCAATTGGGAATTCCAATTGGTTCCAACTGGAAGCAACTGATCCCATCTCGAACCAATTGGACAGCCAACTGGTCCCAATTGGATGCAGGACATCAATTGGTTGGACCAATTGCATTACCCATTTGTTCCCGAGATTCCAATCGGATACTACCTCTCAAATGAATATTCCAAATGGTTTTGCAATTTCCAATTAGGCACACCAATTGGTTTTGAAGCTCCTAGGAAACTGGTGTCATATATTTCATTTGTGTCACCCAATTTAAGTTTAGTAGCAGGGAGCAAAGGTTCTGCCAGAATTGAGTTTTTCTGAAAAGTTTTTGCATTTTCAGAATTTGCCATATTCCCTTCATCTTGCTGGCAAAAAATCATCACATTTACATGTTAATTCTTGCAATAAATGCGCTCTCACATGTCAGGTTTAGTGCTTTGTGTACCTGTATGATTATCATTTTTAATTTGATATAGAATGAATTATCCATTACAAGCAGATCATTTGAAACACACAGTTCAGCAAATGAGATGACATGTTGCACAACAAGAATGTCCAGCAACATCAGAAACAAGTGGCCATGAAAATAAGCCATTTTAATTTTCAAGTCACAATGTCAGCTCAAGTCCCTTCCTTGACACGTCTCAGAAACGGTCACGTCGAGAAGGTCCTGTCTGCCACTGCTGATACAGTGCGTGCCAGTTGGCATTCACTATATTGTCGCGAGTGGAAGAAAAAGACGAGGAGTGTTGGCCCGCGCGCCGCCGACGACGTTGCTGCTGGCGGACCTCCCTGTTTTTTCTGTGCTCCCTGTCTTCAGCCGTTCTCGCCGCCGGCCTGTACGTCAAGCCGTGACATTTGGTAGAGGTGCTGGGTAACGCATCTCATGCAGCGCACCCCGCCTCGTAGTTCGAGCCCTGTCCTAAGTCCTGGCCGTCGAGTTTTCTTGGAGGAGCCCTCGGCGGAAACTGAGACTCGCGCTAGCCGACGCCAGCAAGGCCAAGCGCCGGAATTCGGACTCTTGCCCGAGGGATCGCGGACATCTAGGACAGCCAACGTCACCATGGCGTCCCAGTCACAACAAACCAACCCCGCGATTGCATCGAGGATCGTCTACGTGCCTCTCACTTCAAGATCTGTCGTGCCATTCCGTGGCGATGGCCTTGACGATGTTGAAGACTGGGTCCAACACTATGAAAGAGTAGCGCGACATAACGGGTGGACTCCAGAGCAATGCCTGCAAAACCTGTACTTCTCCCTGGAAGCCACAGCGAAGTATTGGTTTGAGAACCATGAGGCTTCATTAACATCATGGGAGACGTGCAAGAGCGAACTGGTACGCACGTTCGCGAACCAGCACCGGCGACAGCAAGCTGAAGATCTGCTCCACGCTCGCATCCAGGGACCTACCGAAAGCGTCAGGAGCTTCATCGAAGACGTGCTGCATCTGAGTGCCCGCGCCGACCCGCGGGCTACTGAGGAGAAAAAGGTACGGGCGTTGATGAGGGGTGTCCGGAATGACATCTTTGGAGGCCTCATCCGCAATCCTCCGACCACAGTGGCCGGATTCGTCGCCGAAGCTACCAACATCGAGCAGGCATTGGCGACAAGAACCAGTCACTTTCGGAGAGTGAGCGCCCTTCCTGTCGTCTCAAGTCTTGCCTCGTCTGACCTGGGCGGAGTTGGTCTCGCCGATGTTCGAGAAATAATTCGCGACGTCATCCGCGAGGAGCTGAAAAAGCTCTTCCATACTCCTGAGCAGCCCGCCTCTGCCTCCATCGCGTCGGCCGTTCGCGAAGAACTGCGACACGCGCTGGCGCCAGAAGACGTCCCAATTGTAGCTGCAGTCGACCAACCAGCTCTGAGCTACGCCGCCGCAGTTCGTCGTCCTCCTCCCGCCCATCGCCAGGACCAGAGCGCTTCCGATTCCGGCCTTCGACGCCGTGAGTTCCTGCACTCGTCTGATGCACGCCTGGGACCACCGAGACGCAGGAAGACTGACATCTGGAGGACTGCGGACCGGCGCCCACTGTGTTTTCACTGCGGTGAGCCTGACCACATGTATCGCTCCTGTCCATACCGCGAACTCGGCCTAAGGGGTTTTCACCGGGCCGATCCGTGCCCCCGCTACGGTGAGCAGCCCCGCGACATACAAGACTACCTTCGACGTTCTCCATCACCGGTTACAGCTGCTCCTCGCACCTCTCGGTCGCCGCCACCTCGCCGCCCACCATCCCCTTCTCGTGGGTCTCGCCGTGAGAGCCTTTCGCCACGTCGGGAAAACTGAGTACGGCGACGCCTGGAGGTGGCGTTGCCGGAGTCGCACGAAGCAAAGAACCTCCGTCTACGTTAGTGTGTCCCAGCTCGACCGATGGTATCCTTGGAAACGCAAACCGTTTTGTAACCTCTAGCAATGTGAACATTCTGATCGACGGGCGCGACGTAACGGCGCTTGTGGACACCGGCGCTGATTACTCGGTCTTCAGCGGCAGTTTCTCTCGGCGTCTTCGCAAGGTTACCACCCAGTGGGACGGACCGCCCATACGTACCGCGGGCGGCCACATCGTAAACCCTGTTGGCAAGTGCACTGCCCGCGTCGAGATCCACGGTGAGACGTGCCCCGCCACTTTCGTGATATTGGAGAATTGCTCTAAAGATGTTATTCTGGGCATGGACTTTCTCCGTGAATATGGCACCATAATCGACATAGGGCAGAACAGGTTGACCCTCCGCGCACGTTCTTCATCGCCAGTACCGCCCCGGGCCACAGGCTTTGCGATGAAAGTTGATGCCGACCATGTACACTTGCCGCCGTTGTCGACAGTTTTCCTGCCGGTCCGAGCCGATACAACAGCATGTGGAGAAGGCGTTCTGGAAGGCAGTGTCCAGATGTTACTTACGTGCGGCATTGGTGTTGCGCGAGGGGTCGCAAATGTTCAACGAGGGCGAGCCAACATCTTCGTGACCAACTTCAGGAACGAGCCGCAGCACCTGACGAAAGGGTCAGTAATAGCACAAATGGAAGAGCTTAGCGACGTTCGTGAAGCAGTTGCGCTGCCTAAGGAGGCGGCCCCGCCCGGGTCACGAGACCCTGCAACGTTGCCCCTGGATATCGATCCCAAACTTGAGCCTTCCCAAACACGCGAACTGCTCTTCCTTTTACATCGGTACAACGACTGTTTCATGACGACATCCCGAGTTCGACAGACGCCAGTCGCCAAGCATCGAATTATTGTCGACACCGGAACGCACCCGATTCGCCAACCGCCGTACCGCGTTTCCTTGAAGGAAAGGGAAACCATCCAGGAGCAAGTGCGCGAAATGATACGCGACGACGTCATCCAGCCATCCAACAGTCCGTGGTCCGCACCTGTAGTGCTGGTCAAGAAAAAAGACGGGACCCTTCGATTTTGCGTTGACTACCGGCGACTCAATAAGGTGACCAAGAAAGACGTGTATCCACTCCCACGCATCGACGACACCCTCGACCGTCTTCGTCATGCCCGCTATTTTTCGTCCATCGACTTGAAGAGTGGATACTGGCAAATTGAAGTGCATGAGCGCGACCGCGAGAAGACCGCATTTATAACCCCGGATGGCCTCTACGAGTTTAAGGTGATGCCGTTTGGCCTGTGTACAGCGCCCACGACATTTCAACGAGTCATGGGTACTGTGCTAGCCGGTCTGAAGTGGCAGACATGTCTCGTGTATCTGGATGACGTTGTCATCTTCTCAAGCACCTTCAGAGACCATCTGGTGCGTCTTGAAGCAGTTCTTCAAGCTCTTCTGAACGCCGGACTTACGCTCAAGCCTTCGAAGTGCCGCTTCGCATACAGTGAACTGAAGTTCCTTGGTCATATCGTCAGCCAAGTGGGTGTGAAGCCAGATCCCGAGAAAACGGCTGCCGTTGCATCCTTCCCTCCACCGTCGGACAAGAAGACCGTCAGAAGCTTTCTCGGTCTTTGCGCATACTTCAGGCGTTTCGTTCGAAACTTTGCCCAGATCGCGGCACCACTTTACCGCCTTACAAAGGATAGCGTTGCCTTTGAGTGGAACGAGGAGCAACAATCAGCATTCCGCCAATTAAAACACGCCCTTGCAACATCCCCCATACTAGGCCATTTTGATCAAGACGCCTACACTGAACTCCACACGGACGCCAGCAACAAAGGACTAGGAGCAGTGCTTGTGCAATTCCAGGATGGCGCTGAGAGGATTATTGCGTATGCCAGCCGAGCTCTTTCGCAGGCGGAGGGCAATTACTCGACAACTGAAAAAGAGTGCCTCGCTGTCGTCTGGGCCATCACCAAATTCCGGCCCTATCTGTACGGTCGCCCTTTTCGTGTCGTCACCGACCACCATTCGCTGTGCTGGCTCGCCAATATTAAGGATCCCGCAGGCCGCCTTGCTCGGTGGAGCCTTCGGCTACAGGAGTACGACGTCACCATCACCTACAAGTCCGGCCGCAAACATCATGATGCTGACTGCTTGTCTCGAGCCCCTGTGGAGCCGGCACCGGGAGGCGAAAATGACGAAGAGGACGGCTTTCTTGGGGCATTGGACACGGCAGATATGGCTGCTCGGCAACGCAGTGATCCTCAGATTGGTCAGCTGATGGCGCACTTGGAAGGCCACGAAGCTGCGGTGCCTCGCGTTTTCCAGCGCATGCTGCCGACGTTCAAGATAATGCACGGCGTATTGTACAAGCAGAACTTCGACAGCAGCCCGAGGTCGTGGCTCCTTGTTGTGCCGGAGGACCTGCGCTCCGAGGTCGCCCAAGCTTGCCACGACGATCCTACAGCTGGTCACCTTGGCTACAGCCAGACGCTTTCACGTATTCGAGAACGGTACTACTGGCCGACACTTCCGAAGTACGTGCGTCACTACGTAAGAACTTGTCGAGAGTGTCAAAGGCGCAAAACACCACCCATACGACCAGCTGGTCTTCTCCAACCACTAGAACCACCGCTTGTTCCGTTCCACACTGTCGGAATGGATTTTCTTGGCCCATTTCCGACGTCGCAGTCGGGCAACAGGTACATTATTATAGCGACGGACTACCTAACGCGATACGCGGAGTCCCGAGCACTTCCGTCTGCGACAGCTGTTGAGGCAGCCAAATTTTTTATTGAGTGCATTGTGCTCCGTCACGGTGCCCCTGCAGTTTTGATCACTGACCGGGGTGCCGCGTTTCTGGCCAAGCTCACACAGGAGATCCTCCGTCTCAGCTGCACCAGCCACCGCCGAACTACTGCGTACCATCCGCAAACGAATGGGCTGACGGAGCGCCTGAACAAGACCATGGCCGACATGATCGCCATGTACGTGGATGTCGCCCATCGCAGATGGGACTCGGTACTGCCTTACGTTACATTCGCTTATAATACCGCTGTCCAGGAGACGACCGGTATGACCCCTTTTCAGCTGGTCCACGGCAGACAGGTCACCACGATGCTTGACGCTATGCTACCGCACGAGCCGCCTGTCGACGTAGACGATGGTGCTCGAATAGTATGCGAGCGCGCGGAAGAAGCTCGGCAACTCGCGAGACTCTGCATCCAACACCAACAGCATGCCGACGCTCGTCGGTACGATCTCCGTCGACGCGACGTACATTTTTACCCTGGAGACAAGGTCTGGGTGTGGACGCCGGTACGCCGTCGAGGTCTCTCCGACAAACTCATAAAGCGGTACTTTGGCCCGTATACAGTTCTTCGCCGCATCGGTGAACTTAACTACGAGGTGCTGCCCGAAGGAACACGACCGTCATCACGTCGTTCAGCCCGCCCTGAAATTGTGCACGTAGTTAAGCCGTATTACGCGCGATGATCGTCTGCCCCGTACTGATTTTCCCACCTCCTTCTACACTGGCCAGCAGGAGTTTTTGTGCGCGTGTGGGGTTTTCCGCCCTGTGCCTTTGTTTTCGTGTTAGCATCGGGACGATGCTTCTTTATAGGGGGAGGTAGTGTCGCGAGTGGAAGAAAAAGACGAGGAGTGTTGGCCCGCGCGCCGACGACGACGTTGCTGCTGGCGGACCTCCCTGTTTTTTCTGTGCTCCCTGTCTTCAGCCATTCTCGCCGCCGGCCTGTACGTCAAGCCGTGACAATATGCTCCACAGCCACTGCGCTACTAGCTCGTGTCCTTCGAGTTCACAGTTCTCACATGCAAAATTGTGCTCACTCTGCTACAGTTAATACAGTCGACGCTTGACGGTCCATTCTGCAGTGGCACCTTAAACCAGACAATCCGGAGCATAAACTAGCGTAAATCTAAACACAACCTATTTGTATCATCTATGCTGTACACATTTTTTTTTAGATTTGCAATAAAGTGCCTTAATAAGCATTCAACGCATTCAACATTTATTGCAAGCTCAGGAAACTGTGCTAAATTTGATATAAACATCTGGCAACAAGATCCTTTGGTCACTAATTTCTAAATATTTGCAACAATTTGTAAAGAAAACAAAATGCCTTTAGTTTTTTACTGCAAAATAAGCAAAATATGATCCAAAGCTTAACATCACAATTTTTGTTTGTTTTCAGAAAATACTGGCCACCCTGGGACAATCTAAATGTCTGGCAACATAATAAATAAAGCTCGGTGCGTGCTTACAACCATTTTAATGTTTTGCAAAAAAAGGAAGAAAAACCACGATTGCCTATGACTACAATATTGGAGGTTACCTACGGAGTAAACCTACACCTTCTCCCTCACTTCAAATGTCAGGGGCACCACAAACTAGATTAGGAGACTGCCTCTTTTGACCTCACAACAACAAACCAGAGTTTGGAAATCTTCGTGGCTATCTGCTAACAGTAGAATATCATGAAGAGGTTGCTCAAGAACCTGTTCGCCTAATCTGTGCGCCAGATTATAACCTAGATTACTTTCTTGCAGCATTCTTTCCATATTTTTCGCATAAAGCATAATCATTAGCAATGATAGAGCACAACCTTGCCTTAATTATTTATGTACCTCAACAGTTGTTCTTTTATCCCTTTCCCTATATTTACAGTTTTATTATCTCGCTGTATTTCCTGCAGGAAATCAGCTGCCTCATTACTGATACCTTCATTTTGTAACACGTTCCAGTGGAGTTCTCTGCTCACATTGTCGTATGCACTGCAATGTCCAAAAAGGCTGACTAAACAGGTCTGTTTTCTGTCTTAGCTATATCTATGCCTTCGGTAAGCAGGAACAGCAGGATATCATACAAGCGCCTTTTCCTTCTGAACCTGTTCTGAGGTTCTCCGAGTATCTTATGTAATTCTACCCATGAGTGCGTTTATATTTTCACCGCCTAGATTGCCATCTTGTATACTACGGATGATGTCATAATCGGTGTGAAATATTTTATGCGCTACCTATCACCTTTTCCTTTATAAATAACATTCAGTTGTAATCGGTGTGAAATAATTTATGCGCATCCTATCTCCTTTTCCTCTATAAATAACATTCATTTTTCCTGTCGCCAGCTGTGTGGACTTTGCTTATTTGTTGGGACGGTCTCCAATGCTTTTAAGAATGTTTCCTTGCTTCTAAGGCCAAACTCATTCAGCTTGATTGGGATTTTGTATCCTACTTCGGATATGCATTTAGAAATACAGGGTCTGTTCTGAAAGTAGTAGGACTGATTTCTTTTTCAAAATTTTGTGTATGATAATGGTACAAATGATTAGAATTTTTCAAAGGAGCACCCTTCTGCATCTACACACTGCTGCCAATGTGTTTTCCAGCTTTCGTACGCCTCCAGGCATGCCTAGACCGGAATGCTGTTTAGTTCCCTCGTTCCTTCCTGTTGAACCGCCTCTACCGACCCGTGATGCTTCTCCTTGAGCATCGACTTTATTCTCGGAAATAGAAAAAAGTCTGGCGCCGTCAAGTCAGGGCTCTAGGGGGGCGAGGCAGCGTTGCCACCTTGTACTAGGCAAGATACTACACTACGAGGAACCCTGTCTGGCTCGGCGCGTTGTCATGGTGCAGCCGCCATTTGTTGGCGATGGCTGGGCGGACACGAACAATGTGTTTTCGCAGTCTTCTGAGGACTTCCACGTAAAAAACTGTATAAACTGTTTGTCTGGGTGGTACAAACTCTTTATGGGTGACTCCATGTCGATCAAAAAATCAAATGAGCATGGACTTTTCCTTGGATTTGCTCTTTCGCGCTTTCTTGGGGCTTGGGGAAAAAGGAGTGGGCCATTCTGAGCTCTGCTGCTTCCTCTCTAGGTCATATTGAAACACCCACATCGCGCCACAGGTCACTACGTTATCCACAAAATCAGGGTTCACATTCGCGCGATCAAGAAAATCCTGGGAGATCACTTTCCGGCTGGCCTTTTGTTCCTCTGACAACACTCGCGGCACCAACTTTACGCACACTTTCCTCATGATTAAGTTTTCTGTCAGGATCTAAAAAACTTGTGTTTGAGGAATGCTACAGTCATCAGCAATCATTCTGGTACTCATCCTGCGATCACTGTTAGGTAAATTTTTCATTGCGACACATTTTCGTTGGTCTTGCTGGGCGATGAGCGTCCGGAGCGGTCGTCGTCTTTCACACTTCCCTACCTTCTGGGAACAGCTTGCACAAATCAAAAACACTTGATCTACCCATGGCAGCATCCCCGTAGGCCTGCTTGATCATGTCGTGAGTCTCTTGGTTTGTTTTACTAGGCTTTACAGAAAATTTGATCACGTATCACTGATCCAGTAAACACTCCATGATTCTGCGTGACGAGGTGTTTCGACAAGGGTGCACAGTACAAGGGATCTGCTCTCTTCAACGGCCGAGAGCAGACTGCCAATTTTCCCCAGCGTTCCCAATATCCCCTTTCACCAATCCTGCACGCGCAGACAACCTTTCGTCTGCCCGTTCTCGCAGGAAAAAACCAGTCCTACTACTTTCAGAACAGACCCTGTATTTGCTTCCACCTTTTCCCTATTAGTATTGGTCAGTTCTAAGCTGCTTTCTATTATGCTGTCCTGTGTTCCTCTCTCATTTGTGGAGATTACACTATCGTCGCTCTGAAATGACACAACTATAAATGATGTAATGTAGTTCGGTGCATTGTCTTCCTCTCAGAAATTTCCCTCAGCATCTGGAATCTGTTCCTGCTTTCTTTGATTCATTTTACACAGTTAGCTGTTATGGTTCCAGAATTTTCTTGGTTCTTGCTTAGTTGCATCATGCACTCCACCCAGCCAGCGGTCAGTGGACTGCTTTACTTTAGCCTGGACGAGGACCTGCACCTGCTGCTTCTTTTGTTGATCAGATTCCCATTTTTGGCGTATCTCCTCTTGAGATAACTGCGCTTTCTTTGCTTCGCTGTGTTCTCTTGAAGTCACCCATCAATGTTCGATGGCCTCCTTAATTTCCTTATTCACTCTTTCATTGCTTCTTCTCTCCTCTCCTGTGTGTTGCTCCTTTTACTTGTTTCATCTTAGTATTCATGAGTAGCTTTAACTAATTATATTCCCACTTTATCATGGGGCACTTCTCAACTGCTTCTTCTATGCCTGCTGCCATTAGTGCTATTTGTTTGTAATTTATTTTGTCTTTTTTGCATTTCTCTTTTGATCAGGGCTCCCAACTGCAGACTAATACATGTAAGATCATTTCCCCAAAGTGTATTCCCCCTCTTTGTTAATTTCCTTTTTTGCAAGATTTGTATAGATTCCGTGCTGTAGATTTGCTGGCATTGATCGTATTCTGTTTTAGCTTCCTCTGTGTGCTTCTACTTTTTCATATATATAATAACGGAGTGGGTAACACAAGACGATCACTACATGTGCCTTGAATGGTCGCCACGTCGTCCAAGGCACTAAAGTGCAGTGTGTTTTGAAGGACATGAGAGTAAGAACTTCGTTTGCTGGTTCACAGATCTGATATCATTTGACGTGCCTACTAAAATGAATATTATATTAGCTTGAGAAAGAGCAACTCATTTAATTTCAAAAGATGCATGCTAATGTAAATGACGGGGTGGCGCATATTTCTGTAGCACTTCTTGCTGGCAATTAGATTTAAGAGCCTTCTTAATCATTTTCCTCTGGTGAGAAGTGAAGGATAGCTAGGAATGTTAGCACCATTTTTTGGTTCTTTCAGAGAACATTAAACTTTGTGTGCAAACCAGTAGCGGTTCTGCACCCTTGCGAAACCTCTCTTTTGGCTAGAATTATAGAGATAAATATAAAATATTTGTCAGTTGACTTCAACATGACAGCCTTTGTCCAGAATCCTATTAATGAATGTCTTATAGGAAAGACACATCATAACAATCATCACTGTGAGTACCTGGGTAAAATCAGAACTGCCCGATCTTAGGTTGAAGCAATGTCACTCTTGGTTAAAGAGCCCTACCTTCCACCACTTCCAATCAAGGACTAACTGAAACTGGCTAGGTTTGTTTCCCGCATGTTCTTAGCTTTGTGGTGCCCCAAACTAAAAGGCATATTTTTTCTGCCTCGTCTGCATGTCTAAAAAAATGTAAAAGATATACACACTGGCAAACCATGAAATAACTTACACAAAACATTGCCAAACATTGTACCCAGAAACGAAATGATAAGTTCGGCTTGTAATTAGCTCCTTTAGATGTATAGGCTGTCACATTTGTACAAATCACAATAATAAGAGGGAAAGAAATATGAGAGCGAGATCAGATAATTAGTTCATATTTAGGGCAACTATAAAACGTGCTCAAACAATAAAAAAATTTGCCAAAAATATTTTGACGCAATATTAATTATTTCTACTTGCACCAAGAGAGCACTATATAGAGCTGTATATCGAGAAGGTAGATGAACGGTTGAATGATGCAAACAGACGAGAATAGCATTTCACATCAGACTGTCCATTCATCTGGAACCCCCAAATGAATGACAGATTATATTTTTTTTTGAAACATCCAGATTTTTTACTTGAGAAAATGCCCACCACCCCTGCAGTTGCAGACACATGACATGTCTCAGAATTAGTCGCATCAAGAAGTATGGTGCTGTCTGCCACTGCTGCTACGGGGTGTGCCAGTTGGCACTGACTATTTACTCCACAGCCATTGTGCTTCTAGCTCATGTGTCCTTCGAGTCCACAGTTCTCACATGCAAAAATGTGCTCACTGTGCTAGAGTTACTATAGTCGACGCTTGATGGTCCGTTCTGCAGTGGCACCTTTAACCAGACAACTCGTAGCATAAGCTGGCATAAAGCTAAACACAAGCTATTTGGATAGCTCTATGCAGTACACTTTTCTTCGTGATTTCCAATGAAACGTCTTAAATAAGGATTCAACGCATTCGACATTTTATTGCAAGCTTGGGAAACTAGGCTAAATTTGATATAAACTTCTGGCAACAAGTACCTTTGGTCACTAATTTCCAAAAATTTGCAACAAATTGTAATGAAAATAAAGTATCTTTAGTTTTTTACTGCAATATAAGCAAAATATGATCCAAAGCTTACATCACAATTTTGTTTTTTTTTCAGAAAATACTGGCCACCCTGTGACAGTCTAAAAGTCTGGCAACATAAATATAGTAAATAAAGCTCGGTGTGCACTTACAACGATTTTAATGTTTTGCGAAAATAGGAAGAAAAAAACACGATTGCCTATGACTACAATATTGGAGGTTACCTGCGGAGTAAACCTACACCTTCTCCCTCACTTCAAATGTCAGGGGGCACCACAAACTAGATGAGGAGAAAAAGAAACTGCACTATATACAGAACGAGTAAATATTGGCAGAAAAGGTCCCTGAAATATAAAAAATGGTTGTAATTATAAGAAAAATGCATTCTCAGTAGAGAGAGAGAGAGAAAAAAAATTTTGAGTAGAGCTTGAAGGGAAGTCCCCAGGAGAAACCTCAACTGGCTTAAACACTCCATGAGGGAAGGGATGGAGGAGGGAGTGAAAGAAAGTAAGAAAAAGATACACAGTAGTGGAGGACTCTGGATCGATTTCGACCGAGTACCTTGCCCTTTGGCTTCATAAAACGAAAACTCCTTTCTGGAAATTTAAAAAAACAAGCCCACTGCATAAATCAGGCATCGAAGATAACCTCTGAAAAATACTATAGCCATTCTAGCCCTGAACAGCTGTAAAAATTCAAATGAAATCTTGTGCACTGTTTCCTTTGGGAAGCAGTTTATTCTGCGGATTGTGCATTCAAGGTGGTGCTGAAGCCCGGACCATCAAGCGTCGACTGTAGTAACTGTAGCAACGTGAGCACAGTCTTCCTTGTGAGAACTCCGGACTCGAAGGACACCTCAGCTAGAAGTGCGGTGGTTGTGGAGCAAAATGTCAATGCCAACTGGCACTCCTCGTAGCAGCAGTGGCAGACAGCACCATACTCCTCCATCTGGCTATTTCTCAGACATGTCATATGTCTGCCTGTGCATGAGTCGTGGGCGTTTTCTCAAGTAAAAATCTGGATGTTTGAAATAGTAGTATATTCTGTCATTAATGGGGGGATCCAGATGAATGGACGGTCTAATGCGAAATGTTACTCTTGTCTCTGTTTGTGTCGTTCAATCGGTCATCTGCCTTGCTGACTTACGGCTCTAAATAGTGCTCTCCTGGAACTAGTGAAAATATTATTGTGCCAATATCTTATCGGCAAATTTTTAAATTGTTCTAGCACCATTGAAAGTCAGCCTAATTATGAAGTAATTATCTGGTCTCGTTATCATTTTTTGTTTCTTCGTATTATTGTCACTTGTATGAATGCGACAGCCTATACATCTAAGGGAGCCAGTTACGAGCCAAACTTATTTTGTGTCTAGGTGCTATTTTTGGCAAGGTATATCGTTAGTTTTGTGGTTTGCCAATGTGTATTTCTTTTACATGATTTTAATAAAGTGAATGGGGGATAATGAAATGTGCCTTCTGGTTTGGTGCAGCTGAAAGCTAGGAAGCATGCAGGAAACACATCTAGCCTATTTCAGTTAGTTTCAGATTGGAAGTGGTGGAGGGTTCGGCTCATAAACCAAGCATGACAATTGCTTCAACCTAAGAATCGGGCAGTTGTGACTTTACCCGGGTGCTCACAGTGATGATTGTTATGATGTGTCGTTTCGAAGAGACATTTATTAATATGTTTCTCAATAAAGCCATGCGGGAGCCAAAGTCATGTGGAAGTCAAAGAATTATTTCATAATTATTTTCAGAACTTTAGCCAAAACACACAAGGTTATTGCCAAAGTTGCAGAGAAGCTACTGCTTTGCACATAAAGTTTGATGTTCTCGGAAAGAACGAAAAAATTGCGCTAACATTCATAGCTATCCTGCACTTCTCGTCAGAGGAAAATGATTGAGAAGGCTCTCTATTGTAAGTGCCAGCAAGACATGTGTTATAGACAAATATGCTACCCCGTTTTTTTTGCTAGCATGCATCTGTGAAAATTAAATGAGTTGCTCTTTCTGAAGCAACTATAATAATCATTTTAGTAGGCACATCAAATGAGGTCAGATCTGTGAAACAGCAAAAGAAGTTCTTATTCACATGTTCTTCAAAATGCAGTGCGCTTAAGTGCCCCGGACAACATGGTGGTTATCCTTGGCACTTTTAGTGAGCTTCTTGTGTTACCCTCTCCATTATTATCTATAGAAAATGTAGAAGCACGCACAGGAAGCTGAAACATAGCGTGGGCTACGCCACTGAATTTTCTATGTAGCCCTCCCCCCCTTCCCCCTCATCATTTTTACTGAGTGTACTTCCATCGTTGAAGGATATCCAGCAGCGGTACACATTAAAGCAGTGTGAAGGCTTTGTTCGATTCAATTGAATGCTCTTTTACATTGCGCACCGTATTTGATACACAAATATTTCGCCCTTGATGTAGACATCAAGAAAGGCCTTCGCTGATTAAGAAACAAAGCTAGGAGAGTTGGTAGTAATTCACCATAGAGCAGCAGTACAGAAATTGTGCATAAATGACCAAATAGCTTTGTTTTTCCTTCTGTGTGAGCTTTCGCTTGGTTTCTGTTTTTTGTTTTGAAGTGAAGCTGTCTGCCCATGGAAGGCACACTTACCCTTCTCCAAACATCACTTTAAGCCATCCCTTATGCCCTCCGCACCGTTTTCATGATACTGCATTTCTGTACAGAATCCCAAATGGCTGAGCGCCTTGCCGTCAACTTGGACATCTGTTCGAGGTTCTTCCCAGGTTTTATTACGTGCCGATAAGCATAAACCAACAAACGCAATAACTCCTCAGGTACGTCGGAAGGACGCAGGTGCCACCCTGCACCATGGTATATTCAGGGACAAGGAACTCGAAGCTGGATGACCCGATAAAAGAATACAAGGTACACGCGGCTGCCAGGTCATTCAGGAGGAACACAACACCGGGAAAAGATCAAGTAACCAATGCAATGATCAGAAACCTCAGTGATGACCAAATCGAAAGCCTGACCAGACTAATCAATGAGCACTGGGAAAGCGGCTCGGTCCCAGCAGAGTGGAAACACGCTGAGATTATTGTAAACTAGGGAAAACACCCAGTTTAGAGAACCTTAGGCCGATATCACTACCTTCATGCCTTGGTAAACTATATGAGAAAGTGGTCAAGACTAGACTGAACAACTACATGGCGGACAACGGTCTGTTTCCGGATACCATGTTCGGGTTCAGAACGGGACTCTCCACACAAGATGTGATGCTCCAGTTAAGAGACATGGTACTAAAACAAATATCGGGAACTCGAGAAGGCGTAATCTTGGCTGTAGACCTCAAGGTGGCCTTCTACAACATCAGCCATAACGCCATTCTCTCAGAACTCTTGACAACAAACTGTGGGGAGAGGATCTTCGCATACGTAAAGGCCTTCCTGTCTTATAGAACAACGACAATCGGCATCAACAACATTAGGTCAGAAAAGAAGACGACGACAAACAGAGGGACACCACAAGGATCCATCATCTCACCTTTGCTCTTTAACATAGTAATGATTGGATTAACTAGGAGACTGAGAAACATCAAAGATGTAGAACATTCAATTTATGTGGACAACATAACAGTGTGGACGACAAAAAGATCGACAGGAAACAAGCAAGAAATACTGGAAAGAGCGGCGGATGAGATCGGTCAATTTGCTTTATTTAGCGAGATGCAGTGCTCTCCAGAAAAATCAGAATTTATTAGACTTCACAAAAACAAAGAGGACAGGGGAACGATAGAATTAAAGATAGATGGACAACCCGTAAGAAGGACAAATAAGCTTCGGATCTTGGGAATGTGGCTGCAGGAGAAAGGCAAATAAGACCATACCATCCAGCTCTTGGAACACTCCACGAAACAAATATGCAGGATGTTAAGCCGGATTACGAACAAGAGAAAAGAGGTGAAGGAGCGAGATGCGTTACGGATCACTTCTGCGCTCATCATACCGAGGATGACGTACGCGCTTCCGTACCTACAACCTGTGCTTCGACAGAAAAGCTAATGAACATGGGTGTGTACAGCACCTATGAGGAGCACAGCTAAACCATGCTCAGATTTCAACTCGAAAGACAAAAGAACAGCGGCTGGCCGCACACTACTGCTATAGCTAGGATATCCGGCAGAAGGCGAGGGCGCAGACAAGACAGACATTGACAGCCAAATTAGGAGCATTTTCTTGGTTAAACCAGTGCCCAGAAACATGGACCTGAAGAACCACGAAGGAAGACGGGCGGCGAGATCCTTGGAGTTGGTCAGGTTCCTAAAGAAGAAACAGATGGTTCTGTATGTTGACGCGTCCAAGTACAGAACGAAGGAAAACGCTAGGGCGGTAGCAGTAGTGAACGCCTATGGGAAGATAATTACTGGTGCATCAGTGCGCACAAGGACAACACACGCAGCGGAAGAGATCGCCATAGCTTTAGGCTTGACTGAAGCCCATCGGCAGGGACTGAGTTACTGGATAGCGACAGATTCTCAGGCTGCAGCGAGGGCATACAGAGATGGAAGGATCGGCCAAAAAGCCGCGAGGATTCTCTTCGAACAAAACCAACACAGACATGGATCAAACAACACAAACATTCAACACACCATCATTTGTGTCCCTGACACTTTGGTTGAGGGAAATCTCATGGCAGACACCGTTGTCCGAGGGTTCACGAACCGGAGGGCGGGTTTGCTGGTCGAACCCTTCAGCACGCCAGAATCTTAAGGGGAGGCAATGAAGGCGTTGTTGGGAGCACGCAAGAAGTACTCGGCTCCGACGGATATCCTCAACAGAGAGCAGGCCGCCATGCTCAGACTACAAACAGACACCTACCCAAGCAGAGCCATGTATCATAAAATGTGGCTGAACAGATTCGCGAAAGAGTGCGTGTGGTGTGGGGGCTACGCCACAATGTACCATGCCACCTGGGGCTGTGAAAAAAGCCCTTTACTACCAAAGGTAAATAGCCCTAGTCTAGAGCAGTGGGAGGCCCTCCTGGCTGACTCCGACCCGAGCACACAGCTTATGCTGGTGACGAGGGCCGAGGCAGCGGCGGAGGCCAACGGGATCCTGGACTAGGGAAGACCGACCACTGAAGCTCCACATCTATCTATCCCCAACCCCCTACTCCCTAACTCTTCCTTTTGTGACAATAAATGTTTTTACTACTACTACTACTTGCTTGGGGCCTCTGAAACATCCATGTGTTCGTGATCTCGGATGTCGTCATCATGGCCGTTTCATGATAAAGTTCACCTAAAAGACTTGCGCAGGGAGGTCCCGGTATTCAAGTATTAACCGTGTTACATGCGCGTTACTGGTAGTGATATTTTCTCGGTGAAAATAGCCTGAACATGAACCTGAGTAATTTCTGAACTCGCAAAAAAAAAAAATTGCGTATAAAACGCATCTTTGTATAGGATGCACTAGCAAGATGTTTGAAAAAAATCCAAGTCTTATACACCGGAAAATACGGTATTCCATTGACAGTTGATGCCATGTGCAAATGGGTGGTGCTACATAATATAGCCCTACCAACTTGCACTGGGCTTTCAATACTGTGCAGATGTGAATCTTCCCGAGCAAGAAATTTGCCTTGGGAAAGCCACGGGTGCCAGTTATTCTTTTTTATAATAAAAGCTGGAAAAATAAAAGCATTATGGTAATGACATTTCCCCTCCCCCCCAATCCACACCCTCGAAGGGGCACCTTAAAGTATCAGCGAGGACAACTTCTTCCAACTTTTGCTTTTGGGAAAAATCAACTGTATGGTGCTTTCTGGGTACGCTGATGTTTGTCCAGCAGCCAAAGATTCATTTATTGCTGATAAAGTTGTATTTAAAAGTTATTCCAGCACCCGATTCCAACTCGTAATGCTACGCAGTTACAGTATGCATAAAGCGTGAAACACGCTGTGAACAAACGATGAAACAGCATGTAAAATTATTTGGTTTATTAGAGTTTAACATCCAAAAGTGACTCAGGCTCTGAGGGACACCATAATGAAGGGCTCCGGAAATGTCGACCTCCTGGGGTTCTTTAATGAGCACTGACATTGCACAGTACACAGGCCTCTAGAATTTCGCCTTCATTGAAATTCGACTGCCGCGGCCGGAATCGAACCCGCGTCTTTCGGTCCAGCAGCCACGCGCCATAACCACTGAGTCGCCGCGGCGGGGTGTATGTTAAGTTGTTGAGTTGTTGCAACCAAAGGGGACAGAAGTGAAATAAATATTTAGAGGTTAAAAAGAGGGCACAGACCCCACATGATGTAATCGTGTTAATGAAAATTTTGACTAGGGCCTTGTAGCAAGACCTGTGCTGCGGAGACTGCTGTTTTCCTGACCAGCATTTTTAGCTGTTGTCAACTTTGGCTATTTAGTTCCGCCCTTATAACACTGCTGTGGAATGGGCAAGACCTTTTCATGTGTGATGACCTCTGGTGGCTTGGGAAGCTGGACATAATATGAAGCTGCGTACCATAGCTGTCATTTAGGACAGAATTTTATGCAACTTTAAATAGAATTTACACGATAGTAATCTGAGATATTCTTACGTGATGTTTGCATAGTTTACATAGCTAAAAAAATATCACTTAAAATGGGTGCTACGCCCATTTTAAGTGATATTTTTTTAGCCAGTATTGACGAGATTTTAGCAACTGTTTTTAAACCAGACGAGGTCACAAAAGTGTACCGTTATGTTGACGATTTTTTGATCTTATTGGACAAGCAGAGCCCTTTACACTACTGCGCTATTGCTGACAAGATTTTAGACGCTTATAAACAGCATGGAAAGGGATTGACTTTCACTTGCGAAGTTCCAAAAGAGAAATGTCTACAGTTTTTAGATATTCGTTTAAAGTTCGGTGGGGATCACGTGTGTTGGCGGTACTCTCCACGTGTGCAAAAACGACTTTTACCATATGATTCTGCACACTCTAAAATAATAAAGAGAAGCATTGTGAACTTATGCCTAGAATCTGCACTAGATAAATCGTGCGAACATGAAATGCAGACCAGCTTTGATGGCCAATTGGCACGAATATTGGACTCGGGCTACCCTCAGTCGATCGTGACGTCTGTTGCCGAAACCCTCCTGAAAAAGGTAAAGAAGAGCACGACGTCCACGAAGACGAGGGAAGTTGAGCGCACTGTGCGTTCGGAAGTTGCCCCCTACCTGCACGCAGTCTCGCATAACTTGAAAAAAGTAGCGAATAGGTTTGGGGTGCCACTCGTTTTTTTGGCTCCGAAAAAGCTTGGCCAACTGTGCCCTCGTATCTCCGGTAAGGAGGCTACAAAATCTGGATGCGGGAAAAAGCATACCAAGCCCCATGTACAGTGCCAGTCAGGAGTGGTATATGAAATTCCACTGTCATGCGGAAAAGCCTATGTCGGCCAGTCTGGCAGATGTGTCAATGATCGATTGAGGGAGCATGAAAGGAATTTTGAGAACGATGAAGATGTTAACTTAGTAAAACATTGCAGGTCTTGCCAGGATTGTTCGCCTCATTTTGACGGTGCAAAGATTCTAGGAAAAAGCAAAGATCAAACTGCACGTTAACTACTAGAAGCGTACCATATAAAGAAAAAGGGTGATTTTTGTGTAAGCGATACCTCTATTCATTTGTACAAAGTGGAATGTGATCTTTTCTCGGCCACACGATAAGATGTATCTGATGTATAATGTATCTTTGTTATTCATGGCATGTGTACTTTCCTGCGCGCGCATTAGCGGCGGAATCTTTATATTTCCCATTGCTGGCGAAATAAAATCAGTTGTGAGTGCAGCGTTTGTCCGTGTCGTAAGTGTTTTCTTCCTTTGTGCTCGTCTTCTTTACGCTGCAGTGATGTGGAAGCAAAGTAACCAACTTGCCCAGAAGCTCGTTTTATTAAAAATACATCTCTGTTGCACCAACATGTAATACAGAAATAAAGGCGTGTGGTGCCGTCATTTCCACTTTGAATGCAAAACCTGCCTGCCTGCATAAAAACTTCAGTGTTGTAGCCGATTTAGGTGCTCTCTCCACACTACAAAAAACTGATCATTAAAGGTCCATAGAAACCTGATTTGAATGCGTGTTTTCTTCTTTCAAATCATGCGTTAGACATTAGAATGCATCGATCACCATGTGGTATTTGCCCATGACCACTAAATAATTCATAATTGAATTTCTTCTCTCATGCTGTTTCGGTTTTATCAACCAAACGATGGCTGTGACGTATAGTTTAACTTTAGGTCACATGATGCGCAGAAAAGCTGCAGTATAAACGGTGATACGTAGTTTTAAGTCACCACAGCACCTAAAACAGCCTGCTTCAAGATCTGGAATTATAACAAACGTCGTGTGAGTAATTAAATTCTCGTTTTTTCCGTACCACCGATGAACTAATGTTCAGCTACACATCTCGGCCATCGTTCAGTTGATGAAACCGAAGCAGCATCATGAAGAAATTTAATGATAAATTATTTAGCAGTCTTAGGAGAATACCACGGTGTGCTCCATGTATACGCATTTGTAATGCGACGTTTGAAAGAAGAAAACATGCAAGGAAGGATTTGGTGTTTATAGTCCTTTAAGGCGAAGAGTATCTGTCATTCATTGTTCTAAAAAGAATGTGCCCCAGCAGCACGGCTAATCGGCCCACTATTGGGGAGTGAGGACAGTGATTTAAAAAAAAAGCAGGTTGACATATTATATTTAAGTGAATAGAGGAATTTCTTTAGTGAATTCTCATTTTTGTTGCGTTCTGCTCTTGGTGATTGCATGCTGCCATTCCATTGACTTCGTAGGTTGGATTGCAGGAAGAAGAAATATGGCACCTCAGCGGTCAGACTCGGAAAGCAACAGTGCAAGTGAAAATGTAAGCTGGCCAGATTCTTTTTTACAACCTCTGGGGAGTGGTGTCATGCTTATACTTTTGATGTTGAATTTGTCTGACTTTTGATGTTTTCAGGTGATGTTAGCTTGGTCTTATTGAGGGATGTAATGCATAGAGTTTAGATGTTGTTGAGGTTATAAAAGTGGTTGAGTTCATCTGAAAAAGCTCAAAAGCTATAAAGATTACGGTGTTAAAGCTCTGGTCTGCTTTTGGAGGTTTGCACATTTGACAGGAAAAGGTGCAGGCCAAAATAAAGCTTGCAACATGTTGACAAACACATGTTACTGCTTGTTTGCTTTCCTTTCCCATTTTCATAGCTTTGTGAAGTTTTCAAGCCTTTGAAGCACCACGACAGAAGACTTGCGCCATCTGCTCGCACAGAGAAATCGAAAGAATCCAAAGCAGAAGAAAACGTAAAAAAATTTGCTTCACTCTCGCAGCCAGTGTTAGAAAAGCACGCTTCTCAAGCCTCTGCTCACCAAGAAGCCAGAATCTCAGCCACTCGGGCCTGCAAGCCCACAGGTTCTTCTCGGGGCAGCAGTCCGTCAGTTCAGCCTGGCTGGACCCACCAGGATAGGCCGGATCCACCCAAGGAGAGCAGCAAGTCCAAGACATCGTCTCACCGAGACAAAGAGAAAGCAAAGGGCCACAACCCGGGCTCATCATCTCGCAGCAGTAGTTGCTCGTCCCGTCACAGAGAGCACAAGTCCCGGTCTGACCACAAAGAGTTGCGCAAGCGGGACGCAATGTCTCACAGTCACAAGACAGAGTTGGAGAAGGAGTCATCGTCGAAGCCTAGTCGGAGTGGGAAGGAGAAAGAATCTGCACAAGAGTTAAGCAGGCATCGTGACAAGCGGCACTCTCCACCAAGGAAGACGCGCAAGGAAGAGAAGTCGTCGTCGTCGAAAAGGACCCAAGAGCACAGGGATCGAGAGGAGAAGCCAAAAGCGGCCAAACCAAAAGTGGCGAATTTAAAAAGCTGTTAACCGACTGTGGAATCAGTGACTCGAATGACTCTGACAAAGGCACTTCGGCAAAGAACCAACAAGACAAAACTTTCCGTCGGTCTACAGACTCCACACAGCTAGTGGACATTAGGCCCATGCCGCATACTTCAAAGAACGATGGCGCTGCAAAGAGGGAAAGTCTGGATCACTTCCAGAGCAAGAAGGAGGCATCGCGAGCCTTGTCGATGGCCTCCAAGAGGCAGAAAGAGACTGACAACGTCTTGTGCAAGAGCTTGTTTCTCGACGACGAGGAGAGCAATGATGCTGACGGGAAGGACAGAGAAGAAGGCTCCAAGTCACCTGCAACCGAAGAGGACACGCCAGCTGCCAGTGTGTTGAAGAACGCGCCACCAAGTTTGCCTGGGACGGATGTGTACGAGCCAACCCCAGGGACAAAGCTAGCAGCAAAGGATGACGCTGAAGAACGCCCATCTTCGAAGCCGGCAGCCCTGAGTGCTGTTTTGGACGAAGAAGTTTCCAAGGTGATGCGCACGCCAACACATAGAGATTCTTAGGTTCCCTCCTACCGGCAAACGCCAATGAGGTCTGAAGCCTTCACATACAACCCAGCGTCTCCAAAGAGACAGGTTGGTGATTTTAATGTTCAAGGTTCACAAGGAGCGAAGAAGAAGCTTTTATTGTCTGGTCACACAGCCTGCATTGCTATTCCAAAGAAGTGTTTTGTTTAGCAAGTGAGAAAAAGTTGATTACTGAAATGAGTTCGACTTGTCAGAATATTGGCTACTGTATAGTGGACATCTCGTTGCCTGTTTTGTCTTTGCAAGTGACACTGAATTGCAGTTAAATCTGGAGCTCTCAGAAGCTCAGCTGTGGATTAGATTAGAGCAGTTTGTTCTCTTTAACCTGCAGAGATTTTACTGATTAATCCCTCATATGTTCAACTACAGATTACAAGGAAACAATTGCCTTATTTACTTTGCAGAAGCCTTTCAGCTTTTCATCCCTCTTCGGTGTTGGCATGGGCATTTTGCTCATTTTGTTTTTTTGCGGTTACAGTGTAAGTGCAGTGTAGCTGAAGAGCGCCTTCACAACAAAAATGTTTTGAGAGTGATTCTGTCGCTTTTTTTAACAGCGCACATTTAGGCGATTGCAGTAGAACCCCAGTTATGCAACCTCCATTTTTGTAATGAATGAGTGTAGGCCTGGCATGCCTTTTGAAGAGGCGGCGCATTACAAGGCGAGGCTATACGACACATAATTACATACATGCCACCTGATACAATTGGTGGGAACTGTCTGGAATGAAAGAGATAACACTTTTCTGCAGCAAAAAAGTTTAGCATAGTGTACACTATGCTTATTACTCTGCTTATTACAACCGGCAGCCGCCTATACATGTCCACAGATCCCCTCGAAGCACCAGGTGCATGTGATTCTAGCGTGCACCAGGTCTTTCAGAGCTATGTGTGCATATTCATTCACAGTCTATGTAGCTCGCTCTTCCCTGGCCTGGCTTTTTGCTCCCGATGGAGGCATGTTGGAAATTAATTATACTTAGAAGACTCAGGTGATATCAGATCATAGTGCTGATGGCAGGCTGGTAACAAGGTTAGCCTGTTTATGGTAAGTGTGGCTAGTTCTAAAGCACTTTTCACTGCGTTGTTACTGCAGACCACGTTAGGCCTGGTGACACCAAGCAAACAGTGGGCTACCAAAACACCATAGCCATGCGGGTGGCATGTCGCTTTAGGAAGCGCGTCGACAACTTGCATGCATTCTTATTTATTTTTGCGTAGCAAGTGAACATTATGATAACATTTGTTTCCTTTCTGTTGCGAATTGCTAGTACAGGTTTGAGGCAAATGATCAAAATGACGTGTTCCTGTCTTGGTCATACTGTATCGTGTGAAATGTCTTCAAAGATTCAGAGCAGCTATTTTTTTTGCCCATTGTAGAAAGCTTCAATTTCGATGCGCATACATCTCCTACTTATTGCGCAATGAAGCGCACACCGGTGCCATGTTGATGCAAAATGCCTCAGCATGCTTTTGTCACAGTACAAAAACGAGGGCACTGTTGTGATACTCTGAGGAAAAAATTATTAATGGACAGAATACCTGCAGCATTTTTTATTGTACGGCAGTTTTCCGCATGCTCCTGAAAGTCGTATAATCAAGGTATCACTGTTTGTATTGCAGAAAACCACTGCATCCTTAAAAAAGGTGTTTGTTCAGTACACTTTTGTGTTTTGAAACAAATGTATCAAAGGACAAAGACAATTGTGGCCCCTGTATGTTACAGGTGTAAGAAACAGCCATTGTATACGATCTCTCTGGCTGCCTTGTATCTGTTGCTTCTGCTTGGTTAACATAAGTGGCCATGTTGCCCCAAAACTGATATTTAGCTACTTTGATCTGCTAGAGAATAAATTTTTCAGGGCTGCACATTTTATTTATGACCACTATAAAGCTCTCCAGAGTATGAATTTTCTTGCTTTTAAACTTTCTGCAAATCGCACTTCATCAGCATTATCACTGTACTTGTGGCTTCTTGGATCGCTTCCAGGCCAAATTTGGATCGCATTGGCCATAGTCATAGTATGCTTCGGCGTCTGACATAAGGTGGTTGCAATGAAATCGCAGAGCCCGAAGGTCAGTTCAATGTCAAATCTACAGGCTGACTTAAACTCGAGTTTCTGCATTGAATAGAGCCATCGCTCTGAAAGAAGCTCACTATTTTGAATCCCTGCTTTCGTGTCTTCCTCTGCATGGTAAAGTGCTTTTCTGCATTACTGCCGTTACATGCAGGATGACATATGCAAGAAGAAGGATGCAGGCCACGTCTACATTCCATCAAGCATTGGGCCATCAAGTGCAGCACGGCCTTCGCGTGGGCGCTACGAGGAGTACGTCCCTGAGGCCGTCAACCGGACAGCACGGCATCAGCAGTCAACTGTAGATTATGTCCCAACATACATCCAGACGCCAAAGAGGGAGATCAACGCCGATGTATCAACAACAACTTACTCCTCACAGCAGCCCGACGATAGGAGCACCGCTGAAGGCTCCCTTTCTGGCAGAACTTCCGGTGTGGAGCAGGAAATTTGGAATCCCAGGTATCCAGGTTCTCGGCAAACACAGTTCTAGGCATTCCCTCAGAAGCTGTGAGCGTCCTCTGTGGTGTCTTGTTGCATGAACTGAACTTGTGGAGATGTACTCCACTCAGCGCCGGGTGTCAGCCTTCCTGTCCTGATGCACTGATTGCTGAGAATGTGTGCGATTTAGTGCACGGTGGCACTAAGGATGTGTACTCTTAACTTTTCGAAGGGAGAGGTAATTTATTTACAAATGGAGGCAGTAAGGTCAGCCTGAGACATGATCCTCTGGCCTGCTGCTATGCTGTGCGGAAACAGAGCGGAAAGGAAGTGGGTTATGATGGACAGCCGTAATAGATGGAGGAGAGGTATAAACATATGAAACTGTATTGGCTGGTGGGCCTGCCCACAGATGTCAGTTTTCATCTGTGCTGTGTAAGGGTAGTATTAAAGTCAGAACAGCCTGCAAAGCATTGCGAGCGTCTAGCCAAGCACACTATGAGGCTTTCTGTCATAAAAAAATTGTTAGAGATCAATGTGTTACCTGCATTGCAGAAATGCATAAGCATTGGCGATACCTTATCGATACCTAATCGATACCACAATTAATTGTCGTACTTAATCAAGTTACATCAATTGCCCATCTGAGTTTTCGAACTTCGTGCTGCGCTTCGTTTTCAAATTTGGCTTCACGCACTGCTCCGCCCACACTTCCGGTCACGTGGTGCCACACTTCCAGCGTTTTCAAATTTGGCGGCAGTTTTGCTCTGGTCCCGCCCACTTTTTGGACATGTCTGGTTCTAATTAATTAACTAATTAACCAGCCTCAACTCCCAATTTCCTGCACGAGATTTTTTGATGCTCTATCCAATGGTACCATTCTTATTAACATAAACCCATTCGTTCGGACGTATTCGTGCGGACAAGCTCATGATGACACGAAACCGCAAACGTAACCATACAATGCTTATGCATTTGTAACATAACAGTGCAACAGATGCACACATGCGCACAAGGAAAGCAAACTGGGCACTGTGAAATGAGATGCGCTTCATTTGTACTAATGTGAGCAGGTGAGTACGTAAATGTCACATTAAAAAAATTGTAAGCCAATGACAGGAAAGCACATGATGTGAGAGTCGGTCTCTCGTACGGGCGCGCACTTTGTTATGCCATTGAAAGCAGGCTCATAGCCACTAAAAGTATTTGTGACACTTGATCACGCTGTCCCATAAGGTAGTTCGACAATTGGGCAGTTTAGGCAAGTGGCTGTGACACAGCTTAAAATTATAGCGCAATCCAAAAAGTGCCTGTGTGCTGCGCGATGTCAGTGCGCGTTAAATAGTCCGGAGCCTCCTCCACTACGGCATCCTTCATCGCCCACGTGTAGCTTTGGGATGTTAAACCACTTGCCGTACTGTGTGTGCCCAGGTGAGGATAGTGAGAATGACAGTAGCATTTGTGTCTCTCTGGTCTTTCTCATGCCCACATCTCGGGTTGTGCTATAACATATATATATATATATATATACATACAGTAAAACTTCCTGTATGCAGTGAAACCTCCCAGTTCACACACACAGAATCGCATGCAATACGAATGTTTTATAGAGTTGCTCTATTTTTCTTCCGGTCCATAAATTTCCGAGAAGTAGTTAAAAAAATTTTGGTCGTATAATACACTTAGCAACCTATTGTACATGTGCAAACATATGAGTGGGCAGAACTCATGGGGGCGGGCATGACATGGAATAGCTGGAATGCAACTGCGGTCTCCCAACCGGACGTATTTCCGTCGAAGATGTTCTTGCTCGGGACTCAGTTTTGTTTCTCTCAAGACTTAGCTTGTCACCGTAAAACAATTTTGCTGCACAATCAAATTGACGGCATTGTTCCGAGATCGAGCTTAATATCATCCTGGTATGGGTGTTGCAAGCAATGGTGTTACTGTAGTCCCAGTCAAAAAAACCATTGAGATTTCCATTTGGAACCAGTTGATTTTTGGGCATCATTGGAACCAATTGGCTAGAAACCAATTGGAGAGACCAATTGGTTCCAGTTGGCTTTTGAGCCAATTGGTTCCAATTGTGTCTGAAAACCAATTGGTCCCAATGGTTTTTTTTTGACTGGGTAGTGCCAATCAACATTTTTCTACGGAATTGAAATTAACATGCTTTTATGGAAATCAAAGCCAACAGACACACATGCATCACACACAAGCAACACTGCACATTCAGGCACTAGTAGCATACATTAGCTCAATATGTACATCCAGAGAACACACTTCTGCTCCAACTTATATACCCAATTTATTAGGCTCTCATGCTGGGGCCACTGGTTCTTGCCCACTGAGCGCAGTTATTTAATTTAATTTCAGCTCCAGTGGTGGTGTACGTGATGAGTACAATTTATTAGGCTAAGCTGCTGATAGCTCTTATTGTAAGTACCATATTAGTTCTCCCTTTTTCGTCAAACATGCAAACATTCATTGGATAAATTGGGTGCAGTTCGGCGGACCAATTGGATGCAATGGGTAAGATCAATTGGGCTCACCAATTGGAAACCCAAATGGTCCAATTGGATGGTCCGAATGGACTATCCAATTGGAAACCCAAACGGTCCAATTGGATAGTCCATTTGGACCTTCCAATTGGAACACCATTCCAATTGAAACCCATTGGAAATCCAATTGGTTCCAATGGTTTTTTTTGACTGGGGTACATTGTGCCTTTGTGACATACTATCAAATGAGTTAAGATTATACGATGATGAGGCTGACTTACATTTTTCAATAGTCCTGACACTGAAGTGTATGTTAATAATATATCTGAACATCCCAGCACTGTTTCACTGCTGGGGATCTGCATGCATAGTGCAGCAAAGGTCCCTAGTAGCACAGTATGTTACTGCAACGTTGCAACAACATTGCCAATGTTGTACTATGTTGCGCTAACATTCTTCAACATTAGATAATGTTGCTGCAATGTTACCAAGCAACATACTGATAACGTTGCCCTAAAGTGGTCTTTTCACATTGCAGCAATATTGTCAAATGATGAATAAATGTTGAACCACATACGATGGCATTGCTATAACATTCATGCTATAGGTTAATTGTCTGCCCTATTGGGCTATTTCTGAAGCCTGAATAGAAAAGCCGGTACCAGATCACTTCTCCTCACCATGACAGTATTAATTACTTTATTTATTTATTAATTTTTACTTCGAGGGCAAGTTTGCATGTGGTGTTGTGTATGCGAATGGTGAGCAGTGCAAGTGTACTTGCACTCTGTGACACTAATGTAGAAAGATATATTTCTATCTAAAATATTTTTAAAGAGCTGGAATTGCTTTGTTTTTCAATTAAACACGCAGACAAAATTAAAACTGCCGAAGAAATTTAGTTCTGGTTTCACTGACGCCCCGCAGTCTAATGGCCATGGAGATCACCATCACAAATCCAAATCCAAACCACGGCCGCGCCGAGAGCCAATCCTGCGATGCGCGCTCATCGGAGAACCCGCGTTATGGTGGCTACCTTTCCCTCATTAAAATTCCTTTCTCTCTTTTGTTCTTTTAGTACAGTTTTTTTTGTGGTCGCCGTGCCCGCGCTGCTGTGTTTCGTTGTGGTTTCACTGGAATTCAGCTGAAACAACAAAGGTTTGCCCAGAGGATGACCTCAATGGTGAGTGATTTCTAACTTCCATTGTTGTGCTGCGACTTCTGTTGGTTGTCACAAAGCCAGTAGTGTATATATGTTACCCATGCCCTTCGTGATAGTTCGATAAAGTGCTACATTCGTTGTATCATGAAGAGAATGAAGTGTTCGCTAAGCGAAGTGTCCATTCGGCAACGACGCCGAAGAACAGCAGAGGCTGTTCACGGCGAACTATAAAACTGTTTGGCAGTTGTTAGGCTCGATAATGGTCATGGCAGCAGACTGTACGCAACAGGAGCAGAACGGTATCAAGATGCCTTTTGATCGCATAATGTTATTTTATCCTCTTTATCAGCGCCAGGCGAGGACGCAGTTGAAAGCCGCAGTTCTCCCTTGTCGGATTTTAGCACCGCTAGCAGCATCTGTGGCATAGAAAGTGCAACGTAAGAGTTGTCGCGGATTTCTGACAGTGAGGAGTTGGTGGTTTATGAAGTTAGGATGACACTTGAGTCTGGTGCCGCTACTCAATGCCTAGAGCACGACTTGCGCGTGTGGGCAATTAATAGCCCGCTTTTCACCTGCATTCCCTGCTTAAAGTGCTGAAGCCAGAGTTACCCACGGATGCTAGAAAATTACTAAAGACGGAGAGGCATACTGATATCACCAGCAGTGATGACCGATGGTCATTACCACTACTTTGGAATTTTTCGTTCTCTGGAAGAACATGTTGTGCATGTTCCTTAACGTGCACTTTGTACGAGGGCATTACACCAGTTCTCATGCATTATACTGAAATATAGAATAAATCCAGCGGCATTCTAAGCAAGGAACCAGAATTTATTCTTTCACTCGAAACTGACGCTGCTGCATCATGCCAGTAGTTTAGTCTTTGCCTTCTCATTCCCAATCAGATGTATACTCTTATAACCAACATTTATGGGACTGTGCAGCGATTTGCGCCAAGGGTAAGAAAAGTGAAATATTCATTGGTATTCAATCATCCTTCATCATCATCAGCCGGACTATACCCACTGCAGGGCGACAGCCTCTCCCATATTCCCCAAATTAGCCCTTTCCTGTGTTAGCTGCATCCACTTGGCCCCTGCACCCATCATAAGTTTGTGATCTAGCTTATGTAGCCCCGGAAGAATCGGCCGTTAGCAACTTTGCCTTTCAAATTGTGCACAGCAGTGAGGCTGAAAAAGACTATAGGCTGGGCCTGCCCTCTTCGCTCGGTTTACTTTGTCGGCCACCTGCCATGGCACAATTGAGGGAAGACAAAGGGAGTGATGTGCAACCACTTCCAGCTGGCTACGCCTTCATCTACAAATGCCCCTGTGGTTTTAAGCAATTGAATGGTCGTCCCCATGGCTGACACCAGTAGGTCTGCTTGTAAGGCAGGATTCAAGCGAGACAGCAGCACTGGCCATTGCTGTGAGGTGCGGGAATGGGAATTTCTGTTTGTAAATTATTTGCTTGCTTTTGAGGAAATTAGGTGGCATGGATAGTCGATATGTTTTATGTAATGAATGCATTTTTAGCCACTTTCAGAAGAATTTGTTGCTCAGGCTGTTAAAATATGCTCGCGGTGCCAGGGAAGGGCATTTTTTTTCACTGTTTTGGTTTGAGCCAAGTGGCTGGACATAAGTTCTTTAAACAGAGCTGTCCAATGTCTGTGTTCCTTGAGGAGTGTAGAAGATTTGTTATTAGACGTGTATGCTTATATTAGGACATTTTTGGTTCTTTTTTTTTGCAGGGATGCAGCTTCGCTTGTGACATCATGAATTAGAAGAGACCATCATCGTGAGCAGCTGGAGGCTACCAGAAGACAAGCATATTTTAGACGTGCTAAATTGTTCAGGCAAACGTTGACAGTACTTTAAATTTGTAGTTTTCCAGTGCAACGGTGCATGACCAAAGAAGGGAAGAAGGATACCTGAAGAAAACAGCGCAGCAACAGGGACAAGAGAGAAGATGAGACAGGTGCTGACTAGCAACTGAAGGTTTATTGGAAAGGAGCGCATAAAGTATACTCTCTTCACAACCAAGAGTGCACATGAGCTGCGCGAATAACACTGATAACCTGTCAACTTCAGTCATGTTGGTCAGGATACAATAGTTCACAGTCATGAACAAGGAGGGACGGTCGTTCATGACTGTGAACTGTTGAATCTTGACCACCATGACTGAAGTTGATAGCTTATCAGTGTTGTTAGCGCAGCTCATGCGCGCTCTTGGTTGTAAAGTGAGCATATTTTATGCGTTCTTTTTCAATAAACTTTCAGTTGTTAGTCAGCGCCTGTCCCATCTTCTCTCTTGTGCCTGTTGCTGCGCTGTTTTCTTCAAGTATGTACCAACTTGCCGTTTTACTGAAGTTGGGAAGAAGGATAAAACACAGCGCTCACTGACAACTGGTTATTTAACGGTGCAGACACTGCTTAAATGCCCTCAGACCAGCCCAGCAGGAAAAAAACAAACTTATCACACCTTTATCATAAAAAGTATGAAAGAAACATATCTGCATTATATGATACAATTGAATTATTGCTCGAACATTGTGAACCAGCTTTTTTAATATGATGCATCTCTGTCGCTTCACATGTGGTTTGTGGTCTGCTTCTGCTAAGGATCTTTACACTTGAAAATCTCTGTACAATCACTGCAGTGCTTGACAAATTTGGAACCTGTCCTCATTCTTTAGATCTCTTGCATGCAGATTGCATTCACGGGCCTGTAGCATTTTGCCTCCATCGAAATGCAACCACCGCGGCCAGGATAGAACCCGTGTCTTAACAGGCCAGCAGCCGAGCACCATAACCACTGAACCACCGCGGCGGCTCATGTATCTGTGTGTGTGTTTCGTAGGGCTGGAAAACTGCACTTAAATCAGTGATGTTAACCAGCCCAACAACTAACTCTGCTATTCATAATACCTCTGCTCTTTGTTTCTGAATGTCCAACTAGGTTGCACTGCTACTTTGTTTATTTGTTGCAATTTTGTGCACAAAATGAATGTGTTATATTTGGGAAATACAAAGTCCAGGTGGCATGTTTTCAAGGTGTGCTATTGTTGTGTAAATAGTTTACTCAAGTGTTTTGTATTTATAACATGCCAGTTGAGAGGTGTGTGCACATTTTCATGCTATGGTAATGTGCCTAGTAACTGTTTAAAATATTAGCTGTGTTTCTTGTTCCTGAGTAGCTCACATGTGCACTGTTTTTTTTAGATTTGTTGCAAGTTTCTTTATAAAGTAATTGAATAAATCATATCTCTGAAAATGTAAGCCCATGTGTTGCATTTTTCAAGCTATGCCAATGTGTTTGTGTAAATGTTGAGTGTATTATAAGTCTGCTTCCTTTTTCTAAATTATATTTCTGTCTATTTAAATAAATCAGTCTAATTGTCAGAATGACCATGTCACGGAATCTTGTTGCATCTAAACGATAGGAGCACTGGTAGAGAGGTGATGAATGTTACATTTAAGGATTTATTTAGAGTAAGTGGTCTGCAAAGTATGGAAAAACAATGTGTTGTGCAATGCAGTCTTGTATTTGTATTCTATAGCAAGCACCGCATTACTGTGTAGCAAGGAGTAATGCTCACTTGCTCGTTCTTGTGACCTTAAGCTGCTGTAACCATTCTGGTATGACGATGCCATTGTACACAGTTTAGCCTTTCAAGAGATCACTTTATTGAGCAGCAGCCATTATTGGTCGCTGAAACATTTCAGTAATTTAGAATGCTGTCTGAATGTTTCTGAAACATTATGACAGCATTGCAGCAATATTGCAGTAACATTGCCGTGGGAATGTTGCATGTGTGCGAATAAAAAGTTGTATCAACATTACGAAAATGTTGTCGCAATGTTGCATTAATATTGTCTCCAGAAGTTGCTTTAACATTGACTGAAAGTTGATGTAACATTGGAGCAATATTGTCTCAACGTTGTCTTATGTATGTTGCGTTAACGTGGCAAAAAGAGGACGCTAGCCACGTTAAGGCAATGTTAGAAGCTAACGTTGTGGCCACACTGAGGCAACAAAGCGTGCTACTAGGGGTGATGCTGTATGGCATTTTCCTGTCAAAGTGCTCACATAGATTTACCAGATGAAACACCTACTATGTATGCACTTTTAAACCTGTGTTAACCAGGCATCACTTAGTGGATGGTGAAATATTTAATGAGAGAAATGCACCATTTTGTGCCAAATAAACAGCACATTAAACATGTCTTTTTATTTTTATTGTGCTAACACCTTGCGATCATTCTTGTGAATCTCAGGGCGAAATAAGCGTTTCGTGCTCAGTTGCTAAAGTTGTATCTTGAGAAATATTTTCCTCTAGGCCGGAACTAAAATAAGGTTCTGCACATTGACCCATTTAGTATGCTTAGTGGGACCAGAAGTCACTACAGGTTGATGAGCGTTTTCAAATCTTTGGTGCAAAATTGGTGATAAGCAGCGCCACTGTTTTCTAATCCTATGATGTAAAGCCAACTCTGCTTCCTAAATTCAGCTGGTCGTGCAGAGCCTAGCCACATGCATGCCTTGGTGTGCCTTTGAAGCGTGCTGTAGGTCACTGAACAGGCAGAATACAGCAGCCACTACGTTGACTTCACGCACATGCAGCAAAGAACAACAAGATGGAATTCCATTTCCGCAGCTATTGATGGGCCTGTATGTGTTGAGGGAGTGTACGGAATCTCCTGATGTGCTCTCCTTCCTGCATCGCTGCTAGGAGTGGCTTGACATTCCCCCTGCTGATTCACAGGCTGCAGGAATGGCAAGTGGCAGATATTTATGTGGCCTCTTAATCGCTGTCAGCACCATGAATTCTACCAGTAAATAGAGTTGGTTTCCATGGCCTGTGGCAGACGGTGTGTCCTAGGCTCAGTGATCTGGCTTCATGGCAGATGTCTTCCTTGCTGTGTATCGGGGACTGAGATCTGGATGTCGTTAGAGAAGGTATTGTCACATAGTTTGACTTGCATACATCGAAAGGCCCAACTGCTTTTTTCTAGTTCCATACAAAGAAGGTGCTCATGTAATAGTGAGATTTTCAAGAAAGTGGATGCCTTGCTATGGCCTAGGTCTTTTCTGCTTTCTTGAATAAGATAAGGTGGAACAGGGCTGATTTCACATCCCCAGCACTTACTGTGCCAGACCTTGCAGATGCAATGTCAGGATCTCGGGTTGCTGTTTGTGCAACCGAAACAAGCTCCATTAAAGGTCACTGGCAGCCACACGAACACAGACTGATTGGACACTGGCACTGTTTTGTTTTGGAGGCAGGTATTCACAGTGTTTGCTGCTCAGCGTGGTCAACTGCACAGCGAAATTTGAAGTATTCTTACTCCTAGGGTTGTCACTCTTTGTGCATTAAAGAAAGTTCTGCCTGTTGGTTTGAGCTGGTATTTTTTGTGATACCTTTGGAATGCATCGTTCCTTTGAGGCTTGGAAGGCTTGGAAGAACAGACTAGCTGTGAGAGCTGTTATTGGCGCATGCGCGGTACTGTTATGGCTTGTAATGCTCTCATTAGCACCAGATAACATTAAGCTGCCGACTGCAAGCATTTCATGCTTGTGCATCTGCCATTAGCAACAAGAATGGAAATTCTTTCCTTGTGATTGCATGTTTCTGGCCACTCTTTTCATAGTGTTCTTCCAGGAAGTGACCTCTGATTTCGAGCAGCAAAGTCACAGTGGCAGCTCGGGACCAGGACACCCTCGATGATCTCGTGTTCCGTGTGGCCTATGTCAATTTGCGCGACTTCCCCACACCTGGTCGTCATACTGTTCTTGTGGCCACTACTGTCATATAAGTATTTTGTCGATATCCAAATTGTATGTCAAATAGGTACGCAGGGGAAGTCTGCAGGTATTCAGGGATAATCCATGGATATCCGGAATCGGTGCCTTCTTGATGTCCAGTATGTGCACGGGAGATGTGGGTTTTTGGGAACACTAGATGTTTTTTCTGAAGCCAAAATTTTGCAGTTGGTGCATGTAGTTTGAAAATATATTGGATCTTTTAATCAAACTACATAAATACATGTTCACTGTGCTGTTCTTTTTGAGTTCAGCCAGTATGGGGCGCAAACATATTTCAAACATTTCTCATTGGCTGGCATGCCATATAGAGCTCACCCAGCAGAAGGCCTCATGGGCCTGCAAACAGTCCAAAGGTGGCAGTAGATAACTTGCACATTGCACCTGGTTTTAGCTCGCAAGCTGTGCTTAGTCTAGGTAAAGTGTTGCAGTTAATCAAGTTAATCAGAACTTCTCTTGAACAGCAGCTAGGTCATTGTAGACTAGGACAGCACATCAGAGGCCCTAAATGGAGCCTAGTCATTGCATGTTAAAGGAACATTGTTATTCTGTACTGAAATGAAGGCATTTCGAATTTGATGCGCTTCTTGAGTGCTGTTAATTTCATTCTTTGATGTTTTCACTATGGATTGAATATTAGCATCGGAGCAGAGGAAGATAAACACGTGATATTTCTCTAACTATGGCAGCAGTGCTGTACAGCCACTGCCTTTTCTGCATTTAGCATTCTCCATTCTGGACCACAGAGGAGAGAAAATGGCAAAAAGACTAATTGTCACTTTCACGTACGTCGCAAGCGAAGTGGCTCATTCCAACACATATTAATGGGGTTCTAAAATACATTGAGCCAGCTTCACAGTAGTGTCAAATGCCCAAGTAAGGGTGAAGTACCTAACTTTTCATGCAGAAAATGCACACGTGGTCATGTGTTTTGTAACATAAATGGTGTTGACGCTGTTCCTGTGACTGCAGCACACACAGTTGTCAAGTGCTGGCAAAGACATTCAGCACTTTGTCTTCCTCTGACTGCAGACAAGCAATGCTATTTCCTGATTAATGCACTATGTGGCAAAGCCAACTTAGTGACTTTTGAAAGCGGTCTATTCTAGAGCACATGCTGTATATATCTGCTTGTCTGTTTTGTGGTCAATACTGTAGTGAGGTGCAGTGCCGGAAGGGTGAACTCCGTGACACAAATCGTGCACTTGCATGCGCCCCACACACATCTCTTATTGTGTTAATTCCTCTCATGTAATGCTGCACATTTTGTGCATTGTGTGGACCACTGGGAATAAGCTTTTCCTTCAGGGTAGCCTTGCTGCGTTCCATGAGATTATTGGCATGTTTCTCTGACGTGTTCTCTCTGTACGAAGTGCGGACTCTTCTCATAGCATTGGTTCTAATTTTTTTTTTATCGTCATTCCTCCCCCTCCGCCCCCCCCCCCCCATTGCAGCAATGGAAAAGCACAGGAGGTTCCGCCTGTGGAGTCATGGGTAACCATCTTGAATGCTGAACTGCCAAGCATCACCATTAATGGCACACCCAACCTGGCACGCGAGTACGAGCCTTCCAAGCAGGGCATCGAGTTGTTTGCCTCAGTCTTCATCTCGGTTGGCCCCGAGCATCCCACCACTACACAGGCCAGCACGGCTTCATCCTTCTCGAAGGTAGCAACAATGGAACTCTCTGCATCCTGAAGGCTGCTAAGGTATTCAGTCTTAAAGCCAGCTGCATGACTTATTGCATGCACAAGAAGAGGTCACTTTGCATTGGAATTTTTTACCGAAAGGAGTCGGCAAACAAGCACGTCACAGGCGTCTGGCATGAAGCTAGCACAGTACATGTGTAGCTTGTCTCTTGTAAAACATTGTCACTTATAAACAGTCTATAGGTCTTGCACACTCCATGTTTCAAAGAAAAGAGTGCCAGTTAAATAATGATTTTAGATTTTGTATATTATTGCACCACTTGGCACAGTCATGTGCCTTCCATACCAACAAAATGGGCTGACATATCAGAGACTGCTGCTTAGGTGTCAACGAACCTGTCCAATTGGCAATTCTTTTTAACTTGAGAAGCAAGTACCACACAGAATCAAGGTAAACACCATTGCAACTGCCATGAGCAAGTGCCTTTAGCACCACTGCATCTACTGCTTTCATATTTCTTCCCTGTATAAATTAACCTGACAGAACTCTTGACCAATAAACTTGACAGAACTCTTCACCTTTACTGAGACCAGTCGTGCAGAAGGATCAACTGCACACTCTTAAGGGGGTCATAATATGGTCTACCAACAAGTCATGCTTTTACATTGCAGCTACTAGCCACGACATTATTATGCATACTTAAAAAAGAAGTAGAGCCCTATGTGCGCACATACGTACACATTTCGGCTTTACATTCCGTTGTTTTGTACCTGTCGTTTAATGCTGTTTTTTTCGGCATCGCTCTGTCCTGCATACTTACCGGTTAAGTTCCTTCTTTTCCGCCTTGGTAAGTGAACCCTCCTATATAAGTATTTAAATACATATATAGCTCTTTCTGTTGTCTAATTTTCTCAGGCGCTCTTCATATAATATTTTACTTTGAGCTTCCCGTGCTTCGAATGATGTCCAGCCCATATCCCCTGTACTGCTTCATTAGTGGATTCGCCATGGGCCCCTAGTGCTAATCTTCCAACAGCTCTCTGATTTGCGTCTAATCTCGACTTAACTTCTCCCCTTAACCCCTTAACTGTTTCGGACGAGCAGCGCTCGTCCTTGCCAAGCCGTCCCCAAACCGTTATGGACGACTGTAGCTCGTCCTCGCTGAACAGGTTCTACCCTTAAGCGTTTCGTACGAACAGTGCTCGTGTGTGGCTTAGATGGCATTTTGCTTGACAGATGGCAGCACTGATCTGTTAATTTCGTTTTCTTCTACCACATAAACGTTTTTTTCCTTATGGCAACTTGGGTTCTAAAAATGGCATCCGGCAGAGGCGACGCGTGTTTTGCTGAGCTGTCTTCTTGGAAAAGACGCTTTTCTTTATCTCCATCTTTTTCACACGATGGTGATTCAGACACCGAAGTGTGCATTGTTTCAGGCAGTGAGGATGACAGTGATGACGTTGTGCTGATCAGTTCTTCTGATAAAGAGAGGACAGCTCAGAAGCAAACTTCACGAGTGCACGTCAGTGGATGAAGATCGACGTCAGCAACATCCCTATGCAAGCCCCTCGGTTTCCTTTTATGGCAGTTCCCGGTTAGACCACCATACGCTTGCCTGATGACTTGCTTGAATATATTTATCGCTTATTACCAGCAGTAAGTTGGTTTTCTGTATTGTGAGTATTAACGAATTTGAATGTGCTAATTTGACTTCGTGTTTGCTTCAAATATTTTTTTAAAGATCGAATGCATGCTTTTTATTCCAATAATAATCGAAATCAGGAATAAAAGAAATAAGCAGTTTTGTTAAGAAATTCATTCATATAACAAAACGGTGAAGGGGTTAAGCACAGAATCACATTTCCGAAAGGAAGACCTGGCGCCATTATTCCTTTCCAAATGCATACCACTTAGTACTATATTTGTTGTACATCCATAATGCTCCATGTTTCATTATTTCGGCATCCCTTAAGCCTTTAACCCTTAGAGACTGCTCGTGCTTTTCTGTGCATATCTGTCCTTTGTTTATACATATCCCAATTTATTTATGTCCGCATGCTCAGTGTACTTTATGGCCTTGTATTAACCCAGCCGAAAAAAAACCATTGGGTTCCAATTGGAAATTGCCACTTGGAACAAATTGGATATTTCCAAATGTGTTTTCAACACCATTGGACAATACCAATTGGAAAACACCATTTGAACCACTCCGATTGGCCGACACCAAATGGTCAGCTCCAATTGGGCATGCACCAAGGGGTCCACCCAAATTGAGAGACCTCATTTGGTCTGATCCAGTAGACATTTCTCGGCCAGCTTGATTCGAATGGTATAGAACTAAGTGCATTTTCTCCCAGGAGTTTAAGGCGATGTGCGTTTAGTGCTAACATTTTTACATAGGAATTGTAATTATCATAATTCCAAGCCTTTAGGGAACTGAAGACACAGAAGGAACACAGACACAGTATATATATATGCATAAAGCATACTTTTGCTCTAACTTAAATACCCCATTCATGAGGCACTGCTCCTGGAGCCAGTGGTGCTTGTCCATTGAGCAAAGTTCTTTGATTGTTTAATGCCCGCAGTGACAGTTCAAACGATTAAATTAATGCCGTAGATAAAGCAGCTCACATCTTTTTACTAAGGCCTCATTATTTCCCAGTTCTGTGTTCATAGAGAGCAATATCTTGATCCCAATCAAGACAATCATTCATTTCCAATTGGTTTTTTCCAACTGGAATTTTTATTTTCTAATTTCCAATTCATTTTACACAGTTAGCTTTTATGGTTCCAGAATTTTCTTCGCCCTTGCTTAGTTGCATCATGCACTCCAGCCAGCCAGCAGTCAGTGGACTGCTTTACTTTAGCCTAGATGAGGACCTACACTTTCTGTTTCTTTTGTTGATCAGATTTCCATTTTTGGTGTATTTCCTCTTGAGATAACTGCACCGTCTGTGCTTCCCTGTGTTCCCTTGAAGCCACCCATCAATGTTCGATGGCCTACTTAATTTCCTTATTCACCGGTTCATAGCTTCCTCTTTCCTCTCCTGTGCATTGCTCCTTTTACTTGTTTCATTTTAGTACTGATGAGTAGTTGTAACTGATTATAATCCCACTTTTCCTTGAGGCATTTCTCAATTGCGTCTTCTCTGCCTGCTGCCATTAGTGCTATTTGTTTGTCATTTCTTTTGTCTTTACTGCATTTCTCATTTGAACAGATCTCCCAACTGCAGACTAATCAACGTAAGATCATTTCCCCAGAGTGTATTCCCCCTCTTCGTCAATTTCTATTTTTGAAAAATTGCTATAGATTCCATGCTGTAGCTTCGCTGGCGTAGCTCGGGTTCTGTTTCAGCTTTCTCTGTGTGCTTCTACTTTTTCATATATATATAATAGCAGAGTGGGTAACACAAGACGCTCACTACAAGTGCCAAGGATGATTGCCATATCATCCAAGGCACTTAAGTGCAGTGCATTTTGAAGGACATGAGAGTAAGAACTTCTTTTGCTGGTTCACAGATCTGATATCATTTGACGTGCCTACTAAAATGAATATTATATTGGCTTGAGAAAGAGCGACTCATTTAATTTTCAAAGATGCATGCTAATGAAAATAATGGGGTGGCGTATATTTCTGTAACACGTCTTGCTGCAGTTAGATTTAAGAGCCTTCTTAATCATTTTCCTCTGGTGAGAAGTGAGGAGTAGCTATGAATGTTAGCACCATTTTTTTGTCCTTTCAGAGAACATCAAACTTTGTATGCAAACCAGTAGCTGTTCTGCACCCTTGCCAATCTTCTCTTTTGGCTAGAATTATAGAAATAAATATGAAATATTTGACAGTTGACTTCAACATGACATAGCCCTTGTCCAGATTCATATTAATGAACGTCTTATAGGAAAGACACATCATAACAATCATCACTGTGAGTACCTGAGTAAAGTCAGAACTGCCCGATCTTAGGTTGAAGCAATGTCAGTTTTGGTTAAAGAGCCGTACCTTCCACCACTTCCAATCTGGGACTAACTGAAGCTGGCTAAATTTGTTTCCCGTATGTTTCTTAGCTTTGTGGTGCCCCAAACCAAAAGGCATATTTTTTTCCGCCTTGTCTGCATGTCTAAAAAAATGTAAAAGATATACACACTGGCAAACCATGAAATAACTAGCACATAACAGGTCTGTTCGATTCAGAACTGGTTCTCTGCACTAATTCTGAAAAAGTTCCGTTGGTGCCAGCGCGGTGCAATTGCAGTTTCTTGGTGCAGGTGCAGCGTGTCAGCAGCGTCACAAATCTTCAATCGAGCGCGTGCACGCACAGGCCTTGTCGTCTGCTATCCGGTTCTCGTCCGTCGTCCTGTGTTGTGTTCCTGTGCGTCGCGTCTGTTTTTCGTGCCTCCTGGAGTCATGGACTACGACATCGCCGAATCCACTTTTATGGAATTTTCTGAGTCGTCAGACAGCAAAGATGAGGAAGCCGACGTGGTGCTTTCTTTTGCAGCAACACAGTTCGGACAGACCGCAACAGAATCCCCAACTACTACGAAAGCGTAGTAGCTAGGTATTTCAGCTTCGAATTCAAGAGGCTGTTCAGGCTGTCGCGAGAAATGGGAAAAACTTCCTTTAGTTGGCCATTGATGTTGACAAACAAAACGTCGGCTGCGCTCGTCGTCTGCTTACGCCATCAAACACGTGCACCACTATCCTGCACCTCCGTCTCTGAGGGTGCCGCGGTTCTTTGCACCGAAGCGGCACCACGACTGCACCAAAATCAATCGTGGACGGTGGTGCAGGGGGCGCTGTGAATCGAGCAGTTTGGTGCAGCGCACCGTGAACCGGTTCCGGCGGTGCAGAGAACCACGGCTGAATCGAATGCAGCTAACATTGCTAAAAATTGTACCAAAAAACGAAATGATAAGATCGGCTTGTAATTAGCTCTCTTAGATGTATGGGCTGTCACATTTGTACAAATAACAATAATACGAGTTAAACAAATATGATAACGAGATCAGATAATTAGATCATAATTAGGCCGACTTTAAAAGGTGCTGAAACAATAAAAAAATTTGCCAAAAATATTTTGACGGAATAATATTTTTATTTGCACCAGGAGAGCACTATTTAGAGCCATAAATCAGCAAAGTAGACGAATGGTTGAACAACGCCAACAGAGTCGAGAATAGCGTTTCACATTAGACCGCCCATTCATCTGGATCCCCCACATGAATGACAGTATATACCATTTTTTGAAACATCCAGATTTCTTACTTGAGGAAACGCCCGCCACCCCTGCACTTGCAGACACATGACATGTCTCAGAATTAGTCACGTCAAGAAGTATGGTGCTGTCTGCCACTGTGGATACGAGGCGTGCCAGTTGGCATTCACTATTTGCTCCACAGCCACTGCGCTTCTAGCTCATGTGTCCTTCGAGTCCACAGTTCTCACATGCAAAATTATGCTCACTCTGCTACAGTTGATACAGTCGACGCTTGATGGTCCATTCTGCACCGGCACCTTAAACCAGACAATTCGCACCATAAACTAGCCTAAATCTAAACACAACCTATTTGGATCATCTATGCAGTACACTTTGAGATTTGCAATAAAGTGTCTTAATAAGCATTCAACGCATTCAACATTTATTGCAAGCTCAGGAAACTGTGCTAGATTTGATATACGAGGGGGTACCCAAAAGAAACCGGACTAAATTTTTTGCTTGGCAATGCTTCTGTGGTACCACGTTTTGCCACTAGGAACGCATAGAACGAACATTCCAGAGTCAGTAAGCCGAGTGCCGTCGTTGAAGGAGGTCAGACTAGTTTAGGCAGAGTTTTAGAGTGACGACTGTTTTGTGTGAATGTCGTTTTTGCAATGGCTGATTTTCGTGAACAGCGTGCGTCGGTGAAATTCTGATTTTTGCTCGGAAAAGGTTGAATGGAAACTCTTGAAATATTAAGAAAGACGTACAAGGACGATGCTATGGGGAGAACTCAAGTGTTCCTGAATCGAATCCTGAATCAAAGCAACAATCATGTCAATGGAAAACTTCAAATTCACCTCGCCTCAAGAAAGCTGGTCAGGTGAAACAAAACCTCAAGACAATGCTGATTTGTTTTTTCGACTTGAGAGGAGTCGTCCATTGAGAATTTGTTCCGCAGGGTCATACAGTTAGCCAGGCTTTCTACTTGGATGTTTTGAAAAGATTGGGCAACAGTGTGTGGTGCAAGCGGCCAGATTTGTGGCGGTCGGGTGACTGGTTTTTCCATCATGGCAATGCCCCTGCTCACACAGCCCTGTCTCTACGACAATTTTAGACCAAAAATGGCATGATCCCTATTCCTCAACCCTCATACTCTCCCGACCTTGCCCCGTGCTACTTTCTTTGTTTCCTAGAATGAAAAAAATAAGTGAATGGAAAGTGTTTCGCTTATGTTGCAGAGGTGAAGAAAAAAACGACGAAGGCACTGTCAAGCATTACAAAAGATGAATTTAAACAATATTTTGAAATATGGAATGAAAGATTCGACAAGTGTATCATTGCAAGTGGGGAATACTTTGAAGGAGATTGAAGGTCTCTGCTTAAAATGTGACCAAATAAGTTCAAACAAAAATAAGTCCGGTTTCTTTTGGGTACCCACTCGTAAACATCTGGCAACAAGAACGTTTAGTCACTAATTTCTAAATATTTGCAACAATTTGAAAAGAAAACGAAATGCCTTTAATTTTTTACCGCAAAATAAGCAAAATATGATCCAAAGCTTAACATCACAATTTTTGTTTGTTTTCAGAAAATACTGGCCACCCTGTGACAATCTAAAAGTCTGGCAACATAAAAATAATAAATAAAGCTCGTTGTGTGCTTACAACCATTTTAATGTTTTGCAGAAAAAGGAAGAAAAAACCACGATTGCCTATGACTACAATATTGGAGGTTACCTACGGAGTAAACCTACACCTTCTCCCTCACTTCTAATGTCAGGGGCACCACAAACTAGACGAGGAGACTGCCTCTTTTGACCTCACAACAACAAACCAGAGTTTGGAAATCTTCGTGGCTATCTGCTAACAGTAGAATATTATGGAGAGGTTGCTCAAGAACCTGTTCGCCTAATCTGTGCGCCAGATTATAACCTAGATTACTTTCTTGTAGCATTCTTTCCATATTTTTCGCATAAAGCATAATCATTAGCAATGATAGAGCACAACCTTAAATATTTACGTAGCTCAACAGTTGTTCTATTATCCCTTTCCCTATATTTACAATTTTATTATCTCGCTGTATTTCCTGCAGGAAATCAGCTGCCTCATTACTGATACCTTCATTTTGTAACACATTCCAGTGGAGTTCTCTGCTCAAATTGTCGTATGCACTGCTTATGTCCAAAAAGGCTGACTACATAGGTCTGTTTTCTGTCTTAGCTATATCTATGCCTTCGGTAAGCAGGAACAGCAGGCTATCATACAAGCACCTTTTTCTTCTGAACCTGTTCTGAGGTTCTCCAGGTATCTTATGTAATTCTACATATGAGTGCATTTTTATTTTCACCTCCTAGATTGCCATCTTGTATACTACGGATGATGTCATAATCGGTGTGAAATATTTTATGCGCTGCCTATCACCTTTTCCTTTATAAATAACATTCAATTGTAATCGGTATGAAATAATTTATGCGCATCCTATATCCTTTTCCTTTATAAATAACATTCATTTTTCCTGTCGCCAGCTGTGTGGACTTTGCTTATTTGTTGGGACAGTCTCCAATGCTTTTAAAAATGTTTCCTTGCTTCTAGGGCCAAACTCATTCAGCTCGATTGGTATTTCGTATCCTACTTCGGATATGCATATAGAAATACAGGATCTGTTCTGAAAGTAGTAGGACTGATTTCTTTTTCAAATTTTTATTCATGATAATACTACAAATGATTAGAATTTTTCAAAGGAGCACCCTTCCGCATCTACACACTGCTGCCAATGAGTTTTCCAGCTTTCGTACACCTCCAGGAATGCCTGGACCGGAATGCTGTTTAGCTCCCTTGTCACGGCTTGTTGAACCGCCTCTACCGATCTGTGATGCTTCTCCTTGAGCATCGACTTTATTCTCGGAAATAGAAAAAGTCTGGCGGGGTCAAGTCGGGGCTCTAGGGGGGCGAGGCAGCGTTGCCACCTTGTACTAGGCAAGATACTACATTACGAGGAACCCTGTCTGGCTTGGCGTGTTGTCATGGTGCAGCCGCCATTTGTTGGCGATGGCTGGGTGGACACAAACAATGCGTTTTCGCAGTCTTCTGAGGACTTCCACGTAAAAACTGCATAAACTGTTTGTCCAGGTGGTACAAACTCTTTATGGGTGACTCCATGTCGATCAAAAAATCAAATGAGCATGGACTTTTCCTTGGATTTGCTCTTTCGCGCTTTCTTGGGGCTTGGAGAAAAAGGAGGGGGCCATTCTGAGCTCTGCCGCTTGCTCTCTGGGTCGTATAAACACACCCACATCGCGCCACAGGTCACTACATTATCCACAAAATCGGGGTTCACATTCGCGCAATCAAGAAAATCCTGGCAGATCACTTTCCTGCTGGCCTTTTGTTCCTCTGACAACACTTGCGGCACCAACTTCACGCACACTTTCCTCATGGTTAAGTTTTCTGTCAGGATCTCAAAAACTTGGGTTTGAGGAATGCTACAGTCATCAGCAATCATTCTGATACTCATCCTGCGATCACTGTTAGGTAAATTTTTCATTGCGACACATTTTCGTTGGTCTTGCTGGTCGATGAGCGTCTGGAGCAGTTGTCGTCTTTCACTCTTTCCCTACCTTCTTGGAACAGCTTGTGCCAATCAAAAACGCCTGCTCTACCCATGGCAGCATCCTCGTAGGCCTGCTTAATCATGTCGTGAGTCTCTTGGTCCGTTTTACTAAGCTTTACACAAAATTTGATCGCGTATCACTGATCCAGTCAACACTCTATGATTCTGCATGACGAGGCGTTTCGACAGGGGTGCACAGTACAAGCGATCTGCTCTCTTCAACGGCCGAGAGCAGACTGCCAATTTTCCCCAGCGTTCCCAATATCCCCTTTCACTGATCCTGCATGCGCAGACAACCTTTCGTCTGCCCGTTCTCCCAGGAAAAAACCAGTCCTACTACTTTCAGAACAGACCCTGTATTTGCTTCCACCTTTTTCCTGTTTTTACTGGTCAGTTCTAAGCTGCTTTCTATTATGCTGTCCTGTGTTCCTCTCTCATTTGTGGAGATTACACTATCGTCGCTATTAAATGACACAACTATAAATGATGTAATGTAGTTCGCAGCATTGTCTTCCTCTCAGAAATTTCCCTCAGCATCTTGAATCTCTTCCTGCTTTCTTTGATTCATTTTACACAATTAGCTGTTATGGTTCCAGAATTTTCTTGGCCCTTGCTTAGTTGCATCATGCACTCCAGCCAGCCAGCAGTCAGTGGACTGCTTTACTTTAGCCTGGACGAGGAACTTCACTTGCTGCTTCTTTTGTTGATCAGATTCCCATTTTTGGTGTATCTCTTCTTGAGATAACTGCGCTTTCTTTGCTTCACTGTGTTTGCTTGAAGTCACCCATTAATGTTTGATGGCTTCCTTAATTTCCTTATTCACTGGTTCATTGCTTCCTCTCTCCTCTCCTGTGTGTTGCTCCTTTTACTTGTTTCATTTTAGTACTCATGAGTAGCTTTAACTGATTATAATCCCACTTTATCATGGGGCATTTCTCAATTGCGTCTTCTCTGCCTGCTGCCATTAGTGCTATTTGTTTGTCATTTCTTTTGTCTTTGCTGCATTTCTCATTTGAACAGATCTCCCAACTGCAGACTAATCAACGTAAGATCATTTCCCCAGAGTGTATTCCCCCTCTTCGTCAATTTCTATTTTTGCAAAATTGCTATAGCTTCCATGCTGTAGCTTCGCTGGCGTAGCTCAGGTTCTGTTTCAGCTTCCTCTGTGTGCTTCTACTTTTTCATATATATATAATAGCAGAGTGGGTAACACAATACGCTTACTACAGGTGCCACGGATGATTGCCATGTCGTCTGAGGAACATAAGTGCAGTGTGTTTTGAAGGACATGAGAGTAAGAACTTCGTTTGCTGGTTCACAGATCTGATATCATTTGGCGTGCCTACTAAAATGAATATTATATTAGCTTGAGAAAGTGCAACTCATTTAATTTCAAAAGATGCATGCTAATGTAAATAACGGGGGGCGCATATTTCTGTAACACTTCTTGCTGGCAGTTAGATTTAAGAGCCTTCTTAATCATTTTCCTCTGGTGAGAAGTGAAGGATAGCTAGGAATGTTAGCACCATTTTTTGGTTCTTTCAGAGAACATTAAACTTTGTGTGCAAACCAGTAGCGGTTCTGCACCCTTGCGAAACCTCTCTTTTGGCTAGAATTATAGAGATAAATATGAAATATTTGTCAGTTGACTTCTACATGACATAGCCTTTGTCCAGAATCCTATTAATGAATGTCTTATAGGAAAGACACATCATAACAATCATCACTGTGAGTACCCGGGTAAAATCAGAACTGCCCGATCTTAGGTTGAAGCAATGTCACTCTTGGTTAAAGAGCCCTACCTTCCACCACTTCCAATCAAGGACTAACTGAAACTGGCTAGGTTTGTTTCCCGCATGTTCTTAGCTTTGTGGTGCCCCAAACTAAAAGGCATATTTTTTCTGCCTCGTCTGCGTGTCTAAAAAAATGTAAATGATATACACACTGGCAAACCATGAAATAACTTGCACAAAACATTGCCAGACATTGTACCCAGAAACGAAATGATAAGTTCGGCTTGTAATTAGCTCTTTTAGATGTATAGGCTGTCACATTTGTAGAAATCACAATAATAAGAGGGAAAGAAATATGAGAACGAGATCAGATAATTAGTTCATATTTAGGGCAACTATAAAACGTGCTCAAACAATAAAAAAATTTGCCAAAAATATTTTGACGCAATATTAATTATTTCTACTTGCACCAAGAGAGCACTATATAGAGCTGTATATCGAGAAGGTAGATGAACGGTTGAATGATGCAAACAGAGACGAGAATAGCATTTCACATCAGACTGTCCATTCATCTGGAACCCCCAAATGAATGACAGATTATATTTTTTTTTGAAACATCAAGATTTTTTACTTGAGAAAATGCCCACCACCCCTGCAGTTGCAGACACATATGACATGTCTCAGAATTAGTCGCATCAAGAAGTATGGTGCTGTCTGCCACTGCTGCTACGGGGTGTGCCAGTTGGCACTGACTATTTACTCCACAGCCATTGTGCTTCTAGCTCATGTGTCCTTCGAGTCCACAGTTCTCACATGCAAAAATGTGCTCACTGTGCTAGAGTTACTATAGTCGACGCTTGATGGTCCGTTCTGCAGTGGCACCTTTAACCAGACAATTCGTAGCATAAGCTGGCATAAAGCTAAACACAAGCTATTTGGATAGCTCTATGCAGTACACTTTTCTTCGTGATTTCCAATGAAACGTCTTAAATAAGGATTCAACGCATTCGACATTTTATTGCAAGCTTGGGAAACTAGGCTAAATTTGATATAAACATCTGGCAACAAGTACCTTTGGTCACTAATTTCGAAATATTTACAACAACTTGTAAAGAAAATAAAGTACCTTTAGTTTTTACTGCAAAATAGCAAAATATGATCCAAAGCTTACATCACAATTTTGTTTCTTTTTTCAGAAAATACTGGCCACCCTGTGACAATCTAAAAGTCTGGCAACATAAAAATAGTAAGTAAAGCTCTAGTGTGCGCTTACAACCATTTTAATGTTTTGCAAAAATAGGAAGAAAAAAGCGCAACTGTCTGACTACAATATTGAAGGTTACCTATGGAGTAAACCTACACCTTCTCCCTCACTTCAAATGTCAGGGGGCACCACAAACTAGATGAGGAGAAAAAGAAACTGTACTATATACAGAACGAGTAAATATTGGCAGAAAAAGTCCCTGTAATATAAAAAATGGTTGTAATTCTAAGAAAAATGCATTCTCAGTGGAGAGAGAGAGAGAGAGAAAAAATTTTGAGTAGAGCTTGAAGGGAAGCCCCCAGAAGAAACCTCAACTGGCTTAAACACTCCATGAGGGAAGGGATGGAGGAGGGAGTGAAAGAAGGAAAGAAAAAGATACACAGTAGTGGAGGAGTCTGGATCGATTTCGACCGAGTACCTTGCCCTTTGGGTTCATAAAACGAAAACTGCTTTCTGGAAATTTTAGAAAAACAAGCCCACTGCATAAATCAGGCATCGAAGATAACCTCTGCAAAATACTAGAGCCAGTCTAGCCCTGAACAGCTGTAAAAATTCAAATGAAATCTTGTGCGCTGTTTCCTTTGGGAAGCAGTTTATTCTGCGGATTGTGCATTGAAGGTGGTGCTGCAGCCTCGACCATCAAGCGTGTACTGTAGTAACTGTAGCAACGTGAGCACAGTCTTCCTTGCGAGAACTCCGGACTCGAAGGACACCTCAGCTAGAAGTGCAGTGGCTGTGGAGCAAAATGTCAATGCCAACTGGCACTCCCGGTAGCAGCAGTGGCAGACAGCACCATACTCCTTCACTTGACTATTTCTCAGACATGTCATGTGTCTGCCTGTGCACGGTTGGTGCGCGTTTTCTGATGTAAAAACCTGGATGTTTGAAATAGTAGTATATTCTGTCATTTATGTGGGGGATCCAGATGAATGGACGGTCTAATGCGAAATGCTACTCTCGTCTCTGTTTGTGTCGTTCAACCAGTCATCTGCCTTAGTGATTTACGGCTCTAAATAGTGCTGTCCTGTAACTAGTGAAAATATTATCGTGCCAATATCTTTTTGGCAAATTTTCAAATTGTTCTAGCACCTTTGAAAGTCAGCCTAATTATGAAGTAATTATCTGGTCTCGTTACAATTTTTTGTTTGCTTCGTATTATTGTCACTTGTACGAATGCGACAGCCTATACATCTAAGGGAGCCAGTTACGAGCCGAACTTAACTTTTTGTGTCTAGGTGCTATTTTTGGCAAGGTATATCGTTAGTTTTGTTGTTTGCCAGTTTGTATTTCTTTTAAATAATTTTAGACATGCCGACGGGGGCAGAAGAAATATTCCTTTTGGTTTGGTGCAGCTGAAAGCTAGGAAGCATGCAGGAAACACATCTAGCCTATTTCAGTTAGTTTCAGATTGGAAGTGGTGGAGGGTTCGGCTCATAAACCAAGCGCGACAATTGCTTCAACCTAAAAATCGGGCAGTTGTGACTTTAGCCGGTGCTCACAGTGATGATTGTTATGATGTGTCGTTTCGAAGAGACATTCATTAATATGTTTCTCGATAAAGTCATGCGGAAGTCAAAGTCATGTGGAAGTCAAAGAATTATTTCATAATTTTTCAGAATTTTAGCCAAAACACAAGGTTATTGCCAAAGTTGCAGAGAAGCTACTGCTTTGCACATAAAGTTTCGTGTTCTTGGAAAGAAAGAAAAAATTGCGCTAACATTCATAGCTATCCTGCACTTCTTGTCAGAGGAAAACGATTAAGAAGGCTCTCTATTGTAAGTGCCAGCAAGACAGGTGTTATAGACATATATGCTACCCCGTTTTTTTTTTGCTAGCATGCATCTGTAAAAATTAAATGAGTTGCTCTTTCTGAAGCAACTATAATGATCATTTTAGTAGGCACATCAAATGAGGTCAGATCTGTGAAACAGCAAAAGAAGTTCTTATTCTCATGTTCTTCAAATTGCAGTGCACTTAACTGCCTCGGACGACATGGCGGTTATCCGTGGCACTTGTAGTGAGCGTCTTGTGTTACCCTCTCCATTATTATCTATAGAAAATGTAGAAGCACACACAGGAAGCAGAAACATAGCGAAGGCTACACCACTGAATTTTCTATGTAGCCCTCCCCCCCCTCCCCCTCATCATTTTTACTGAGTGTACTTCCATCGTTGAAGGATATCCAGCAGCGGTACACATTAAAGCAGTGTGAAGGCTTTGTTCGATTCAATTAAATGCTCTTTTATATTGCGCACCGTATTTGATACACAAATATTTCACCCTTGATGTAGACATCAAGAAAGGTCTTCGCTGATTAAGAAACGAAGCTATGTGAGTCAGTAGTAATTCACCATAGAGCAGCAGTACAGAAATTGTGCTTAAAGACCAAATAGCTTTGTTTTTCTTTCTGTGCGAGCTTTCGCTTGGTTTCTGTTTTTTGTTTTGAAGTGAAGCTGTCTGCCCATGGAAGGCGCACTTACCCTTCTCCAAACATCACTTTAAGCCGTCCCTTATGCCCTCCGCACCGTTTTCATGATACTGCATTTCTGTACAGAATCCCAAATGGCTGAGCGCCTTGGCATCAACTTGGACATCTGTTCGAGGTTCTTCCCAGGTTTTATTACGTGCTGATAAGCATAAACAAACAAACGTAATAACTCCTCAAAAGTTCCTCATGATATGCTCCGGGACAGTTGGAATCTCGCAAAAAACTGCTCTGATTTACCGTGTTCAGCACATGTTACCTTCTTCACTATATTTCTTTTTGTAGGTGCTCGTTTTAAGACAGCCTTCAAAGAATAGAGAACTTCCTCTTGAATTATCATGGAACGATTCCTTCCTGATCTGCCTTTTCCAGTATAGATGTAGTTCTACGCTATTCTTCTTCACCATTGAATTAATCTTGTTTTGACATTCCGTGGTTTTTTACCTGTCGTTTAATGCTGTTTCTTTCGGCATCATTCTGTCCTGCATACTTACCGGTCAGGTTCCCTGTTCTTTTCCGCCTTGGTCAGTCAACCCTCCTATATAAGTATTTAAATACATATATAGCTCTGCACCTTCTGTTGTCTAATTTTCTCAGGTGTTCTTCATATAATATTTAACTTTGAGCTTTCCGTGCCTCGAATGATGTCCAGCCCGTATCCCCTGTACTGCTTTATTAGTGTTTGTGCCGTGGGCACCTAGCGCTAATCTTCCAACAGCTCTCTGATTTGCCTCTAATCTCGACTTAACTTCCCCTTGAGCAGAGAATCACATTTCAGAAAGGAAGACCCGGTGCCATTATTCCTTTCCAAATGCATACCTCTTAGTACTATATTTGTTGTACATCCATAATGTAGCATGTTTTATTATCTCGGCATCTCTTAAGCCTTTAACCCTAAGAGACTGTTGGTGCTTTTCTGTGCATATATGTCCTTTGTTTATCCGTATCCCAATATATTTGTGTCAGGATGCTCACTGTACTTTATGGCCTTGAATTAACACAGTCGAAAAAAACCATTGGGTTCCAATTGTAAATTGCCGATTGGAACCAACTGGATATTTCCAAATGTGTTTTCAACACCATTGGGGAATACCAATTGGAAAATACCATTTGGACCACTCCAATTGGCCGACACCAAATGGTCAGCTCCAATTGGGCAGGCACCAAGGGCTCCACCCCGATTGAAAGACCTGATTTGGTCTGATCCAGTAGACATTTCTCGGCCAGTTTTATTCGAATGGTATAGAACTAGGTGGATTTTATCCTAGGAGTTTAAGGCGATGTGCGTTTAGTGCTAACATTTTTACATGGCAATTGAAATTGTGATAATTCCAAGCCTTTAGGGAACTGAAGACAAACGAGCCTGCGATATCACATAGAAGGAACACAGACACAGTCAATATATATGCATAAGGCATACTTTTGCTCCAACTTAAATACCCCATTTATGAGGCACTGCTCCTGTAGCCAGTGGCGCTTGTCCATTGAGCAAAGTTATTTCGGTGATTAATGCCCGCAGTGACAGTTCAAATGGTTAAATTAATGCAGTAGATAAAGCAGCTTACATCTTTTTCTAAGACCTCATTATTTCCCAGTTTTATGTTCATAGAGAGGAATATTCTGATCCCAATCAAGATAATCATTGGTTTCCAATTGGTTTTTTTCAACTGGAAATTTTCCAGCCGTGTATCTTCAACCAACTGGAGCACCAAGTTGGACCTTCCTGCTTGGCTCATTAGCAGTATATATAAGCTATGGACTGTTCATTTAGCGCAAAGCACTAACTCTATTACCCGCCTAGTGAACTAGCCGATGGGTAATTGAGGAATCAACTCTTATACACAATTTGACCTTTAGTTTGGAACACAGCTAGGGGACTAACTGGGCAGTCCAGCTGAAAGTGATGAAACCAATGGAGTCCTGGGGACCAGTTGGATAATTCAGCTGAATTGGCAGAGCAGACTAATAGCTCAGAGACCAAAGTGGACTGGTCAGTTGGAATCAGGGAAACCAATTGGACTCCCCATTTGGATTTCTCTGTCCAGTTGAAAGTTCAGAAACGAGATGGACTCCCCAATTGGATTCCCGAGTCCCATTGCAAGTTCAGAGGCGAATTGGGCTGTCCAATGGGAATTAGGGAAACTGATTGGATTCCCAAAGTGGTCTTCCTCAGTCCAGTTGGGTCCACATGGCTTCCAATTGGGTCCACATGGGCCGAATTGGAAATCTCAATTGCACCCAATGATTTTTTTTTGACTGGGTTGTAAATGCCTGATCATTTGTATCAAAGGAAAGCGCCACACCTGACTTTCTTGCGCCAAAATGGAAACTGTGCCTCTTTTGTCCTCACAACAACTAACCAGAGTTTGGAAATCTTTCTGGCTATCTGCTAACAGTAGAATATCATGTAGAGGTTGCTCAAGAACCTGTTCGCCTAATCTGTGCAACAGACTATAACCTATATTACTCTCTTGTAGCATATTTTTTCCATATTTTTCACATAAGGCATAACCATTAGCAATGATGGAGCACAACCTTGCCTTAATTATTTACGTACCTGAACAGTTGTTCTTTTATCTCTTTCCTTGTATTTTCAACTTTATTATCTCGCTATATTTCCTGCAGGAAATCAGCTGCCTCGTTACTGATACCTTCATTTTTTAACACGTTCCAGTGGAGTTCTCTCCTCACATTGTCGTATGCACTGCTTATGTCCAAAAAGGCTGACTACATTGGTCTGTTTTGTGTCTTAGCTATATCTATGCATTCAGTAAGCAGGAACAGCAGGCTATCATACAAGTCCCTTTCCTTCTGAACCTGTTCTGAGGTTCTCCTAGTATCTTGTTAGTTTCTACCCATGAGTGCATATGTAATTTCACCACCTGGTTGCCATCTCGTATACTACGGATGATGTCGTAATCCGTGCGAAATATTTTATGCGCATCCTGTCTCCTTTTCTTTTATAAATAACATTCATTTTTCCTGTCGCCAGCTGTGTGTACTTTTAATATTTGTTGGGACAGTCTCCAATGCTTTTAAATAAGTTTCCTTGCCTCTAGTGCCAAACTCATTAAGCTTGATTGGGATTTCGTATCCTCCTTTGGATATGCATTAAGGAATACTTGGTTCCACCTTTTTCCTATTAAGACTGGTCAGTTCTAAGCTGCTTTCCGTTATGCGGTCCTGTGTTCCTCTCTCATTTGGGGAGATTACACTATCATCGCTCCAAAGTGATTCAACTATAAATGATGTAATGTAGTTCGCAGCCTTGTCTTCCTCTCAGAAATTTCCCTCAGCATCCTGAATCTGTTCCTGCCTTCTTTGATTCATTTTATGGAGTCAGCTGATGTGGTCTCAGAATTTTCTTGGCTCCTCTTTAGTTGCATCATGCACATCAGCCAGCCAGCGGTCACTGGACTGCTTTATTTTAGCCTAGACGACGACCTACGCTTTCTGTTTCTTTTGTTGACCAGATTCCCGTTTTTGTGTAGTTCCTCTTGAGATAACTGCGCCTTCTGTGCTTTGCTGTCTTCCCTTGAAGCCACCCATCAATGTTCAATGGCCTCCTTAATTTCCTTATTTACCTGTTCGTAGCTTCCTCTTCTCTCTCCTGTGGTGTGCCGCTTTTACTTGTTTCCTTATAGTACTGATGAGTAGTTTTAACTGATTATAATCCAACTTTTTCATGACGCATTTCTCAATTGCTTCTTCTCTTCCTGCTGCCATTAGTGCTATTTGTTTGTCATTTATTTTGTCTTTTCTGCATTTCTCTTTTGAACAGGGCTCCACACTGCAGACTAATGCACGTAAGATCATTTCCCCAGAGTGTATTCCCCCTCTTCGTCAATTTATATTTTTGCAAAATTGCTATAGATTCCGTGCTGTAGCTTCGCTGGCGTAGCTCGGGTTCTGTTTCAGCTTCCTCTGTGTGCTTCTACTTTTTCATATATATATAATAGCAGAGTGGGTAACACAATACGCTTACTACAGGTGCCACGGATGATTGCCATGTCGTCTGAGGAACATAAGTGCAGTGTGTTTTCAATTACATGAGAATAAGAACTTTTGCTGTTTCACGGGTCAGATATTTTTTGACGTGGCTACTAAAAGGAATATTATATTTGCTTAAAGGAAGGAGCAACTCATTTAATTTTCAAAGATGGATGCTAGTGAAAATATGTGCGTGGTGCATATTTTTGTAACACCTGTCTTGCTGGGAGATACAATTAACAGCCTCCTTAATCATTTTTATCTCGTGATAAGTGTAGAATAGCTTTGAATGTTTTTTTGTTCTTTCAAAGAACTTCAAACTTTATGTGCAAGCCAGTAGCTGATCTGCAACCTTGCCAAACTTCCATTTTAGCTCAAATTCAAAAAATGTAGATGAAATAATTTTTGACGGTTGACTTCCGCATGACGTAGCCCTTGTCGAGAAACACATTAATGAACGTGTCTTAGAAAATACACATCATAACAATCATCTCTGTGAGTACCCTAGTAAAGTCAGACATGCCCGAATCCTAGGTTGAAGCAATTGTCACTCTTGGTTAATGAGCCGAACCCTCCACCACTTCCAATCTGGGACTAAGTGAAGCAAGCTAGATTTGTTTCCCCTGTGTTTCCTAGCTTTTCAGCTGCACCAAACCAAAAGGAATATTTCTTCCGCCCCCGTCGGCATGTCTAAAATTATTTAAAAGAAATACAAACTGGCAAACAACAAAACAACTACCGCAAAATACTGCCAAAAATAGCACCTAAAAAAATGGTAAGTTTGCTTTGCAACTGGCTCTCTTAGATGTATAAGCTGTCACATTTATACAAATGACAATAGTGTGAAGGAAACAAAAATGATAAAAATATTAGGTAATTAGATCATAAATAGGGCGACTTTAGAAGGTGCTGAAACAATAAAAAAATTAGCCAAAATATTCTCGGGGAATAATATTTTCATTTGCGCCAGGAGAGCACTATTTGGAGCCATAAATCAGCAAAGTAGACAAATGGCTGAACAACGCAAACAGAGTCAAGAATAGTGTTTCACAATAGACTGCCAATTCATCTGGATCCCCCACATGAATGACAGTATATACCATTTTTTCAAACATCTTGAGGAAACGCCCACCGCTCCTGCGCGTGCAGACACATGACACGTCTCAGAAACAGTCGTGTCAAAAAGTATGGTGCTGTCTAGCTCCCACTGCTGCTACGGCGCATGCCAGTTGGCATTGACTATTTGTTCCACAGGCACTGCGCTTCTAGCTTGTGTGTCCTTCGAGTCCACAGTTCTCACATGCAAAATTGTACTCACTCTGCTACAGTTAATACAGTCGACGCTTGACAGTCCGTTCTGCAGCGGCACCTTTAACCAGTCAATCCTAGCATAAACTAGCGTAAAGCAAAACACAACCTATTTGGTTCACCTATGCAGTACACTTTTCTTTGAGATTTGCAATAAATTGTCTTAATAAGCATTCAACGCATTCAACATTTAATGCAAGCTGGGGAAACTGGGCTAAATTTGATATAAACATCGGGCAACAAGAACCTTTGGTAACTAATTTCTAAATATTTGCAACAATTTGTAAAGACAACAGTTTTTTACTGCAAAATAAGCAAAATATGATCCAAAGCTTACATCACAAATTTTGTTTGTTTTCAAAAAATACTGGCCACCTTGTGACAATCTAAAAGTCTGGCAACATAAAAATAATAAATAAAGCTCGTTGTGTGTTTACAACCATTTTAATGTTTTGCAAAAAAAAGGAAGGAAAAAGCGCAATTGTCTTAACTACAATATCGGAGGTTACCTATGGAGTAAACCTACACCTTCTCCATCACTTCAAATGTCAGGGGGCACCACAAACTAGATGAGGAGAAAAAGAAACTGTACTATATACAGAACGAGCAAATATTGGCAGAAAAGGTCCCTGAAATATAAAAACTGGTTGTAATTATAAGAAAAAATTGCATTCTCAGTAGAGAGAGAGAGAGAGAGAAAATTTTGAGCAGAGGTTGAAGGGAAGCCCCCAGAAGAAACCTCAACTGGCTTAAACACTCCACGAGGGAAGGGATAGAGGAGGGAGTGAAAGAAAGTAAGAAAAAGATACACAGTAGTGGAGGACTGTGGATTTCGACTGCGTACCTTGCACTTTGGCTTCATAAAACGAAAACTGCTTTCTGGAAATTTTAGAAAAACAAGCCCACTGCATAAATCAGGCATCGAAGTTATCCTCCGCAAAATACTAGAGCCATTGTAACCTTGAACAGCTGTAAAAATTCAAATCAAATCTTGTGCGCTGTTTTCATTGAGATGCAGTTTATTCTACGGATTGTGCATTCAAGGTGGTGCTTCAGCCCTGACCGTCAATCGTCGACTGTAGTAACTGTAGCAACGTGAGCACAGTCTTCCTTGCGAGAACTCCGGACTCGAAGGACCACTCAGCTAGAAGTGCGGTGGTTGTGGAGCAAAATGTCAATGCCAACTGGCACTCCCGGTAGCAGCAGTGGCAGACAGCACCATACTCCTTCACTTGACTATTTCTCAGACTTGTCATGTGTCTGCCTGTGCATGGATGGTGGGCGTTTTTTGAAGTAAAAATCCGGATGTTTGAAATAGTAGTAAATTCTGTCATTCAGTTGGGGGATCCGGATGAATGGATGGTCTATTGCGAAGCGCTATTCTCATCTCTGTTTTTGTCGTTCAACCAGTCATCTGGCTTGCCGATTTGTGGCTCTAAATAGTGCTCTCCTGGCGCAAATGAAAGTATTATTCCCTGAGAATATTTTTGCCAAATTTTTCATTCTTCTAGCACCTCTGAAAGTCTGCCTAATTATGAAGTAATTATCTGATCTCGTTATCATTATTTGTTTACTTCGTATTATTGTCACTTGTATGAATGCGAAAGCCTATACATCTAAGGGAGCCAGTTACGAGCCGAACGTATCATTTTGTGTCTAGGTGCTAGTTTTGGCAATGTATATCAGTAGTTTCGTTGTTTTCCAGTGTGTATTTCTTTTACACTATTTTACTCAAACCGGTGGCGCAGGATGAAATGTGTCTTGTGGTTTTGTGCAGCTGAAAGGTAAGAAGCACGCAGGAAACAAATCAAGCCTATTTCAGTTAATTTAAGATGGGAAGTGGTGGAGGGTTCCGCTCATAAACCAAGCGTGACAATTGCTTCAACCTAAGAATCGGGCAGTTGTGACTTTACCTGGGTACTAAGAGTGATGATTGTTGTGATGCGTCTTTTCTAAGAGACGTTCATTAATATGTTTCTCGATAAAGTCATGCGGAAGTCCACTGAAAATAATTATTTCATAATTATTTTGAGAATTTTAGCCAAAACACAAGGTTTCTGGCAAAGTTGCAGAATAGCGATTGCTTTGCACATAAAGTTTGACATTCTCTGAAAGAACGAAAAAATTGCGCTAACATTCATATATATTCTACACTTCTCGTCAGAGGGAAACGATTAAGAAGGCTCTCTATTGTAGCTGCCAGCAAGACAGGTGTCATAGACATATATGCTACCCCGTTTTTTTTGCTAGCATGCATCTGTGAAAATTAAATGAGTTGCTCTTTCTGAAGCAACTATAGTGATAATTTTAGTTGGCACATCAAATGAGGTCAGATCTGTGAAACAGCAAAAGAAGTTCTTATTCACATGTTCTTCAAAATCCAGTGCACTTAAGTGCCTCGGACGACTAGACAGTTATCATGGCGCACTTAGCCTTCTCCAAACATCACTTTAAGCCATCCCTTATGCCCTCCGCACTGTTTTCATGATCCTACATTTCTGTACAGAATCACAAATGGCTGAGCGCCTTGGCGTCAACTTGGACTTCTGTTCGAGGTTGTACCCAGGTTTTATCACGCACTATGAGCATTAAGCAACAATAGTAATAACTCCTCAAAAGTTCCCCATAATACGCTCCGGGACAGTTGGAATCTTGCAAAAACTGCTCTGCTTTACTATGAGCAGCACATGGTACCTTCTTCATTATATTTCTTTTTGTAGGTGCTCATTTTAAGACGGTCTTCAAAGGGTAGAGAACTGCCTCTTGAATTATCATGGAATGATTCCTTCCTGATCTGCCTTTTCCAGTGTCGATGTAGTTCTACGCTATTCTTCTTCGCCATTGAAGTAATCTAGTTTTCACATTCCATTGCTTTTTACCTGTCGTTTATTGCTGTTTTTTTCGGCATCGTTCTGTAGTGCATACTTCCCGGTTAGGTTACTTGTTCTTTTCCACCTTGGCAAGTCAACCCTCGTATATAAGTATTTAAATAAATATAAAGCTCAGCACCTTCTGTTGTCTAATTTTCCCAGGTGTTCTTCATATAATATTTTACTTTGAGCTTCCCGTGCTTCAAATGATGTCCAGCCCATATCACCTGTACTGCTTCATGAGTGTTTCTCTCTTGGGCACCTAGTGCTAATCTTCCAACAGCTCTCTGATTTGCATCTAATCTCGACTCAACTTCTCCCCTTAAGCACAGAATCACATTTCCGAAAGGAAGACCCGGTGCCATTATTCCTTTCCAAATGCATGTTTCTTACTACTATATTTGTTGTACATCGATCCCAGTGAAAAAAATACCTTTCGAACCAATTGGGAATTCCAATTGGTTCCAAATGGAACCAACTGATCCCAAGTGAGACCAATTGGACAGCCAGCTGGTTCCAATTGGATGCAGGACTCCAAATGGTTGGACCAATTGGATTACCCATTTGTTCCAGAGATTCCAATGGGATATCACCTCCCAAATCGATATTCCAAATGGTTTTGCAATTTCCAGTTGGGCACACCAATTGGTTTTGAAGCTCCTAGGAAACTGGTGTCATATATGTCATTTGTGTCACCGAATTTAAGTTCAGTAGTAGGGAGCAAAGGTTCTGCCAAAATTGAGTTTTTGTGAAAAGTTTTTGCATTTTCACATTTTGCCGTATTCCCTTCATCAGGCTGGCAAAAAATCTTCACATTTACATATTAATTCCTGCAATAAATATGCTCCCGCATGTCAGGTGTCATGCTTTGAGTACCTTGTGTAATTATCATTTCTAATTTGATATAAAATGAATTATCCATTTCAAGCACGTCATTTAAACACACACAGTTCAGCAAATGAGATGACATGTTGCACAACAATAATGTCCAGCAACATCAGAAACAAGTGGCCATGAAAATAAGTGGTTTTAATGTTCAAGTCACAATGTCAGCTCAAGTCCCTTCGTTGTCCAGATGTCCATAAGTTAGCAAGCGAGAGAATGAGACACTAACACTCGTATTGAAACAGCACCTTTCGAGTACACTCAGCACTCAACTGCTGTAGCAAAGCCTCCTATATAGAATAACTAGAGCACAGTATGTCCAGATTATTCTGTGAACACTATGACCTTAAAGGGTCCCTGAAACGGTGTCCATGCAGGCAAGGAGAAGTCGAAGTATTGATAGACATTGAACGATCCATCATCCTACCGCAAAAATTTTTGATCTACCTTGTGTGGAACCAGAGATAATGGCTATTAAAAATGACCACCAGCCTTTTCCCTCTCAACTCGTACACCGGAGCGGACCATAAAAAAATAAAGATTGCAGGCCGGGACCATGCTCCGCCCACAAATACGTCATCGACGAGATCGGTTTGTTTACTTCCGGTTGACGCGCTCTTTCGCTCGCTCGCTCGCTTTCCCGCTGTCTGCTGTGTTCACCTGTCTCGCAACCGTCACTGCGGCTTCTCTCGTATTATGGACCCCGAGCTGAAGGAACGACTTTTGCGGATGAGTGCCGAAATGGGATTTCAGCCTTAAGGCGGGGACATATGTGCGAAAAGTGTGTGCGATTCGCTGCGGCGCGCCGTTGTGAACGACGTCGTAACGACCGATCGCAGCTCGTCTCCTGCGTCCAACCTGCTGGATGTCAACGACGAGCCGCGCGCTGAAAACGCAACGACGGGAAGCGGGAGCCAATACGAGCGCGGAGAGCGGCAGCGTCATGGTGCCGTACAGCGCGCTGCTCAGGGCGCTCGGGGCCGAGCCACGCCGGACCTGCCTGCCAGCCTTGATGCCGGCCGCCGGCGACTGAAAAACGCGCTAGTATTGTTTGCTCTCGTCCATAGCAAGCCCTTGGATAGATGCATGCCAAAAATGCATAATTTCTGACGATCGTTGGCCAATACCGAGTTGCTGGTAAAAGTGATGACTGCGATACAAGCAAATTTCATCCCACAGCCGCTTTGGTGCTGCTGCTACTTGGTGCGGTTCGCCTACCGTCTGCTAGCTCCGTTGCTGAAGGCATTGTGGAAATCGAACATATCTTTTATTATGGGACGAGTTCGCAGTAAAGCGATGTGAATAGTAGGCCTTTTATTATAGCGCAGGCGACTTCCGAAGCGCCGTCAGCTGCGGTTTCAATGCGAAACCAGATAGGCCTAGCGACGACTAGGGCAGCCTGGGACCAGCGCGCAGTTCGTCGCGCAGCGTTGCCGCAGGCGGTGTCGTTGCCGAAAGATCCACTTTTGCACAGACATATTTTCGTTGCTCGAATCTAGGAAGCATCTTCTCTGGTATCATGGCTGTTTTGCATTTTCTTGTGCGAACGTGATGTACGCCGAGCATGCCGGCCGGCCTGCCAGCCTGGATCCCGTCTGCCGGCGTCATAAAAACGAGCTAAAGTGTGTTTTTGACGTAAATAATAAACCCTGGGATAAGAAATGTGAAAAATGTGTCATTTTTGAGGATCGCTGACCAATACTGAGCTGCTGGTAAATGTAACGACTGTGATACAAGCAATTTTCTTGCCACAACCGTCTCGCAGCTGCCGCTGGCCCGACGTGGGATCCGGCTCGCCTGGCGCCCGCTCGCTTCGGTGCTGAAGGAGTCGCGGAAAGTGACCATACTATTTTATTGTGAGATGATGCTGTTGACTGCAATGCGATGTGTAGAGTAAGCCTTTTATTATAGCTCAGGCGACTTCCGAAGCGCCGGCCGCTGCAGCTTCGATGCCAAAGAGGCAATAGGCCTAGCGACGACCACGGCAGCCAGGCAGCAGCAGAGCTCGTCGCCCGGAGCGCCCGCGAGCGGTGCCGTTGCCGAAAGCTCGCAACATAAGCAGGCATGCTTTGTCGCTGCTCGAGAAGTATTTCTGATAACAAGGCGATCTTGCCTTGTGATATTTGTACACCATCCCAAGCAGCGCTCAGGCATTGCTGCACGGCGGCGAAGTGCGACTGCGACACCGGTTGTGAGCGAAGCTTGGGTAGAGTGGCGTAGCGATGCTCACCGCTCCGTGTGTCCCTGCTTGTAGTGGGGCGGCAGTTCGCAAGCGACGATCGGTGCGGCGCGTTGGCCAAGTTTTTAAGGACACGCCGTTCAGAAATCGGGCGCTGAATCCTGACGACGACGACAGCTCGCTCACTTCCATCTTTCGGTAGACAGTGCCGAAGGGCAATATCTTGCCGGTCCCTGGCTTTGCAATCAATGACGCAGCACGGCCGATTCATTTCGATTGAGCATGCGACGGAGGTCACGAAAGAAATCAGTAGCGCGGTGACTGAACCGCACCTCGATATTCGATTCGACGGCGACGCCGGCGGAGTGACACAAGCGGTACGAGCAGACGACAACAATGTAAACCGGAAGTGCAGTACTAATTTCTGACACCGAACACACAATAACTGCGTAAACATGCATATAAACGACAACTCTGCTTGCTGAAATGCGAAATGTTTCCGAAAAGAGTAAGAGTGTGAAGTATCTAGAGCTTCTAGTTTGTTAAATGCGTGATTTCACGTTGGCACCGCGAACCAATCATAGCCCAGCACTTGTGACGTAAAGAGTACAAACTGACGTAATGAGTACGGATTCGGGCGGAAGTTCACCACCGCTGGTCGCCGCGAGGCTCGGGAGAGGTAGTTTTTGAAAATGTATTATAAATTATCTACTCGCCTTTGATGTATTGTACGCGGCATGAACGTTCAGTGGCCTACGCTCTACATAATGCAAGTATTTGTTTGCCAACCTCAGACACCCCTTTCAGGGACCCTTTAACATCACTTGAACATACAAGTAACTATAATCTTGGATGCATACCCTCACAGAGGCAGAAGATATACAAAGCAAACATTACAAGAAGAAAGCGTTCACCATGACGTATTTTTGAAACACTGTACTGGACAAATGTTTAGGGGAATCCCCCAAGTTGGAGTAGATTTGTAATAAGGGAGTAATTACTCATTGGCATCCACCTGAGCGCAGCCATATGGCTACAAAGGAAAGCTATACAGCTTTCTCAGAAACTTTGTAGTTAAAGAAAAATTCGTCCTGGTCCGGGGATCAAACCCGGGACCACCGCTTCACCGGAGCAGTCGCTCTACCAATTGAGCTAACCGGGACGGCAAGCTTATGGTAGGGCGAGAGCGAATTGATCAATAACTCGAAGTGGCAACAGTGTTGGTCAAATGTTTAGGGGAATCCCCCAAGGTGGAGTAGATTTGTAATAAGGGAGTAATTACTCATTGGCATCCACCTGAGCGCAGCCATACGGCTACAAAGGAAAGCTATACAGCTTTCTCAGAAACTTTGTAGTTAAAGAAAAATTCGTCCTGGTCCGGGGATCTAACCCGGGACCACCGCTTCACCGGAGCAGTCGCTCTACCAATTGAGCTAACCGGGACGGCAAGCTTATGGTAGGGCGAGAGCGAATTGATCAATTAGTGTTGGTCAAATGTTTAGAGGAATCCCCCAAGGTGGAGTAGATATATAATAAGGGTCATTGATCAATTGATCAATGAGCAGTAACATTGATACAAGAACAAATAATCGCAAGAGATACAGCATTAATTTAATGCTTTCAGTGAGTGCTATTTATAGCTCATGTCTTATGCAACATCTTTCTTGAAGATGCAAGTTTCAAGTCCTCATATGAGGCTAAGGTCAACAGTGCAAACACTACAAGAAAACAGGCATGCACTTCTGACTTCTGCTCTTTTTCAACACATAGCACACTGACACTACACATACCAGCAAGAACCTAAATTAAAAATTCTGGCATCATAAACATATCAGCATTTACAAAAGGTGAACATAAAGCTGTTTGAGTGCACGCAGCATAATTTATGGCAAAGAATAAGAAGCAGTTTCAGCAGATACCCTACTAGGGTCGGAAACAGCATTTCAAGAGACACTAGCCCTCATTTGACCATCATAGGAAATATCCTAGACTAGGAATGGTCTAACACCAGGGAGCAGTTCGGAAGTGACCACTACGTAATTCAAATGCAAATTAAACTTACAAGGTTCAGCACAATCCAGAGAAAGACAAAAATCACAGGTTGGAAAAAATTCCGAGAACAGTTGGAGAATGAAGCCGGAACAACTGTGATAACGGACATCGAAAAGTGGACCAAACGACTACGGGAGGTCCACAGAGGCAATACTATGCAGCTAGAGATCACCGATGAATTTCCACGGGCGGATAAACGATTGCTACATCTTTGAGAGGCTCGTAGGGGGCTGACGAAAAGATGGAACAAAAACATAACAGGAAATTGAGACTCAGAATAGCTCAAATCAATAAGGAGATAGAAGACCACACCGCAAACTTACTTAGAGATAATTGGCACCAAATTTGCAATGAACTAAATGGCAACTTGGGTAGCGCTATAACATGGGCGCTGCTCCGGCAGCTCATAGACCCGACAAAATCAGAGAGAAAACAGCAAAACGATAGATTGTATCACGCACAATTTTCAGGGAACGGATGCCCAGATTACAGATTTTCTTTGGTCCAGGTACGTCGGAAGCACGCAGGTGCCACCCTGCACCATGGTATATTCAAGGACAAGGAACTCGTAGCTGGATGTCCCGGTCCCGATAAAAGAATACAAGGTATATGTGGCTGCCAGGTCATTCACGAGGAACAACACCGGGAAAAGATCAAGTAACATATGCAATGATCAGAAACGTCAGTGATGACCAAATCGAAAGCCTGACCGAACTGATCAAGGAGCACTAGGAAAGCGGCACGGTCCCGGCGGAGTGGAAACACGCTGAGATTATCGCAATACTTAAACCAGGGAAAACACCCAGTTTAGCGAACCTTAGGCCAATATCACTAACTTCATGCCTTGGTAAACTATACGAGAAAATGGTCAAGACTAGACTGAGCAACTACATGGAGGACAACGGTCTGTTCCCGGATACCATGTTCGGGTTCAGAACGGGACTCTCCACGCAAGACGTGATGCTCCAGTTAAGAGACATGGTACTAAAACAAATATCGGGAACTCGAGAAAGCGTAATCTTGGCTGTAGACCTCAAGGGGGCCTTCTACAACATCAGCCATAACACCATTCTCGCAGAACTCTCGACAACAAACTGTGGGGAGAGGATCTTCGCATACATAAAGGCCTTCCTGTCTAACAGAACAGGGACGATCGGCATCAACAACATTAGGTCAGAAAAGAAGACGACGACAAACAGAGGGACACCACAAGGATCCATCATCTCACCTTTGCTCTTTAACATAGCAATGATTGGATAACTAGGAGACTGAAAAACATCAAAGATGTAGAACATTCAATTTATGCGGACGACATAACAGTGTGGACGACAAAAAGATCGACAGGAAACAAGCAAGAAATACTGCAAAGAGCGGCAGATGAGATCGGTCGATTTGCTTTATTTAGCGGGATGCAGTGCTCTCCAGAAAAATCAGAATTTATTAGACTTCGCAAAAACAAAGAGGACAGGGGAACGATAGAATTAAAGATAGATGGACAACCCGTAAGAAGGACAAATAAGCTTCGGATCTTGGGAATGTGGCTGCAGGAGAAAGGCAAATGGGACCATACCATCCAGCTCTTGGAACACTCCACGAAACAAGTATGCAGGATGTTAAACCGGATTACGAACAAGAGAAAAGGGGTGAAGGAGCGAGATGCGTTACGGATCACTTCTGTGCTCATCATACCGAGGATAACATAGGCGCTTCCGTACCTACAACCTAACAAAGGGGAAAAGAACAAAATGGAAACATGCATCAGAAAGGCGTATAAGCCAGCCTTAGGCGTCATGACCTGCGCTTCGACAGAAAAGCTAATGAACATTGGTGTGTACGGCACCTATGAGGAGCACAGCGAAACCATGCTCATTAAAAGAACAGCCGCTGGCCGCGCACTACTGCTAAAGCTAGGATACCTGGCAGAAGGCGAGGGCGAAGACAAGACAGACATTGACAGCCAAATTAGGAGCACTTTCTTGGTTAAACCAGTGCCCAGAAACATGGACCCGAAGACCCACGAAGGAAGATGGGTGGCGAGATCCTTAGAGTTGGACAGGTTCCTAAAGAAGAAACAGATGGTTCTGTATGTTGACGCGTCCAAGTACAGAACGAAGGAAAACGCTAGGGCGGTAGCAGTAGTGAACGCCTATGGGAAGATAATTACTGGTGCATCAGTGCGCACAAGGACAACACAAGCAGCGGAAGAGATCACAATAGCTCTAGCCCTGACTGAACCCCATCGGCAGGGACTGAGTTACTGGATAGCGACAGATTCTCAGGCTGCAGCGAGGGCATACAGAGATGGAAGGATCGGCCAAAAAGCCGCGAGGATTCTCTTCGAACAAAACCAACACAGACATGGATCAAACAACACAAACATTCAACACACCATCATTTGGGTCCCTGACACTGGGGTTGAGGGAAATCTCATGGCAGACATTGTTGTCCGAGGGTTCACGAACTGGAGGGCGGGTTTGCCGGTCGAACCCTTCAGCACGCCAAAATCTTAAGGGGAGGCAATGAAGGCGTTGCTGGGAGCACGCAAGAAGTACTCGGCTCCGGCGGATATCCTCAACAGAGAGCAGGCCACCACGCTCAGACGACTACAAACAGACACCTACCCAAGAAGAGCCATGTATCATAAAATGTGGCTGAACAGATACGCGAAAGAGTTCCTGGGGTGTGGGGGCTACATCACAACGTACCATGCCACCTGGGGCTGTGAAAAAAGCCCTTTACTACCAAAGGTAAATAGCCCTAGTCTAGAGCAGTGGGAGGCCCTCCTGGCTGACTCCGACCCGAGCACACAGCTTATGCTGGTGACGAAGGCCAAGGCAGTGGTGGAGGCCAACGTGATCCTGGACTAGGGAAGACCGACCACTGAAGCTCCACATCTATCTATCCCCAACCCCCTACTCCCTAACTCTTCATTTTGGGACAATAAATGTTTTTACTACTACTACTACCTGCTTGGGGCCTCTTAAAGGGCCATGTGTTCGTGATCTCGGAAGTCGTCATCACGGCTATTTCATGATAAAGTTCACCTAAAAAACTTGCCCAGGGAGGTCCCGGTATTGAAGTATTAACCGTGTAACATGCGCGTTACTGGTAGTGATATTTTCTTGGTGAAAATAGCCTGAACATGAACCTGAGTAATTTATGAACTCGCAAAAAAACGAAAAATTCGCGTATAAAATGCATCTTTGTATAGGATGCACTAGCAAGATGTTTGAAAAAAAGCCAAGTCTTATACACCGGAAAACACGGTATTCCAGTGAAAGTTGATGTCATGTGCAAATGGGTGGTGCTACATAATATAGCCCTACCAACTTGCGCTGCGCTTTCAATCCTGTGCAGATGTAAATCTTCCCGAGCAAGAAATTTGCCTTGGGAAAGCCACGCGTGCCAGTTATTCTTTTTTATAATAAAAGCTGGAAAAATAAAAGCATTATGGTAATGACATTCCCCCTCTCCCCAATTCACACCCTCGAAGGGGCACCTTAAAGTATCAGCGAGGACAACTTCTTCCAACTTTTGCTGTTGGGAAAAATCAACTGTATGGTGCTTTCTGGGTATGCTGATGTTTGTCCAGCAGCCAAAGATTCATGTATTGCTGATAAAGTTGTATTTAAAAGTTATTCCTGAGCCCGATTCAAACTCGTAACGCTACGCAGTTACAGTGTGCATAAAGTGTGAATCACGCTGTGAACAAACGATGAAAGAGCAGGTAAAGTTGTTTGGTTTATTAGAGTTTAACGTCCCAAAGTGACTCATTCTCTGAGGGACACCATAATGAAGGGCTCCGGAAATTTTGACCTTCTGAAATTCTTTAATGTGCACTGACATTGCACAGTACACATGCTTCTAGAATTTCGCCTTCATTGAAATTCGACCGCCACGGCCGGAATCGAACCCGCGCCTTTCTGGTCAGCAGCCGAGCGCCATAACCACTGAGTCGCCGCGACGGGGTGCATGTAAAGTTGTGGTGTTGTTGCAACCAAAGGGGACAGAAGTGAAATAAATATTTGGAGGTTAAAAAGAGGGCACAGACCCCACATGATGTAATTGTGTTAATGAAAATTTGGACTAGGGCCTTGCAGCAAGACCTGTGCTGCGGAGACTGCTGTTTTCCTGACCAGCATTTTTAGCTGTTGTCAACTTTGGCTATTTAGTTCCGCCCTTATAACACTGCTGTGGAATGGGCAAGACCTTTTCATGTGTGATGACCTCTGGTGGCTTGGGAAGCTGGACATAAAATGAAGCTGCATACCATAGCTGTCATCTTGGACAGAATTTTATGCAACTTTAAATAGCATTCACACGATAGTAATCTGAGATATTCTTATGTGATGTTTGCATCAGTTTTACATAGTTTAGCATTTAAATGCTGCTGTTTGTGTGCCATTCTCTCACAGGTGACATCAAAATTACGTACAACATGAAAAGGCGACCGGGCATGTGCTCGTTCGTGTTGCGGCCACGAGGGGACAACTGCAAGTGGGATCCAAAGAGAGCCAAACTTGCTGAAGAGCCGACCGGCAAGTTCAGGGACTATGGTATGACTAGCCATGCATTGTCTCATGGGCTGACAGTCTTGTTTCCTTTGCAGATTTCTTGAAAGCCATGGGATCTGTGTTCACTTCTGATAAAAATTTACCACTTCCTTTCTCCTCATGTGGAATGTTTCAGTGTAAAAGAGCGTACATTGTTGGGCTAGTCGGTCAATCATGGTGAATACAAGGGGGGGGGGTACTGCGCACAAAAAGACAAGGACAAGAACACTGCTCTTGTTGTGTTATCTTCTTGTCCTTGTCTTTTTGTGCGCAGTACCCCCCTTGTATTCAGCGTAAAAATGTGCTTAAATCGGAGCTCACTGTGAGCATGCGGTGCCTGACAGCCAGTGAATTGGCTCAGCAGAACAAGGTATATGTCTCACGTGTTTCATGTGTTGGGTGTTTTTGTGTGTGTACACAGGCTGTCAGTTGAATTTCATATAACTAAGCTGATCAAGGGTAACTGGACTTTATGCTTTAGTTCATGAATTAAACAAATTTCTTTTTGCGAAACTTATCGATGAGAAAGGTCTCCTCATGAGTAATTATTTTGGCTTTGATTTGTTTTCGAGTTCCATGGAATCAAGGCTTACTAAGTAAGTAAACCCTTGGGCTCAATGAATCACCGGTTTCAAATTCCTGTTCATAGGCTCACTGAATTGTCTGGATCCAAACTTACTTGTGCTCACTTAAACTTTCAGTGGTTCACATGCTCATACACCTGTAGGAACCTTACTCTGAATGTGCTTTTTGGCGCTTGCTACTCTAGCAGTGCTTGCATGCATACACACAGTGCCCACAGGCAGCTGTGGTATCGAGAGCAGCCTCCTTATAGCACTTGCTTGTTTCGCTGAAGGTTCAGAACACCCAGACGTCCGAGAACAACAGTCAACGGGGAATCAGCGGCTACTTGAAGCCTGCTGTTGTGCCCAGACCAAACACGCCCGAGGAAAAGGCAGCACTGAAGTGGCTGTGAGCATTATTTTTCTTTCTAACTTCTTATTTTACCATGGGTAGAACTGCTGTTATGTCATGATGGCACCTAAGATGAGTTTAGGCCGGACTGAATGGGAAACGAGCAAGCTGCAACATTAAAAATACATCTCTGTTGCACCAACATGTAATACAGAAATAAAGGCATGTGGTGCCGTCATTTTCCACTTTGTATGCAAAGCCTGCCTGCCTGCATAAAAACTTCAGTGTTGTAGCCGATTTAGGTGCTCTCTCCACACTACAAAAAAACTGATCATTAAAGGTCCATAGACACCTGATTGGTATGCGTGTTTTCTTCTTTCAAATCATGCGTTAGACATTAGAATGCATCGATCACCACGTGGTATTTGCCCATGACCGCTAAATAATTCATAATTGAATTTCTTCTCTCATGCTGTTTCGGTTTCAGTTTTATCAACCAAACGATGGCTGTGACGTATAGTTTAACTTTAGGTCGCATGATGCGCAGAAAAGCTGCAGTATAAACGCTGATACGTAGTTTTAAGTCACCACAGCACCTAAAACAGCCTGCTTCAAGATCTAGAATTATAACAAATGTTGTGTGAGTAATTACATTGTCGTTTTTTCCGTACCACCCATGACCTAATGTTCGGCTGCACATCTCGGCCATCATTGAGTTGATGAAACCGAAGCAGTGTCACTAAAAATTTAATGATAAATTATTTAGCAGTCTTAGGTGAATACCACGGGGTGCTCCGTGTATAAGAATGTGTAATGCATCATTTGAAAGAAGAAATCATGCAAGGAAGGATGTGCTGTTTATAGTCCTTTAGGGCGAAGAGTATCTGTCATTCATTGTTCTAAAAAGAATGTGCCCCAGCAGCACGGCTAATCGGCCCACTATTGGGGAGTGATGACAGTTATTTAAAAAAAAAGCAGGTTGACATATTATATTTAAGTGAGTAGAGGAATTTCTTTAGTGAATTCTCATTTTTGTTGCGTTCTGCTCTAGGTGATTGCATGCTGCCATTCCATTGACTTCGTAGGTTGGATCGCAGGGAGACGAAAAAACGGCAGCTCAGCAGTTCAGACTCGGAAAGCAATAGTGCAAGTGAAAAATGTAAGCTGGCCAGATTCTTTTTTACAACCTCTGGGGAGTGGTGTCATGCTTATACTTTTGATGTTGAATTTGTCTTTGACTTTTGATGTTGTCGGGTGATGTTAGCTTGGTCTTATTGAGGGATGTAATGCATAGAGTTTAGATGTTGTTGAGGTTATAAAAGTGGTTGAGTTCATCTGAAAAAGCTTAAAAGCTATAAAGATTACGGTGTTAAAGCTCTGGTCTGCTTTTGGAGGTTTGCACATTTGACAGGAAAAGATGCAGGCCAAAATAAAGCTTGTAACATGTTGACAAACACATGTTACTGCATATTTGCTTTCCTTTCCCATTTTCATAGCTTTGTGAAGTTTTCAAGCCTTTGGAGCACCATGACAGAAGACTTGCGCCATCTGCTCGCACAGAGAAATCGAAAGAATCCAAAGCAGAAGAAAACGTAAAAAAATTTGCTTCACTCTCGCAGCCAGTGTTAGAAAAGCACGCTTCTCAAGCCTCAGCTCACCAAGAAGCCAGAATCTCAGCCACTCGGGCCTGCAAGCCCACAGGTTCTTCTCGGGGCAGCAGTCCGTCAGTTCAGCCTGGCTGGACCCACCAGGATAGGCCGGATCCACCCAAGGAGAGCAGCAAGTCCAAGACATCGTCTCACCAAGACAAAGAGAAAGCAAAGGGCCACAACCCGGGCTCATCATCTCGCAGCAGTAGTCGCTCGTCCCGTCACAGAGAGCACAAGTCCCGGTCTGACCACAAAGAGTCGCGCAAGCGGGACGCAATGTCTCACAGTCACAAGACAGAGTTGGAGAAGGAGTCATCGTCGAAGCCTAGTCGGAGTGGGAAGGAGAAAGAATCTGCACAAGAGTTAAGCAGGCATCGTGACAAGCGGCACTCTCCAACAAGGAAGACGCACAAGGAAGAGAAGTCGTCGTCATCGAAAAGGACCCAAGAGCACAGGGATCGAGAGGAGAAGCCAAAAGCGGCCAAACCAAAAGTGGCGAATTTAAAAAGCTATTAACCGACTGTGGAATCAGTGACTCGAATGACTCTGACAAAGGCACTTCGGCAAAGAACCAACGAGACAAAACTTTCCGTCGGTCTCCAGACTCCACACAGCTAGTGGACATTAGGCCCATGCCGCATACTTCAAAGAACGATGGCGCTGCAAAGAGGGAAAGTCTGGATCACTTCCAGAGCAAGAAGGAGGCATCGCGAGCCTTGTCGATGGCCTCCAAGAGGCAGAAAGAGACTGACAACGTCTTGTGCAAGAGCTTGTTTCTCGACGACGAGGAGAGCAATGATGCTGACGGGAAGGACAGAGAAGAAGGCTCCAAGTCACCTGCAATCGAAGAGGACACGCCAGCTGCCAGTGTGTTGAAGAAAGCGCCACCAAGTTTGCCTAGGACGGATGTGTACGAGCCAACCCCAGTGACAAAACTGGCAGCGGAGGATGACGCTGAAGGACGCCCATCTTCGAAGCCGGCAGCCCTGAGTGCTCTTTTGGACGAAGAAGTTTCCAAGCTGATGCACACGCCACCACATAGAGATTCTTACGTTCCCTCCTACCCGCAAACGCCAATGAGGTCTGAAGCCTTCTCATACAACCCAGCGTCTCCAAAGAGACAGGTTGGTGATTTTAATGTTCAAGCTTCACAAGGAGCGAAGAAGAAGCTTTTATTGTCTGGTCACACTGCCTGCATTGGTATTCCAAAGAAGTGTTTTGTTTAGTAAGTGAGAAAAAGTTGAATATTGAAATGAGTTCTACTTGTCAGAATATTGGCTACTGTATAGTGGACATCTCCTTGCCTGTTTTGTCATTGCAAGTGACACTGAATTGCAGTTAAATTTGGAGCTCTCAGAAGCTCAGCTGTGGATTAGATTAGAGCAGTTTGTTCTCTTTAACCTGCAGAGATTTTACTGATTAATCGCTCATATGTTCAACTACAGATTACAAGGAAACAATTGCCTTATTTACTTTGCAGAAGCCTTTCAGCTGTTCATCCCTCTTCGGTGTTGGCATGGGCATTTTGCTCATTTTGTTTTTTGCGGTTACAGTGTAAGTGCAGTGTAGCTGAAGAGCGCCTTCACAACAAAAATGTCTTGAGGGTGATTCTGTCGCTTTTTTTAACAGCGCACATTTAGGAGATTGCAGTAGAACCCCAGTTATGCAACCTCCATTTTTGTAATGAATGAGTGTAGGCCTGGCATGCCTTTTGAAGAGGCGGCGCATTACAAGGCAAGGTTATACGACACATAATTACATACATGCCACCTCATACAATTGGTGGGAACTGTCTGGAATGAAAGAGATAACAATTTTCTGCAGTGGAAAATTTTAGCATAGTGTACACTATGCTTATTACACTGCTTATTACAACCGGCAGCCGCCAATACATGTCCACAGATGCCCTCGAAGCACCAGGTGCATGTGATTCTAGCATGCACCAGGTCTTTCAGAGCTATGTGTGCATATTCATTCACAGTCTATGTAGCTCGCTCTTCCCTGGCCTGGCTTTTTGCTCCCAATGGAGGCATGTTGGAAATTAACTATACTTAGAGGAGTCTAGGTGAATCAGATCATAGTGCTGATGGCAGGCTGGTAACAAGGTTAGCCTGTTTATGGTAAGTGTGACTAGTTCTAAAGCACTTTTCACTGCGTTGTTACTGCAGACCACGTTAGGCCTGGTGACACCAAGCGAACAGTGCGCTACAAAACAACCATCGCCATGCGGGTGGCATGTCGCTTTAGGAAGTGCGTGGACGACTTGCATGCATTCTTATTTAATTTTGGCGTAGCAAGTGAACATTATGATAACATTTTTTTCCTTTCTGTTGCGAATTGCTAGTACAGGTTCGAGGCAAATGATCAAAATGACGTATTTCTGTCTTGGTCATACTGTATCTTGCGAAATGTCTTCAAAGATTCAGAGCAGCTATTTTTTTTGCCCATTGTAGAAAGCTTCGATTTCGATGCACATACATCTCCTACTTATTGCGCAATGAAGCGCACACCAGTGCCGTGTTGATGCCGAAACGCCTCAGCATGCTTTCGTCACAGTACAAAAATGAGGGCACTGTTGTGATACTCTGAGGAAAAAATTATTAATGGACAGAATACCAGCTGCATTTTTTATTGTACGGCAGTTTTCCGCACGCTCCTGAAAGTCGTATAATCAAGGTATCACTGTTTGTATTGCAGTAAACCACTGCATCCTTAAAAAAGGTGTTTGTTCAGCACACTTTTGTGTTTTGAAACAAATGTATCAAAGGACAAAAACAATTGTGGCCCCTGTATGTCACTGGTGTAAGAAACAGCCATTGTACGTGATCGCTCTAGCTGCCTTGCGTCTGTTGCTTCTGCTCGGTTAACATAAGTGGCCATGTTGCCCCAAAACTGATATTTAGCTACTTTGATGTGCTGGAGAATAAATTTTTCAGGGCTGCACATTTCATTTATGACCACTATAAAGCTCTCCAGAGTATGAATTTTCTTGCTTTTAAACTTTCTGCAAATCGCACTTCATCAGCATTATCACTGTACTTGTGGCTTCTTGCATCGCTTCCAGGCCAAATTTGGATCGCATTGGCCATAGTCATAGTATGCTTTGGCGTCTGACACAAGGTGGTTGCAATGAAATCGCAGAGCCCGAAGGTCAGTTCAATGTCAAATCTACACGCTGACTGAAACACGAGTTTCTGCATTGAATAGAGCCATCGCTCTGAAAGAAGCTCACTATTTTGAATCCCTGCTTTCGTGTCTTCCTTTGCATGGTAAAGTGCTTTTCTGCATTACTGCTGTTACATGCAGGATGACAAATGCAAGAAGAAGGATGCAGGCCACGTCTACATTCCATCAAGCATTGGGCCATCAAGCGCAGTGCGGCCTTCGCGTGGGCGCTACGAGGAGTATGTCCCTGAGGCCGTCAACCGGACAGCACGGCATCAGCAGTCAACTGTAGATTACGTCCCAACATACATCCCGACGCCAAAGAGGGAGATCAACGCCGATGTATCAATAACAACTTACTCCTCACAGCAGCCCGACGATAGGAGCACTGCTGAAGGCTCCCTTTCTTGCAGAACTTCCGGTGTGGAGCAGGAGATTCGGAACGCCAGGTATCCAAGCTCTCGGCAAACACAGTTCTAGGCGTTCCCTCAGAACCTGTGAGTGTCCTCTGTGGTGTCTTGTTGCATGAACTGAACTTGTGGAGATGTACTCCACTCAGCGCCGGGTGTCAGCCTTCCTGTCCTGATGCACTGATTGCTGAGAATGTGTGCGATTTAGTGCACGGTGGCACTAAGGATGTGTACTCTTAACTTTTCGAAGGGAGAGGTAATTTATTTACAAATGGAGGCAGTAAGGTCAGCCTGAGACATGATCCTCTGGCCTGCTGCTATGCTGTGCGGAAACAGAGCGGAAAGGAAGTGGGTTATGATGGACAGCCGTAATGGATGGAGGAGAGGTATAAACATACGAAACTGTATTGGCTGGTGGGCCTGCCCACAGATGTCAGTTTTCATCTGTGCTGTGTAAGGGTAGCATTAAAGTGAGAACAGCCTGCAAAGCATTGCGAGCGTCTAGCCAAGCACACTATGAGGCTTTCTCTGTCATAAAAAAAAACGTTAGAGATCAATGTGGCACCCGCATTGGAGAAATGCATAAGCATTGGCGATACCTTATGGATACCTAATCGATACCACAATTAATTGTTGTACTTAATCAAGTTGCATCAATTGCCCATCTCAGTTTTCAAACTTCGTGCTGCGCTTCATTTTCAAATTTGGCTCCACGCATTGCTCCGCCCACACTTCCGGTCACGTGGTGCCACACTTCTGGCGTTTTCAAATTTGGCGTCACTTTTGCTCTGGTCCCGCGCACTTTTTGGGCATGTCTGGCTCTAATTAATTAACTAATAACCAGCCTCAACTCCTAATTTCCTGTACGAGATTTTTTGATTCTCTATCCAATGGTACCATTCTTATTCACATAAACCCATTCGTTCGGACGTAATCGTGCGGACAAGCTCATCATGACACGAAACCGCAAACGTAACCATACAGTGCTTATGCATTTGTAACATAACAGTGCAACAGATGCACACATGCGCACAAGGAAAGCAAACTGGGCACTGTAAAATGAGATGTGCTTCATTTGTACTAATGTGAGCATGTGAGTGCATAAATGTCACATTAAAAAAAATAGTAAGCCAATGACAGGAAAGCACATGATGTGTCAGTCGGTCTCTCGTACGGGCGCGCACTTTGTTATGCCATTGAAAGCCTTATTTTTGCCAGTGCACAGCAGGCTCATAGCCACTAAAAGCATTTGTGACACTTGATCACGCTGTTCCATAAGGTAGTTCGACAATTGGGCAGTTTAGGCAAGTGGCTGTGACACGGCTTAAAATTATAGCGCAATCCAAAAAATGCCTATGCGCTGCGCGATGTCAGTGGGCGTTAAATAGTCTGGAGCCTCCTCCACTACGGCATCCTTCATCGCCCACGTGCAGCTTTGGGATGTTAAACCACTTGCCGTACTGTGTGTGCCCAGGTGAGGATAGTGAGAATGACAGTAGCACTTGTGTCTCTCTGGTCTTTCTCATGCCCTCATCCCGGGTTGTGCCATAACATATATATATATATATACATACAGTAAAACTTCCTGTATGCAGTGAAACCTCCCAGTTCACACACACAGAATCGCAAGCAATACGAATGTTTTATAGAGTTTCTCTATTTTTCTCCCGGTCCATAAATTTCCGAAAAGTAGTTTAAAAAATTTTGGTCGTATAATACACTTAGCAACCTATTGTACATGTGCAAACATATGAGTGGGCAGAACTCGTGGGGGCGGGCATGACATGGAATAGCTGGAATGCAACTGCGGTCTCTCGCTGAGGCGGCTTCTCCGCAGGGCAGTAATGCAAGAAGGCAAATCATAAAAAAACACATGAAAGAGATTCCGGCCACTTTTGCTATTGCTATTGATGGATCAGATGTGTTTCAAAGTTTCTTCCAGACTAACACAACTCAAATGTGGACTGAATTCTGCAAGCACTAGAAAAGGAGCTGCTCAGACCTTTTAATAAGAAATGTAAACATTGTTATGAAGTGAAAATATCAGTTCCACTGTTCGTTTTACTAAATCAGTTCAAAAACGTACCTCATTCAACAGTTGCATTTTTCAAAACTGGCAGTTACATTTTCTCAGAGAATAAGTTTTTGGTCAAATGTTTAGGGGAAACCCCCAAGGTGGAGTAGATTTGTAATAAGGGAGTAATTACTCATTGATATCCACCCAAGCACAGCCATACGGCTACAAAGGAAAGCTATACAGCGTTCTCAGAAACTTCGTAGTTAAAGAAAAATTCATCTTTGTCTGGGGTCCGAACTCGGGACCACCGCTTCACCGGAGCAGTCGCTCTACCAATTGAGCTAACCGGGACGGCAAGCTTATGGTAGGGCGAGAGCGAATTGATCAATAACTCGAAGTGGGAACAGTGTTGGTCAAATTTTTAGGGGAAATTCCCAAGGTGGAGTAGATTTGTAATAAGGGAGTAATTACTCATTGACATCCACCCGAGCGCAGCCATGCGGCTACAAAGGAAAGCTATACAGCTTTCTCAGAAACTTCGTAGTTGAAGAAAAATTCATCCTTGTCTGGGGTTCGAACCCGGGACCACCGCTTCACCGGAGCAGTCGCTCAATCAATTGAGCTAACTGGGACGGCAAGCTTATGGTAGGGCGAGAGCGAATTGATCAATAACTCGAAATGGGAACAGTGTTGGTCAAATGTTTAGGGGAAATCCCCAAGGTGGAGTAGATTTGTAATAAGGGAGTAATTACTGAGTAATTATTCCCTTATTATAATAAGTTTTCCTCCGCATTCAAAAAGCAACGTATTAACAACTTTATACTGTATATCTTTACTTTTACTGTGTTGTACTTTTACTGTGTATCTGCTCAGCTAGGGGCTGGTACGATGGTTCACCCTCTACATTGTATAATGTGATTTTCATTCCTCTACTTTTGTAGAGGTCCTGTGTCATGTTCGCACGTTCAAGACAGGTGTAATGTCCTGTGTGGCAAGAGTTGAATTGGTGCTTGGCATGATAACCAGATGTCTGCATCTGAGCCTATGCAGAACGCAGCGGAAAGAGGCGGTGTCTCTTCTTAACTGAAAACTGTCTGCATTAACTTTTTCCTGCAAGTGCCTTATCATATCCAGCAATAGTTGTGATGTCCGAGAGGAGTTGTTACTGCTGTGTGTTTTCGGTGCTTAATAGTGCTATGCTTGTTTAGAAGAACATCCAGACACAGTTAGCTGTGGACAGTTTGAGCTCGAGGGTGACTGAAAATTTATTTGAATTATACATAGTTTTAATGAACCCCTTAAGGGTTTTTTATAACCTGGGCTTGTCACGAGCAATTGTGACTTTTTGACTTATGACAAGCTTACCTTGTCACCGGTTTTCTTTACTTTCTGTAGGTCTCTTGACGAACAAAGGTTGTCAGAGAGTGTTCTGCCATTTACGACATAAATGGCAGTAGCCGTTCTGTTATTAGCACTTTGATTAAATAAGATTTTTCACGCTAGGTGGCAGCAGGCATTCCTTGTTTGCTGAGGTCACCCTGTTTTGTCAGATTTTTTCACGCTTTGAAACTAACATAGCATCATCTGTGCAGTGTTTTAATGCAGTGGATCGCTATGCATCGGATAATGATAGTGCAAGTGACGAGCATATCGACTTCATGTTTTATTCTTTGAGCAAATGACGACACTGTAGAAGGCAGCGAATCTGAAGATGAAGAAAGTATGGATGGGACAGTTGCCAACTCCCATGAATGCTACCAGTGGATGAGCAGTGCATTTCCGAACCATACAATACACTTAAATCCAAACTTCTTTTTTTTACGGAGTTCTAAGGTTGAAGTGGACAATACAGAGTAGTAAATGATAGTTATTCTTTGCTGTGAAATGTTTCCAGAGATATTCTTTTGTATGAAACATGCTATTGAAGAACAGCCGTTGTTCGTTTTCTGTTGAAGCTGACAGCAGAGAAGTAAAAAGTGTCTAGCATTAGCACCACTTATCTCGACTTATTCCAGTAAAGTGCAGCACCAAAGTGTATTTAGTTTGAGGTGTGTAGTTCTTGCTCTGAAGACACCACAATGTTTCCTGAACCATCCTGAAAGTGCTGCTTTTGCATTTGTTGGCAATCACAGTGCGATGTGAAACCTTTATCAAGTCAGCAGCTGTTGAATTGGACCATTTGGGTTTCCAATTGGTTCCAATTGGAATGGTGTTCCAATTGGAAGGTCCAAATGGACTATCCAATTGGACCATTTGGGTTTCCAATTGGTGAGCCCAATTGGTCTTACCCATTGCATCCAATTGGTCCGCCGAACTGCACCCAATTTATCCAATGAATGTTTGCATGTTTGACGAGAAAGGTAGAACTTATATGGTACTTACAATACGAGCTATCAGCAGCTTAGCCTAATAAATTGTACTAATCACCTACACCACCACTAGAGCTGAAATTAAATTAAATACCTGCGCTCAGTGGGAAAGCGCCACCGGCCCCAGCATGAGAGCCTAATAAATTGGGTGTATAAGCTGGAGCAGAAGTGTGTTCTCTGGATGTACATATTGAGCTAATGTATGCTACTAGTGCCTGAATGTGCAGTGTTTCTTGTGTGTGATGCATGTGTGTCTGTTGGCTTTGATTTCCATAAAAGCATGTTAATTACAATTCCGTAGAAAAATGTTGATTGGCACGAGGCAGAGTGTCTCCCCGCAGTGCTCATAAATCAGTTTTCCTTTTGCATATTACAATGTGTTAAGTTGTAGAAATATTCATCCAAGATCCTAGAGCATATTATTCAAACATTTAGCTACCTTTCTCAGTGAATGTAACATATTTTGTGATTATTTTATGGGTCAAATAACTGCCTAGCCTAATGGGTCCAATTGGCTAGTCCAGTTGGATCCATTTGGTCGGGGGCCAGAAACAACTGGAACCAATTGGTTCCAATTGGGAAATCCAATTGGAAGCAATGGGAATGTCCATTCAGTTCCAACTGGAATGTCCAACTGGTTCCAATGTTTTTTTTTGACTGGGATGACATAGCCCTTGTCCATATTCATATTAATGAATGTCTTATAGGAAAGACACATCATAACAATCATCACTGTGAGTACCCGTGTAAAGTCAGAACTGCCCGATCTTAGGTTGAAGCAATGTCACTCTTGGTTAAAGAGCCGTACCTTCCACCACTTCCAATCTGGGACTAGCTGAAACTGGCTAGATTTTTTTCCCTCATGTTTCTTAGCTTTGTGGTGCCCCAAACCGAAAGGCATATTTTTTCTTCCTCGTCTGCATGTCTAAAAAAATGTACAAGATATACACACTGTCAAACCATGAAATAACTAGAAAAACATGAGGCAAGTTCATCTTTTGCCTAGCTGCTACTGCTTTGAGCACTGTGCATACAATGCATACAAGTTATACTTTTCCACATTTCTATACATAGCTGGGCATCAGCAGCTGAGGTGCCAACCATTAGGGACATCTGCCTGTACACAGGCTGGTGGTTCTTCGACTAGTCTCGCTAAGCACAGAGTACACTACTGCAAAATGGCTACAGGTTCTCTTCTGCATTGATGGGAAGCAACATCGATTTTACATTCTGAAGCTACTGAACGTTCAAGAGATGACACAGAACAAAGCATTTATTTTGTACATTTTTTTCATCTATGTAATCCAGCATTGGGAAATCGAGTACAGAAATCCTTAACATTCAAAGCTGCAAGTTATGTGTAAATGGCACGTAATGTGCCACACCACCATGCAAGATGTGAAATGCAATGCAGTGCAGGTACAGTGCATAACTAAGCATAGTTAATTTTGTTTCTGAGCAAAGTTCTTATGCATCCATCAAATCTGGAGTAAGTGGATGCCTCGCTGGAATAACTGCTATGTCACTTGCCCATCCAGGTTCTTGACACACAATAGCAGAGGTTTTCAGCCACGAAGTCTCAGTGCATGCTTGTTGGGGCATATTCTGTACATGCAGAAAGACTACATAGTTGTACTGAAAATTCAACAAATTTCTATTGCAGTTGCATTTTTGCATTACAGCTGAACTAAAATTACCGTAAAAACCCACGTATAATACGAACCCAAATATAATACGAGGTGAAGTTTTAGAGACGCGAAATGGGAAAAAAAAGTTTTTACCCGCGTATAATACGAGTGACGCAAGCTCATGCACAGAAGACATTTATTCAAATCGTATTCCGCACTTCACTTCAATCACTTTCTTCTTCAGTAGCGCTTTCTTCGGACATTTCTTTGTCCGACAAATCATCCCAAATGTACTCATCTTCCGTGCCATCGAGGGCACTCGAGATGCCGCGCTTCTTATGCCCGCTTCAGCCGCCCGGTTGGCGTCACTGCAGGCTCACCTGAGCGCATGCACTCTGCGTAGCACCGCTTGACTGCGTCCTTGAACGGTTTGTTTACACAACCATCAAGCGGCCGCGAAAGCTTCGTCACGTTCCGCTGCACGCGAAAAGGGCTTCTTTCTGTCGTGGCCATCCACGAATGCTTCCTTCGACGACAACAAACTGCCTCTCGGCCACACCGTTGCCGATGTTCTCCACAGCTAAAATCACTTTTCGCTTGAAAGCAGCCGAGTACTGTTTTCGATTCCCTGACATCGTGCTCCCCAAAACAATATCCACATCACGAAGTGTGCCTTACATGCTACCACGTGCGTTGTCAACAGGCACACGGCACACCGCGACACCCGGCGCACCAAACGGATCAATGAAGGAACGACGCTGTGACGTCGTTTGTTGAGAGTAACGAAGCCAAGCCATAGCCACGCGCCAATAGCAAAGCCAAGCCGTAGCCACGGCGCAAAAACGAAACCAAAAATTTGAGCAACTTCAAAAATTTTTGTTCGGATCTGCAAATAGTATGAGGCGGAAATTTAGGACGCTAAATATGGGAAAAAACTTCGTATTATACGCGGGTTTTTACGGTAACTAACTTGAGAGAGTTGTTAAGCATGCTAGCTTCTGCAGTAATTCTTCCATAAAGCATAGCAAATATTCAACAAAAACAGTTAAGCTTACCAGAACATGAAAAGACTGTGCCCCTTGCTAAGGTTGTAAAACATTGGTAAGTACGCAGACTTTTGAGATTGGGAGCGACACGTGGGCAATGAGGGACACCATTAGTAGAGGGCTCCGGATTAACTGAGGCTACCAAGGGTCCTTTAACATGCGCTGACATCACACAGCACAAGGGCACTTTTCACGCTTCGCCTCCATCGAAACGCGACCGCGCGTCCAGGATCGGGTCCTCCGACTCAGTAGCCGAGCGCCCTTACCACTAGGCCACTGCGGCATGTATAGAAAGAGTACTAAAAGTCCTCCGAGGATTTGTACGGTTCAAGCAGTTCGAGCTCTTTGCCGTCGCAGCCACAGTGCACTAGTGTAATAGACTGCGGTTGTTGGTAGTTCATATATTCACCTCTTGGAAGTGCGGAACCTCTAGGAAATATGTATCCTAAACTATATTAGAGAACAATGTAACAGACACACAGTAACAGTAGCAAGAGGCGAACTTTTAAGCGAGTGAATGAAGCATCCTAAACTCAGCACAAACAGACAACGCATGCTGTAGCGTTCGCATTTACAACGCTTTTTGCGCCCTTAATTCAAATATGGAACATCGAGTGTGGGCATAATAATGCACATAGAGGATAGTGATCTTTTTTATTGACTTCATTAACACTTATAAACATATTAAGAGCCGAATTTTAGCTTGACAATTCCGCATTGCAAGCAAAGCGCCGTGCACGCGCATCTTGTCGAACGACCCGCAAGTCCGAGTACCCAGCATGCCTTGCGACTCGTTCAGATTGGACACCACCTATTGCTGAACGACCCGCAAGTCGGGAGTACCCAGCGTGCCTTGCAAGCAATGTCAAGCTGTGTTGCATTCTTTCATTCCTTTAATTTTTCTTGCCCAGTTATCAAGGCTTGTTCTCAAATTTTCATCACCTTCACCATGCAAATGCTTGAAGAAGCATGTATTGCTTTTTCTGTGCTCCAGGCACTGTCGGAGCCTCTGGATTGGGAGGCAAGCAGTAACCACATTTTCAAAGTGACGGCCTTCGACTGTAGCATCAAACAGAGCCATCCGGTCAATGTCACCATCATGGTCAACAGTGTCTGCAAGGTTGGATGGAAAGTTAAATTCAGCTATAGATATTAAGAGTGCGTGTATCCTTCTTCAGCTTTCTTAACATTAACTTACAACATGTGTGGCATGTGCTCAAAGTAGGATGGAAAGGTAAACTCAGCTATAGATATTAAGAGTGCATGTATCCTTCTTTAGCTTTCTTAACATTAACTTAAACATCTGTGGCACGTGCTGCAGTGTCTGTGGAATAATGTAGATGGGGTGCACTGCACACCACAGCAACCAGTGCAGGTCTCATGTGGAGATATATTTGAGAGCAGACTGTACCAAAGCTGCTAACGTGTATGGTTTCAGCCAAAAATTACTGATTACCATCCACTTGAGTACAGGTTTATGGCTACAAAGGGAAACCATACACACACTTAAATGCATGCATGCATACAAACAAACATTTTGGAATGTCACTGTGGCAAAATTTGCTGCTGACCTGCTGAAGTAGCTGTACATCCTTAAAAAAGTTAGCCAAATGTTTTGGTGCATATGTGTCAATATCACATCAGCCACAACAATTGACGTGTGGAAACCCTTTATTCCTTTTTTCTGTTTGTCTTCTGAAGTACCAGATGCTGCCATCACATTCAACTAACTGACTTGGGTTGGCTAAAAAGCTTTTGTGAAAAAGCATCTTCACAGTGTTAATTTCCCCTTATTTGTGCTCTTGTTTATCAGTGCCTCTAGACTAGGAAGAGTGACGATGTTACAGCAATAATGGTCGTAGTGGCTTCTGCACTAGCTGCAACACAGTGGCATGTTTTGTGCTTGCAGCATGGAGGAGCATGAGGAGTACACACCAGGCTCCGGTCGCCGGGCCCTGTTCCCGGATGCCCTGCTGGAGCTGTGTGAGGGGCCTGTGCACCCGAACAGCTGTCGGCTCGTCTGACTCCGGCCACCCGCCACATGGGCAAGGGTTGTGACTGGAACACCTACTGGGTCGATTCTCGAAGGAAGCTCTACGGTAGCATGCCTGTCGCAAGTTGCACACTTTTCATCATTTTCCAGTGAACATTAACCTCAGTGTCACGGTTCCTGCACAAAATATCATGGCTTGGTTGCTTTCATAATGGTGCAATGGAACTTTATAGTTCCTTCTGATGTTTTGACCAAATTTGTTGGCTCTTTGGGATTTTTTCACTGAATGGTTAGATTTCATCCTAACATCTTCAGGCTACCTAGTGCACCAAGATGTGTACAAATTAATTATTAATGTCCCTCAGTTTCTGCTTTACAAGCTTTCTTCAGACTGTGCCCAGAGGAATCACACTTGGCATTCTCCTTCTTTGCCACATACATGGAAGCCGAGTGCACGCAAGTTCTGCTGACGAACGAAGGTCGTGAGAGTGACCAGGTCTATGAATTGATGGTGCCAGAAATGCTGTGGTCATTCCCGACTATACTGTGTCGCACAACCTAACCAATGTTTTCACTGTGGGCTTCTGGATATGTCCCCGTGCACCCACAGCCCACAACGCCAGCCACCTCAAGGAGCATGTCCTGTGCAGCTCTGATGGCCACCGTAAGTGCGCTGTCACATCCACTTAGTCCAAGTTGCTTCCCTGCTTCTCACTAAACGCTTATTGCATGCTATTGAATATGCACATTTTTGAAAAAAAAATCAGCTTCAACTATATCTCTTGTTATGAAAACTTTTCTACCTAGCAGCATCATTCACGGACAGGACATCAGCATGATTGTACGAGATGTGAGCAGAAGGGTGCAAAGTGGACATATACTTTTGGGTGAAATGACCTGCCAAAACGAATGTGATATTTCCAAAGATGGTTCTATGTAACTATTAAGGTGCTACCTTGGTACAACTCTTCTTCGGTATGAAGACAGCTCATGCAACCGAAAACCGCTCATGCATTTAAGCATTTGCCTCTCCTTATTATGTACTTTCTGCTGTGCTATCTTCCCTTGAATAAGAGTGACCAATTGGCTTGCGACTCTACCTGTCTAGCAAAATTGTCATTGTGTCATTAACGTGTTGTAGTGACCTCATCAACAAGTTGAAATTAGGTGTTTTGCTAATTGGTATTCTTTTCTTACACTTCATTCACATTCATCAGACCTGTAGTCTGATTCAGTAGGGTGTTTACAGTGCATAGTTGGTCAGGCAAAAGGGCGTTCAGCTTGGTATGCTAAGCCCCTATTTCTCCACTTTGCCCAAGTTGTTTACATACTTAAGCACACACATGAAAGTGTTTCAGGGAATAGAAATAGCACTCAGCTACTATTACAAAAGAGGCATTGTATCTGCTGCTTCTGTTTTCCTTGTGCCTCATGCGTTTCATGATCACTCGGCCTCATTGGATTACAATGAGAACAATATGAAAGAAGAAAAATGAGCTCTCCTCATTGAGCTTACATGTGTGTGGCTAATATTCATGCAGGTATGAGCCGGCATCACCCAGTGCTCTTCATCCACAACTGCAGGCTTATCCTGGTGCTGTACCGAGAGCCCACCCAGGAGCAGACCAACAAGTTCACACCAGCTGAGTGGCTCTGGAAGACACCGGAGGTGTGCTGCGACAGGTGGCACCATTATGCATTCTTCGTCAACGTCCTTGAGGTTAGCATCCTTGGCTGCAATCTGCACTACACAATCCATGTACCATCCCTTTAGCTGTGCGTTGCATTGTGGGGGTCAAGTGTGCTGATAAGCACATCAAGTACCTGGTCATGGAATATAGAAATGTGCCTATAATTGGGAGTAGATGTTCCATGTTGATACAGTATCTCCTACTGGGTAGGGCACACAAACAGATCAGTCCAGGGGAAGATGATAAGCTGGCAGTTAATTAGTTCAGACTGGTTTATTGCAGTATTCTTAGAACAATTATTGCAATAGTGAACAGCACTAATTCCAAATGCACTCACTCTAAAGAACGGTTTAAATAAAGCTGGTACATGTAGATTGGCTGGTACCCAGCTAGTACTGAGTGAAGGAGTGCTGATCATTACTAGAAACATTGCATTTAGTATCAAATGTCTTGAGTTGGAACTAAACAGTGCCCAATTAGTCCTTAACGAGTTCAGAATGCACATGGTACAGCTTGATCTACTGTAGCTTTGGATGTTATGTGGACATTCCACAGACTTCTGTGGTCAGTTGGGTTTTGTGGAGAAGCATTCTTTGGGTATTTCAGTGCGACATGGCTCATGCCTTTTAATTCCTGAACTAGTTCAGGCATTTGGATTTTCCTACACTTCCTTTCTGAATGGCAGTATCATTTTGGTTCTGTGTGATGCAGGCTTCACTCTGTGTCGACGGACGGCCCTTTACGGTGACGGCTAACAACCCGGAAATAGTAGACTACTGGCCTCTTTACCAGACCAAGAACATCAACACCACATTTGCTATAGGAGCCTGCTGGCAAGGTATGCTGCCTGTTTTACACTGACGGCCTTAGCGGCTTCCAACAGCATCTACTGTACAGAACATGTTATGTGCATCCACAGAAGGAAATAAAACTTCTCTACAACTTGCTGTAGATTTCCCTGCATTTCCCTGCTATCAGCTTTGCTCGCTATCAGGCATGCTGTTCGACGACCGCCGAGCACGCTTGTTGCTACGCCGCCACGGAGTGATTCAGTTCTTTGCGGGTTCAAATCAGCCCGAATAAAGAGTTTCGTTTTGAAGACATTCTCGCTATGTTCCCGTTCGCCGGACTGCAGTCACCACTACGTGACATCTGGTGGAGGTGCTGACCTGCTATCCAGCTATGCCCCTTACAATGGAATCTAGTGCACAGCCAACGCCCGTGGTGCTTCGCCAGCCCCACGAGCCTCCGTCCTTTCATGGAGAACCACACGAAGATGTATAAGACTGGCTGGACATGTACGACCGTGTGGCAGCGCTGAACGCCTGGGACGACAGCACGAAGCTACGAAACGTCTATTTTGCATTGGATGGCACTGCGAGAACATGGTTTGAAAACCACGAATCCACCCTCACGATCTGAGCGACCTTCATGAAGCAGTTAGTGGGTACGTTCACTAGCGTCGTACGAAAGAAAAGAACGGAGCTCCTGCTGCAGTATTCAGCTTCCAAACGAGACCGCGACTGTGTATGTGCAAAAAATGAAACGCCTTTTCAAGCGCTCCAATCCTGACATGACTGAGGAAAAGAAGCTCAACTTTCTGATGCGTGGCGTAAAGGAGGAACTATTGACCGGTTTGATCCGAGATCCTCCAAAAACAGTCGTCGAGTTCTTAGTTGAAGCTTCCACCATTGAAAAGTCCCTTGACGCCAGAACCCATCACCACAATCGACCACTCCAAGTGTTGACGGCAAGCCGCCCAGAAGATACCCTTGCAAGCGGGGATAAGCTGCAAGGTTTGATATGCGAAATTGTTCGCGAAGAAGTTCGTCGTCTGCTGCCATCCCCAACACAGCAGACGCAGCAGACTCAGGTGGCGTCACTCATGGACATCACCCGTGAAGAAGTGCAGCATGCACTTCTTCACGGATGGTGTCCATCTTCACATGGCGTGGCTCCCCGTCACAGGCGACACCAACGGAAGTTGAAGCTCTGAACTACGCCGCCGCACTACGCAGTCCTGCGCCCCGACGAGACCGACCAAGCCCTCTTCGACAGTCACCAGCTCTACAAGAACGACGACCCCTTGCTCCTGCCCGCTCACCTTACGAGTGAGGTTACGGAACTAGGAAATGCGACCAGTGGAGGACTTCCGACAACCGCCCACTCTGTTTCCATTGCGGCCATGCCGGGCACATACTTCGCCACTGCCCGTACAGATGCATTGGCCTGCGAGGCTTCACCATCGACGCCCCACGACCGCTTCCCGGCCACCGACCATGGGAAATCGACGAGTACCTGTGCAGAGGGGAGTATGTGTCTTCAAGCCGTCTTTCCCGCTCCCCGTCACCGTACACCGCACGATTTGCATCACCGGACCGCAGCTGTCCGAGGAAGGTCCTCTAGCCCCCTTATGGGAAACTAAACAAAGCAACCTGTGGAGGTCAGGTTGCTTGCCAAGGAAACAACGAAGATCCTCCAGCGACCACTCCATGTGAAGACGCCGCACCCACTACGCCGATGCCGTATACAATGAAAACCTCGACCACGACGCAAACCAGCTTCAAAACGACGCCGCCATCAAGAAAAGCTTCGACCAAACGCCCCATCCCCGATTCACATACCTGACGAAGCCGTAACCCGACGCCGAGGACGACGTGTAACTCCAGAGCCAGGACATCCGACTTAGAAGTGGTTATCGATGGCCGGAAAGTCACCGCTCTAGTCGACACAGGAGCCGATTATTCGGTGATGAGCGGACCATTCACTGCGCAACTGAGGAAAGTAACGACCGCTTGGGACGGCCCATAAATTCGCACTGCAGGGGGCCACATCATTACGCCATCAGGACGATGCACAGCGCGAGTGACTCTCAAGGGACATACCTATCCCGCAACCTTCGTAGTGCTACGGCAATGTTCCCGCGAAGTGATCTTGGGCATGGATTTCCTTAATGAGCATCAAGCGATCATCGACCTGTGATCCAAGATGATTACACTTTCCACGGATGAGGCCATCCCGTCGATGAGAACTCCGGATCATCACATTGCGCTCAGTGTCCTGGAGGAACAAGTGAGTGTCCCACCCAGCTCAAGCGTCATCATCACCGTAGGCGCCATGGAAGCGAATAACACTGAAGCCATTATCGAGGGGAACATGCAGTTGCTTCTCGACCAAGGAATCGGCATCGCAAGAGGCATCGCACATTTCCACAATGGACAAGCCGAAGTATTGCTGACTAACTTCAGTGAAGAATACCGACACATTAACAGAGGAATGACGATTGCATTCCTCGACAAAATATCCGACGTACGAGACCTCTTCACGCTATCCGACCCATCCGTAGAAGATTCACCTGACCAAGAGAACTCGCCCACTTTCGACATAAACCCAGCCCTGCCCCGGAACAGACCAGACCAGATTCGCAATCTCCTTCTAAGCTACAGTGAGTGCTTCTCGTCATTACTGAAGGTCCGACAAATGCCTATTGCTAAACATCGCATTATAACCGACCAGCACGCCCGACCTCTCCACCAGAGCCCCTGCCGAGTGTCGCCACGAGAATGACAAGCCATCCTGGACCAAGTGGAAGAAATGCTGCGTGACGACGTTATTCAGCCTTCAAAGAGCCCCTGGGCGACACCTGTTGTTCTAGTGAGAAAGAAAGACGGTGCACTTCGATTCTGCATTGATTACCGCCGCTTGAACAACATCACAAAGACATCACAAAGAAGGACGTCTACCCCCTCCCCCGCATCGACGACACACTGGACCAGCTCTGCAACGCTAAGTATTTCTCATCGATGAACCTCAAGAGCGGCTACTGTTAAATAGAGGTCGACGAGAGAGATCACAAGAAGACCGCATTCATCACTCCAGATCGCCTCTTCGAGTTCAAGGTGATGCCGTTTGGTCTCTGTTCCGCACCAGCGACATTTCAGCGAGTAATGGATACAGTGCTGGCAGTCCTAAAGTGGCAGATTTGTCTGGTATATTTAGATGACGTCGTTGTTTTCGCCTCGAACTTTGAGGAGCACCTGAAAAGGCTTCGAACAGTACTAGACGCAATCAAATCGTCCGGGCTAACCTTGAAGGAAGAGAAGTGCCACTTTGCCTATGGAGAGCTGCTGTTTCTAGGCCACATTGTTAGCAAGGAGGGAGTACGCCCAGACCCGCAGAAAACAGCTGCTATCGCAATGTTTCCACCACCGGCCGATAAGAAAGCTGTGCGCAGATTCTTCGGACTGTGCGCATACTATCGACGATTTGTGAAGAACTTTTCGCGCATCACCGAGCTACTGACCCACCTGACCAAGGCAGATGTGCCATTTAAATGGGAAGCGCCGCAAGTGGAAGCCTTCAAGGAACTTCAGCGTCGTTTACAGTCCCCACCGATCCTCGCGCACTTCGATGAAAACGCCGAGACTGAAATTCATACTGACGCAAGTAGTGTGGGCCTAGGCGCTGTCCTCGTCCAGAAAATTGACAGAGTGGAGAAGGTCATCGCGTACGCTAGCCGTTCTCTGTCCAAAGCCGAAGCTAATTATTCGACAACTGAGAAGGAGTGCCTTGCCATCATCTGGGCTACGTCGAAATTCCGCCCCTACCTGTACAGACGACCGTTCAAGGTGGTCAGCGATCACCACGCACTGTGCTGGCTTGCCAGTTTGAAGGACCCCTCCGGCCACCTCGCTCGATGGAGCCTGCGGATCCAGGAGTTTGATGTAACCGTCGTTTACAAGTCCGGACGCAGCACTCTGACGCCGACTGCCTGTCACGAGCCCCTGTAGATGCACCGCCGCCGGATGACGATGAGGACGCCTTCCTGGGACCCATCAGCTCCAGCTCTCTTGCATAACAGCAACGCTCAGACCCCGACATAAAATGCCTGATCGAATACTTGGAAGGCAAGGTTTCTTCACCCCCCACCTCTTTCAAGCGAGGATTGTCTTCGTTCTGTTTACAGAACGATGTCCTCGTGAAGAAAAACTTTGCAGCCAACAAGACAGCCTACCTCCTTGTTGTACCTATCAGTCTGCGCGGAGAAGTTCTTCAAGCCTCACACAACGAGCCAACAGCTGGACATCTTGAATTTTCTTGCACCCTCTGCCGCATTCAGGACACGTATTACTGGCCCCGACTGTCTGCCGATGTTGCACATTATGTGAAAACCTGCCGAGATTGTCAGCGACGAAAGACCCCGCCAGCCCGACCAGCAGGATTTCTGAACCCCATTGAACCCCCCTCAAGGCCCTTTCAGCAGATCGGCATGGACTTGCTTGGCCCTTTCCCGAAATCAACATCTGGAAATAAGTGGATCATCATAGCGACCGACTACCTGACCTGCTACGCCGAGGCAAAAGCTCTACCGAACGGAACAGCAGCAGAAGTCGCCAAATTTTTCGTAGAGAACATTCTTCTGCGACACGGCGCCATCGATGTGCTCATCACTGACAGAGGAACAGCATTCACGGCGGAACTGACGCAAGCCATCCTCCATTACAGCCAAACCAGCCACCGGAGAACAACTGCATACCACCCGCAGACCAACGGACTGACCGAGCGCCTCAACAAAACCATCGCCGATATGCTCACCATATATGTCGATGCCGAACACAAGACCTGGGACGTCATCTTGCCTTACGCAGTCTTCGCCTACAACACCGCAGTTCAGGAGACCACCCAGATGACTCCTTTTAGGCTCGTCCATGGCAGGGAGGCCACGACCACGTTGGACGCCATGCTGCCGAACGTTACCGAGGAAGATAACGTCGCCGCCTACCTTCAACGCGCAGAAGAAGCCCGAAGACTTGCTCGATTAAGGATCAAAGACCAGTAGCGGACCGATGCCAGACACAACAACCTACGAAGACGCAACACAGAATTCAAGCCAGCAGACCGAGTGTGGGTTTGGACGCCCATCCGCCGCCAAGGATTGAGTGAAAAGCTTTTGCGCCGCTATTTCGGCCCGTACAAGGTTCTTCGTCGCCTAGTTGAATTGGACTATGAAATCGTTCCTGACCAAATGACTGCATCCCAGCGACGCCGCGTACAACCAGAAGTAGTCCATGTCGTACGCCTAAAGCCCTATCATGCACGCTAGAGGACGCCGTGTTTCCACATTCGGTGTTTATTTTTGCACAATCCGTTTTTGATTGTTTATAGCCATATTATGTTCTAAAGCATCGAGTCGATGCTTCTTTGAGTGGGGAGTAATGCCGCAGATCTTTGTAGAGTTCATTTGTAGTATTTGTTTGTTCATGCTTCAAGGCTGCCGACGCGCTGCTTTATCGCTTCGTTTGTGACGTCAGACGCGCCTAGATTTATCTCGATTGATCGCATGTGGACAGAGCCGGTTCTAGTTTGTGCCAGAAGGTTCTTGTAACTTCCTAAGCTTTATCTCGAATGCTCGCTATCAGCTTTAAAAAGAGCACGGCCGACAGCGGCGGGCATTCTGTTCGACGACCGCCAAGCACGCTTGTTGCTACGCCACCGCCGAGTGATTCAGTTCTTTGCGGGCTCAAGTCAGTCCGAATAAAGAGTTTCGTTTCGAAGACATTCTCGCTGTGTTCCCGTTCGCCGGACTGCAGTCACCACTACGTAACAATATAAACAAAGAAAAAGTTACCTGAAATAACGTGAGGTATAACAATTTATTACAGATTAGTTTGGTAGAATTTTTTGCTGCTTTGTTCTATGTCGGTAAACTAGGAGCAGTCATACTACTGCTGGCCTTTTGCTAACATGCCGTTTGTGTATGCATTGAGGTAGCGTTGCATGTTTCATTTCGGCCCTCTGCAACCTTAAAACTCAGCATTCACTTTACATCTCTAACTTAACAGCTGGCTCATTAATTTTTTATTATATTGAATTCTTGACAGATCAAGAGGCCTAAATAAGCTTACTTATGGTAGGGAATATGTTGTTAATGACATCCTAGTCGAAATCAAGAGAAAGAAAAGGGCTTGGGCAGAGCATGTAATGCAAAGGCACGATAACTGATGGTCCTTAAGGGTATTGGAGTGGATTCCAAGAGAAGGGAAGCGCAGCAGGGGGTGGCAGAAAATTAGGTCGGCAGATAAGATTAAGAAGTTCATGTGGAAAAGATGGACACAGCTTGCTGGCACAGGACAGGACTAATTGGAGAGGTATGGGAGAGGCCTTTGTCTTGCAGTGGGCATAGTCAGGCTGATGATGATGGCAATGATGTTGTTACCATTCTGACAAAATAAAGCCACCTCTAAAGCTTGCTAATCTGGCATGCTTCCTAAAGTTGTATCTTGAGAAATATTTTCCCCTAGGCCGGAACTAAAATAAGGTTCTGCACATTGACCCATTTAGTATGTTTAGTGGGACCAGAAGTCAATACAGGTTGGTGAGCGTTTTCAAATCTTTGGTGCAAAATTGGTGATAAACAGCGCCACTGTTTTCTAATCCCATGATGTAAAGCCAACTCTGCTGCCTAAATTCAGCTGGTCATGCAGAGCCTAGCCACATGCATGCCTTGGTGTGCCTTTGAAGCGTGCTGTAGGTCACTGAACAGGCAGAATACAGCAGCCACTACGTTGACTTCACGCACATGCAGCCAAGAACAACAAGATGGAATTCCATTTCCGCAGCTATTGATGGGCCTGTATGTGTTGAGGGAGTGTACGGAATCTCCTGATGTGCTCTCCTTCCTGCATCGCTGCTAGGAGTGGCTTGACATTCCCCCTGCTGATTCACAGGCTGCAGGAATGGCAAGTGGCAGATATTTATGTGGCCTCTTTATTGCTGTCAGCACCATGAATTCTACCAGTAAATAGAGTTGGTTTCCATGGCTTGTGGCAGTCGGTGTGTCCTATGCTCAGTGATCTGGCTTCATGGCAGATGTCTTCCTTGCTGTGTATCGGGGACTGAGATCTGGATGTCGTTAGAGAAGGTATTGTCACATAGTTTGACTTGCATACATTGAAAGGCAAAACTGCTTTTTTCTAGTGCCATACTAAGAAGGTGCTCATGTAATAGTGAGATTTTCAAGAAAGTGGATGCCTTGCTATGGCCTAGGTCTTTTCTGCTTTCTTGAATAAGATAAGGTGGAACAGGGCTGATTTCACATCCCCAGCACTTACTGTGCCAGTCCTTGCAGATCCAATGTCAGGATCTCGGGTTGCTGTTTGTGCAACCAAAAGAAGCTCCATTAAAGGTCACTGGCAGCCACACGAACACAGACTGATTGGACACTGGCACTGTTTTGTTTTTGAGGCAGGTATTCACAGCGTTTGCTGCTCAGTGTGGTCAACTGCAGAGCGAAATTTGAAGTATTCTGACTCCTGGGATTGTCACTCTTTGTGCATTAAAGAAAGTTCTGCCTGTTGGTTTGAGCTGGTATTTTTTGTGATACCTTTGGAATGTCGCGTTCGTTAAAAATAGACAACTTCGTTCAGCGAGTACAAACGACATCCCTTTATTTCAGGTTACATGACACGACTGCCGCCCCAAGGGGCGCTCCTTTGTTTCCCTTTCCCAGCTTGCATGGCTTGTCTTGCCTTCCGACTTGGGACGGTCTTGTTTCGGTTTCGGTTTCGCAACACATTCCCCCCCGAAAATGACTTCAGTCATTTTTGCCTTTTACGTTAATTCTAGAGGATACACGAGTTGGATTGGTCTCTTGAGGGTTGATCCTCCAGGTAGTCAGAAGGCACGATCGCACCTTCCCGTCTCTTCCAGGAAACAGTTTATCAATCCTTGTGGTTTTCCACTGCTGCCGTGGTTGAAGACTGTCACGAAGAAGAATCAAGTCACCTTCCTTGATCGCTTTTCCTTGACGTTCGTTCTGACTCTGCACATTTCGCAGTTCCTCAAGATACTCTCTGGTCCACCTACGCCAGAAAGCTTCTGTGGTCTGCTGGCGTCGGGTCCACAGTCTCTGAAGAGATATGTTGATCTGGTCATCTTCATTTTTCCCCACGCTAGGCAGCGACGTGACACGTCTTCCTGTCAAGAAGAAGGAAGGGCAAAGAGGTTCCGGTTCTTCCGGTCCGTCGTATACATGAGTTAGAGGTCTTGAGTTCAAGACAGCTTCAATTTCGGCCAAGGTCGTTGCTAGCTCGTCGAAGGATAGAAACTTGGCAGCGATAACTTTCTTGAGCGCAAGTTTGGTTGATCCGACGAGTCGCTCATAAAAGCCACCCCACCAGGGGGCGCGCTCTACTATGAACTTCCATTCGATTCGTGTCTTTGCAAAGTAGTCAAGAACCTCCGGTTTCCGGATAGAGTTCCAGAGGTATAAAAGATCTCTGTTGGCTTTCTTGAAGGAAAGCGCGTTGTCACTGTAGATGACTCTGGGTACACCTCTTCTTGAGATGAAACGTCTGAAGGTCATCAAGAACGACTCCGCTGTCATGTCCCTCGCAAGCTCTAAGTGAACTGCCCGTGTCACGGCACAGGTGAACAGCGTAATATAGGACTTGTACAGCGAGTTTTCTCCTTTTACTAGAAGTGGTCCTGCAAAGTCCACCCCTGTGACCTCAAAGGGTTGAGCCTGGGTTACTCGATCATGTGGAAGCGGTGCAGTCACTTCCGATGCTGGACGTGCATTGTAGCGTTGACAGGTTATGCACCCTTTGATGATTCTTTTTACCAGCTGGCGGGCTCGTACAACATGGTACTTCTCTCTCAACTGTACCAAAGTATCCCGTGCTCCCCCGTGAAGTACTTGGAGATGAGCTTGACGCACGAGCAATTCGGCTAGGTGATGTCGCCTCGACAGTACAATTGGATGGCGTTCGTTGTACGGCTTGCCACTCTGTTGAAGTCTGCCGCTTATACGTAGAATACCGTCGTTGTCAACAAACACTGAAGTGTCCCTCAAGGGCGAGTCCGCTGGAAAGCGATCTCCTTTTTTCGCGCACTCAATTTCCCTCTTCAGGTCTTCTCGCTGAGCTTGTCGTATCCAGTATTTCTCGGCATCATCCAGTTCAACTGCCGTCAGTGATCCTTTGTTAGTGCTCAGATGTCGCAGCTTGTTGACATATCGTAATATCCAAGCTGTCACTCGGAAGAGTTTTGTTGCATTGCTGTATCGATCTGGGTCTAACAGCTTCGGAACTTCAGTGGAGCTTGTTGTATGAAGGACTTCCACAATTCGCTTTTCTTCATCGACTGTCGGAATGTTCCTTGGTTGAGAGAAGCGTGGCCAATTGTTTTCAGTCGCCGTCATCCAGGGCGTTCCTTCCCACCAGGTGGAACTCTCAACAAGCTGATCTGCTGTCACTCCCCTGGTCATGAGATCCGCCGGATTCTCGGATCCGGGACAATGTCTCCATGCTGAGGTGTCGGTAAGACGCTGAATTTCTGTTACGCGATTCCTCACGAACTGTTTCCATTGCGAGGGCTCTCCCGTGATCCAATGCAATGCGATTGCCGAGTCGGTCCAGAAATGTGTCACTTGTGGTGGTTCCTTTAGGCTTTTCAGGATGTATCGACTCAGTCTGGCTGCTAAGAGACACGCCATCAATTCGAGTCTCGGAAGAGTCAGTTGCTTGATCGGGGCGACCCTCGACTTGCTAATGAGGATGCTCGAAGTTGCGATGCCATCCGCATCTGTTACGCAGATGTAGGCCACCGCCCCGTATGCCACTGGGCTGGCGTCAGCAAATACGTGGAGGACTGTTCTGATGGCAGGTTCGACTGTGCCTGCTTTGTAGCAGCGTTGCACTTGAACTCTTTTCAATTCGGTTAGTTCCTCGCACCACCGCATCCATTTTGCGTCCAGATCCTCTGGTAGGATGTCATCCCATTCCACGTTTCTTTTCCACAGCTCTTGGAATAAAGCCTTTGCCCGGACTGTGAATGGAGCTAGCCATCCAAGTGGGTCATACAGTCTTGCTGTAGTCTTCAGAACAGACCTTTTAGTACTTGTTCCTGGCTCAGGTAGCTCGATAGACTGTGGGGCGAAGGTGAGGTTATCTGTGCTGGGATTCCACGTCAGTCCTAACACCTTAAGGACCCCTGGGAGGTATCCTAAGTGTCTTGCTTGACAATCATCCGTTGCAAACCGTTCGTTCAATGACTGTTTGTTGGACGCCCACTTGTGGAGTGTCATAGAGGCCGCACTGAAGATGGTCCTAGCTTCTTCGTAGATCTTCAGGGCTCCCTCTTCGTTTTCTGCTCCCGTTAAGAGGTCATCCACATACAAGGAATGCGCCAGCAGTGATGCTGTGTCCGGATACTCTTCTTCCGTATTCTTCAAGTGATGCTGAAGAGTTGCTGTCAACAAGAAAGGACTCGCTGTGGTTCCGAAAGGAACTCGCTTCATTCGCAAAGTCTGCACCTCGCCTGCTGGTCCACTCGTACCTGGCTTCGTATGGTACCACAGAAAGCGCAATGCATCTCTGTCGTTCTCTCTTATCTCTATTTGTGAGAATGCCTTTTCGATATCCGCGACCAAGGCTATTCTGTTGCTCCTGAAATTCAGAAGCAGTGCGACAAGGTCGGCTGTCAAATTCGGACCACTCTCGAGGTTTTGATTCAATGACTTTAACTTCTGTCCATGCGAAGAAGCATCGAAAACCACTCGCAGTCTTGTGGTATTGCTCGTTTCTCGGAACACCGGCTGATGAGGCATGTAGTAGATCAGTTTTCCTTGTTCTTCTTTTTCTACTACTGGTTCAGCTATGTCTTCCATGCAATACTGCCTGATGACTGCGTCGTAGGCTTCCAGTAATTCAGGATTTCTTCGAAGGCGGTTTGTCAGTTGGGACAGGCGTTTTTCCGCAGTCCCCTTGTTGTCGCTTAGATCTATGTTTTGCTTCCAGGGAAGGGCTACCTCGTATCGAGATCCACTACGCCTGATATTGTGTTCGAAAGATTCGAGTAGCTGTTGCCCAACACAGTCGTCGTTATCCGTGACTCCGATAGACTCCAGGGTCCAGAAACGTTCCAAGCAGTTCATAGTCTCACTCTCGGCCAGTGATATGCGGAGGGCGATGGTTTGCATGCTCTGTGAATCAACCATGTTTGCTCCTACAGGTCCTTGAATGCACCACCCAAAGGCAGTCTCGACTGCTCGGAGTTTACCGTCTAGCTGCTTGCTTCGTCCAGTTACAAATTCCCAGTAATGCTCTGCTCCGATGAGGAGGTCGATATCACCTCTTTCGTTATCGCTGGTCCGGTCGGCCGCAGCCAAATGTCCAAGCAGTTCCTTGATCCTGTGTTCAGGAATTGGAATTTGTTGTTCGCATATGATGTCCGTCTCAAGAACTTCGATCGGTTGAATCTTCTTGTTTTGTGCGGTTAGTGACACCAGCACTCTGTTAAAGTCTCGTTCCGATTGGTGTCCACCGAATACGCCAACTTTCAACGTTTGTGTTCCGAGAACTCGACACCCGAGTTTTTCTGAGGCTGGCTTCGTAATGAAGGAACGTTGGCTTCCGCCGTCAAAGAGCGCTCGCAAGTATACCGCTTTCGTTTCACCGGCACACAACGCCGTTGCCGTTTGTAGCAGTACTTCTCGTTTGCGAGTTTCCTTCACGGTAGATTGCAAATTCACTGGGACTGTTGTCACATCGGTTGCATTTGCCTTGACTTTCGGATGAGTAAATTCTGGGTCACACATTGTTGTCGCATGCCGCCCTGCACAGTCACCGCATTTAATGCTGCTTCTGCACTCGTTAGAACGGTGGTTTGGTTTCATGCAGCGGAAGCAGCGTCTTCCCAAACGTAGCATTTTCTTCTTTTCTTCTAGCGAAATGCCAGCACGGCAGGCAGCGGATTCGTGGTTATTCTTCTTGCAAAGAAAACAATTATCTGCTCTTGCTGACTGCTGCAGTACAGCAGCTGATGATTTAAATTTCGTTCCAATGCTCTTCTTGTAACTCCCAGTTGGGTTTAACGTCTTCAGCATTGACACCTGGTGCTTCTTGCCAGTATCTTGCTGAGCAACCAGATTCTCGCGGCTTTGCACTTCAATCCTCAAAAAATCAAGTAACTTCGTGAATAAAGACGGAGTGCCTTTTGTAGCTGTTTCTTTTGGCTGCCCCTGTGCGTCGTCGCTCCGCAGCGCAGATCCAGTTCGTTCCGTGTTCTGTGTTGACGTTTCGGAGGGTTCCTCCCTCGCCACGGCTCGGTGAAACTCGAGCAATGTTTCTTTCGGCAGGGCGCGCTGTACCACGGGGTAGAGGAGCATGCCGTAGGTCTCCTGTTTCTGGCCGAGCGCCTCCAGCCCGCGGAGGTGAGAGACGAGGGCATCGTACAACCGTCGGAGGGACCGTATGTCTTCGGCGTTTCGCACAGGCTCAAGGTCCAAGAGCTTTCGCATGTGCGCTTGCACGATGGTGTCCTCACCGCCGAAGCGTCTTTTCAGCAGCAAGATGGCGTCGTCATAGCACTGGAATGGGGGGGAAGGCCCTTGATCGTTCTTGCTGCTTCGCCAGTCACAACCGATTTTAGGTACCCGAACTTGTCCAAGGTCGTCAGCCGATCGTTCTTGTGAATCATTTGCTCGTACTGTTCCCAAACTTCTTGCCAGGACACATCTTTCCCGTCAAATTTTACGAGCTCTAATTTTGGAAGCTTCACCTGGCAGGTCGTGGTTGCCGCGCCTGCGTCGTTGCTTGGTGATGGCTTTTCTTTCGGCTGCCTCTTTCCTTGGATTTCTTGAATCTCCGCTTGGAGCTTCGCAATGTATGTAACGATCTTGTCGTCATACTCGATGGTTTCGATATAGTCCTGCTCCGCTTCTTCCGCTGGCAATAGCGCCTCGACAGCGGAGTTAGCTTCGTTTATACGGGCCTGCAGAGAGCTCATTCTTGCCAAAAAGACACTGAGTTCCTTTTCGTAGCCCGTGCGGCTTTTCATGCAGGAGTCAATTTCCGTAATGAGTCTAGTCACCTGTGATTGGACAGCTGATCTCTTCGCTTTGTGTCTGTCCATGTCGCTGCACTCGGTAGCACTGGGCGGCGGCTTTGGAGTAGAAATGGGCTTTTTCTTCGGTATTCGTTGCCGTCGCATCCAGGTAGTCGTCTTCGTTAGGTCTCAGGGAATATCCCGGGTTTCGGCACCAGCTTATATTATGTCGCGTTCGTTAAAAATAGACAACTTCGTTCAGCGAGTACAAACGACATCCGTTTATTTCAGGTTACATGACACGACTGCCGCCCCAAGGGGCGCTCCTTTGTTTCCCTTTCCCAGCTTGCATGGCTTGTCTTGCCTTCCGACTTGGGACGGTCTTGTTTCGGTTTCGGTTTCGCAACATGGAATGCATCGTTCCTTTGAGGCTTGGAAGGCTTGGAAGAACAGACTAGCTGTGAGAGCTGTTATTGGCGCGTGCGCGGTACTGTTATGGCTTGTAATGCTCTCATTAGCACCAGATAACATTAAGCTGCCAACTGCAAGCATTTCATGCTTGTGCATCTGCCATTAGCAACAAGAATGGCAATTCTTTCCTTGTGATTGCATGTTTCTGGCCATTCTTTTCATAGTGTTCTTCCAGGACGTGACCTCTGATTCCGAGCAGCAAAGTCACAGTGGCAGCTCGGGACCAGGACACCCTCGATGATCTCGTGTTCCTTGTGGCCTATGTCAATTTGCGTGACTTCCCCACACCTGGTCGTCATACTGTTCTTGTGGCGACTACTGTCATGTAAGTATTTTGTCAATATCCAAATTGTATGTCAAATAGGTACGCAGGGGAAGTCGGCAGGTATTCAGGGATAATCCATGGATATCCGGAATTGGTGCCTTCTTGATGTCCAGTATGTGCATGTGGTATGTGGGTTTTCGGGAACACTGGATGTTTTTTCTGAAGCCAAAATTTTGCAGTTGGTGCATGTAGTTTGAAAATATATTGGATCCTTTCGATCAAACTACATAAATACATGTTCACTGTGCTGTTCTTTTTGAGTTCAGCCAGTATGGGGCGCAAACATATTTCAAACGTTTCTCATTGGCTGGCATGCCATATAGAGCTCACCCAGCAGAAGGCCTCATGGGCCTGCAAACAGTCCAAAGGTGGCAGTAGATAACTGGCGCATTGCACCTGGTTTTAGCTCGCAAGCTGTGCTTAGTCTAGGTAAAGTGTTGCAGTTAATCAAGTTAATCAGAACTTCTCTTGAACAGCAGCTAGGTCATTGTAGACTAGGACAGCACATCAGAGGCCCTAAATGGAGCCTAGTCATTGCATGTTTAAGGAACATTGTTATTCTGTACTGAAATGAAGGCATTTCGAATTTGATGCACTTCTTGAGTGCTGTTAATTTGATTCTTTGATGTTTTCACTATGGATTAAATATTGACGCTAGCGCTACTGAAGACAACGACGTGAGGATATTAAGCAAAAAGGACGAAGTTCGCCACCGTCGGACTGGGCCCCGGACGTTCTTGGGAGCCTTCCAAACCGCCTTGAGCGTTAGCGCGTCTTACACCGACGTGACATCTGGTGGAGCTGCTGGGTACATCTTTCATGTACCGGACGCCCCCATCAAGCCGCGATTCCAGCTGAGGTCGACCACCCCCAGTAGACACGCCCGTTCACCAGGGCAGCCGCCGACTACAAGGCCTATCTCCCGAGTTCGGGCTGCTCCCCGACCACAAGTCAACAAGGAGTGCCGGCGCTGCTGCAATGAATCCTCCAGCATCAACTGTGCCAGTCCTTCTCCACCACCAACGGGATCCGCCGCGTTTCCACGGCCTACCTCATGAGGACGCCGAGGACTGGCTGGACCAGTTTGACCGGGTGGCCACATTTACTTCTTGGGACGGGGACTCAAAGATGCGCCATGTCTATTTTGCTCTGCAAGACTGTGCAAGGACATGGTACATAAACCATGAATCTTGCCTCCAAACATGGGAGACATTCAAAGCAGAATTTCTCCAGGCGTTCACCAGTACGTTTTGCAAGCAGAAGGCCGACCTTCTTCTGCAGAATCGCATCCAACTTCCAAATGAGAGTGTAATGGTGTACGTGGAAGAGATGACACGCCTCTTCTGTCGCGCAGACCCAAGCATGCCGGAGGAAAAGAAGGTGCGATTGCTGATGAAGGATGTAAAGGAGCAGCTTTTCGCAGGCCTGGTTCGGAGTCCACCCACAACAGTAAACGACTTCGTCAAGGAAGCAATCTTCATTGAGAAATCACTCGACATGCAGGCACGGCAGTACGAGCGCACTAACGTATTGATGCAGACCCGTACTGAGGGAACCTCCATGACCTCAGCAGAATCACTGCGTGAGGTCATTCGAGCCATTGTAAGGGAAGAGGTGGTGAAGGCTTTGCAGCAGACCCCTGTTCAGCCACAGATTGCGTCATTTACAGATGTCATTCGTGAGGAGGTCGAACAAGCATTGGGTACGTCGCAGCTTCCGGCAGCCACTCCACCGCCGCCACAAACATTGAGTTATGCTGCCGTCGCAAGCCGTTTCCTTCCGGCCTCGACCCAACGATATGAAGCACCTACACCAGCCGCTCCTCAGCTTCCACCTTCCCAGTTGAACATTGTCTAGCGACCTAGGCCTCGCAGAACTGACGTCTGGAGAACCCCGGACCATCGACCGTTGTGCTACCATTGCGGGGCACCTGGGCACATCTGGCATCGCTGTCCATACAAGGAGATGGGTCTTCGAGGGTTCCCCTTCGGTGCTCCCCGTCCGCTGCCTGGAGAGCGACCAAGGGAGATCGCAGATTACATCTCCCATGCCGACTCCGGCCAGCGTCGCATCTCGCGATCACCATCTCCGCGCCGCTACAGTTCTCCGGGACCCAGCGAGCAGGGCCAGTCTAGAAGTCCCCGTAGGGGAAACTAGACGCGGCAGCCTCTGGAGGTGCGGCTGCTCGACGACAAGAACAAGAGCCTCCAACGCCGCCAGACACATCGCCAATGCTGTGCAACACACCGTCCTCGACGACCCACGAACGACAGCATGTTAAGACAAGCTGACAACCCGCCGCACTTCTTCGTAACCACGACGGTTCTCTTCGACGCCACATCCCTTCGACGCACCAAAGCCGTGATCGGACTCCTTGACTGTACCGCAAGACGCCACCACCGGCCGATTTAGACATTTCAGTAGACGGCACAGCCGTAACTGCTTTAGTTGACACTGGTGCCGATTATTCTGTGCTCAGTAGACAATTCGTCGCTGTGCTCAAAAAGGTTATGACAGCTTGGGACGGCCCGCAGTTACGTACCGCTGGGGGACATTTGATTACGCCGATAGCAATGTGCACGGCTAGGGTCACGGTGCAAGGGCAAACTTTCCTTGCAAAGTTTGTTGTCCTCGCTGATTGCTCTCGTGATGTTCTCCTGGGTATGGACTTTCTAACGGACAACGGAGCCATCATCGACCTGCAGTCCCAGTCCGTCCAGTTTTCAACAGAGAATGCCATTGACACCACAGATGCCCTCCCATCGGTGCTCCATATTCTTGATGAGCAAGTGACCGTGCCTCCCCACTCCAGTATACTGGTGACTGTCGGTTCGCATACCATTCAAGACACTGAAGGTATAGTCGAGAGTAAACAACTTTTGCTTCTTGACCGCGGTATTGCAGTACCTCGGGCGGTCGTGTTTCTGGAAGACGGCAAAGTTGATGTGCTCCTGACTCTTTTCAGCAATGAGCACCAGCACCTGAACAAGGGGCCGACTGTCGCTTACATAGATGCCGTCACTGATACCAAGTGCGCACAAAGCCTGACTCGTGTTTCACGACTGGATCCAGAGGACATAGTCGACGTCAAGTACGACATTAATCAGACATTGCCGCAACAACAACAAGGCATGCTGCGCGACCTGCTTAATCGCTATAGACACACATTTGCGTCGTCTCCGCGTGTCGGCAGGACACACCTTGCTACACATCGCATTATTACAGACGACACGGCGCAACCACTGCGACAGTCACCCTACCGTGTTTCCTCTAGAGAACGCGCCACCATCAGCACGCAAGTAAAGGAAATGCTTGATAAGGGCGTCATTCGACCATCTCGGAGCACCTGGGCCACACCTGTCGTGCTCGTAAAGAAAAAGGACGGAACATTGCGGTTCTGCGTTGATTACCGGTGACTGAATAACATCACTAAAAAAGACGTTTACCCTTTGCCCAGAATCGACGACGCTTTGGATCGTTTATGCAGTGCCAAGTATTTCTCCTCCATGGATTTGAAGTCGGGGTACTGGCAAATAGATGTAGATGAGAGGGGCCTTGAGAAGACGGCATTCATCACTCCAGATGGGTTGTATGAGTTCCAGGTCATGCCATTTGGTCTTTGCTCCGCCCCAGCAACCTTTCAGAGACTTATGGACACAGTACTCGTGGACCTGAAGTGGCACACTTGCCTCGTATACCTGGACGATGTGATCGTATTCGCCCCCACTTTTGACGAGCACCTTCGTCGCCTCGAGGCGGTGCTACAAGCCATAAAATCCTCTGGACTCACTCTAAAAGCCGAGAAATGTCACTTCGGTTACGAGGAGTTGAAGTTTTTGGGTCACCTCGTGAACCAAGAAGGGGTCCTTCCAGACCCTGAAAAAACCGTCGCCATCGCGAATTTCCCGCCGCCACGCGATCAGAAAGAAGTTCGGCGTTTCCTTGGACTATGTGCGTACTACCGCCGCTTTGTGAAAAACTTCTCTAAAATCACTGTGCCCCTTACTTACCTGACCAAGGCCGATGTCCAGTTCCAGTGGGAAGCGCCGCAACAACAGGCGTTCCTAGAGCTTCAACGCCGCTTACAGTCACCACCAATTCTGGCACACTTTGATGAATATGCTGACACTGAGGTACACACCGACGCCAGCAATGTTGGTTTGGGTGCAGACCTAGTTCAGGTCCAGAAAAATCAACATCGTGTAATTGCCTACGCAAGTCGGGCACTGTCTAAGGCCGAGGCAAACTACTCTGCCACCGAAAAAGAATGCCTCGCCATCGTGTGGGCAATTTCCAAGTTTCGACCATGCCTTTACGGTCGACCTTTCAAAGTAGTGACCGACCATCACGCACTTTGTTGGCTGGCCAACATAAAGGATCCTTCAGGGCGCCTTGCACAATGGAGTCTCCGACTGCAGGAATACGACATTTCTGTGACCTACAAATCCGGCCACAAACGCTTGGACGCCGACTGCCTTTCCCGTGCCCCTGTTCAACCAGCTCCTGACGACGCTGCGGACGATAAAGCCTTTGTGACCGCCCTAAACTCTATCGACTTTCTGACCAACAACGCGCCGACCCGGATCTTCGAGACGTCATTGATTATCTTGAAGGTGCCTGTGGCAGAGTACCTGCCGCCTTCCGGCGTGCTTTATCTTCCCTCTGCCTGCGTGACGGCGTACTCTACAAAAAGAACTTTTCTTCTAACAGTCGCGAGTACTTTCTCGTCGTGCCCGAGAACCTACGCATCGAAATTTTGAATGCCTGCCACGACGAACCTGCTTCCGGCCACCTTGGCGTCACTAGAACGCAAGTCAAGATTCGTGAAAAATACTACTGGCCTCGCCTTGGACATGACGTTACGCATTACGTTCGCTCTTGCCATGACTGTCAGTGCCGCAAGGTTCCTCCTGCCAAGCCCGCCGGCTTCCTCAAGCCCATTGACCCACCGTGCCGACCATTCCAACAAATCGGGATGGACTTGCTTGGCCCGTTCCCCATATCAAACTCCAGAAAGCAGTGGATAATAGTCACCACAGACTATCTCACGCGTTACGGAGACGGCTGCTCTTTCGAGTGGAACCGCTATCGATGTGGCCAAATTTTTTGTGCTTCAGATCGTCCTGCGTCACGGCGCACCCCGAGTTCTCATTACTGACCGAGGAGCTGCCTTTACTGCTGAGCTCATGCAGCATATCCTTGCTTTCAGCCACACGAGCCACCGCAGGTCGACCTCATACCACCCCCAGACGAACGTCCTTCGCCTGAAACCGTATCACGCAAGGACACCGTGACACTCCTTCTGACGCTGGTTTCCTTTTAGCATTGAGACGATGCTCTTCGAACGGGGGGGCTAATGACGCTAGCGCTACTGAAGACAACGACGTGAGGACATTAAGCAAAAAGGACGAAGTTCGCCACCGTCGGACTGGGCCCCGGACGTTCTTGGGAGCCTTCCAAACCGCCTTGAGCGTTAACGCATCTTACACCGACGTGACAATATTAGCACCGGAACAGAGGAAGATAAACACGTGATATTTCTCTAACTATGGCAGCAGTGCTGTACAGCCACTGCCTTTTCTGCATTTAGCATTCTCCATTTTGGACCACAGAGGAGAGAAAATGGCAAAAAGACTAATTGTCACTTTCACGTATGTCACAAGCGAAGTGGCCCATTCCAACACATATTAATGGGGTTCTAAAATACATTGAGCCAGCTTCACAGTAGTGTAAAATGCCCAAGTAAGGGTGAAGTACCTAACTTTTCATGCAGAAAATGCACACGTGGTCATGCTTTTTGTAACATAAATGGTGTTGACGCTGTTCCTGCGACTGCAGCACACACAGTTGTCAAGTGCTGGCAAAGACATTCAGCACTTTGTCTTCCTCTTACTGCTGGCCAGCAATGCTATTTCTTGATTAATGCACTATGAGGCAAAGCCAACTTAGTGACTTTTGAAAGGGGTCTATTCTAGAGCACATGCTGTATATATCTGCTTGTCTGTTTTGCGGTCAATACTGTAGTAAGGTGCAGTGCCGGACGGGTGAACTCCGTGACACAAATCGTGCACTTGCATGCTGTTCTGTATCAGCCAGTCGGTCTCATAACATTGTACCGGAAATGACGTGTGCCTGACCGACATGCAGCGTTACCTATAAAAGGACGCTGCTGCCTCGAATAAAGAGCTTTTTGCGTTGCTGCCACTGAAGCGTCTGTCTGCTGCTTAGAACAGAACATCTGGCGATGAGGATGGGATCCGGCGCGCAGTAAACCGCCGCCGGCCAGCAGCAGTCACGAGGCTGAACCGCCTACAGTGCAAGGCGACACGGAGCCCTTGCAGCCACGATTTCATCGGAGGCCAGGAGTAACGCAAGAACGCCGGAGGTGCGCAAGAACGCCGGAGGTGCGCAAGAACGCCGGAGGTGCGCAGGAACGCCGGAGGAGTGCAGGAACGCCGGAGGAGCGCAGGAACGCCGGAGGAGTGCAAGAACGCAGATAAGTGAAATTTGCTCATTATGGCAGAACCTGGACATGGTCCTAAGCTCGGCAGAATGCCCAAATTCAACGCGAAAATCAACAACATACGCTCGTATTTTGAACGCTTCGAGAACTTCGTAGACATAAATGATGTCTCTGCAGACAAGAAACTGAAGTTGTTTCTGAACGTACTCGGTGCGCAAGCATACGAAGAGCTTTTTGCGTTGCTGCCACTGAAGCGTCTGTCTGCTGCTTAGAACAGAACATCTGGCGACGAGCTAAAGAAGATAATTGTGCCTCATTTGCCTTCTCAGAAGACTTTCGAAGAAATTAAACAGCTTCTGGAAGCTCATTTCAGCCCAGCTCATTCAATTATCGCAGAGCGTTGTAAATTTAATCGCCGAATGCAGCAAGAAAATGAAAGCGTCAAAGATTTCATCACTGAACTGAAGCATCTTGCAAGAGATTGCAATTTCGGCACGTTTTTAAATGATGCCTTAAGGGACAGGCTTGTAGCTGGTTTGCGTGACGAGGAAACACAACGGGCTCTTTTTGCACAGCCTGACTTGACGTTCGAGCTGGCGTGCCAAACGGCGCTAGATAAAGAGCTAGCGGCACAACAGGTGAAGCAAATGCATGAGTTTTACACAAAACCGTGCAGCGTCAACGTCATTCAGGGCGAACGTCGCCATGTTAAGGAAAAGAAATTGAGGACGGTTGCATGGACAAATGATAAACGCGAGGAAGAGCGGCGAAGTGCTTGCAAGCATTGCGGAAAGCGTCATGCGGGAGAAAAATGTTGGTATCGCAACCACACCTGCAGAAATTGTAAAAAAAAGGGCATTTGCAAGCCGTCTGCAAAAGTGGAGGCAAAGCAAAAGCTGTCAGATACGTCCACACCACGGACGACGAATTCGAGGACTTGAGTTGTCAGACTGTGTTCTTCTCGGGCAAAAGTTCAAGGGGCTACAGCATCGACCTGAACATTGAAGGGAAGACTGTTTCGATGATAATTGACACAGGTGCTGCGGTCACGATCGTACCAGAGCAGTTCTATAAGCAGTGTTTCCCGCATGTTAAATGTGTGGAATCCAATGTGTCGTTGCGCACTTACACCGGAGAAAAGCTGAAGGTAATTGGAAAAGCAAACGTCTTAGTCAAGCAGGACGCAAGTGAAATCTCTTTGCCTGTAGTGGTAGTGAAGGGAAACGGAACGCCGATTCCCGCTCTCATGGGAAGAAACTGGCTGGAAAAACTGCAGATAAACTGGAAAGCAGTATACAGCCTGTCCACGGATAAGTCATTGGAGCAGAGGGTAGAAGCCTTACGGAAAAAGTATTCCGAGGTTTTCAAGAGCACCCCGGGAGTCGTCAAAAACTTCGAAGCTCGCATCTTTGTAAAGGAAGGGGCTCAACCAGTGTTCTCAAAAGCACGGCCAATACCATTTGCCATCAAAGAGGAAGTAGCAAAGGATCTGGAAAAGCTCGAGCGAGCCGGAATACTAAAGAGGGTCACGAAAAGTGACTGGGGAACGCCTCTGGTGGTGGTCGCGAAGAAAGGCGGCGCAGGATTAAGGTTATGCGGCGACTACAAAGTCACGGTTAATCCTGTTCTAAAAACTGACCATTACCCTTTGCCATTGCCGGAAGATTTGTATTCCATGCTCGCAGGAGGTAAAATCTTTTGCATTCTGGATCTATCACAAGCCTATCAGCAAGTGCCGCTTGCTTGAGGAAAGCAAAGCGCTGTTAACCGTAAACACTCATCTAGGATTATTCCAGTTTCAGCGTCTACCATTCAGCATCTCTAGCGCACCCGCTATCTTTCAGTCGTTAATGGACGAAGTCTTAAAAGGGATTCCAAAAGTGGGTTGTTATAGCGACGACGTCATCGTCGTAGGCGACAATATAGACGACTGTCAGGAAACTGTGGAAAAGGTACTTCAACGACTGGCAAAGCACAATATCACTGTAAAAGAACAGAAATGTGAATTTTTCAAGCAGTCCGTCGTTTATCTTGGACACAAAGTGACAGCTGATGGCATTTTTCCAACATCAACAAAGATAAAAGCCATCACAGAAGCACCTCAGCCAAGCAACGTAACTGAGTTACGAGCCTTCTTGGGTCTGCTGAATTTCTACGCCAAATTCATCAAAGATTTAGCCACAGTAGCTACACCAATGTACGACCTGCTGAAAAAGGACAAGAGTTGGGCGTGGACGGACGAATGTTCAAGATCATTCGTGGAAGCCAAGCAGCGTCTTGTAGACAGTCAAGTTCTGACTTTTTACGACGTGAAAAAGCCAATCGGTTTAAGCTGCGACGCGTCGGCCTACGGTCTTGGGGCAGTAATTTTTCACGTCATGCCTGATGGTTTGGAAAGACCCATTTCATTTGCCTCCAGAACATTGAGTGTAATGGAGCGCAACTATGCGCAAGGCGAGAAGGAAGCCCTAGCATTAATTTTTGGTCTGAGCAGGTTTCATAGATACCTGTACGGGCGCAAATTCATGCTGTATACAGACCACCAACCACGGTTGGGGATCTTGGCATCAGATAAACCAATTCCTTCTTTGGCTGCAGCTAGGATTCAGCATTGGGCTATCACCTTAGCAGCTTATCAGTACACACTGCGCTACAGGAACGGCAAAAACATGGAAGTTGCCGACGCTCTTTCAAGGCTTCCACTTCTGGTCAACCATAAAGACGACACTGAAGAATGTCTTGCAGTGTTTGAGTCAACGCCTCTCACTGCGAGCCAGGTTGCTGCTGCGACTAAAAGGGATCGCCTTCTTTCCAAAGTCGTGCAGTTCACCTTATCTGGCTGGCCCGCACACCACGATGATAAATTTCAGCCCTTTTACGTTCGTCAAAACGAACTATCGTATGAGCAAGGCTGCATCACGTGAGGCCAGCGAGTGATCATTCCAGACGAACTTAGAGAAGCAGTATTAACATTGCTACATGAAGAACACCCTGGAATGCAAAGAATGAAAATGCTTGCTAGGTCGTTTGTTTGGTGGCCGTTGATTGACAAGAACATTGAAGACACTGTCTGTCAATGTACAGTGTGCCAAACGACCATGCCTGCGAAGGCACCAGGGCCATTGCATCCATGGACTTATCCAACTCGTGTTTTGCAGAGAGTCCATGTCGATTTCACCATGAAGGATGGCTCGAACTTGTTCCTTCTAGTAGACTCTTACTCAAAGTGGATAGAAGTAAAATGCCTCCGCACTACGACGACGTCAAAAACAATCGACTGTCTCATGGAGATATTTGCAGCGTATGGCTACCCGGAGGAACTAATCAGTGATAATGGACCTCAGTTTACTGTGCAGGAGTTCTCCAATTTCACCTCTTCTCACGGGATTCGCCACACGCGTACGCCACCCTACCATGCTTCATCGAACGGGGCAGCAGAAAGGCTAGTTCAGACGACAAAGGCCACTCTACTCAAGCAAGTGCTTCACGACAACCTAACAGGGGAGAACAGAACTCTGCATCAACGACTTAACGACTTCTTGCTTGCTTACAGGAACACCTCGAACTCCGTAACAGGAAGAACGCCGGCTGAGCTGTTCCTGAAACGACAAACCCGAGTGAAGCTTTCGCTCCTGAAGCCAAGTTTTGTGCAGGACATGCGCAGCCACCAAGCCAGAGACGCCACTCATCGCAACGAGGGCCGAGGAAGGGACCCGCAGATGGAAGCTGGTGATGCAGTTCTCGTCAAGACTACGAGAGGGGAAACCCTGTCATGGGAGGAAGCGGTCGTAATGCAACGTGTAAGCGACTCTACGTTTGTAGTAAAAGTCGGTGACCAGTTTCGTTTTGTGCATATCGACCACTTGAGACCCAGCTGGATATCGGGTGCAAAGTCATCAGTCCATCCGGACGTCGCAAAAGAAGCGCATCCTGAGTCCACTCCAAGTGCCACTGTTCAGCGAGACTTGCCATCAGCTCCCTCGGAAAAAGATTCCCCTGCTGGCTCCGTGATTAGTGGTCCCACTGCGGACAAGCTTGAGGATGTTCGCTTAGATGACGCCACTTCAAATGAGGAACCGGCATCGCAGCCTGAGGCAAGACACATGGCAGCGCAGCCTTCAAGTTCCACCGCATCAACCATGGCTACACCCGAAGAGGCTCATTTGCGAAGAAGTAATCGAACAAGACGTCCTCCTGATCGCTATCAAGCCTCCAGTTATGAACGCGGAAAGAAACGCGCGTAGCTTTGATTAAGGAGGCAGTAATGTTCTGTCTCAGCCAGTCGGTCTCATAACATTGTACCGGAAATGACGTGTGCCTGACTGGCATGCATCGTTACCTATAAAAGGACGCTGCTGCCTCGAATAAAGAGCTTTTTGCGTTGCTGCCACTGAAGCGTCTGTCTGCTGCTTAGAACAGAACACATGCACCCCACACACCTCTTATTGTGTTAATTCCTCTCATGTAATGCTGCACATTTTGTGCATTGTGTGGACCACTGGGAATAAGCTTTTCCTTCAGGGTAGCCTTGCTGTGTTCCATGAGATTATTGGCATGTTTCCCTGACGTGTTCTATCTGTACGAAGTGCGGACTCTTCTCATGGCATTGGTTCTAAATTTTTAATCGTCATTCCTCCCCCCTCCGCCCTTCCCGGTGCAGCAATGGAAAAGCACAGCAGGTTCCACCTGTGGAGTCATGGGTAACCATCTTGAATGCTGAACTGCCAAGCATCACCATTAATGGCACACCCAACCTGGCACACGAGTACAAGCCTTTCAAGCAGGGCATCGAGTTGTTTTCCCCAGTCTTCATCTCGGTTGGCCGCGAGCATCCCACCACTACACAGGCCAGCACGGCTTCATCCTTCTCGAAGGTAGCAACAATGGAACTCTCTGCATCCTGAAGGCTGCTAAGGTATTCAGTCTTAAAGCCAGCTGCATGACTTATTGCATGCAAAAGAAGAGGTCACTTTGCATTGGAATTTTTTACTGAAAGGAGTCGGCATACAAGCACGTCTCAGGCGGCTGGCATGAAGCTAGCACAGTACATGTGTAGCTTGTCCCTTGTAAAACATTGTCACTTATAAACAGTCTATAGGTCTTGCACACCCCATGTTTCAAAGAAAAGAGTGCCAGTTAAATAATGATTTTAGATTTTGTGTATTATTGCACCACTTGGCACAGTCATGTGCCTTCCATACCAACAAAATGGGCTGACATATCAGAGACTGCTGGTTAGGACGAACCTGTCCAATTGGCAATCCTTTTTAACTTGAGAAGCAAGTACCACACAGAATCAATGTCAACACCATTGCAACTGCCATGAACAAGTGCCTTTAGCACCACTGCATCTACTGCTTTCATATTTCTTCCCTATATAAATTAACCTGACAAAACTCTTGACCAATAAACTTGACAGAACTGTTCACCTTTACTGAGACCAGTCGTGCAGAAGGATCAACTGAACACTCTTAAGGGGGTCATAATATGGTCTACCAACAAGTCATGCTTTTACATTGCAGCTACTAGTCACGACATTATTATGCATACTTAAAAAGAAGTAGAGCCCTACGTGTGCACCTACGTACACATTTCAGCTTTACATTCCGTGGTTTTGTACCTGTCGTTTAATGCTGTTTTTTTCGGCATCGTTCTGTCCTGCATACTTACCGGTTAAGTTCCTTCTTTTCCGCCTTGGTAAGTGAACCCTCCTATATAAGTATTTAAATACATATATAGCTCTTTCTATTGTCTAATTTTCTCAGGTGCTCTTCATATAATATTTTACTTTGAGCTTCCCGTGCTTCGAATGATGTCCAGCCCGTATCCCCTGTACTGCTTCATTAGTGGATTCGCCGTGGGCACCTAGTGCTAATCTTCCAACAGCTCTCTGATTTGCGTCTAATCTCGACTTGACTTCTCCCCTTAAGCACAGAATCACATTTCCAAAAGGAAGACCTGGCGCCATTATTCCTTTCCAAATGCATACCTCTTAGTACTATATTTGTTGTACATCCATAATGCTCTATGTTTCATTATCTTGGCATCTCTTAAGCCTTCAACCCTTAGAGACTGTTCGTGCTTTTCTGTGCATATCTGTCCTTTGTTTATCCGTATCCCAATATATTTGTGTCTGGATGCTCAGTGTACTTTATGGCCTTGTATTAACCCAGCCGAAAAAAACCATTGGGTTCCAATTGGAAATTGCCACTTGGAACAAATTGGATATTTCCAAATGTGTTTTCAACATCATTGGACAATACCTATTGGAAAATACCATTTGGACCACTCCAATTGGCCGACACCAAATGGTCAGCTCCAATTGGGCATGCACCAAGGGGTCCACCCAAATTGAGAGACCTCATTTGGTCTGATCCAGGAGACATTTTTTGGCCAGCTTGATTCGAATGGTACAGAACAAAGTGGATTTTCTCCCAGGAGTTTAAGGTGATGTGCGTTTAGTGCTAACATTTTTACATTGGAATTGAAATTATCATAATTCCAAGCCTTTAGGGAACTGAAGACAAACAAGCCTGCGATATCACATAGAAGGAACACAGACACAGTATATATATATATATATATGCATAAAGCATACTTTTGCTCTAACTTAAATACCCCATTCATGAGGCACTGCTCCTGGAGCCAGTGGTGCTTGTCCATTGAGCAAAGTTCTTTCATTGTTTAATGCCTGCAGTGACAGTTCAAATGATTAAATTAATGCAGTAGATAAAGCAGCTCCGATCTTTTTACTAAGGCCTCATTATTTCCCAGTTTTGTGTTCATAGAGAGCAATATTCTGATCCCAATCAAGACAATCATTCGTTTCCAATTGTTTTTTTCCGACTGGAATTTTTATTTTCCAATTTCCAATTCATTTTACACAGTTAGCTTGTATGGTACCAGAATTTTCTTGGCCCTTGTTTAGTTGCATCATGCACTCCAGCCAGCCAGCAGTCAGTGGACTGCTTTACTTTAGCCTAGATGAGGACAGTAAAGTTCACAGGTTCTCTATCTTCCTCTTTGCACCAGAGGTGCCCCATCAGAGACGGTTTTTTCACTTGAAAGACCGAAGCGTTTCTTCGCACCAGGGGTGCCCCGTCAGAGACGCTCTCGCGATGAGTTGACACGCAGGGATCAAGGAAAACTTAAAGATTTATATGCATATATTTACAGCATATACAAGTTAAGGCACTAGAGACAAATTAAACGGCACAAAGACACAAAACAACAAAAAGGCGGAACTGGCTAACACTAGGGGAGGCCCCTACTCGGCGTAGCCAAAGATGCATAGCATCTCACCTTAGCCCAGAACCCTTTTTCTCGCTCCGGGGCCCGGTTTTAAAGACCTAAAGGCCCGGCCCACATTCCGTAGCTTCCAATCATGTTGCGGTCTTAACATCATTGGTTCATCCAGGGCATGGCCAGCCCTCCAGCTTCCGTAAGGTAGAGCACTCTCTCCACCACAAAATAAAAACAAACAGAAATATACATTCGTGCCAGTACGTGTGTGAATCGGTACAGCGGGGCGGGGGACACCCGTACTTCCCGGCGCGTTCGCGAGCGGCCGCGTTCCGAGAAAGGAGACGCTTCGCTTTGAGCGCTCCCAGCCGTGTTCCGATGACCCCGCGTACACTACCGATCCCTTACACGCCCTTCCCAAGATTCTACAAAGGGCTCAAATGCCACTTTTAGAATTATAACAAAGGGATCGGTACGGGTCACAAAACCACCCTGTGGGTGACATGCCGCAGCTACACCAGCACTGGCACCAACAAAACCAAAAGCAAAATGCACACGGGAACCAACACAACATTACGCAAAATGCACACTTAAATACACACAGTGGCATGCCTGCCGTGCGCCGTAACACAGCGTCCAAGTTGGTGGGTTGCACCCAGTTCACCACCTCAAAGTACACACCCTCGTCCTGCTCACGAACGAGCACACACACACACACACAGACACTCGCAACTGGAGCGTTCAGTAGCACTGATATGGGGTCCGTTAGCGGCCACGTGAGCGTCCTTGGTCGCACCGAGCGTCCCTGTGTGCGTTCGAGCCCCCACGTGTCTCAATCGACATGATTAACACCTAATGGTCGCTATGCTCATTAGGCTGGCGCCACAGCGGCCGAGAACTCGAAAGCTGGTGCCCTCCAGGATCAAAAACGTCCCGGGTTTTGATGGGTCCAAACCCCTCACTACACGACGCACCTGAGGGCCCGCTCTCTCTGGCGCACCGGTACGAACCACGTGCAGCGTAAGGAGCATAGCCCTTGCCCCGTCTAACCATACCAAAGCAGCCGGTCTTGCTACACTTGATTTGGCGACCTGCAGCACGGAACGTAATGTTCCACGAACCGACTTTCCACATGAAAGCTGCGCACCTGCCTCCTGGCACTTCACCTCGCTTAGAGCCATTTGCCCCGTTCCTGCTCGGGCAAACACTGACGTTGCCGTTCCCTGCTTGACAGGCATTTTCCGGCTTCGTGGCATCGTCTAACTCTGAGGCTCCATGAGCTCCCTCGCAGTCACTTGACCCGAGCTTGCCTTGCGGCAAGTGGCCACTCATTTCCGGGTGCTCAAATAACCTGGCTGGACACACACCGGGTGCGTTCAACAACTGCGCGGCGCTCTGCCCGGTCGGCCCAGCAGGCCCACCTCCGCTCTCTGCCTCGGACGAAGGGCTCTTGCCACCAGGAACGCTACGGGGCACTTCATGCCCTATGCCCGACACAGTGTGTGTTTGCAGCAACGCCAGATTTTCACCTGTTGCTAGCTCCGTGTCCGAGGTCACAATATTTGTCATAGAGCCTGCAGGAATTCCACCGCTGTCCTGTTTGTTATCGGACACCTTGGTCTCTATTGGCACTAGATCATGAGAATTGGGCTGCTCCTGTTCTTTGCTAGCCACCCGCGGTGGCGGAAAAGCTGTGATATTTCTGCGTCTTTCAGGAATCCTGTTTTCACTTCCTGAACCTTTCGCGGCGTTTCCTAACAAAGATGCGTTCCCGGATACCAGCTGATTGCTTTCAGCGTCCTCACTGCTGTTTCCCTGAGCTGTGCATGACAAGCATATTCCTTTGTCTTCCAGCACAGGCGGCCTCACCTCTCGGGACTCAGAGCAGTTCTCCCTGGCTAGTTCACTAGCTTTCCTAGACTCCTTGAGCTCAGCGAGCTCCAGTGCTAGCTGCTGCCCAGTCAAAAAAAACCATTGGGTCCAATTGAGATTTCCAATTGGACCCAATTGGAATCAATTGGATCCAATTGGAAGCCAAATGGAACCAATTGGACTTGGGGAAACCATTTGCGATGTCCAATTGGTTTTCCCGATTCCAATTGGACAGTCCAATTGGTTTTTCAACTTCCAATTGGATTTTCAAATCCAATTGCAGAGTCCAATTGGATTTTCAAATCCAATTGCAGAGTCCAATTGGTTTTCTACATTCCAATTGGACAGTCCAATTGGTTTTCCAGCTTCCAATTGGATTCACAAATCCAATTGTGGAGTCCAATTGGTTTTGTGCATTCCAATTGGACAGTACAATTGGTTTCTCAACTTCCAATTGAGCTCACAAATCCAATGGGGGAGTGTGCATTGGTTTCCTGCATTCCAATTTTACGGTCCAATTGGGCTCTCAGCTTCCCCTTGAGTCCAATTCGTCCTGCCATTCCAACTATTGCCCCATTGGTTTGAAGATTTTAACTGAAGTCAAATTGTATAAAGGTTGAGTTTATTCCTCTTTATTACCAACTGGCAATTAGGGCCAGTTGGCTTCTTAAAAGATTTTTTTTGAGGATATATGTCCATTCACTCTTTCAAGGTTCCACTGTGCTTCAGGAACAAATATACCACAGCACACTAGACATGAGGCCTGCATAAGCTTGATTCTTATCTGCTTCAGGTTCAATTAAAACATCATATGCTTGACTCTTGTCAGTCACACTAGTTTTTTAATAACTGAAGATATCGAACTTCGTTGCATACTGTGCCATTTCCTATATCCATTCGTCATACTGTTTGAACTGTGCACAATATCTGCCAAGTTTAGTGCCAAACAGAATCTAAGGCTATTTAACAACTGGGCAATTTAAGCCACACTGTTGATGTAACTCTGCATTCTACCTAAAATACTTTGTAACTGCAGTTTTACCTGAGCTCTACCATACATTATAAAACTGAGGCCACCCTCACTATAAACACTCGCTCAAGAATGTATAACATAATCTTTATTAGACAGCACACAACAAAAAAGACAATGAGATAACACTTCCGTGGAAATAACACGAGAATATGTTTTGCGAACTGTACATACACTTGAAACTAAGGACGCTACACTAATTTCACAGAAATAACTTAGCAGATAAACTACACATAATTGTCAGTCGACATAGTACTAAAACTGGCAAATGAATACTTTGGTACAGATCACAGCATCAAGGTAAAAACTTTTTCAGCAGACTGCATTTAACAGAAAACAGCACTCATTTTTTTGGATTTGCAAGAATGCAGAATACATAAATACAGTGCCCGGTGCAACTTGAGTAAAAGCATTTCTATACAAGCAGCAATGAGGTGACAAAATACGAATTGTATAAGATTGGAAACTCACATAAGAGGCATATGAGAACAGAATTACAAATAACTAAAGAACAAAAGTGCACAAGAATACGATACACAACTACCAGTTGTCTACACAAATGAATGCACTCTCTTATAACCTCCAAGTGTCATCTGCCACACTGGCTCAGTGTTTAAAAGTGCTCAGCTATTGAGTTGGAGGATCCAGGTTCATTCCTGGCCATAGTGGTGTGGTCTTGATGGAGGTGAAAGCAATATGTGCCATTGTGCTGTGTGATCCCAGCATGTGTTCAAGAACACCAGGTAGTGTAAAGTAATCCAGAGCCCTCCACTATGGCACTGCTCATAGCCTATGTGTTACTTCAGCACATTAACCACATTACGAATTTTTTTTACAAAAGCCGTGTGTACAAGCCCAATGCGGTGGCTCAGTGGTTAAGGCCAGTGGATAGTCTACCGAACCAGAGTACCCAGTTTCGAACCAGATTGCGGTGGATGCGTTTCGATGGAGGCGAAACGCAAGAGGCGCCCGTTTGCTATGCGATGTCAGTGCATGTTAAAGATACCCAGGTGGTCGAAATTATTCTGGAGCCCTCCACTACAGCACCTCTTCTTTCACTCCCACCTTCCTCCCTTCCCTTGCAGTGCAGTTCAGGTGTCCACCGCGATATGTGAGGCAGATACTGCCCCATTTTCTTTCCTCAAAAACCAATTTATTTGTGTACAAAGACAAGTGCAATTATTTATTATTTAAGTGATGTATTTCACACACATTTATGCAACTGCACTGTGTGATGAGTTTGCATGTTAAAGAACCCTAGGTAAGCAAAACTAACCCGAAGCGCTCTGCTACAGCTTCTCTTGCAGACCTTAAAAGTCCCACACCTTGCACTATAGCACTGCTCCCTCCTAGGTGCTGCTGTCTGGATTGATCTACCACCTGGTGTTCTTAAATGTGCATTATATTCAGTTTACCCTGTAAACGAACTCGGCACTGGCGAGACGTAACAATTTCCTCCTGTTCTAACAACTGCGCAAACAGTCAAAATTTCTGAAACTGGTAGCACAGTCAGTGATCGCGCTTCCTCTATGACTTTAAGCACATGTCGAACTATCAAAGTCGTGTATTTCATAGGAGCACATTTGAGTCGCCTAACTATGACATATGCTTCTGCACTATTTTTGCATATGATTTTTTCTATCACAGCAAAAGAGGCATCACAAAGTTGAATCACTGAGTCATTCGTCTTTTTTCCTGCAGCATACTTTTTTGTAGTAAGCACTACCCCTTTCCTGATCATGCGACCATACTGCACAGCACCTAAAAGCTCAGTACAACTGTCAACAGGACAGCTTGGTGTGGTATAGATGCTGCCTCGCCCAAAATATCGAACCTCTCCCGGAACTGTCACAGTTTTTTTAGTTTTTGAGGACTCCAGTAGATCACAATAACTAAGTACACTTGGCTTAGAAGCTAATTCAGAGAGATTATCTATTAGCCTTTCAGTCTGTAGGACTCTACAAACTTGATGGGGTATACCATTTGCAGCTTTTACAGCTTTCTTTAAACTGCCATTGCCCGACTCAAATGGAAAGGCTGAGTGTGCCCAAAGTGGGCCCCAGTGGCGCACACTTTTTGCTATGTGAGTGACCTGATGCATGTTGAATGACATGCAGCCTTTCCCATAAAGAAGCTGTGCACGAATATGGAACTCTAACAGCAGCTCCTCCGCCTGTTCGAGCTCCCAGGTGGCCAATTCCCTCTTGAGCATTAAATGCAGGGCCTCTACTAGATAAGCCCAATGCTGAACGCAGAGTTTGTCTGCAATTCCCTCCAATACGGGCAAGCTATAGTAAAGAAGCCAGTTCTCCCACTCTTTAGCTTTCCAAAATTTTTTCTCCTTTGTTGGCCTCGGTGTTCTTTTTACATACCTAGGTGATGAGATTGCCAACAACCTTGCATCGATGTCATCTTGGCGTGACCTCATGTAAAATCTGCAGCTAGTGTCCTCAAGCCACATCTCAAGAAACTGCCTAGCCACTCCTAACAAGATACAGTGCATATAGTCTGGGACAAATCCCCACACTATATGAAACTGATCTAAGTTAATAAGTGGCGAGGCAGTTTTGACACCATGTACAGGTTTCCCTTCAGTTACTGCAGACTCCATGTCTTCCAACATCTGCTCTTCACTCCTTTCACTTGCTTCGTTTTCTTCCACGGGGTACTTCGTGGAGTTGGCAACTCTTTCGCCTCTTTGTAAGCACCAGTTGCAACCGTAATACGCATTGAATTGCATGACTCCCTGCATAGGAGCTCTTGCCACGGAATCAACGGCGCAGCAAATGCAGTATACTTTAAACCGTTTCTCTTCACCTCTGTATTCAAGGACAAAGCCTTTTTCTGACAGCTCTGTGATGGCTTCCACGAAAGCCCCTTGAAAGACTGCCATATCTGGCTTTTTCTTTCCGAACCAAAGGGCAGCTAAAACTGGCCTATTCATTCTCTGCGCAGCAGGCAGCTCATTCACTAACAGCTGTATAGGCCAAATGGCAGTGCCACTGGAACGAAAAATAGGAGTGCCATCTGAATTGAACATCAGGCTTATCCTGTTGCCTGCATCTGCTGTTGAGGAGACAAATGTTCGATACAGTTCCCCATCGTATATATCAGAATATGTCCCCTTATCTGGAAGGGGTTCTGTTAAATCGAGGATGTCGCACCCCTTTAGAACTTTTTGTAGTTGAGACTCTATGTCGAAAGCAACAAAAAAGGACCCTTCTGTCACAGAGGAAAATTTTGAAGCCCTGAAGCACTTGGTACATGTGGAGGAGGCTCCTGGCTCAACTTCACCAATGTACGTGGAGCAATTGGAACAAATGACATGAAACCTCATATCAGTGGGGCTACCATTGACCAGCTTTCCAAACATATACCGTGATTCTGGTAGCACAGGCTTTTCAAAAAACAAATTTATCATTTCTAATAAACTTGTCACTGCTGTCAGAGACAAACTGTTTTTGACAGCATGTTTCAGCACCATTAGCAGCATGTCGCCCTTCGACACCACAACCTTTTCGGAGACGATGTCGCTAAAAAGGTCAGCTAGTCCTGCATCTTCACTGGTGCCACTTGGGCTGTTCACATCTTGCTGAGCAGGATCCTCGGGCTCAGGAGTGTCCTGCACATCGCAAGCATTTGCTGAACTACTCTGCTGAACATGTCCAAAAATACAACTTTAGAACCATATATTCCCCTTTGTTGCCGTTAGTCAGCAATTTTTTAACATTTCATATAAATGGTACAAAACTTTAAGGAACAAAAGATTTAGAAATAAACTGGCAGCATCTACACAGCATGAAGACAGTCGTGACGCACATGTAAAACACTGCATGACACAGCAGGAAATAACCTGTCTGACAGTACTTGAGACTGCATCATTCCTTGAGCTCAAATTTGCTGCCCTGAAATTACCTTAGCATTCACCTCAGAAAGGCTGCATATGGCGACATGACAAAAACTATTTTTCCTGTGGCCGCTGACTTGTCTTCACTGTGAATTTCAGCAGCAGCCAGAAATGGTACCATGTTGATGCAGTAATTTAGTATTACTCATCCAGACAGGGCAATTGGAGAGTAATTCCTTTTTTTTTCCTGATGATTATTCACATCGAACTTAAATATTAAACAAAAGATTTCAATCCACCAGGCTGAACACTTCCAAAAAGTAAAAAAGCAATAGTTGGTGTCACAAATGTTCCGTAGCCCATGGACAGGTAAGTTCCAACTAACTACCCTACTGTCCATCAAGTGCAATTGTTTTTCTATCATAACCTTGCCTTTCACACCTTTTTGCTAAAGGCCCCCAGACAGTTGACATATATTAATTTATAGGGCCTTCAACAGCAGTGACATAATTCATATGCCACTTTGGGATGTAAGGCATTATATATCACTTTTTTTTGTCATGACTTTGCTCCAAGTGAATTGCACATGGCTTGGCGTTCAATACTCTTTAATTAAAAACTGCACGTGTGCTACACTGATTCTACACCTCGGCTGAATTCAGGGAAGGGAGAATGTTTGTTTACCCTTTTTTCTAGTTCTGTACCTGTAAGGCTCGGTGCCAATTAAGATAAAAAGTGAAATGTGCTTACAGCTTCCAAAAAAGCAGCGTCCGAGTTCTCTTGGTGGGGTGCAGGTACGCTGTCAGCCACGTCTGTTTCCATCTGCTCCTCACGGCCACGTACGGCGACATCCACCACGGGAATCCCCTGGTACGCAGTCTCAGCTGCCGCTGTAGCGTTCGGAGCATATTCCGAGTCGTCACAGTCTACTGAGCTGCTGTGAAGAATGTGCATTGCTTGCTGCACGGAATTTACATCACCAGGGTTGGATACACCAGGGTTGGATATAGTCCTCCTTTGAGATGATTCCTGCATGAAATGCCATTTTTGTTAACTTGCAATAATTTTACCACCAAATCATTAACAGCTGCAGCCAGTCGGTTAGGGAGGCGGATGCCGACTAAAGGTCGCACTGCGATCGATGCTAGTTTTTTTCACTCGACATTCATCAACTTCCGCGAATGCAGCACAACATGCACGAACTTTCCTAGAGCCATTAAACATGAAATATGATGAACGAACGTGTACTGACCGTTGGAATGCTACACGTACACTATGCTAATAAGGGTCGCCATGCAATGCTACATGCAGCCGACGCGGATTATAAATAATTCTGATCAACTCGGGAAAATGCATCATCCAGACTTGGTACTGAACTAGCAAGACTGTCGTAGGCATCACTGCATCAAATTCCAGCGCGAATAAGCGAGCGGTTTAGCCGAGAGAACCCATTCTACGGTGCGTGTTAGCGTTGAACGGCTCCGAGATCACGTCTGGTAAAGTTAGTGCACCTGTTGTCGGAAAGACAAGCAATCACTGAGCCGCTAATTAAGATCCCCCGCGTGCAAGAGAAGAGGAAATTTTAATCAAAGAAGCACGTTACGTGTAATAGGCACTCATACTTACAACAGTGTTTTCGAGCCGTCTTTTCTCTAGCTCGATGGCAGTCGATCTTGGCAAGCTGCATGGGCCGTACAGCGAGCTTGGGCTCAGGTACGTCTTATAAGGGCCGCGCCTACGGCGCTCTTCTGCAGGTTCCATTCTTCAGGTACAAAAGGAGGTAAATACCTGTACAACCGTCACTGTCTGCCGTTTCAGCAGTCCATGTTGGAACAGTCCCAACCAGAAAGTAAAAAACTGGCACAATGCGTCACACGTAAGTACGGTGGCTAGAATCCTAACGCAAGCTGCCAAGGCTGTCAAAACAGTCCTCATATTCAAGTTCAAGTTGATTCAGTCAGCCAAAATTTTATGCCGTCACAATTTCACATTTGGGAGCGCTGCACAAAGTAAGTGCTCATAAAAAATTATAAATATAAATTTTGACATTTTGAAAGGTATACGGACGCATTTTGTTGTTGTTGCAGTAAAAAAAAATTACTCCGCAGTTTCGTACACCGGGACCTACGCTTACGTCACAGAAGCGCAGATACTGTGCACGTGTGCGACGTTGTGTTGCTGTGGGCATAGCTTGTTTTTTTTGTTTTCTGTGCTCTGACATTGCTGGAAATTTGCCCATTCAGATCATCATGTCTTTAAATGCGCCAGCATTTGCGTACGTCAGGTACAAGGATAACAACAGTTGCGCAGTGGTGCCCGTAGCGGACATAAAGGACTTCGCGCCTGCGAATTCTACGGATTTCGGTCCTCGGACCTACTTGGCCAAATGGACCGACAAAGAAGGAGAGGCAGACTTTTACCCGGCCCGAATTCTCATGCTCGGAGGTAATCAACTGCACTTTTCTGTTTGGTGGCGATCGAGTAGCGCTGATCTCTTTCTCTAGCGTGCCTTCGAAAATGGCGTATATGCTCCAACCAGCCCGATAATGCCGGAAGTGTTGTGTGCCAGTTACATGGCTTATCCTTCCATGGAACTATAGCTTACGCACGTCGCGATTAATGATGTCCAGCGTGCTTTATTTCGCGCAGTTTGGGCCTGGCAGTTGAATGCACTGTGGGATGCCAGCGGTAAAATATGTACCGGTTTTACGCGTATGGTCATGAAAAAAGAGAAATTAGCATAGTGAGATGTCCACATACATTCTTTATTGAAGTAAATGTCGGAAGGAGGAAATAATTTCGCTGCTGCATGTTAAAGTTAAACACAGTGTTAGGATGTTTTAAGCCTGCCTTTACAGAAATGCTACTGTTCACAAGCAGGAGAAAACGTTCTGCATGGCGGTATATTTTATTTGTTACTGATATATATATTGCGTATATGTGCCTCCCAGCTTTTGTATTTATTAATACTGTGATCTTTTCACACGACCTTAGCATATGTGCAGAGTCTTATTTTTAACATCGGAGCTCCAGAAGCACCAAAAGCGCACTGCAAGTGATATTACGAAAGCTGTTTGGGGTGCTGTTAATGCTTCAGAATCACCAGTTATCCCTAATCGACGCCTTAATTGTCATTTGAGTCACTCGACACTTCTGTTCTTGCTTCAGTTGATGCCTATATGGCTATGTATGAAATGTGTCGAAAGTACAAATCAAAATGGCATATTTTGCAGATTCTGAGGTGGAAATCTTTGGAAAAATACAAACAAGCCGCCTGCGGGTTCAGAAGTGCCTGCAGAGCAGCGACAGTGACGAAGAGATACAAGAGGTAGAATTTGTTTTCCTTTAGTGATTTTTACTGCTAATTGTTGCCTTGTGTCATGCCTTCTTTTACTTAGTGCACAGCACTGCCAAAAAAACGGAAGGAGGCAAGTAATAAGGAGGACCTCCTGGCCGTCCTTGAAAAAAAGAAGAAGAAGATAGGAACTTCAAAGGATAGAGGTTCAAAGCTGCTCATGGAGGAACTTCAAGCAGCACGCGCGAAAATGCAGCTGCAAAATAATGAGATTGAAAAATTGAAGGAGCAGTTGCTCCAACAAGAAGAAAAAATTGAGAAAATTACGAAGCTTAATTATGGGCTCCAGGAGACCATAATTTCCCTCAATGGTATGAATTGTTACATTCAGATTTCTGTGGCGAACATCTATCTGCATGCAGACCTTTCTAGGAGATCAATATTTCCTTTCAGTTGCACTGTACTATGCATTTTTATCGTGAAAATTTTGCTCACTTCAACCGGTGGCTCGTTTATCGTAAAACTGAGCACAGAGCTTGCTCATTGTGGCAGCTTTTGTCTAGTAGAAGTTTTACAACGATGCTTACTTATTCAGCCACGAATGATGCAACTCTGTAATAGTCTGCGGCAAGGTCGCTGAACTGAAATCCACCAATGCCTTATTGCTGCGAAGGGCGGCAGTGGCATCTTCAAAGGACCTGCACAGCTTGTAATGCTGACCTTGGCGCCGTTTGGCGAAAACTCAGAGTTCGCGGCTTTCGGTTCGTCGATTTTGAAGCAAAAGTTTGCATCATGCATGGCTGAACCAGGTAGGTACTGTTGACAAACTTACTATGAGACAAAAGTTCCTGTAATACCCACGTTCTGTGTACAGTTTCAGTGTAAACGAGCCAGTGATTGAGGCAAGAAAATTTTTAAATCTTCACAATAAAGATGTGCAATATTGTATGTTATTTATGGCAATGGAGCGCAAATTTTCCTGTCTTTTTTTGCAGAACTTGCAAGTGTACATTTGTTTATCTATCATTGTAGCAGTGCCTAAAATGTTCATCTGTGTATGACCAGGCTCAAAGTCTCAAGTGCAAGCAGTCCAGGAGCAAGCTCCAGCACTGCGGCTTAGCTCAGCCCCTGTCCACCCCAGCCAAGGTGAACCAGGACCGAGCCAGGCCGCTATACGAGTGGCACCTGCACCACATCCAAGCCCTCAACCCCATCTAGCCGAAGACTCTTCTTTAGCCCATTTGGTACAGCTTTCTTTGTATGGATGCCTTTGAGACATTTTTCATGTTTTATTTTTTTGTGCAGGTTGATATAGGGCAAGGGTTGCAAATATCGCGAGCCGCATGGCAGCGGATTTCTGAGCTCCAAAAGGACTCGATGTTCGTAAAAGAGCTCCTCATGATGGTGTGGACCCGTTCAGAATTGAGGGAACGGTCCCTTCAAGGTATCGTATTCCTTTTTTGCAACTGAATGCATTGTAGCTTTCATAAACCTCATGCCTAAATTTCTATTCTTTCCACTACCGCTCAAACTTTTTCAGGAAAACACTGCCCGCGCTTTCCAGGGCGACAAAGGAAGACGGCCCTCACTCCATGGAAGCTCTCAGTTCTGAGAGGTAACTGCAAGCAGCTGTTGGAACTATTTTATCTAGTAACAGCAATTTGTTTGCTGTCTTCTGCGTGAACTTATGTATTACCCTCACCAGTATGCTTCACAACTGCCAAAGCGTGTCCATCCTTTCTGAGCTTTGTCAAGCAGTTGTAAAATTTGTCACGTGTCAGTTTAATTCTTGCCTGCTTGATTTCTTATGTGATTGCACTGTATTCTGTCATTCTTAGACTGCTACAGGCAGCGATTAGAAGGCAAGGGCATGCCACCTGACCTCCTGACAACGGGAATGAAGCAGTTCAACCGCTTCGTAAGCGAGAAGATCGCAGATATAGAGAAGTTGGCAAAAAGGTGACAATTGTTTTATTTATCTGACTCCCTGCTAACAAACAAGTAAACCCAAGCCGCAGTTATGCAAATGTGCACCAGCAGAGGACATATATAGTTCATGGTGCTGTTTCTCTTCATATAACCACCCCATGTACTTGGTACACGCCCATGCATGAAATACTCCAGTAAATTTCTGCTTTGTGCATATTGTTTTTTTTTTATTTGTGCATACAAAATTGCGTCTAGTTTCTTAGTACTGCTGTGAACAGCTTTTCATTGCAGTAATGCTGTCTGTGTGATACTTATATTGCAGGGATCTTGCCAAGGACTTGGACGCTGCCTGAGGTCCCAGCTGCTGCGCATGTAGATATTTCCCATGGATTTTTTTGCAAATAAATTTGCTGTAAAACCAGTTCTTCCTGTCATTGTGGGACCACCTAGTGCCTGACAATTGGAGCAGATCAATTGTCTGCCAACTGGAGTGGACCTGCTGGTGTTGGCCAATTGGTATTCTCCAATGATGTTGGTCAATTGGAGCATTCCAAATGGTATTTTCCAATTGGCATTTTCCAATGGTATTGAAAACACATTTGGAAATTTCCAATTGGTATTTTCCAAATGGAATTTTCCAATTGGTATTTTCCAATGGTGTCGAAAACACATTTGGAAATTTCCAATTGGTAATTACCAATTGGAACGCAATGGTTTTTTTTGACTGGGTGGCGCTTTGCTTCTGATTCCTCCAAGACGCACTTAACATCCTGAGGTTTCTCCTAGCACAGCGGCGCCTTTCCTCCATTCACTTTCGCAAGTTCAGCCTGAAAGTACGCTAGCGCACCTTCGCTAATTTCACTTGGTACCTCACATCGAGTGAGGGCCGGCATGGATAGCCCTCCATACCGCCGTCTGTACTCCTCAACTGTCCTACCGGCTCGAACACATCCACAGGGACGCTAACAATGCGACGAAGGAAACTCACAGTTTCGATGCGTCGATCCGCATTGCCAGATCCTTGGTGTCGCAGTCCACCGCCACTTTCACCGGATGCTGCGATGAGCTGTCGCACGCCGCTGGTCCTGTGCACGTTGTCACTTGCTGCGGCCCGCCGGTGACCGTCAAGTCCTCGACGCGCTGCTTTTCTTGACCGGATGCAGTCCCGCGTCGCTGAACTACTGCCTTGGTCCTTGCGTCCTTGCCGCCGTCTCTCCGCAGGTCCTTTCTCGAACGCTGCTGTTGCCTGACCGTCGCCTTTCTCCCTGCGTTCAATCTTCTTCCTGCACCGTCTTCCGATGACCGCAGGGTCCTCGTCGACTCCGCCAGTAAAGTTCACACGTTCTCTATCTTCCTCTTTGCACCAGAGGTGCCCCGTCAGAGACGGTTTGTTCACTTGAAAGACCGAAGCATTTCTTCGCACCAGGGGTGCCCCGTCAGAGATGCTCTCGCGATGAGTTGACATGCAGGGATCAAGGGAAACTTAAAGATTTATATACATATATTTACAGCATATACAAGTTAAGGCACTAGAGACAAATTAAACGGCACAAAGACACAAAACAACAAAAAGGCGGAACTGGCTAACACTAGGGGAGGCCCCTACTCGGCGTAGCCGAAGATGCATAGCATCTCACCTTAGCCCAGAACCCTTTTTCTCGCTCCGGGGCCCGGTTTTAAAGACCTAAAGGCCCGGCCCACATTCCGTAGCTTCCAATCATGTTGCGGTCTTAACATCATTGGTTCATCCAGGGCATGGCCAGCCCTCCAGCTTCCGTAAGGTAGAGCACTCTCTCCACCACATAATAAGAACAAACACAAATATACATTCGTGCCAGTACGTGCGCGAATTGGTACAGCGGGGCGGGGGACACCCGTACTTCCTGGCGCGTTCGCGAGCGGCCGCGTTCCGAGAAAGGAGACGCTTCGCTTTGAGCGCTCCCAGCCGCGTTCCGATGACCCCGTGTACACTACCGATCCCTTACAAGACCTACACTTTCTGTTTCTTTTGTTGATCAGATTTCCATTTTTGGTGTATTTCCTCTTGAGATAACTGCGCCTTCTGTGCTTCGCTGTGTCCCCTTCAAGCCACCCATCAATGTTCGATGCCCTCCTTAATTTCCTTACTCACCGGTTCATAGCTTCCTCTTTCCTCTCCTGTGCATTGCTCCTTTTACTTGTTTCATTTTAGTACTGATGAGTAGTTGTAACTGATTATAATCCCACTTTTCCTTGAGGCATTTCTCAATTGCGTCTTCTCTGCCTGCTGCCATTAGTGCTATTTGTTTGTCATTTCTTTTGTATTTACTGCATTTCTCATTTGAACAGATCTCCCAACTGCAGACTAATCAACGTAAGATCATTTCCCCAGAGTGTATTCCCCCTCTTCGTCAATTTCTATTTTTGCAAAATTGCTATAGATTCCGTGCTGTAGCTTCGCTGGCGTAGCTCGGGTTCTGTTTCAGCTTCCTCTGTGTGCTTCTACTTTTTCATATATATATAATAGCAGAGTGGATAACACAAGACGCTCACTACAAGTGCCAAGGATGATTGCCATATTGTCCAAGGCACTTAAGTACAGTGCATTTTGAAGGACATGAGAGTAAGAACTTCTTGTGCTGGTTCACAGATCTGATATCATTTGACGTGCCTACTAAAATGAATATTATATTGGCCTGAGAAAGAGTGACTCATTTAATTTTCAAAGAGGCATGCTAATGAAAATAAAGGGGTGGCGTATATTTCTGTAACGCGTCTTGCTGCAGTTAGATTTAAGAGCCTTCTTAATCATTTTCCTCTGGTGAGAAGTGGGGAATAGCTATGAATGTTAGCACCATTTTTTTGTCCTTTCAGAGAACATCAAACCTTGTGTGCAAACCAGCAGCTGTTCTGCACCCTTGCCAATCTTCTCTTTTGGCTAGAATTATAGAAATAAATATGAAATATTTGACAGTTGGCTTCAACATGACATAGCCCTTGTCCAGATTCATATTAATGAACGTCATATAAAAAAGACTCATCATAACAATCATCAGTGTGAGTACCTGAGTAAAGTCAGAACTGCCCGATCTTAGGTTGAAGCAATGTCAGTTTTGGTTAAAGAGCCGTACCTTCCACCACTTCCAATCTGGGACTAACTGAAACTGGCTAGATTTGTTTCCCGCATGTTCTTAGCTTTGTGGTGCGCCAAACTAAAAGGCATATTTTTTCTGCCTCATCTGCATGTCTAAAAAACTGTAAAAGATATACACACTGGCAAACCATGAAATAACTAGCACAAAACGTTGCCAAAAATTGTACCAAAAAACGAAATGATAAGTTTGGCTTGTAATTAGCTCTCTTAGATGTATAGGCTGTCACATTTGTACAAATAACAATAATACGAGTTAAACAAATATGATAACGAGATCAGATAATTAGATCATAATTAGGCCGACTTTAAAAGGTGCTGAAACAATAAAAAAATTTGCCAAAAATATTTTGACGGAATAATATTTTTATTTGCACCAGGAGAGCACTATTTAGAGCCATAAATCAGCAAAGTAGACGAATGGTTGAATAACGCCAACAGAGTCGAGAATAGCGTTTCACATTAGACCGCCCATTCATCTGGATCCCCCACATGAATGACAGTATATACCATTTTTTGAAACATCCAGATTTCTTACTTGAGGAAACGCCCACCACCCCTGCACTTGCAGACACATGACATGTCTCAGAATTAGTCACGTCAAGAAGTATGGTGCTGTCTGCCGCTCTGGATACGAGGCGTGCCAGTTGGCACTGACTATTTACTCCACAGCCATTGTGCTTCTAGCTCATGTGTCCTTCGAGTCCACAGTTCTCACATGCAAAATGTGCTCACTGTACTAGACTTACTATAGTCGACGCTTGATGGTCCGTTCTGCAGTGGCACCATTAACCAGACAATTCGTAGCATAAGCTAGCATAAAGCTAAACACAAGGTATTTGGATAGGTCTATGCAGTACACTTTTCTTCGTGATTTCCAATGAAGCGTCTTAAATAAGCATTCAACGCATTCGACATTTTATTGCAAGCTTGGGAAACTAGGCTAAATTTGATATAAACATCTGGAAACAAGTACCTTTGGTCACTAATTTCTAAATATTTGCAACAACTTCTAAAGAAAATAAAGTACCTTTAGTTTTTTACTGCAAAATAAGCAAAATATGACCCAAAGCTTACATCACAATTTTGTTTTGTTTTTTTCAGAAAATACTGGCCACCCTGTGATGATCTAAAAGTCTGGCAACATAAAAATAGTAAATAAAGCTCGGTGTACGCTTACAACGATTTTAATGTTTTGCAAAAATAGGAAGAAAAAAGCACAACTGTCTGACTACAATATTGGAGGTTACCTATGGAGTAAACCTACACCTTCTCCCTCACTTCAAATGTCAGGGGGCACCACAAACTAGATGAGGAGAAAAAGAAACTGTACTATATACAGAACGAGTAAATATTGGCAGAAAAGGTCCCTGAAATATAAAAAAATGGTAGTAATTATAAGAAAAATGCATTCTCAGTAGAGAGAGAGAGAGAGAAAAAATTTTGAGCAGAGCTTGAAGGGAAGCCCCCAGAAGAAACCTCAACTGGCTTAAACACTCCACGAGGGAAGGGATAGAGGAGGGAGTGAAAGAAAGTAAGAAAAAGATACACAGTAGTGGAGGACTCTGGATCGATTTCGACCGAGTACCTTGCCCTTTGGCTTCATAAAACAAAAATTGCTTTCTGTAAATTTTAGAAAAACACACCCACTGCATTTCAGGCATCGAAGATAGCCTCTGCAAAATACTAGAGCCATTCTAGCCCTGAACAGCTGTAAAAATTCAAATGAAATCTTGTGTGCTGTTTCCTTTGGGAAGCAGTTTATTCTTCGGATTGTGCATTGAAGGTGGTGCTGCAGCCCGGACCATCAAGCGTCGACTGTAGTAACTGTAGCAACGTGAGCACAGTCTTCCTTGTGAGAACTCCGGACTCGAAGGACCACTCAGCTAGAAGTGCGGTGGTTGTGGAGCAAAATGTCAATGCCAACTGGCACTCCTCGTAGCAGCAGTGGCAGACAGCACCATACTCCTCCATCTGGCTATTTCTCAGACATGTCATATGTCTGCCTGTGCAAGAGTCGTGGGCGTTTTTTCAAGTAAAAATCCGGATGTTTGAAATAGTAGTATATTCTGTCATTCAGTTGGGGGATCTGGATGAATGGATGGTCTATTGCGAAGCATTATTCTCGTCCCTGTTTTTGTCGTTCAACCAGTCATCTGGCTTGCCGATTTACGGCTGTAAATAGTACTCTCCTGGAACTAGTGAAAATATTATCGTGCCAAAATCTTTTTGCCAAATTTTTCATTCTTCTAGCACCTCTGAAAGTCTGCCTAATTATGAAGTAATTATCTGATCTTATTATCATTAATTGTTTCCTTCGTATTATTGTCACTTGTATGAAGGCGAAAGCCTATACGTCTAAGAGAGCCAGTTACGAGCCGAGCGTATCATTTTGTGTCTAGGTGCTATATTTGGCAACGTATATCAGTAGTTTCGTTGTTTGCCAGTGTGTATTTCTTTTACACTATTTTACTCAAACCGGTCGGGCAGGATGAAATATGCCTTCTGATTTGGTGCAGCTGAAAGCTAGGAGGCACGCAAGAAACAAATCAAGCCTATTTCAGTTAATTTCAGATGGGAAGCGGTGGAGGGTTCGGCTCATAAACCAAGCGCGACAATTGCTTCAGCCTAAGAGTCAGGCAGTTGTGACTTTACCCGGGTACTTAGAGTGATGATTGTTGTGATGTGTCATTTCGAAGAGACATTCATAAATATGTTTCTCGATAAAGCCATGCGGGAGTCAAAGTCATGTGGAAGTCAAAGAATTATTTCATAATTATTTTCAGAATTTTAGCCAAAACACAAGTTTATTGCCAAAGTTGCAGAGAAGCTACTGCTTTGCACATAAAGTTTGATGTTCTCGGAAAGAACGATAAAATTGCGCTATCATTCATAGCTATCCTGCACTTCTTGTCAGAGGAAAACGATTAAGAAGGCTCTCTATTGTAAGTGCCAGCAAGACATGTGTTATAGATATATATGCTAGCCCGTTTTTTTTGCTAGCATGCATCTGTGAAAATTAAATGAGTTGCTCTTTCTGAAGCAACTATAATAATCATTTTAGTAGGCATATCAAATGAGGTCAGATCTGTGAAAAAGCAAAAGAAGTTCTTATTCTCATGTTCTTGAAAATGCAGTGCACTTAAGTGCCTCAGATGACATGGCGGTTATCTGTGGCACTTGCAGTGAGCATCTTGTGTTACCCTCTCCATTATTATCTATAGAAAATGTAGAAGCACACACAGGAAGCTGAAACATAGCGCGGGCTACGCCACTGAATTTTCTATGTAGCCCTCCCCCCCTCCCACTCATCTTTTTTACTGAATGTACTTCCATCGTTGGAGGATATCCAGCAGCGGTAGACATTACAGCAGTGTGAAGGCTTTGTTCGATTCAATTAAATGCTCTTTTTCATTGCGCACCGTATTTGATACAAAAATCTTTCACCCTTGATGTAGACATCAAGAAAGGTCCTCGCTGATTAAGAAAAGAAGCTAGGAGAGTTGGTAAGAATTCACCATAGAGCAGCAGTACAGAAATCGTGCATAAATGAGCAATTAGCTTTCTTTTTGCTTCTGTGCGAGCTTTCGCTTGGATTCTGTTGTTTTGAAGTGAAGCTGCCTGCCAATGGAAGGTGCGCTTACCCTTCTCCAAACATCGCTTTAAGCCATCCCTTATGCACTCCGCACCGTTTTCATGATCCTGCATTTCTGTACAGAATCACAAATGGCTGAACGTCTTGGCGTCAACTTGGACTTCTGTTCAAGGTTCTACCCAGGTTTTATCACGCGCTATGAGCATTAACCAACAATAGTAATAACTCCTCAAAAGTTCCCCATAATACGCTCCGGGACAGTTGGAATCTCGCAAAAACTGCTCTCTTTACCATGAGCAGCACATGGTACCTTCTTCATTATATTTCTTTTTGTAGGTGCTCATTTTAAGACACCCTTTAAAGAGTAGAGAACCGCTTCTTGAATTATCATGGAACGATTCCTTCCTAATCTGCCTTTTCCAGTATAGATGTAGTTCTACGCTATTCTTCTTCTCCATTGAATTAATCTACTTTTTACATTCTATGGTTTTTTACCTCTTGTTTAATGCTGTTTTTTTCGGCATCATTCTGTTCTGCATACTTACCGGTTAGGTTCCTTGTTGTTTTTTGCCTTGGAAAGGCAAACCTATTATATAAGGAATTAAATATCTATACAGCTCTGCACCTTCGGTGGACTAATTTTCTCAAGTGTTCTTCATATAATATTTAACTTTGAGCTTTCTGTGCTTGGAGTGATGTCCAACCCATATCCCCTGTACTTCTTCATGAGTGTTTCTCCCGTGGGCACCTAGTGCTAATCTTCCAACAGCTCTCTGATTTGCGTCTAATCTCGACTTGACTTCTCCCCTTAAGCACAGAATCACATTTCCGAAAGGAAGACCCGGTGCCATTATTCCTTTCCAAATGCATACCTCTTAGGACTATATTTCTTGTACATCCATAGTGTTGCATGTTTTATTATCTCGGCATCTCTTAAGCCTTTAACCCTAAGAGACTGTTGGTGCTTTTCTGTGCATATCTGTCCTTTGTTTATCCATATCCCAATATATTTGTGTCAGGATGCTCACTGTACTTTATGGCCTTGTCTTAACACAGTAAAAAAAAACCATTGGGTTCCAATTGTAAATTGCTAATTGGAACCGATTGGACATTTCCAAATGTGTTTTCAACACCATTGGGAAATACCAATTGGAAAATACCATTTGGATCACTCCAACTGGCCGACACCAAATGGTCAGCTCCAATTGGGCAGGCACCAAGGGCTCCACCCCGATTGAAAGACCTGATTTGGTCTGATCCAGTAGACATTTCTCGGCCAGTTTTATTCGAATGGTATAGAACTAGGTGGATTTTCTCCCAGGGGTTTAAGACGATGTGCGTTTTGTGCTAACATTTTTACATGGCAATTGAAATTGTGATGATTCCAAGCCTTTAGGGAACTGAAGACAAACGACCCTGCGATATCACATAGAAGGAACACAGACACAGTCAATATATATGCATAAGGCATACTTTTGCTCCAACTTAAATAACCCATTTATGAGGCACTGCTCCTGGAGCCAGTGGCGCGTGTCCATTGAGCAAAGTTATTTCATTGATGAATGCCAGCAGTGACAGTTGAAATGGTTAAATTAATGCAGTAGATAAAGCAGCTCATATCTTTTTACTAAGACCTCATTATTTCCCAGTTTTGTGTTCATAGAGAGGAATATTCTGATCCCAATCAAGACAATCATTGGTTTCCAATTGGTTTTTTTTCAACTGGAAATTTTCCAGCCGTGTATCTTCAACCAACTGGAGCACCGAGTTGGACCTTCCTGCTTGGCTCATTAGCAGTATATATAACTTATGGACTGTTCATTTAGCGCAAAGCACTAACTCTATTACCCGCCTAGTGAACTAGCCGATGGGTAATTGAGGAATCAACTCCTTTACACAATTTGACCTTTAGTTTGGAACACAGCTAGGGGACTAACTGGGCAGTCCAGCCGAAAGTGATGAAACCAATAGAGTCCTGGGGACCAGTTGGATAATTCAGCTGAATTGGCAGAGCAGACTAAAAGCTCAGAGACCAAAGTGGACTGGTCAGTTAGAATCAGGGAAACCAATTGGACTCCCCATTTGGATTCCCGAGTCCCATTGCAAGTTCAGAGGCGAATTGGGCTGTCCAATCGGAATTAGGGAAACTGATTGGATTCCCAAAGTGGTCTTCTTCAGTCCAGTTGGGTCCACATGGCTTCCAATTGGGTCCACATGGGCCGAATTGGAAATCTCAATTGGACCCAATGATTTTTTTTTACTGGGATGTAAATGCCTGATCATTTGTACCAAAGGAAAGCGCCACACCTGACTTTCTTGCGCCAAAACGGAAACTGTGCGTCTTTTGTCCTCACAACAACTAACCAGAGTTTGGAAATTTCCTGGCTATCTGCTAACAGTAGAATATCATGTAGAGGTTGCTCAAGAACCTGTTCGCCTAATCTGTGCAACAGACTATAACCTAGATTACTCTCTTGTAGCATATTCATTCCATATTTTTCACATAAGGCATAACCATTAGCAATGATGGAGCACAACCTTGCCTTAATATTTACGTACCTCAACAGTTGTTCTTTTATCCCTTTCCTTGTATTTTCAACTTTATTATCTCGCTATATTTCCTGCAAGAAATCAGCTGCCTCGTTACTGATACCTTAATTTTTTAACACGTTCCAGTGGAGTTCTCTGCTCACATTGTCGTATGCACTGCTTATGTCCAAAAAGGCTGACTACATTGGTCTGTTTTCTGTCTTAGCTATATCTATGCATTCAGTAAGCAGGAACAGCAGGCTATCATACAAGTCCCTTTCCTTCTGAACCTGTTCTGAGGTTCTCCTAGTATCTTATGAGTTTCTACCCATGAGTGCATATTTAATTTCACCGCCTGGTTGCCATCTCGTATACTACGGATGATGTCGTAATCGATGTGAAATATTTTATGCGCATCCTATCTCCTTTTCTTTTATAAATAACATTCATTTTTCATGTCGCCAGCTTTGTGGACTTTGATTATTATTTGGGACTGTCTCCAATGCTTTTAAATATGTTTCCTTGCCTCTAGTGCCAAACTCATTAAGCTTGATTGGGATTTCGTATCCTCCTTTAGGTATGCATTCAGGAATACTTTCTTCCACCTTTTTCCTATTAAGACTGGTCAGTTCTAAGCTGCTTTCCGTTATGCGGTCCTGTGTTCCTCTCTCATTTGGGGAGATTACACTATCATCGCTCCAAAGTGATACAACTATAAATGATGTAATGTAGTTCGCAGCCTTGTCTTCCTCTCAGAAATTTCCCTCAGCATCCTGAATCTGTTCCTGCCTTCTTTGATTCATTTTATGGAGTCAGCTGATGTGGTTCCAGAATTTTCTTGGCTCCTCTTTAGTTGCATCATGCACATCAGCCAGCCAGCGGTCAGTGGACTGCTTTATTTTAGCCTAGACGACGACCTACGCTTTCTGTTTCTTTTGTTGACCAGATTCCCGTTTTTGTGTAGTTCCTCTTGAGATAACTGCGCCTTCTGTGCTTTGCTGTCTTCCCTTGAAGCCACCCATCAATGTTCAATGGCCTCCTTAATTTCCTTATTTACCTGTTCGTAGCTTCCTTTTCTCTCTCCTGTAGTGTGCCGCTTTTACTTGTTTCCTTATAGTACTGATGAGTAGTTTTAACTGATTATAATCCAGCCTTTTCATGACGCATTTCTCAATTGCTTCTTCTCTGCCTGCTGCCATTAGTGCTATTTGTTTGTCATTTATTTTGTCTTTTCTGCATTTCTCTTTTGAACAGGGCTCCACACTGCAGACTAATACACGTAACATCAATTCCCTAGAGTGTAGTCCCCCTCTTTGTCAATTTCCATTTTTCCAAGTTTGCTATAGGTTCCGTGCTGTAGATTGGCTGATGTAGCTCAAATTCTGTTTCAGCTTCCTCTGTGTGCTTCTACTTTTTCATATATATATAATAGCGGAGTGGGTAACACAATACGCTTACTACAGGTGCCATGGATGATTACCATGTCGTCTGAGGAACATAAGTGCAGTGTGTTTTCAATCACATGAGAATAAGAACTTCTTTTGCTGTTTCACAGGTCAGATATTTTTTGACGTGGCTACTAAAAGGAATATTATATTTGCTTAAAGGAAAGAGCAGCTCATTTAATTTTCAAAGATGGATGCTAGTGAAAATATGTGCGTGGTGCATATTTTGTAACACCTGTCTTGCTGGGAGATACAATTAACAGCCTCCTTAATCATTTTTATCTCGTGAGAAGTGTAGAATAGCTCTGAATGTTAGCCCCATTTTTTGTTCTTTCAAAGAATTTCAAACTTTATGTGGAAGCCAGTAGCTGATCTGCAACCTTGCCAAACTTCCATTTTAGCTCAAATTCAAAATATGAAAATGAAATAAAAGATGAAATAAACGTGTCTTAGAAAAGACACATCATAACAATCATCTCTGTGAGTACCCTAGTAAAGTCAGAACTGCCCGAATCCTAGGTTGAAGCAATTGTCACTCTTGGTTAATGAGCCGAACCCTCCACCACTTCCAATCTGGGACTAAGTGAAGCAAGCTAGATTTGTTTCCCCTGTGTTTCCTAGCTTTTCAGCTGCACCAAACCAAAAGGAATATTTCTTCTGCCCCCGTCGGCATGTCTAAAATTATTTAAAAGAAATACAAGCTGGCAAACAACAAAACAACTACCGCAAAATACTGCCAAAAATAGCACCTAAAAAATGGTAAGTTTGGTTTGCAACTGGCTCTTTTAGATGTATAAGCTGTCACATTTATACAAATGACAATAGTGTGAAGGAAACAAAAATGATAAAAATATTAGGTAATTAGATCATAATTAGGCTGACTTTAGAAGGTGCTGAAACAATTAAAAAATTTGCCAAAAATATTTTCACGGAATTATATTTTCATTTGCGCCAGGAGAGCACTATTTAGAGCCATGAATCAGCAAAGTAGACGAATGGCTGAACAACGCAAACAGAGTCGAGAATAGTGTTTCACAATAGACTGCCCATTCATCTGGATCCCCCACATGAATGACAGTATATACCATTTTTTGTAACATCCAGATTTTTTACTTGAGGAAACGCCACCACCCCTGCACTTGCAGACACATGACATGTCTCAGAATTAGTCACGTCAAGAAGTATGGTGCTGTCTGCCACTGTGGATACGAGGCGTGCCAGTTGGCACTGACTATTTACTCCACAGCCACTGCGCTTCTAGCTTGTGTGTTCTTTGAGTCCACAGTTCTCACATGCAAAATTGTACTCACTCTGCTACAGTTCATACAGTCGACGCTACAGTCCGTTCTGTTCTGCAGCGGCACCTTTAACCAGTCAATCCTAGCATAAACTAGCGTAAAGCAAAACACATCCTATTTGGATCATCTATGCAGTACACTTTTTGAGATTTGCGATAAAGTGTCTTAATAAGCATTCAACGCATTCAACATTTAATGCAAGCTGGGGAAACAGGGCTAAATTTGATATAAACATCTGGCAACAAGAACCTTTGGTCACTAATTTCTAAATATTTGCAACAATTTGTAAAGAAAACAAAGTTTTTTACTGCAAAATAAGCAAAATATGATCCAAAGCTTGCATCACAAATTTTGTTTGTTTTCAAAAAATACTGGCCACCCTGTGACAATCTAAAAGTCTGGCAACATAAAAATAATAAATAAAGCTCAGTGTGTGCTTACAACCATTTTAATGTTTTGCAAAAAAAAGGAAGGAAAGAGCACAACTGTCTGACTACAATATTGGAGGTTACCTATGGAGTAAACCTACACCTTCTCCATCACTTCAAATGTCAGGGGGCACCACAAACTAGATGAGGAGAAAAAGAAACTGTACTATATGCAGAACGAGTAAATATTGGCAGAAAAGGTCCCTGAAATATAAAAACTGGTTGTAATTATAAGAAAAATGCATTCTCAGTGGGAGTGAGGGAGAGAAAAAATTTTGAGCAGAGTTTGAAGAGAAGCCCCCAGAAGAAACCTCAACTGGCTCAACCACGCGGTGAGGGAATTGATGGAGGAGGAAGTGAATGAAAGTAAGAAAAAGATACACAGTAGTGGTGGACTCTGGATTAATTTCGACTGTGTACCTTGTACTTTGGCGTCATAAAACGAAAACTGCTTTCTGGAAATTTTAGAAAAACAAGGCCACTGCATAAATCAGGCATCGAAGATAACCTCTGCAGAATACTAGAGCCATTCTAACCTTGAACAGCTGTAAAAGTTCGAATCAAATCTTGTGCGCTGTTTTCATTGAGATGCAGTTTATTCTACGGATTGTGCATTCAAGGTGGTGCTTCAGCCCTGACCGTCAATCGTCGACTGTAGTAACTGTAGCAACGTGAGCACAGTCTTCCTTGCGAGAACTCCGGACTCGAAGGACACCTCAGCTAGAAGTGCAGTGGCTGTGGAGCAAAATGTGAATGCCAACTGGCACTCCCGGTAGCAGCAGTGGCAGACAGCACCATACTCCTTCACTTGACTATTTCTCAGACATGTCATATGTCTGCCTGTGCATGGATGGTTGGCGTTTTTTCAAGTAAAAATCCGGATGTTTGAAATAGTAGTATATTCTGTCATTCAGTTGGGGGATCCGGATGAATGGATGGTCTATTGCGAAGCGCTATTCTCATCTCTGTTTTTGTCGTTCAACCAGTTATCTGGCTTGCCGATTTACGGCTGTAAATAGTACTCTCCTGGAACTAGTGAAAATAATATCATGCCAAAATCTTTTTGCCAAATTTTTCATTCTTCTATCACCTCTCAAAGTCTGCCTAATTATGAAGTAATTATCTGATCTTATTATCATTAATTGTTTCCTTCGTATTATTGTCACTTGTATGTAGGGGAAAGCCTATACATCTAAGAGAGCCAGTTACGAGCCGAGCGTATCATTTTGTGTCTAGGTGCTATTTTTGGCAACGTATATCAGTAGTTTCGTTGTTTTCCGGTGTGTATTTCTTTTACACTATTTTACTCAAACCGGTGGGGCAGGATGAAATATGCCTTCTGGTTTGGTGCAGCTGAAAGCTAGGAGGCACGTAGGAAACAAATCAAGCCTATTTCAGTTAATTTCAGATGGGAAGCGGTGGAGGGTTCGGCTCATAAACCAAGCGCGACAATTGCTTCAGCCTAAGAGTCAGGCAGTTGTGACTTTACCCGGGTACTTAGAGTGATGATTGTTGTGATGTGTCTTTTCTAAGAGACATTCATTAATATGTTTCTCGATAAAGTCATGCGGAAGTCAACTGAAAAGAATTATTTCATAATTATTTTGAGAATTTTAGCCAAAACACAAGGTTTCTGGCAAAGTTGCAGAATAGCTATTGCTTTGGCCATAAAGTTTGACGTTCTCTGAGAGAACGAAAAAATTGCGCTAACATTCATAGATATTCTACACTTCTCGTCAGAGGAAAACGATTAAGAAGGCTCTCTATTGTAACTGCCAATGGGATATTCCAATGGGATATCACCTCCCAAATGGATATTCCAAATGGTTTTGCAATTTCCAGTTGGGCACACCAATTGGTTTTGAAGCTCCTAGGAAACTGGTGTCATATATGTCATTTGTGTCACCGAATTTAAGTTCAGTAGTAGGGAGCAAAGGTTCTGCCAAAATTGAGTTTTTGTGAAAAGTTTTTGCATTTTCACATTTTGCCGTATTCCCTTCATCAGGCTGGCAAAAAATCTTCACATTTACATATTAATTCCTGCAATAAATATGCTCCCGCATGTCAGGTGTCATGCTTTGAGTACCTTGTGTAATTATCATTTCTAATTTGATATAAAATGAATTATCCATTTCAAGCACGTCATTTAAACACACACAGTTCAGCAAATGAGATGACATGTTGCACAACAATAATGTCCAGCAACATCAGAAACAAGTGGCCATGAAAATAAGTGGTTTTAATGTTCAAGTCACAATGTTAGCTCAAGTCCCTTCGTTGTCCAGATGTCCATAAGTTAGCATGCGAGAGAATGAGACACTAACACTCGTATTGAAACAGCACCTTTCGAGTACACTCAGCACTCAACTGCTGTAGCAAAGCCTCCTATATAGAATAACTAGAGCACAGTATGTCCAGATTATTCTGTGAACACTATGACCTTAAAGGGTCCCTGAAACGGTGTCCATGCAGGCAAGGAGAAGTCGAAGTATTGATAGACATTGAACGATCCATCATCCTACCGCAAAAATTTTTGATCTACCTTGTGTGGAACCAGAGATAATGGCTATTAAAAATGACCACCAGCCTTTTCCCTCTCAACTCGTACACCGGAGCGGACCATAAAAAAATAAAGATTGCAGGCCGGGACCATGCTCCGCCCACAAATACGTCATCGATGAGATCGGTTTGTTTACTTCCAGTTGACGCGCTCTTTCGCTCGCTCGCTCGCTTTCCCGCTGTCTGCTGTGTTCACCTGTCTCGCAACCGTCGCTGCGGCTTCTCTCGTATTATGGACCCCGAGCTGAAGGAACAACTTTTGCGGATGAGTGCCGAAATGGGATTTCAGCCTTAAGGCGGGGACATATGTGCGAAAAGTGTGTGCGATTCGCTGCGGCGCGCCGTTGTGAACGACGTCGTAACGACCGATCGCAGCTCGTCTCCTGCGTCCAACCTGCTGGATGTCAACGACGAGCCGCGCGCTGAAAACGCAACGACGGGAAGCGGGAGCCAATACGAGCGCGGAGAGCGGCAGCGTCATGGTGCCGTACAGCGCGCTTCTCAGGGCGCTCGGGGCCGAGCCACGCCGGACCTGCCTGCCAGCCTTGATGCCGGCCGCCGGCGACTGAAAAACGCACTAGTATTGTTTGTTCTCGTCCATAGCAAGCCCTTGGATAGATGCATGCCAAAAATGCATAATTTCTGACGATCGTTGGCCAATACCGAGTTGCTGGTAAAAGTGATGACTGCGATACAAGCAAATTTCATCCCACAGCCGCTTTGGTGCTGCTGCTACTTGGTGCGGTTCGCCTACCGTCTGCTAGCTCCGTTGCTGAAGGCATTGTGAAAATCGAACATATCTTTTATTATGGGACGAGTTCGCAGTAAAGCGATGTGAATAGTAGGCCTTTTATTATAGCGCAGGCGACTTCCGAAGCGCCGTCAGCTGCGGTTTCAATGCGAAACCAGATAGGCCTAGCGACGACTAGGGCAGCCTGGGACCAGCGCGCAGTTCGTCGCGCGGCGTTGCCGCAGGCGGTGTCGTTGCCGAAAGATCCACTTTTGCACAGACATATTTTCGTTGCTCGAATCTAGGAAGCATCCTCTCTGGTATCATGGCTGTTTTGCATTTTCTTGTGCGAACGTGATGTACGCCGAGCATGCCGGCCGGCCGGCCAGCCTGGATCCCGTCTGCCGGCGTCATAAAAACGAGCTAAAGTGTGTTTTTGACGTAAATAATAAACCCTGGGATAAGAAATGTGAAAAATGTGTCATTTTTGAGGATCGCTGACCAATACTGAGCTGCTGGTAAATGTAACGACTGTGATACGAGCAATTTTCTTGCCACAACCGTCTCGCAGCTGCCGCTGGCCCGACGTGGGATCCGGCTCGCCTGGCGCCCGCTCGCTTCGGTGCTGAAGGAGTCGCGGAAAGTGACCATACTATTTTATTGTGAGATGATGCTGTTGACTGCAATGCGATGTGTAGAGTAAGCCTTTTATTATAGCTCAGGCGACTTCCGAAGCGCCGGCCGCTGCAGCTTCGATGCCAAAGAGGCAATAGGCCTAGCGACGACCACGGCAGCCAGGCAGCAGCAGAGCTCGTCGCCCGGAGCGCCCGCGAGCGGTGCCGTTGCCGAAAGCTCGCAACATAAGCAGGCATGCTTTGTCGCTGCTCGAGAAGTATTTCTGATAACAAGGTGATCTTGCCTTGTGATATTTGTACACCATCCCAAGCAGCGCTCAGGCATTGCTGCACGGCGGCGAAGTGCGACTGCGACACCGGTTGTGAGCGAAGCTTGGGTAGAGTGGCGTAGCGATGCTCACCGCTCCGTGTGTCCCTGCTTGTAGTGGGGCGGCAGTTCGCAAGCGACGATCGGTGCGGCGCGTTGGCCAAGTTTTTAAGGACACGCCGTTCAGAAATCGGGCGCTGAATCCTGACGACGACGACAGCTCGCTCACTTCCATCTTTCGGTAGACAGTGCCGAAGGGCAATATCTTGCCGGTCCCTGGCTTTGCAATCAATGACGCAGCACGGCCGATTCATTTCGATTGAGCATGCGACGGAGGTCACGAAAGAAATCAGTAGCGCGGTGACTGAACCGCACCTCGATATTCGATTCGACGGCGACGCCGGCGGAGTGACACAAGCGGTACGAGCAGACGACAACAATGTAAACCGGAAGTGCAGTACTAATTTCTGACACCGAACACACAATAACTGCGTAAACATGCATATAAACGACAACTCTGCTTGCTGAAATGCGAAATGTTTCCGAAAAGAGTAAGAGTGTGAAGTATCTAGAGCTTCTAGTTTGTTAAATGCGTGATTTCACGTTGGCACCGCGAACCAATCATAGCCCAGCACTTGTGACGTAAAGAGTACAAACTGACGTAATGAGTACGGATTCGGGCGGAAGTTCACCGCCGCTGGTCGCCGCGAGGCTCGGGAGAGGTAGTTTTTGAAAATGTATTATAAATTATCTACTCGCCTTTGATGTATTGTACGCGGCATGAACGTTCAGTGGCCTACGCTCTACATAATGCAAGTATTTGTTTGCCAACCTCAGACACCCCTTTCAGGGACCCTTTAACATCACTTGAACATACAAGTAACTATAATCTTGGATGCATACCCTCACAGAGGCAGAAGATATACAAAGCAAACATTACAAGAAGAAAGCGTTCACCATGACGTATTTTTGAAACACTGTACTGGACAAATGTTTAGGGGAATCCCCCAAGTTGGAGTAGATTTGTAATAAGGGAGTAATTACTCATTGGCATCCACCTGAGCGCAGCCATATGGCTACAAAGGAAAGCTATACATCTTTCTCAGAAACTTTGTAGTTAAAGAAAAATTCGTCCTGGTCCGGGGATCAAACCCGGGACCACCGCTTCACCGGAGCAGTCGCTCTACCAATTGAGCTAACCGGGACGGCAAGCTTATGGTAGGGCGAGAGCGAATTGATCAATAACTCGAAGTGGCAACAGTGTTGGTCAAATGTTTAGGGGAATCCCCCAAGGTGGAGTAGATTTGTAATAAGGGAGTAATTACTCATTGGCATCCACCTGAGCGCAGCCATACGGCTACAAAGGAAAGCTATACAGCTTTCTCAGAAACTTTGTAGTTAAAGAAAAATTCGTCCTGGTCCGGGGATCTAACCCGGGACCACCGCTTCACCGGAGCAGTCGCTCTACCAATTGAGCTAACCGGGATGGCAAGCTTATGGTAGGGCGAGAGCGAATTGATCAATTAGTGTTGGTCAAATGTTTAGAGGAATCCCCCAAGGTGGAGTAGATATATAATAAGGGTCATTGATCAATTGATCAATGAGCAGTAACATTGATACAAGAACAAATAATCGCAAGAGATACAGCATTAATTTAATGCTTTCAGTGAGTGCTATTTATAGCTCATGTCTTATGCAACATCTTTCTTGAAGATGCAAGTTTCAAGTCCTCATATGAGGCTAAGGTCAACAGTGCAAACACTACAAGAAAACAGGCATGCACTTCTGACTTCTGCTCTTTTTCAACACATAGCACACTGACACTACACATACCAGCAAGAACCTAAATTAAAAATTCTGGCATCATAAACATATCAGCATTTACAAAAGGTGAACATAAAGCTGTTTGAGTGCACGCAGCATAATTTATGGCAAAGAATAAGAAGCAGTTTCAGCAGATACCCTACTAGGGTCGGAAACAGCATTTCAAGAGACACTAGCCCTCATTTGACCATCATAGGAAATATCCTAGACTAGGAATGGTCTAACACCAGGGAGCAGTTCGGAAGTGACCACTACGTAATTCAAATGCAAATTAAACTTACAAGGTTCAGCACAATCCAGAGAAAGACAAAAATCACAGGTTGGAAAAAATTCCGAGAACAGTTGGAGAATGAAGCCGGAACAACTGTGATAACGGACATCGAAAAGTGGACCAAACGACTACGGGAGGTCCACAGAGGCAATACTATGCAGCTAGAGATCACCGATGAATTTCCACAGGCGGATAAACGATTGCTACATCTTTGAGAGGCTCGTAGGGGGCTGACGAAAAGATGGAACAAAAACATAACAGGAAATTGAGACTCAGAATAGCTCAAATCAATAAGGAGATAGAAGACCACACCGCAAACTTACTTAGAGATAATTGGCACCAAATTTGCAATGAACTAAATGGCAACTTGGGTAGCGCTATAACATGGGCGCTGCTCCGGCAGCTCATAGACCCGACAAAATCAGAGAGAAAACAGCAAAACGATAGATTGTATCACGCACAATTTTCAGGGAACGGATGCCCAGATTACAGATTTTCTTTGGTCCAGGTACGTCGGAAGCACGCAGGTGCCACCCTGCACCATGGTATATTCAAGGACAAGGAACTCGTAGCTGGATGTCCCGGTCCCGATAAAAGAATACAAGGTATATGTGGCTGCCAGGTCATTCACGAGGAACAACACCGGGAAAAGATCAAGTAACCAATGCAATGATCAGAAACGTCAGTGATGACCAAATCGAAAGCCTGACCGAACTGATCAAGGAGCACTAGGAAAGCGGCACGGTCCCGGCGGAGTGGAAACACGCTGAGATTATCGCAATACTTAAACCAGGGAAAACACCCAGTTTAGCGAACCTTAGGCCAATATCACTAACTTCATGCCTTGGTAAACTATACGAGAAAATGGTCAAGACTAGACTGAGCAACTACATGGAGGACAACGGTCTGTTCCCGGATACCATGTTCGGGTTCAGAACGGGACTCTCCACGCAAGACGTGATGCTCCAGTTAAGAGACATGGTACTAAAACAAATATCGGGAACTCGAGAAGGCGTAATCTTGGCTGTAGACCTCAAGAGGGCCTTCTACAACATCAGCCATAACGCCATTCTCGCAGAACTCTCGACAACAAACTGTGGGGAGAGGATCTTCGCATACATAAAGGCCTTCCTGTCTAACAGAACAGGGACGATCGGCATCAACAACATTAGGTCAGAAAAGAAGACGACGACAAACAGAGGGACACCACAAGGATCCATCATCTCACCTTTGCTCTTTAACATAGCAATGATTGGATAACTAGGAGACTGAAAAACATCAAAGATGTAGAACATTCAATTTATGCGGACGAAATAACAGTGTGGACGACAAAAAGATCGACAGGAAACAAGCAAGAAATACTGCAAAGAGCGGCAGATGAGATCGGTCAATTTGCTTTATTTAGCGGGATGCAGTGCTCTCCAGAAAAATCAGAATTTATTAGACTTCCCAAAAACAAAGAGGACAGGGGAAAGATAGAATTAAAGATAGATGGACAACCCGTAAGAAGGACAAATAAGCTTCGGATCTTCGGAATGTGGCTGCAGGAGAAAGGCAAATGGGACCATACCATCCAGCTCTTGGAACACTCCACGAAACAAATATGCAGGATGTTAAGCCGGATTACGAACAAGACAAAAGGGGTGAAGGAGCGAGATGCGTTATGGATCACTTCTGTGCTCATCATACCGAGGATAACATAGGCGCTTCCGTACCTACAACCTAACAAAGAGGAAAAGAACAAAATGGAAACATGCATCAGAAAGGTGTATAAGCAAGCCTTAGGCGTCATGACCTGCGCTTCGACAGAAATGCTAATGAACATGCGTGTGTACGGCACCTATGAGCACAGTGAAACCATGCTCAGATTTCAACTCGAAAGACTTAAACAGCCGCTGGCCGCGCACTACTGCTAAAGCTAGGATACCCGGCAGAAGGCGAAAGGATAAACAATACAGACATTGACAGCCAAATTAGGAGCACTTTCTTGGTTAAACGAGTGCCCAGAAACATGGACCCGAAGACCCACGAAGGAAGACGGGCGGCGAGATCCTTGGATTTGGACAGGTTCCTAAAGAAGAAACAGATGGTTCTGTATGTTGACGCGTCCAGGTACAGAACGAAGGAAAACGCTAGGGCGGTAGCAGTAGTGAACGCCTATGGGAAGATAATTACTGGTGCATCAGTGCGCACAAGGACAACACAAGCAGCGGAAGAGATCGGCATAGCTCTAGCCCTGACTGAAGCCCATCAGCAGGGACTGAGTTACTGGATAGCGACAGATTCTCAGGCTGCAGCGAGGGCATACAGAGATGGAAGGATCGGCCAAAAAGCCGCGAGGATTCTCTTCTAACAAAACCAACACAGACATGGATCAAACAACACAAACATTCAACACACCATCATTTGGGTCCCTGACAATGGGGTTGAGGGAAATCTCATGGCAGACACCGTTGTCCGAGGGTTCACGAACCGGAGGGCGGGTTTGCCGGTCGAACCCTTCAGCACGCCAAAATCTTAAGGGGTGGCAATGAAGGCGTTGTTGGGAGCACGCAAGAAGTACTCGGCTCCGGCGGATATCCTCAACAGAGAGCAGTCCACCACGCTCAGATGACTACAAACAGACACCTACCCAAGCAGAGCCATGTGTCATAAAATGTGGCTGAACAGATACGCGAAAGAGTGCGTGTGGTGTGGGGGCTACGCCCCAACGTACCATGCCACCTGGGTCTGTGAAAAAAGCCCTTTACTACCAAAGGTAAATAGCCGTAGTCTAGAGCAGTGGGAGGCCCTCCTGGCTGACTCCGACCCGAGCACACAGCTTATGCTGGTGACGAGGGCCAAGGCAGCGGCGGAGGCCAACGGGATCCTGGACTAGAGAAGACCGACCACTAAAGCTCCACATCTATCCATCCTCAACCCCCTACTCCCTAACTCTTCCTTTTGTGACAATAAATGTTTTTACTACTACTACTAGTTGCTTGGGGCCTCTGAAACAGCCATGTGTTCGTGATCTCGGAAGTCGTCATCACGGCTGTTTCATGATAAAGTTCACCTAAAAAACTTGCCCAGGGAGGTCCCGGTATTGAAGTATTAACCGTGTAACATGCGCGTTACTGGTAGTGATATTTTCTTGGTGAAAATAGCCTGAACATGAACCTGAGTAATTTATGAACTCGCAAAAAAACGAAAAATTCGCGTATAAAATGCATCTTTGTATAGGATGCACTAGCAAGATGTTTGAAAAAAAGCCAAGTCTTATACACCGGAAAACACGGTATTCCAGTGAAAGTTGATGTCATGTGCAAATGGGTGGTGCTACATAATATAGCCCTACCAACTTGCGCTGCGCTTTCAATCCTGTGCAGATGTAAATCTTCCCGAGCAAGAAATTTGTCTTGGGAAAGCCACGCGTGCCAGTTATTCTTTTTTATAATAAAAGCTGGAAAAATAAAAGCATTATGGTAATGACATTCCCCCTCTCCCCAATTCACACCCTCGAAGGGGCACCTTAAAGTATCAGCGAGGACAACTTCTTCCAACTTTTGCTGTTGGGAAAAATCAACTGTATGGTGCTTTCTGGGTATGCTGATGTTTGTCCAGCAGCCAAAGATTCATGTATTGCTGATAAAGTTGTATTTAAAAGTTATTCCTGAGCCCGATTCAAACTCGTAACGCTACGCAGTTACAGTGTGCATAAAGCGTGAATCACGCTGTGAACAAACGATGAAAGAGCAGGTAAAGTTGTTTGGTTTATTAGAGTTTAACGTCCCAAAGTGACTCATTCTCTGAGGGACACCATAATGAAGGGCTCCGGAAATTTTGACCTTCTGGGGTTCTTTAATGTGCACTGACATTGCACAGTACACATGCTTCTAGAATTTCGCCTTCATTGAAATTCGACCGCCACGGCCGGAATCGAACCCGCGCCTTTCTGGTCAGCAGCCGAGCGCCATAACCACTGAGTCGTCGCGGCGGGATGCATGTAAAGTTGTTGAGTTGTTGCAACCAAAGGGGACAGAAGTGAAATAAATATTTAGAGGTTAAAAAGAGGGCACAGACCCCACATGATGTAATTGTGTTAATGAAAATTTGGACTAGGGCTTTGCAGCAAGACCTGTGCTGCGGAGACTGCTGTTTTCCTGACCAGCATTTTTAGCTGTTGTCAACTTTGGCTATTTAGTTCCGCCCTTATAACACTGCTGTGGAATGGGCAAGACCTTTTCATGTGTGATGACCTCTGGTGGCTTGGGAAGCTGGACATAAAATGAAGCTGCATACCATAGCTGTCATCTTGGACAGAATTTTATGCAACTTTAAATGGCATTTACACAATAGTAATCTGAGATGTTCTTACGTGATGTTTGCATCGGTTTATATAGTTTAGCATTTAAATGCTGCTGTTTGTGTGCCATTCTCTCACAGGTGACATCAAAATCACGTACAACAAGAAAAGGCGACCGGGCATGTGCTCGTTCGTGTTGCGGCCATGAGGGGACAACTGCAAGTGGGATGCAAAGAGAGCCAAACTTGCCGAAAACCTGACCGGCAAGTTCAGGGACTATGGTATGACTAGCCATGCATTGTCACATGGGCTGACAGTCTTGTTTCCTTTGCACATTTCTTTAAAGCCATGGGATCTGTGTTCACTTCTGATAAAAATTTACCACTTCCTTCCTCCTCAGGCGGAATGTTTCAGCGTAAAAATGTGCTTAAATCGGAGCTCACTGTGAGCATGCGGCGCCTGACAGCCAGTGAATTCGCTCAGCAGAACAAGGTATATGTCTCACGTGTTTCATGTTGGGTTGTGTTGGGTTTTATGGCACATAGGCAGCTAAGGCCATCATGTGCCAAGCACAAGGTATGGAAAATGTTTTCTGCGGGATTTAATAAAAATGAGGAACGTGATCAGTGGTGTAAAGGGCCTAAAAAGTTTAACTACCTAGTAATAACGGAGAAGACGAGATCTAGCAATGGCTAATGGTAAAAGCTTTAAAAAGGTCAGGTAGCCTCAGCGGCCATCCTTGGCTTGCCAAGGATGTCGAGGATCCCAACCGATAAAATAAAAACCTCAGCCTTCTTCCCATGAATGAGAAAGTGGCTGAGGTGTATCATGCTATAGAGTGAGCCAGTGGTTAAATAATTATAGTTTTTCCAGTACGCCTGCTTCTTTTAAAAAGCTAAATATAGAAGGAATGTTAACAATGGCATTATCGTCTAAGAGCAGTGCTGGATGAAAAGGAATGCATTCTCTATAAAATTGACTAAAGTACTTTTTTCTCAGTTTTTCAAGTTTAACACAAGATATTAAAGTATGGTTAACCGTAAGTTCGTCTCCGCATTCTTCGCAAACAGGTTTGTCTTTTTTTCTAAGGAGAAAGTTGTGTGTAAGGTGCATGTGGCCTATTCAGAGACGGCATAAGATAACTTCTTTAAAATGTTCCTGGTGCACACACGACTTAAATTCACCTAAAACTGGTTTTACCAGGTGCAGTTTATTTTTTAGTTCACTGTTCCAAGCCGACTGCCACTTTTTCCTTAGTTTCCTTTCTATTGATTTCATGCAGTCATTGCAGGGTATACTTACTTTTTTAATTTCCTTTCCACGAGCCTTAGCAGCACACAAATCTGCTCTCTCGTTGCCTGTTATTCCAACGTGGCTAGGTACCGAGCAGAGTTTTGTGTTTTGTCCTCGAGCTGTGGCTGTTACTATGTCGTGTATGATGTCACCAAGTATAGGAGTGATAGCGTTTCCAGAGTGGAGAGCTGTAATTACACTTAAGGAGTCTGTATAAATAATACTGTTTGGGAGGTTCTCGTTAACTATTTTTTCTATGGCAATACAGATTGCGTAACTTTCTGCAGTGAAGATGGATGTGCACTCTGGAAGTCTTATTGTTTTCTCCGAATTCCCTCTTACCACTGCGCTTCCTATGTAAACATCTGTTTTTGATCCATCCGTGTAGAAATCCGTAAAACTATTGTATTTTTCTTCCAGTGCAAGGAATTCTTGTATTATATGTTGCTGTGGAGTTTGTTTTTTATGGAAGTGTGTAAGAGTGAGGTCACAGATTGCAGGAAAATTGTACCATGGAGGCAGTGGATTTCGTCTTGGTGCAATGGCAGGTAATGTGTCTAGAACGCCGATGTTTTGGCACATCTCTTCAAAACGCAGGAGGAGTGGTCTTATAGCTAGCGGCTTGTTGTTATACAGTGTTCTTGATGGGCATTTTGTGACTATGGGGTAACATAGGTGTTTGGGCAACGAACGGATTTTTAAAATGTACGAGCATGTGAGCATGGTTCTTCGGTCTGTAAGTGATGGTTCGTTGGTTTCTGCATAAAGACTGTTTATGGGTGACGTCCTGTATGCACCGGTGGAAAAGCGCAAACCTAAGTTGTGTACTGGATCTAGTCGCTTAAGGTATGATGGTCTCGCTGAGCCATACACTATACATCCATAATCAAGGGCAGAGCGTACTACAGAACGGTAAATTTTTAAAAGACATGTTCTGTCGGAACCCCAATTTTTTCGTGACAGTACTTTTATTATATTCAGGAATTGAGAAGCTTTCTTTTTGAGGGTGTTTATGTGTGGCAGGAATGTGAGTTTTTTGTCAAAAGTTACTCCTAAAAACTTGTGTTCATTGTTCACTGGTATTGTGACCTCATTCAGGAAAAGAGTGGGATCAGTGTGGAGCCCTCTTCTAAGCGAGAAGAGTACAGCTACTGACTTTAGCGTGGAAAACTTGAATCCATTTTTATCTGCCCATGTTGTTAGTCTGTTTACTGTCAGCTGTATTTGCCTTTCACACGATGTAACACTAGAGGATGTGCAAGCAATCTGGAGATCGTTGACATAGATTGAATACATGATGGACTTTGGAATTATTTTTGCTAGGGAGTTCATTTTTACTATGAAGAGCGTAGTGCTTAATATGCATCCCTGAGGTACGCCATTCTCTTGAGTGAACTTCTTAGAAAGAGTGGCACCGAGACGTACTTGAAATGAACGGTTGGACAAAATGTCACTCAAGGATTTCAGCATCCTACCACATATGCCGAGGTCTCCAAGGTCCCGCAGAATGCCGAACCTCCATGTGGTGTCATAAGCTTTCTCTAAATCAAAAAAGACCGCAAGGCAGTGTTGTCTGTGTATAAATGCTTCTTGAACTGTGTTCTCAAGGCGAACAAGATGGTCTGTTGTAGAGCATGCTTTTTTGAACCCACACTGATGAATGTCAAGATGTTCACGGGATTCTAATAAAAACATTAACCTAATGTTCAGAATGCTTTCAAAGGATTTTGCAAGTGTGCTTGTCAGGGCTATGGGTCTGTAATTGCCAGGGGATGTAGGCAGCTTTCCAGGCTTTAACAATGGTACCACAATGGCTTTTTTCCAAGCCTCTGGTATCTCTCCTGATACCCATATTTTGTTAAAAAATGTCAGAAGTGATACCACAGCAGGTTCAGACAGATGGGCGAGCATTTCGTAATGAATGCCATCTGGTCCTGGTGCCATCAAGGTCACATACAACATGAAAAGGCGACCGGGCATGTGCTTGTTCGTGTTGCGGCCATGAGGGGACAACTGCAAGTGGGATGCAAAGAGAGCCAAACTTGCCGAAGAGCCGACCGGCAAGTTCAGGGACTATGGTATGACTAGCCATGCATTGTCTCATGGGCTGACAGTCTTGTTTCCTTTGCAGATTTCTTGAAAGCCATGGGATCTGTGTTCACTTCTGATAAAAATTTACCACTTCCTTCCTCCTCAGGCGGTATGTATCAGCGTAAAAATATGCTTAAATTGAAGCTCACTGTGAGCATGCGGCGCCTGACAGCCAGTGAAATGGCTCAGCAGAACAAGGTATATGTCTCACGTGTTTCATGTGTTGGGTATGTTTTTGTGTGTGTACACAGGCTGTCAGTTGAATTTCATATAACTAAGCTGATCAAGGGTAACTGGACTTTATGCTTTAGTTCATGAATTAAACAAATTTCTTGTTGCGAAACTTATCGATGAGAAATGTCTCCTCATGAGTAATTATTTTGGCTTTGATTTGTTTTCGAGTTCCATGGAATCAAGGCTTACTAAGTAAGTAAACCCTTGGGCTCAATGAATCACCGGTTTCAAATTCCTGTTCATAGGCTCACTGAATTGTCTGGATCCAAACTTACTTGTGCTCACTTAAACTTTCAGTGGTTCACACGCTCATACACCTGTAGGAACCTTACTCTGAATGTGCTTTTTGGCGCTTGCTACTCTAGCAGCGCTACCGTGCATACACACAGTGCCCAGAGGCAGCTGTGGTATCGAGAGCAGCCTCCTTATAGCACTTGCTTGTTTCGCTGAAGGTTCAGAACACCCAGACGTCTGAGAACAACAGTCAATGGGGAATCAGCGGCTACTTGAAGCCTGCTGTTGTGCCCAGACCAAACACGCCCAAGGAAAAGGCAGCACTAAAGCGACTGTGAGCATTATTTTTCTTTCTAACTTCTTATTTTACCATGGGTAGAACTGCTGTTATGTCATGATGGCACCTAAGATGAGTTTAGGCCAGACTGAATGGGAAACGAGTAAGCTGCAACATTAAAAATACATCTCTGTTGCACCAACATGTAATACAGAAATAAAGGCATGTGGTGCCGTCATTTTCCACTTTGTATGCAAAACCTGCCTGCCTGCATAAAAACTTGAGTGTTGTAGCCGGTTTAGGTGCTCTCTCCACATTACAAAAAAACTGATCATTAAAGGTCCATAGACACCTGATTTGAATGCGTGTTTTCTTCTTTCAAATCATGCGTTAGACATTTGAATGCATCGATCACCACGTGGTATTTGCCCATGACCGCTAAATAATTCATAATTGAATTTCTTCTCTCATCCTGTTTCGGTTTTGGTTTTATCAACCAAACAATGGCTGTGACGTGTAGTTTAACTTTAGGTCGCATGATGCGCAGAAAAGCTGCAGTATAAATGCTGACACGTAGTTTTAAGTCACCACAGCACCTATAACAGCCTGCTTCAATATCTAGAATTATAACAAACATCGTGTGAGTAATCAAATTGTTGTTTTTTCCATACCACCCATGACCTAATGTTCGGCTACAGATCTCGGCCATCGTTGAGTTGATGAAACCGAAGCAGTGTCATGAAGAAATTTAATGATAAATTATTTAGCAGTTTTAGGCGAATACCACGGGGTGCTCCGTGTATACGAATGTGTAATGCATCATTTGAAAGAAGAAAACATGCAAGGAAGGATGTGGTGTTTATAGTCCTTTAAGGCGAAGAGTATCTGTCATTCATTGTTCTAAAAAGAATGAGCCCCAGCAGCACGGCTAATCGGCCCAGTATTGGGGAGTGAGGACAGTGATTTAAAAAAAAAGCGGGTTGACATATTATATTTAAGTGAGTAGAGGAATTTCTTTAGTGAATTTTAATTTCTGTTGCGTTCTGCTCTTGGTGATTGCATGCTGCCATTCCATTGACTTCGTAGGTTGGATCGCAGGGAGACGAAAAAACGGCAGCTCAGCAGTTCAGACTCGGAAAGCAATAGTGCAAGTGAAAATGTAAGCTGGCCAGATTCTTTTTTACAACCTCTGGGGAGTGGTGTCATGCTTATACTTTTGATGTTGAATCTGTCTTTGACTTTTGATGTTGTCGGGTGATGTTAGCTTGGTCTTATTGTGGGATGTAATGCATAGAGTTTAGATGTTGTTGAGGTTATAAAAGTGGTTGAGTTCATCTGAAAAAGCTTAGAAGCTAAAAAGATTACGTTGTTAAAGCTCTGGTCTGCTTTTGGAGGTTTGCACATTTGACAGGAAAAGGTGCAGGCCAAAATAAAGCTTGCAACATGTTGACAAACACATGTTACTGCATGTTTGCTTTCCTTTCCCATTTCCATAGCTTTGTGAAGTTTTCAAGCCTTTGAAGCACCACGACAGAAGACTTGCGCCATCTGCTCGCACAGAGAAATCGAAAGAATCCAAAGCAGAAGAAAACGTAAAAAAGTTTGCTTCACTCTCGCAGCCAGTGCTAGAAAAGCACGCTTCTCAAGCCTCAGCTCACCAAGAAGCCAGAATCTCAGCCACTCGGGCCTGCAAGCCCGCAGGTTCTTCTCGGGGCAGCAGTCCATCAGTTCAGCCTGGCTGGACCCGCCAGGATAGGCCGGATCCACCCAAGGGGAGCAGCAAGTCCAAGACATCGTCTCACCGAGACAAAGAGAAAGCAAAGGGCCACAACCCGAGCTCATCATCTTGCAGCAGTAGTAGCTCGTCCCGTCACAAAGAGCACAAGTCCTGGTCCGACCACAAAGAGTCGCACAAGTGGGACGCAACGTCTCACAGTCACAAGACAGAGTTGCAGAAGGAGTCATTGTCGAAGCCTAGTCAGAGTGGAAAGGAGAAAGAATCTGCACAGGAGGGAAGCAGGCATCGTGACAAGTGGCACTCTCCACCAAGGAAGACGCACAAGGGAGAGAAGTTGTCGTCGTCGAAAAAGGACCCAAGAGCACAGGGATCGAGAGAAGCCAAAAGTGGCGAATTTAAAAAAGCTATTAACTGACTGTGGAATCAGTGACTTGGATGACTCTGACAAAGGCACTCCGGCAAAGAACCACCGAGATGAAACTTCCCGTCGGTCTCCAGACTCCACACAGCTGGTGGACGTTAGGCCCATGTCCCATACTTCAAAGAACGATGGCGCTGCAAAGAGGGAAAGTCTGGATGACTTCCAGAGCAAGAAGGAGGCATCCCGAGCCTTGTCGATGGCCTCCAAGAGGCAGAAAGAGACTGATAACGTCTTGTGCAAGAGCTTGTTTCTCGAAGGCAAGGAGAGCGATGATGCTGATGGGAAGGACAGACAAGAAGGCTCCAAGTCACCTGCAACCAAAGAGGACACGCCAGCTGCCAGTGTGTTGAAGAAAACGCCACCAAGTTTGCCTGAGATGGATGTGTACGAGCCAACCCCAGTGACAAAACTGGCAGCGGAGGCTGACGCTGAAGAACGCCCATCTTCGAAGCCGGCAGCCCTGAGTGCTGTTTTGGACGAAGAAGTTTCCAAGTTGATGCGCACGCCACCACATAGAGATTCTTACGTTCCCGCTTACCGGCAAACGCCAACGAGGTCTGAAGCCTTCTCATACAACCCAGTGACTCCAAAGAGACAGGTTGGTGATTTTAATGTTCAAGCTTCACAAGGAGCGAAGAAGAAGCTTTTATTGTCTGGTCACACTGCCTGCATTGGTATTCCAAAGAAGTGTTTTGTTTAGTAAGTGAGAAAAAGTTGAATATTGAAATGAGTTCTACTTGTCAGAATATTGGCTACTGTATAGTGGACATCTCCTTGCCTGTTTTGTCATTGCAAGTGACACTGAATTGCAGTTAAATTTGGAGCTCTCAGAAGCTCAGCTGGGGATTAGATTAGAGCAGTTTATTCTCTTTAACCTGCAGAGATTTTACTGATTAATCCCTCATATGTTCAACTACAAATGACAAGGAAACAATTGCCTTATTTACTTTGCAGAAGCCTTTCAGCTGTTCATCCCACTTCGGTGTAGGCATGGGCATTTTGCTCATTTTGTTTTTTGCGGTTACAGTGTAAGTTCAGTGTAGCTGAAGAGTGCCTTCACAACAAAAAAGTTTTGAGGGTGATTCTGTCGCTTTTTTTAACAGCACACATTTAGGAGATTGCAGTAGAACCCCAGTTATGCAACCTCCATTTTTGTAATGAATGAGTGTAGGCCTGGCATGCCTTTTGAAGAGGCGGCGCATAACAAGGCGAGGTTATACGACACATAATTACATACATGCCACCTCATACAATTGGTGGGAATTGTCTGGAATGAAAGAGATAACACTTTTCTGCAGCGGAAAAGTTTAGCATAGTGTACACTATGCTTATTACTCTGCTTATTACAACCGGCAGCTACCTATACATGTCCACAGATGCCCTCGAAGCACCAGGTGCATGTGATTCTAGCGTGCACCAGGTCTTTCAGAGCTATGTGTGCATATTCATTCACAGTCTATGTAACTCGCTCTTCCCTGGCCTGGCTTTTTGCTCCCAATGGAGGCATGTTGGAAATTAACTATACTTAGAAGACTCAGGTGAATCAGATCATAGTGCTGATGGCAGGCTGGTAACAAGGTTAGCCTGTTTATGGTAAGTGTGGCTAGTTCTAAAGCGCTTTTCACTGCGTTGTTACTGCAGACCACGTTAGGCCTGGTGACACCAAGCGAACAGTGCGCTACCAAACAACCATCGCCGTGCGGGTGGCATGTCACTTTAAGAAGTGCGTGGACGACTTGCATGCATTCTTATTTAATTTTTGCGTAGCAAGTGAACACTATGATAACATTTTTTTCCTTTCTGTTGCGAATTGCTAGTACAGGTTCGAGGTAAATGATCAAAATGACGTGTTCCTGTCCTGGTCATACTGTATCTTGCGAAATGTCTTCAAAGATTCAGAGCAGCTATTTTTTTTGCCCATCGTAGAAAGCTTCGATTTCGATGCGCATACATCTCCTACTTATTATGCAATGAAGCGCACACCAGTGCTGTGTTGATGCCGAAATGCCTCAGCATGCTTTCGTCACAGTACAAAAACGAGGGCACTGTTGTGATACTCGGGGGAAAAAATTATTAATGGACAGAATACCTGCTGCATTTTTTATTGTACGGCAGTTTACTGCACGCTCCTGAAAGTCGTATAATCAAGGTATCACTGTTTGTATTGCAGCAAAACCACTGCATCCTTAAAAAAGGTGTTTGTTCAGCACACTTTTGTGTTTTGAAACAAATGTATCAAAGGACAAAGACCATTGTGGCCCCTGTATGTCACGGGTGTAAGAAACAGCCATTGTATGCGATCTCTCTGGCTGCCTTGCATCTGTTGCTTCTGCTTGGTTAACATAAGCGGCCATGTTGCACCAAAACTGATATTTAGCTACTTTGATGTGCTGGAGAATAAATTTTTCAGGGCTGCACATTTCATTTATGACCACTATAAAGCTCTCCAGAGTATGAATTTTCTTGCTTTTAAACTTTCTGCAAATCGCACTTCATCAGCATTATCACTGTACTTGTGGCTTCTTGGATCGCTTCCAGGCCAAATTAGGATCGCATTGGCCATAGTCATAGTATGCTTTGGCGTCTGACATAAGGTGGTTGCACTGAAATTGCAGAGCCCGAAAGTCAGTTTAATGTCAAATCTACAGGCTGACTGAAACACGAGTTTCTGCATTGAATACAGCCATCGCTCTGAAAGAAGCTCATTATTTTGAATCCCTGCTTTCGTGTCTTCCTTTGCATGGTAAAGTGCTTTTCTGCATTACTGCCGTTACATGCAGGATGACAAATGCAAGAAGAAGGATGCAGGCCACGTTTACATTCCATCAGGCATTGGGCCATCAAGCACAGCGCAGCCTTCGCGTGGGCACTACGAGGAGTACGTTCCTGAGGCCATCAACCGGACAGCACGGCATCAGCAGTCAACTGTAGATTACGTCCCAACATACATCCCGACGCCAAAGAGGGAGATCAACGCCGACGTATCAACAACAACTTACTCCTCACAGCAGCCCGATGATAGGAGTACCGCTGAAGGCTCCCTTTCTGGCAGATCTTCCGGTGTGGAGCAGGAGATTCGGAACGCCAGGTATCCAAGCTCTCGGCAAACACAGTTCTAGGCGTTCCCTCAGAACCTGTGAGCGTCCTCTGTGGTGTCTTGTTGCATGAACTGAACTTGTGGAGATGTACTCCACTCAGCGCCGGGTGTCAGCCTTCCTGTCCTGATGCACTGATTGCTGACAATGTGTTCGATTTAGTGCACGGTGGCACTAAGGATGTGTACTCTTAAATTTTCAAAGGGAGAGGTAATTTATTTACAAATGGAGGCAGTAAGGTCAGCCTGAGACATGATCCTCTGGCCTGCTGCTATGCTGTGCAGAAACAGAGCGGAAAGGAAGTGGGTTATGATGGACAGCCGTAATGGATGGAGGAGAGGTATAAACATACGAAACTGTATTGGCTGGTGGGCCTGCCCACAGATGTCAGTTTTCATCTGTGCTGTGTAAGGGTAGCATTAAAGTCAGAACAGCCTGCAAAACATTGCGAGCGTCTAGCCAAGCACACTATGAGGCTTTCTCTGTCATAAAGAAAACGTTAGAGATCAATGTGGCACCCGCATTGGAGAAATGCATAAGCATTGGCGATACCTTATCGATGCCACAATTAATTGTTGTACTTAATCAAGTTACATCAATTGCCCATCTCAGTTTTCAAACTTCGTGCTGCGCTTCGTTTTCAAATTTGGCTCCACGTGTTGCTCCGCCCACACTTCCGGTCACGTGGTGCCACACTTCTGGCGTTTTCAAATTTGGCGGCAGTTTTGCTCTGGCCCGCCCACTTCTTGGACATGTCTGGCTCTAATTAATTAACTAATTAACCAACCTCAACTCCCAACTTCCTGTATGAGATTTTTCATGCTCTATCCGATGGTACCATTCTTATTCACATAAACCCATTCATTTGGACGTAATCGTGTGGACAAGCTCATGATGACACGAAACCGCATATGTAACCATACAATGCTTATGCATTTGTAACATAATAGTGCAACAGATGCACACGTGCGCACAAGGAAAGCAAACTGGGCACTGTAAAATGAGATGCGCTTCATTTGTACTAATGTGAGCAGGTGAGTGCGTAAATGTGACATTAAAAAAAATGGTAAGCCAATGACAGAAAAGCACATGATGTGTCAGTCGGTCTCTCGTACGGGGGCGCACTTTGTTATGCCATTGAAAGCCTTATTTTTGCCAGTGCACAGTAGGCTCATAGCCACTAAAAGCATTTGTGACACTTGATCGTGCTGTCCCATAAGGTAGTTTGACAATTGGGCAGTTTAGGCAAGTGGCTGTGACACGCCTTAAAATTATAGTGCAATCTAAAAAATGCCTGTGTGCTGCGTGATCTCAGTGCACGTTAGATAGTCCGGAGCCTCCTCCACTACGGCGTCCTTCATCGCCCACGTGCAGCTTTGGGATGTTAAACCGCTTGCCGTACTGTGTGTGCCCAGGTGAGGATAGTGAGAATGAGAGTAGCACTTGTGTCTCTCTGGTCTTTCTCATGCCCTCATCTCGGGTTGTGCTATAACATATATATATATACATACAGTAAAACTTTTTGTATGTAATGAAACCTCCCAGTTCACATACACAGAACTGCAAGCAATACGAATGATTTATAGAGTTGCTCTATTTTTCTTCTGGTCCATAAATTTCCAAAAAGTAGTTAAAAAAATTTTGGTCGCATAATACACTTAGCAACCTATTGTACATGTGCAAACATACGAGTGGGCAGAACTCATGGGGGCGGGCATGACATGGAATAGCTGGAATGCAACTGCGGTCTCCCGCTGTGGCGGCTTCTCTGCAGGGCAGTAATGCAAGAAGGCAAATCATAAAAAAAAATCATGAAAGAGATTCCGGCCACTTTTGCCATTGCTATTGATGGATCAGATGTGTTTGAAAGTTTCTTCCAGACTAAGACAACTCAAATGTGGACCGAATTCTGCAAGCACTAGAAAAGGAGCTGCTCAGAGCTTTTAATAAGAAATGTTAACCTTGTTATGAAATGAAAATATCAGTTCAAAAACGTACCTCATTCAACAGTTACATTTTTCAAAACTGGCGGTTATATTTTCTCAGATAATAAGTTTTTGGTCAAATGTTTAGGGGAAACCCCCAAGGTGGAGTAGATTTGTAATAAGGGAGTAATTACTCATTGATATCCACCCGAGCACAGCCATACAGCTACAAAGGAAAGCTATACAGCTTTCTCAGAAACTTCGTAGTTAAAGAAAAATTCATCTTTGTCTGGGGTTCGAACTCGGGACCACCGCTTCACCAGAGCAGTCGCTCTACCACTTGAGCTAACCGGGACGGCAAGCTTATGGTAGGGCGAGAGCGAATTGATCAATAACTCGAAGTGAGAACAGTGTCGGTCAAATGTTTAGGGGAAATCCCGAAGGTGGAGTAGATTTGTAATAAGGGAGTAATTACTGAGTAATTATTCCCTTATTATAATAAGTTTTTCCTCCGCATTCAAAAAGCAACGTATCAACAACTGTATACTGTATATCTTTACTTTTACTGTGTTGTACGTTTACTGTATATCTGCTCAGCTAGGGTCTGGTAAGATGGTTCACCCTCTGCATTGTATTAATGTGATTTTCATTCCTCTACTTTTGTAGAGGTCCTGTGTCATGTTCGCACGTTCAAGACAGGCGTAATGTCCTGTGTGGCAAGAGTTGAATTGGTGCTTGGCATGATAACCAGATGTCTGCATCTGAGCCTATGCAGAACGCAGTGGAAAGAGGCGGTGTCTCTTCATAACTGAAAACTGTCTGCATTAACTTTTTCCTGGAAGTGCCTTATCATATCCAGCAACAGTTGTGATGTCCGAAAGGAGTTGTTACTGCTGTGTGTTTTCGGTGCTTAATAGTGCTAAGCTTGTTTAGAAGAACATCCAGACACAGTTAGCTGTTGACAGTTTGAGCTCAAGGGTGACTGAAAATTTATTTGAATTATACATAGCTTGAATGAACCCCTTAAGGGTTCTTTATAACCTGGGCTTGTCATGAGCAATTGTGACTTTTTGACTTATGACGAGCTTACCTTGTCATCGGTTTTTCTTTACTTTCTGTAGGTCTCTTGACGAACAGAGGTTGTCAGAGAGTGTTCTGCCATTTATGACATAAATGGCAGTAGCCGTTCTGTTATTAGCACTTTGATTAAATAAGATTCTTCACACTAGGTGGCAGCAGGCATTCCTTGTTTACTGAGGTCACCCTGTTTCTATCAGATTTTTTCACGTTTTGAAACTAACATAGCATCATCTGTGCAGTGTTTTAATGCGGTGGATCGCTATGCATCGGATAATGATAGTGCAAATGACGAGCATATCGGCTTCATGTTTTATTCTTGGTCAAATGACGACACTGTAGAAGGCAGCGAATCTGAAGATGAAGAAAGTATGGATGGGACAGTTGCCAACTCCCATGAATGCTACCAGTGGAGGAGCAGTGCATTTCCGAACAATGCAATACACTTAAAACCAAACTTCTTTTTTTTTGGAGTTCTAAGGTTGAAGTGGACAATAGGGAATAGTAAATGAACAGTTATTCTTTGCTGTGAAATGTTTCCAGAGATATTCTTTTGTATGAAACATGCTATTGAAGAACAGCCGTTGTTCGTTTTCTGTTGAAGCTGACAGCAGAGAAGTAAAAAGTGTCTAGCATTAGCACAACTTACCTCGACTTATTCCATTAAAGTGCAGCACCAGAGTGTATTCAGTTTGAGGTGTGTAGTTCTTGCTCTGAAGACACCACAATGTTTCCTGAACCATCCTGAAAGTGGCGCTTTTGCATTTTTTGGCAATCACAGTGCGATGTAAAACCTCTATCAAGCCAGCAGCTGTTGACTTGATGGCGGTATGCACGCAGGCACGTACACATGGTGTACATCAATTAGAGTTAGCAGTTTTTGACTTGATAAGTGTTTGGTCTCAATCAAGTCTCAATGTTTTTCAACTTTTACACTTCAAACCCAACCGGACGTATTTCCGTCGAAGATGTTCTTGCTCAGGACTCAGTTTTGTTTCTGTCAAGACTTAGTTTGTCACCGTGAAACAATTTCACTGCACAATCAAATTGACTGCATTGTTCCGACATCGAGCTTAATATCTGCCTGGTATGGGTGTTGCAAGCAATGGTATTACTGTAGTACATTGTGCCTTTGTGACATACTATCAAATGAGTTAAGATTATACAATGATAAAGCTGACATACATTTCTGAGTAGTCTTTTGACACTGAAGTGTATGTTAATAATATATCTGAACATCCCAGCGCTGTTTCACTGCTGGGGATCTGCATGCATAGTGCAGCAAAGGTGATGCTGTATGCCATTTTGCTCTCAAAGTGCTCACATAGATTTACCAGGTGAAGCACTTACTATGTATGCACTTTTTAGCCTGTGTTAACCAGGCATCACTTAGTGGCTGGTGAAATATTTAATAAGGGAAATGCACCATGTTGTGCCAAATAAACAGCACATTCAACATGTCTTTTTCTTTTTATTGTGCTAACACCTTGCGATCATTCTTGTGAATCTCGGGGCGAAATAAGCGTTTCGTGCTCAGTATGGACCTATGGTGCCTCCTATGGTCCCAGAAGTTCATCATCAATGTAAAACGTGAAATGTTGCGTTATCCTTGAATTCTTCATTAGCTGCCATAACCGTAGCAATTGAGGTTGTGAAGGTATAGGATGCGCAATCAAAGGACGAACCACGATTGTGTGTGTCTCTGTGTCTTTCTTCGTGGTTCGTCCTTTGATTGCGCATCCTATACCTTCACAACATCATGTACCAACTAGGCCCAACCCAAGTTTTATCGTAGCAATTGAGGGCTGGTGCAGCCTCACTGGAACGTAGCGCCGCCCTGTCTGGTACATGTGGCATGTACCACATGTACCACATGTACATGTACCACATGTACATGTGGTACATGTGGGGAGAAAAAATTGCTTATAGCACTTCGACTATTGCAAAACTTCATTGTGCTACCGTGTCACAGCCATGCCTAGTGTGGAGACAGCCAGAGGAGAGGCCTTCCTTATGTGCAGGTATGTCAGTTCCCTTGCTTGGTTTGTCACGCTGCTGGTTATAGAAAATTCCGAAAACCTAGTGCTGCTATACAGTTTGGTCTAAGCTCTCATCATGTATGCCACTTCTGTGTGACACTTGACAACCTGTGCTATGAAAGGTATGTGACTTTTACTGTGCTGGCTGAAGAGGCACAGCAGTGGGTATAAGTCTAATAATGCAAGACTAATAACAACACACTCAATGACACTAATCATACAGAAACATGGGTTGCCCAAGCTGTGTACTTTGGCGGTTTTCATGCATCCAGCATCATTTTTTTAAGCAATATTTATTCCCTCGGGTCATAAAAGGGGAATGTAATGCTAGAAAGAAAGGGATGGCTAAATGAATGAAACAAGCTTGGCCAATCAAATGGAGTTGAGGAATGAGCAATGACACGGTCTCTGTGTCTAAGTGATGCATAACGAAGGATTAGTCTGCGAGAGACCCGCTGCTGCCAGGATCCGGATTCTCGTTGGCTTCACCGCCGGGCAAACCTAGGGCAGGTGGTGGACATTGGTCTCAGCATTCAGGGATTTGCAGATTGGACATCTCGGGCAGGGATATAAGTCTAGAAATTACTCTTTGTTAAGTAGTCGCTTGGCAGAAGTCAAGCTATAAAGTTGAGCCATATTCAAACGAATATGCACTTGCACAGTGCATTCATGCAGAATGCAGATCCATTGCCTCCTTGGCTAAGACTAGGAGGACTTAGTAGCAACAGGACATGGCGTGACGAACACAGGAGGAAATTGGCAGCAGATCTTATGGCATCCAGCGTGCTCAACTCCCACTGGCTGCTCTAGTTGCAGCCATGGCTACAGGCCACTACTCAGTGATTTCAGGTACACAGCCAAAATCAGACTGCTCTCGCAACCATCTCCACCTAATGCTACCTGTATAGTGTTATGTTGTGCTCACGACGTGCACCAGTTTAATAAGCAGCTTGTGTGTAAATATTTCTTCTAGTTATCACTTAAAAACAGACTTAAAAGCAATTGGTTAAATTTATTGCAGTGCAAAACTGGTTTTGGAACCTTTTTTTTGTGGCCATTCAGCTACTCAACCTTCGGATAATTCAGACCTTTTTACCAGTCCCTTTTTACCAGGGAAAGTAGCACATTATTGATGACTTTCTTGAACCACACTTGAGTAAGCATACCGTTGCCTTTCACCTATATATTGTGTTATGTTAAAGCATTTAGCTGCATTTTCATAGAGAAACAGAATGCTATTTGCATGTGCAGATGTCCGTAAAGCAAATCGCATTTATTTTGGATCATGTTAAGGTGTACTTCTGATAGTTCAAACTTCTTATAATTCAAACGTAAATCTCTGGTTTCATGAAGTTTGAACTAATGAGAGTCTACTGTACCTGTAGAAAAATAATCGTTGCACCCGTGTAGTAATTTTTATCCTGAAAAGGACAGGTTTCAGTCTGAACCACAGGTTATCAGATTCTGCATAAATCTTGGAATGAAGCCAAGCACTGCATCTACTCTGGGCTTATAACTGTGCTTTAATCTGAGCCGAATGTCTCAGACTCTCTGAAAGGGCGGGAAAGCCAACGAACTGCTATAAAGGGACTCAAGAACATTCTAATGAAACTTGCACCGAAGTGGCCCCGAAACGAGTCCGATGCATATGGCCCACGGTAATGGAGCCCTGTGTGCACAGGTACAAAGTATTGGAAGATAAAATTGCACGCTGCTGTCTTTTATCAAAGATGCCGTAATGCATTGATTACCTGGCTTAAACCTGTTAAAGCACTAGCATGCGTGTATTGTTAGGGATTGCACTGTTTGCAATGGGCACTGCTGGAGTGCAAAGCAAGTTTGTAATTTTTACGTGCCTTTTTGTGAGACCTTATGAACAAGGCCCACAAGAATAGATATCACAAGCTGCATGTCCATGGCTGGCTACAGGGGAGAACACAGTCAGCACTGGAACACTGACTCCTAGTGATGGCTTTCCTTTACTGACTCGTTGTGCAATTCTCAGCTTTCAGTTGCATTTAGGTATGCTCATTCCTTTCTAGCTGAAATGGACAGGACTTTGGCATTCAGCAGCTCCAGGCATTTGCATGTTGCCCATGCAAGTCCTCTTTATTAACTATGTGAAGACTAGGTCTTGTAAACTCTGCAAATGTGATGACCTTTCAGAATGAGACAGATGAGAGCATTTTGGTCACTAGCTTATAACACTTGCCTGATTGTTGTAGTAGGCATCCTCTTTTATTTACACTGTGCTTGATTAATCAGGGCTTTCGTGCTTACCGTTGCTGTCCTAGCATTTAATTACCCCTGTTACAACTGTCCTTACCTTGCGACATTTTTCTGTCTTGGGTTATTTGAGGATCAAGGAAGGTTGACGTTCACATCGGTTTGAATAAAAGCAGAAAGCAGTATGGAGTGCAAGTGTGCGTGGGAGTAGCATCAGCGTTTCTGGAGCCACGTTTTCTCCTTGCTGAGGCTCATATAATACGAGCCCGCCACTACCCCACATTTCACCACTTATCTTGATGCATGTGTGTGTCTCCCGGAATGTTCGAGATGTCTTTCAACGCCGCAGCCTTTCTCCCCGCATGTCGAACTGCCAGCTCATCGCACTGTGCTCACACAGCAAGCACTACAGTTTGCGCAGCTGCACACAAAGGACGCCACAAATCCGTGACGTACGCGCTAGCGTGCGCTGCGCAGAGAGGATGCCATAAGTCGGTGCGCTCACGAAATCAAAGCCCACACGCTAACGCAGTCCCCTCCGCATCAATCGCCCGTGAATTTTTGTGCGGAAGCGTGCTAAGAAGTCTCGTTGAAGCGAAAACCGGTACACCGGCGTTGTTACTCAGTGACGTCACCAGAGCGGGAGAAATTCGATTGGCTGGAGGGACGTACGGTGACCAGACCGGCGAATGCCCTCTGCTAAAGCTTTGACGTCACCAGACCAGACCTGGGACGATGCTGAACGAATGTCTGCATTTCAGTACAGTTCGCCATAGGCATAGAGCCGAAGGCAAACCTGTCGCAAGTTTCTGAGAGCATCGAGGATGGAAAGTACAACAGTGCTCTACAGCTTTTCATTACCACACATAACAGAGTGTCCCTTAGGTTTTTCTCTTCAGGAGGATGACTCAGAGACTACAAACATTTTGCCCGGGAAAGTGCTGGCTGCTGAGAATATGTCGACACTGAACTTAGCATCCAAGCTCTACATGTTAAATAGTACTCAGTGTGCCAATGGTATCAGGGATTTGAGACACTCAGCAGTAAAAGGTGAGGTTGCTGGACTTTGAAGAGAACCGCCACATTTATACGCAGCGCATGTCAAGACTGTACATTCTGTCAAGACGTTTGAACCTACGGCGCCATGCGCAGTGTGCCCCACTCATTGATTACTGGCATGGGGTTTCGCAATGATTCGTACAGTATATTGTGTTATTCCTTTGCCCGAGTGCGAAGTGCACTTTGAAATGCAAGACACTCACTGGTACCAGCAACCATACGTTTGGCTATTTGTTTAATAATTACTGGGTTAATGTAAGGAACTTACGTGAAATGTGCTGCTTCCTGCAAAAGATGCTCGCACAAGGAAGTGTGTGGTTCTGAAGGAAACATGCACATCTCAATGGCAAAAGACATAAAATGTTTATTGCAGGAATAAAAAGTGTGCAACATAAAAACACCTGCAGAAATTAAGACAGAATAAATGAGAGAGGCAGGCTGAGTTTTGAACCGACCAAGAAAGTCCCCTTGGTATTTATTTACAAGTCCAGCTCACTGCTCAATGCATCTCGTAAAGTTCACTCGTCTTCTTCACACCACTCATATAAACACCAGTAGCACTCAGTTGCCTGCTTGTTGTTGGCACCACAAATGTCCTTCAGCCAGTTGACGAAGATGTCCTGGCTCTTGTTCAGCAACAAGAACTGGCTGCGGACAACATAGGCCTGAAATAGCAATGGTGGTAATGGCACTTCCATTAGTTGGGATACTGTGGCTTTGACAGCAGTGCCTGAAAAACTTTCCCATTAAATGGTAACTACAGGGGAATTTAGGGCATTTTCAGTTTACGATCGCATTATATTTTTTCGGACCCCCACCCCCTACCCGCTGCAATAAGTTTTATGAAATAATGACCAAAAAAAAGCCAAATACCAGGAAACGAAAATTTAGTTTTGACCAAAATAAAGATGTTCCGACAGACCAACAAATAATGTCCCAAGTACTTTTTGTGTGCACGTTCAGCAAGCAAAAGTGGTGACTGTAAATGAGTGCTCCATTAATTATTTTTCTGAAATGACCAAAAATTACAGGGACACTTAAGCTTTGGCTTGAGGTTATGACATGACAGTGTGAATGGTTCTTTTAGTACCTCTTTCCAATTACACTCATTAGCATACATCAGTAGGCATACTAGACCATGCGATACACCAAATGAGACAAGAGGTCTCCCTTCAACCAAGTCGAATGAATGCGGCTCCTTGGCCTAGGGGTAGTGTGACTCACAATCCGGCTCGCAACCCCAATTTTCTTTTCAGCACAATTTACTTTATATCCTTATTTCAGTTGTTCAACAACCTTATAATAAATTAAACTCCAGTTTTAATCATTTTCATTCTACAGCTAATGTGTGATGTCACAACCCTCTCAACCAATCCTGAATTAGTGTATTAGTGTGACAACACATGCATCTTTTGCTCCGAACACTTGCTCCAATGCTACCATGTTAAAAACAAGCTCGAAATTGTTGCTTGACCAAATGCAGAGCAAATATACCCAATATAAACATATCCAAGGCTGTCCAAATCACTCCAATCGAGGCCAGGAAACAGGAAAATTTCAAATCATACTGCCCAAGACAAAACGCCAAATTTGATCAGCTGGCTTTCAGGGAGAAGCTCATTCAACAAATCTTTGGGTATGATAAGGTAAAAGAAGCCCACGCCCCCAATCCTCCCATAGAATCCATTCGTCACCAACCAGAAAAATAAATTGAAAAAGAAGGAACTGCAAGCTCTGCTATCAGAGAACAAAGATCAAACGTTATGTGGAGTGCCTGTCAAGTCTATTTCTGCTTCACATCTTGACCTGACTGCTTTTCCAGTGATGACCGCTGATTTGACCGACCATGGAAAGTGCAATAATGTTTCCTCAGAGCTGAAACTTGGAAGAATGACAGCTACAAACATGTGCAACAGTTTTTATATTCCTGTTTTCCTCTAATCAAGTTCTGGCTTAGTGCAGCCAGTAATTTTTTTTGCTGCATACTTTTTTCACATTTTTGGCATATCTGACAAATAAATGTTCAAGTACCTTTGCACACACAACTAATAAGCTACAGTTTCATGCATTGCAATATGCACTGGGTTAGATCACTTCTTGCGAAAAAAAAATTGTTTCAATACACTCCAAATCGTGCATTTTTCCGCAGTAATTGAAGAGTTAAAGGAACTTCTCCAGCTAATGACGTGGACTGATTCTACCTTTTCTCGACTGACCGATCCCCTTAGACTTGCTAGAGTGAAATCTCAGGGGGTGGCGGATGAATGGGGAATAACCCCGGCGTCATGAAAATCAGATTGATGCCATTAGCTGCAGAGTTTCCATTGCGGGGTACCTGCCACTTCTTTCTTGAGTTGCATCTGACTATAGCCTTCTCTAGCTTTAAAACAACCCCCAAGATATTGAAGAACATGAACCAGCCTGATCCTGAGCTTTCTTAAACAAGAAACCAGAAAAGAATTGACACTAAGCCACAGGCAGCACACTCAGCAAGAAAATCTCCAAGAATTAACTCGCTGACAACTGCAAGTACTTCTACACAGCCCCGAACTGACGAACGCAACAGACTGCAAATGTGCTGCCACAACCAGCAGAGTTTCCCAATCCTACTGTTGAAGGAGCAATCGGACTCTGGCAAGCAACAAGAAGTGATAAAGCCACCAGAAGAACAATATGAGTGTGAGATCCTTGTTGCAGAAAACACACCACACTGCGAAAAATGTGCAAATGAAGCCCAAGGCTCCTACTTTCACCGAGGCAAAATTTGAACCCTGAACTGCAAAACTGTACAGAAGTTGGTTTATGGGGTTTGATGTCTCAAAGAGACTCAGGCTATAAGAGACATCGACGTTGTAGTGAAGGGCTCCGGAAATGTAGACCACGGGTTCTTAAACGTGCACTGACATCGCACAGAACACAGGCCTCTAGAATTTCGCCTCCATCGAAATTCAACCGCCGCGGTCGGGATCGAACCCACGTCCTTCAGGTCAGCAGTTGAGGACCTTAACCACCGAGCCAACGCGGTGGACAAACTGTACAGAAGTGCCACAGAAGTAGATGTCTCACTTTATCAAAGCCCTTCTGTTCTAGCCGCTTGCCAAGGACCTGTCCGATCCCAGGGAGGTCGGTGACTGGCTTGTGTCTCCTTGGCTTATCCATGAAATTCATATGCTTTAGGGATACCAACGACATGGCTGGATGTTCTGCATGAATAAAAAAAGAAAAAACAAATGTCATTTTCTTGCGAGACCAGTGCGGCTACAAAGCACTACGATGGGCTACACTCCCTTAAGGTTTACGATTGGTTTGGTTTGGTTTATGGGGTTTAACGTCCCAAAGCGACTAAGGCTATGAGAGACGCCGTCTGAACAAGTGTTGGCATGCCCAAGATAAACCAGGTAAAAGCAGCACTTTATAAAGAAGACTGTTGGAATTACATAAGTCACACACTATGAAGAATATACAAAATTTGCCGCTCTTCAGGTACAGTCACACACAATGACGACACGCTGCATTGTTACTTTTCTAATCGCTGCAATGTCAGACATTTCAATACTTCGTATCCACAATACTGTCTTCGCTGTTCTAATCGTTGCAACGCTCAGTCACTAACATAGATGTAAACACAACAACACAAGCCCCTTGCGTTTCGTGTGCGCCGTCGATCACTACAGAACTGGATGGAACGCTTAGATCGGCGCTGGGTGCACTGGATTGCTTTTCTCTGAACGCCCAACAAAAGTGGATTCGCTACTGGGTGATGCGTCACGATCACACGTGTTTTCAAACAGAACTCGCGTTGCTGGCTCGCGCTGCTCCGTCGCATTCCCGCTGCCTTCAAACAGTGAAAATGATTTTTTAGCTGTTCTTCTACTAACACGAACTTGCTACGATTTGTGCTTCATTTTAGGCATGGCGAGAAATGCGTACTAAGACCAAAATCAGGAAACAAGCACTTACCTCTCACAGCGTAAGGCTAAATGGAGGAAGACGATCCTCGTGTCACGTGACTTTTAATGACGTCATTCCAAAATGGCGTTTGTTTAGGTACATTTCTGGGTACTTTTTGTTGCAAAATTAGGTAAAAATGGCGTCGCAAAATTTTGAAACGTCCCTAGCCATAGTTTCTAGGTCGCTGGCGTCTCCACGGTTGCCACGGTGACCATCGTTGTGTTCGCCAACGCCACGGTGGTTTGTTGACATGGCTGCGATGGCTGTTTACCGCGCGGTGCATTGACGTGTGGAGTAAGTGCTGCCGTGAAAGTCATCAAAGGTTGGTGCAATGACGAGTAATATTGACCGCGCTAACGTCCGGACTTGTACCCCAGTGCCCTAGTGTTGTCTTTATTATGCAAGTTTGCAGTGCGACCTGTTCCAGCCGTGGTATGATATCGGAAGCCCCTAGAGACGTTTAGCAAGGCGGTGCTTGACTGAATTTGAGGTCACTTCAGTTCTCTTCGGCACCTTTCGGTATTGTATCTCGTGTTTGAACATTGCCTCCTCTAGAAGGAGGCAGTGGTTTGAAGCATTGGATGAGTGTCGAAAATTATGTTTCCTTGTGTTGCGCGTAACTGATTCTGACCTCTACGTACTGATAGGATGAGCTCGTATGCATAAAAATGGTGGGTACTGCGAGCCATTTGGCAGTTGCGGTACATATATGCTACGTTCCTGGAGTCCTGCATGTGTGCCCACCGGCGACAAGCTATGCTAAAAAAAAAAATTAAAATGCGGAACGAAGGCGGAATGGACGTATACACGCTAGCCTTTGAAAGGACAACACATCTTCCGTCATAATGTTTGATATGCCTGCAGTGTCTACCCACCAACTAGCCAAGCTGTAATGGATTACTTCGCGTTGACACCCATGTTGCGCAAAGCACACGGTAGGCCACAGCTGCTTTGTACGACGCCGTAGCGTTGCCCACGGAGAGACTTAATTCACGCAACTCGACGCATCGTGCCACATGAACTGTACTACGCTTTCTTCGCTGATAGGCGTTTAGCAAATGGCGTAGTATGGTCACACCACCGAACCTTTGAATATCTAGAAAGCTGCTTTTCTTTTATCTATTTGGTGAAGTGTTTATATTCATTAAGTAGAACGTGTGGTTCTTGGTGTATTTCTTGTAACGTTCAGCATTGGAATAAAGCCAGACAAGGCCGAAACTTGTTTTGCTTGCTCTGTCATTTCTGTAATGGTTTGTGATGAAGTGGGAGGCTTGACTTAGGCTTTCAGCATCTACGTAGCCAGAGTGGCCCTTGGGTTTGTTTGGGAACGATGTTGGGTTATTGCAGGGTAAGTAAAACACAACACAGAGAGAAACGTAAACACTCCGGATGATCAGTTTCTTGCACTTTCTGTGTGTTACATTTTCTGAGCTTCAATTTCTAGACGCCGTGAATGCATTCCAAATTTCACAGCTGTTTTTTCTGCTGCAGCAGTTAGTAAAAACACAGACTGATAGGCAAGTTGGTATGACATAATAAGGCAAAAACAGCAGACCTGCATAAGGAAGATGCTGCGTGTTGTCTCATCTTCCTTCATCCTTGTGCAGGGTGCACTGTTTTAGCCTTATTAGTAAAAGTACGTTGTACAGGGACGTTGGATGCCATGCATGCCGTAATGCGCTGCATTAACATTTGTAGCTAGAAGGGTTTCTTTTTGACATTAGCATTGTATAAGTGAATATAATTTGTGCGCATACATGAATAGCATGCTGGCTTGGCCTTATGTAGGCCACTGCATCATTACGAAGTGTATGCGGTGTCACATTAATTGCGCGCCTGCTTTTACTGCACGTTGCCAGTTTTGAGGGGAAAATCTGTTTTGTGTGGAGTCAGCAGTGACTAGGCAAGCGACCTTTAAATGCAAATAAGCTTGCTCCATAGATGGCAGCTCTGTGGGGCAATGGACACACACACAAAAAAAGAGTAGCCATGACCTTTCAATATAAAGTTAAGAAGCAGCATAAACCAAACATCAACACGCCATGCATGTGACATGCTTCTCTGCATACAGTGAAGAGCTTAAAAATGCATGAAATGTAAACATGGCTTGTCTGCTTATATTTGGTTGTTCCTTTTAGAGGGAAGCATTTTGACAAATTTTTCTCTGGTTTATGGCAAACGTCTAAAGGAGTGCGGGATTTCAGTAAGGAAACATTTACAGTTGGCCACATAAGTTTGAAGTATTCAAATTAGAAGGTCTGAAAAAGCTCTGTGCCTTTTCTTTCTAGCTGCATTCTAATTTTCATTCTTCACTTGCCATGCTGCTGAATGGGTGAGTCTGCTGGTTCCTGAATTACTGTTTTTGTATATGTGCACAGTCAGAACATATGTATATCACGAGTATGAGGCAACATATTTAAAAGCACAATGTGAAAAGAGCTTGTGGATACATTTTTGAAGGTTGGCAGCTCAGTTCGCTGATATGTTTAGATGCTTTTTATATTGTCAAGGCCCAGTAGGTATTAAAGGAGTAGAGACAACAAAATTTTAGTTGTTTCTTTCGGTTAGAATGATGCGCAGTACTTTAGAAAGACTAGACAGCTGCATGGATTGCGACAAGAGGCAATATATTTATAATTGCATTTTTTCTCTCGCACTGCTTTAGCTTAAACAACCGAACGACGACTGTGATGTCAGGGATGTGTTCAGGTCATGTGAGGCATACAAAGACAGCAGTATTGTTGCAGCTTTGTTCATTGTTATTTGCATCAACTCGTACACAAACCTGTCTAAGAGTTGGAGTCACATAAAGTGAACAGGCAGCGATTATATCTCTTTTTGCATGCCTCATGTGACCTGAACATGTATCTGACTTCAGAGCAGTCATTCGGCTGTTAAAAACCGTAACCAGATGACACGAGAAAAAAAATTAAATTGTAAATTATCTAGCTGACAAAGTTAAAATCCACATGGTGGCTTGTGTATAGCATTGCCTAGTGCATCACTGTAAAGAGAAATGTGCATCCAAAAATTTGGTTTCTCTACTCCATTAAAGATGTAGCCCATGACATGTTTGTGGCAGACCTTTGAGTTCATCATTCTTTTATGAGTTGTGAAACTGGCTCACTAGAGTGTAGCATATCAGGAGTCAGAGTGTTACTGGAGTACTCTGACCTCATGGTGATTAAAATAGAAGAAAACTAGTTGAGTCCGCAAAGAATGAGGTGCTCCTTTCAGAAGCAGAGCTGCTGTGAAGAATGTTCTATGAAAAGACAACCATCAGCTCTTTGCTACATTTCAGGTTATTATTTTCTTGAAGACCTAGTAATGGGTATTACAGAAATGATAAGAGGTATGTTACAGAAATAATTGGTACCTGCATATTAGCACGACAAGGGGTGACTAATAGAATTTTTGTAGGGGTCTATAGAATTTTGCCTCTATCGAAATGCGACCGCCACAGCCGGGATCGAACCCACGTCTTTCAGGTCAGCAGCCAAGCACCATAACCTCTGAGGCACTGCGGCGGCCAGTGATTTTCTATTACTGGCCCTCGGTACGGTGGGTTCACGGTTTTGCGGTAGAAATGTTATTGGTGTATGCCTGTTGTGCATATATTTCGCTGAATATTTTTGTTCAAATTAGTGCAAAATTTGTGAGTTATTTTTTCTCTTAGAATCCACAATTCATACTGTGGCAGCTGTTACACTTGTATGACACCTTGATAAAACTAGCCAAAAATTATCAGGTCGGCCTGTGGTGGAACCGCGACGGGGACTATGTGAAGTGGACTATGGACAATCACTTCACCAGCAGCCTATGCGAGTACCTCGCCGAAACTGGTCTCCACTCCTTCTTCTAACTTTCTGTAACCTACATTCCACTCCCCCTTTTCTCAACTTATGCCTCACGGCAGACTACTCGAATAAAAAAAAAAGTGTGTAGCAAACCAAGAAGGGCATGGGACAATTATAGTAATTTAGATGGAGTGGGGAAGTTGTCTATCGTTAATTTTTAGATTGCAGATATAGTAAAAGTAGACGATACCTAGGCAACATGTAAGACATAAAGCAGAGACCTGGACTTTTGGTTGCTTATAATGTGGTCAGCCGTTGCCCCGCCGCAATAGCTGTGTGGTTAGGGTGCCCGCTGCTGTTCCCAAGGGCGGGTTCGATCCCAGTTGCGGCAGCTGCCTATCAGTGGAGGCGAAATGCTAGGCGCCTGTGTACTGAGTGACATCAGTGCTCGATAAAGAGCCCCATGTGGTCAAAATTAATCCGTAGCGCTGCACTATGGCGTTCCTCATAACCCATGTTGCCTTCCGACGTTAAACCCCATATTCTATACCATACCATAACTTTGACGTGTTCTGTGTGCTTTACCATTTAAGCTGCAGTAATTGCTGAGCACTTGTTGAGTTTTCATGAGTATTTTTATGTGCAAATGCACAATGTGTGACGGGGTGCATATCGACAATTACGTACGCATGGCACTCATGCTAAGACTGGTGTGCATGTGAATATTCGTGTCCATCGTGTAAATAAACGGAAGTTGCATAAATAGTGAACTAAATGTAGTGTCAAAATGTCTGTGAAGAAAAAATTCTCATGTTTGCATGTGCTGTTGAGTCATTTTGATTGTAATGGCAAGCGTGGTTACGTTCAAGATTGCAGCAATATCTCGGCACATTATGATTTTGAATGGTAAAATTTTGTCTGTCTTGCATCCGTTCCAGTTTCAAGTAAGGTGGACGCACACAGTTTCAGCATTGCTGCCAACATGATTTGTGTGAATGGCTTTATTGTACACTGTTGGGAGTAAGGCTTCTAGTCCATGCGAAGTGCTCTGATGAAAAATACCTTTTATAATGGTACTTGTGGTTTCATGTCATTAAAACTACACTCAAATAATAAATAATGTGAGTTTGAGCTGCATAAGTGAAAGTTATGTGACCGCTTTGTTCATGACAGTACATTTGGTTCGGTTGAATCCGCTACAATGATAGAAGACCGTTCTGCTTTGAAACAGCAAATTGACATGCATTCAATTAATAAGCTTGGGATGAGCAACAAGAGAGAAAGCGTACATATTGTTGACGATGCAATGTTGACCCTTAAGTGCCCCTGTTACGTTTTCAGTTTTGTTGCCTTAATTTTCTTATGGTCGCACGGAGCTACCCGATTTAGAAAACTGCCAAAAAATAGTCGCACGTCCTAGCTTTAGTCAAAACCAAGGAGAAGAAAACATGCATATTTATATTTTCGTTTTATTTTTATGAATCAATTTTGTTGGCGTTTCCTTTGAATGAGTGTGTTGATTTTCGTCAACTGCATAAATGACTTTCTTATTTATGTTGCAATTTTTAACGTTTAATGCTTTTTTTTCTAGTTTATTGCTGGTTTCGGCTATTTATATTTACTTTTCTTTGAGGGAACGCGCGATGATGATGATGCTAGCGCTCTTACAGCGCCCCCTACAGTCAGTTAGCAAATAAGAAAAACAAAAAAACATGGCGGCGGTTTACGTACGTTTGAATCGCGGTCGGCGGCTGTTGCGAGTGAAGTATTCGTCGGTGTCTCGTCTTTGTGGCGTGTGTAGTTCTTTAAATTTGCCCCTTTTTTGCTTGTGACCAGTAGACCGCCTATGGAATGCGTGTTTACCTCCCATGCGTCCCTAAAGGTGAGTGAGCAGGACGCAAGCCCGCGCCGTCCAGTACTGGCGTCCCTGATCTGGGTGTTTCCAGCTCATTCTGGAAAATATCTGTGCATATAACTCCTTGTTATAATCATCACGATGCAGTGTGTGGGCTGTTATATGTCGTCGCATTGACTTTCTCATGATGCAAGGGTTGGAGAACATTGCAGCATGTCGTTTCCAGCCCGCCTTCGATCCTTCAAGACTGATCTGGACACCGAATAGTGACAGTACCAGTTGACGACTGTTGTGGGTGCGAGGTGGCGTAGATCTGCTAGATCACAGAGAGAAGCAATTGCCGGCAGAATAATCGCAAGACTAACCCACCTGTGGCTCGCAACCACCTCAGTGGACTGAAAAATGCTCGGGACAGAGCGAAGCAATAAAGCTGCGCGGTGCGAACGCTATAGATACGTTGCTTACGTCTCATGTAGTACCTATCTGAATTAAATGTTCTGGAATGCACTGGCAGTGTGTACTTCTGCTCTTGGGGCCGAGTCGTCCTTCATGGCGCAGAAAGAGTGCTCTGAACGCATGTGCATACCATGGGCGGCGCACCTTAAAAATAAAATTGTTTCCATGTTCACTGCATGTTTTCAAAGGCACATGAGTTCTAAGGTAATCCTCTGAGTTCTCGTTCTGCTGGTATAGTCATATTTGGTCTTTGCAATCAATGACTCTGTGCCCACATACTGTCAAAAAGCAAGATTTGTCAGATCTTTCTCAGCCAGAGATGATGTGCTGGCATGCATAAATTGATATATAGCATCAATTTAATCAGTGTAATAGTGTGACACTGAACACTTTATTAAGATGTAATAGCAAGTAATTTCGATGTTTGTGTAAGCCAGTGTATTTGCCTTCATTGAAAAAGATATTCAAGAAAGTGTTTTGGTGTTCGTATGAGGCGGGACAGAACTTGTCTATACAAAGTATGTGATAGCCAAGTGCTCAGGGCCAAATGTCACCTATCACTGCCTCTCGCTGGGGCAGGTGGCTCTCTGGAATTCTTTACTTCAGCATACTGCAAAACTAAAATATGTGAAGAGCTGTGCTCAAATTTCGCTTTACCGACTGTAGTTATTGGCTGTTGATTTTTTTTTTGCACGTGGTTTACTGCTGATACAATAACACACATGGCTCAGTCTGTGCATTGTACTGCGTGCTACTTACTGCATGCAATGCTTCAAAAGCAAGGGTTCGGGCAAGTTGTTTGTTCTAGTTAAGGTTGGTCGCCGAACAGAAAGGGACGACACGGGAACCAGACACACAGTACCGACTGTCGAGATTTCTGTCAGTGCTGTGTGTCCGGTTCTCATGTTCATGCTGTCTTTATTTCTTTGCAATGTGACCAACCTTAGCTTCAAAAGCAGTCTTCGCACTATGTATAGGGAGGGTGCACAGAGAGGGCCTGGTAATAAGCGTGTTCATTTTGTGCTCGTGTCTGTGTACAGCACCTGGTGCTAACTGCTCGCTATACTGCACATTTCAATTTAGGTGCCAAATATACTTCCTTGTGATGCAGTGTGTGCACACCAGGGAATGATCTCGCATTTTGCATGGTACAGCGAGTACTCTTTTCCTTAACATGTAACAAACTGTAGCTGTCTTTCAAAAATATCATTTTAGTGCATCAGCATCAGAACCCCCCATGTTGGAATAATCCGTCGGTCTGAAGCCTCAGGGGACAGAGTGGAGGGAGTGAAATCCACTTTCACGAAATTGCAGGGAAGAGGGAAGAAGAGAGGGCGGGAGGAGGCGGTTGGCAAGCGGTTGCAAATCTGAGTCGAAGGGTGGAGTGGATGTGTCACTGATGGATGGGATTTCATCGGGTGAGTGGAGTGGGGGTGTCACGTAGTGATTGATGGTACCCATTCGTACAGTCTGACCCTGTCAGCGGCTGCTCGGTCCGGCAGGAACATAATGCTAACTTTGGCTTACGAGGTTTAACGTCCCAAAGCGACTCAGGCTATGAGGGACGCCACAGTGGAGGGATCCAGTAATTTCGACCAACAGTGGCCCTTAACGTGCTCCGACATCGCACAGCATCTGGGCCTGTTGTGTGTCACCATCGGAATACAACTGCCGCAGGCGGGGTCATACCAGCGTCTAATGGAATTAGTTTAATTTTGTCGTTACACTCACAGTAAGATTAGTCTTTCCCAAGTACAAGTTGTATTTAATGTCAGAGTCCAAGGAAGGGCAGCTTTCCAAAGCCACAGCTGGGCTTGTACAGCGTAATTAAGCAGCATTAACATCCTTTAGAATCAATTAACGTGTTTGTACTATGATTACACAATGGACACAGTATTTATCAAGGCAAACAATGGCAGCGTATATATGCCTGCAAATGTTTAAATCAAGAATAGTATCTGCTAGCTTATTAAAAATATATCATTTATAAAATGACCGTCCAACTTCTCAGAAGTACCAAATCTGTGGAGAAATACAAATTGCAGATTGCCAATATGCCTAGGAAAATACATTTTGACTGTCAAAAAAGGATTAGGAGCACTTTATTATTAACTACGCGAGGATTGTGGAAAGATGGGTCGGGTCACACCCAATAGTGCAAAACATGAACCCTTGGAAAAGATGCGAAGTTGTGGCGCCTATGCACTCATATGCTGTGCATAATGGGCTGCCTTGCATTACCATAACCTGTCCAGGTAGACTGCCACAAGCCAATAAAAATCTCCGATATATACAACCACAGTTTTCAGTTAGGTAGACATTTTATTTGTGATATTCTTAATCTAGCTGGCAGGCTATCACCAGCCCGAGGTGAATGTGACGTGCAGGATGAAACGGGTGCCATATGTGGATACTGGAGTAAATGTGATGTGATGAGCCTTGGGAGCATTCCTCTTCACATGGCGCCAGGCAGTCTTGCGGCCACATAATACAGCTGACAGTGCTTCATTATGTAACCTGTAATACTGCAGTTACTTGCATCATGGATGCAGTTTGTTGTGGGAAAAAATTAGAATGGTAAGTTTGGTGCATTTATTACATGGTGTAAAACATGGTGTGGTCAGTTGAACTTTCCCCAGATTTTGATGATTGATGTAGGGAAAGCATTTATTATGCAAATGCATCCATTATTTAAGTAAATATGGTGTACAAAAACCTGTAATGGAAACAGAAATCAGCATCTGCAGGATTGAAACAAATTCCTAACAACTTTGGCACAGCACCATACCCATGACTGCCAAGCCACATTTTAGCCCCTAGCCTTTCACTCTACACTGTCCTTAATCTGTTCATTCCCAATGGGCCAGACATGAGGCCGTATGGCACTCGGGTATCCGTATCTGCCTATATGGACATGCCACGTTGTCTACTACACAGCTTTTTAAACACTTGTAGCAACAGTGTCAGTTTTCTCAGAAGCATGAAACTTTGTTACGATTAGTTTTATGACACACCCAGCACATTAACAGGCATTCTAGCCAAATTATAATTTCGTTGCAGTTGGGCTTTGAAGCATTTTTCATTAATGAGTAAAAAGGAAATGACATTAACTGGGCACTATATGTTTCATCTAAGCTGCCTTCTCGACAAATAGGGGCATTTTAGAATTTCTTGGCAACAAAGTTGGCACAGTGTTCCCATCACACAACAGAAGGCTCATTGCTTGGAAGGCTGGTGGAGAGACACTGTGTAAGAGCCAAGCAAGTTCATTTATGAAGTGCTTTATCATGTGAGGGAAGGCTATTCACGGCTGTTTCTACCATGGCAATATAAGTTCGTGTCACAAATTGCACCAGCAATGTTCTGAAAAATGAGTAATACTGTTTTTCTGTTGCAGCAGTATTCTCTTTGCAAAATAAGATGAATAGTAGTTTTGCGCTGCAGCTTTCAGTGTGCAAGATGACAGCTACGGCTTAGCCTTTTGTCAAGAATACTTTTTCTCATATGCATTGCAGAACTGTAGAACCACATATTGTCAACTGTCCTAAAAGGCAAGGTGTGTTGCTGGGCGAGTTGGTTGGGGTACATCTTGAGAAAAACAGCACTTGCAGACAAAGGAAACGAGAAGGACACACAACTGCGCTGTTTTTTTTTGTCCTTCTTGTTCTGGTCCTTTGTCTGCAAGCGCTGTTTTTCTCAAGATGTCCTAAAAGGGCGGTGCAATGTGACAGCACAACGCAACAAAGAGGAATGCAGCATGGAGCGACACTTCATACTAATTTTATTGAAGAGCGCATGCCTCTATGAGTGCATCACATGCAGACAAAATGAAATCAAGCAGGGATGACGAAGAAATAAAATTATAGTGAATGCAAGGCAGGTATGAACAAGAAAATGAGTGCACTAATTTCCCAAAGATGAAAAATGTTTGCCAATTGTCAGAAGTTCTCCGATGAGCAGTGCCAGAGAGGGCGTACTCACACAAGCAGATTCTGAGTAGGGAATGAGGGGCCTGAAATATCTCAATTTCTTAATTGTCGGGTTTAACATTCGGGAGCGGCACATGGGCTATGAGGGACACCATAATGGAGGTCTCTGGATTAATTTACACCACCTGGGGCCCTTTAATGCACGCTGACTTTGCACAGCACATGGCCATCTTTGTATTTTGCCTCCACTGAAATGTGGCCGCTATGGCCGGATCAAACCCACAGCCTTCGTGTAAGCAGTCTAAGAACGCCAGAGCCACTGCGGCGCCGTGGCAGGATGAGTTCTCCATTCCTAGGAGGAAAGTTTCGGGAAAAAGGAATGACTAGAAAAGAAATACCAGAGGCCTGTAGTGTACCGTCAATGGTGCTGCTTGATATGGGATATGATGGCGCACCTTTCTCATGACCATGTGGGCTTCAAGAAAATTAGCAAATAGCACTCCTCTTCCCTGCTGTGTCCTGAGCTTGCTATGCTAAAGCACTTTGTCAGAATAGCCTGCCAACTAGCTCATAACATAATCCTAATCCCTCACCTGAAATCTGCCATCTTCAGCTGGCAGGGCCTACAAATGCCAGCACAGTCAAGTGCTACTTTCTGGCTGCTCTGCATCTGACACAAGTGTAGCTCCATTATAGCAACAGCATGCATGTGCTTGCACATGTGCACATGTGTTGCATGGTCAACACGTACTTGTGTACATGTTGTGGCAAGCCTCGCACTGCTCACAATGAAGCTCATAGCCACTGCACGATTTGCTAGTTCTTTCCACTGTGTGCTTGAAGTCCACCAAACTTTGTGACTTTACATGCCACTGGCCATCTCCCACTCTCTCAGTACTGGACTTAGAAAGCTCAATCCCCACTTTATGCTTCCTAAATAGGGCAGATTTGCGGTGGTCTGCTCCTCCTTTGACACCTGTTGTAAAGTTTTTCGGATGTGAAATTGAAGAGTACTTTGATTAATGTATCCAATCACCCATTTACCTTGCCACCAAAGTGAGAGTACTTCAGTGCCTTGACTCCAAGTGATTATTTGTTGTTAATCCAATGTACTGCCGATAGCAGTAAGCCCACTGACATGCCCTCTTTGCGTATGTTTTCTCAAAATTTCTGACAAAGCCAAAGGCAATTAAGCTGATGCTCTTTGGAGTGGATACCAAGAAGTGCAGGGAGCAACTGTTGAGACTCAGTCTCATCTGTCCACTTCATCAGAGTGTGCAGCATGTCCCTTGTTGTAGTCCTGCAGTCCTTGTTTGTGACTGTATTCAGGTGCGTGCTCCAGTTGTGTAGCACCTGCCAGCTGCAAAGCAGTCGACTCCTCAAGGGACCCATCACCTGCTCCCATGCACTGCCATAAACAGGGGCATCATCAGACATAAATGCCTGACATGGTATTGTGTTTTTTTCTTTGATGGCCTCGAAAAACCTCACCACAGTGCCCGTGTTCACCCTTTTTGAAATCAAGTAGGCACACGGGATACCAAAGGCATCTTGAGAAATTGTGAGCAGGGTTGTCAGTTGGAGTTAGTACTTATTTATGCCATGGGTGGAGTCAGTGCACAGTTTCGCTGCCCCCAATTCATAAAGGAGCTCTCGTTGTGGGAACGTCATTAATGCTAGCTCAAAGTCACCATCATGACTGTTGGGGTCACCCTTCTTCCTGTAATACAACAGTGGCGACTCATTTTTTGCCCTCATTTCTTCGACCCATAATTCAACACTCTTAAAATTGTCTACATCTCTCTGCTCTGTTTTGCCAATCCTAAACTTATCTGCAATGTTACGGAGGTCCTTAGTGGTCACAAGTTGCATCCGTGGGCTTGATCCACTTGTGCCTGCTCGGATGTTTGTGCACAATGGTTTTTTCTGGCATTCCTTCTGCTAACCGGACTGAAAATGGTACAGAAAAAAACTGTTAACATCTCTGGTTCATCTGCCTACAGCCATGTAATAAAGTGACAAATACTTCTGGTCGGATTCCTTCGTCTTCCACTTTGTTCCTTTTCACAGGTGACACACAGTTCATCTTTCATTTCACTTTTGTGGCACTGCAAAGCACACGACAAAATGGTTGTTTCAAAGCCAGATGGGCTTTATTTTTATGAGCTTGAGTGTTTAAACTTGCATACTGCAATGCAAAACAGGGAAGTTATATACAGCGTGTTATAAATGCGGAATATAACAGCACTGAAAATGTGGACAAGAAAAGAATAAGGACATGTGCTTCTCATCCTGTCCCATTTCATTCTGCATATTCAAAAAATGCACCGATTCGCCTGACAGCAACCTTTAAAGGAGTAGAGACACCAAATTTTTGAACGCAAACTTTGTTTCTTTGGACTTGTGCACAAGACAATAGTGTGCACGAGTCACAATGTAGAATTCACTTATGCCAGGTGAATAATTTCTAAGTGAATATTTTTCTCATGCTGTTTCAGTTTCAACACCTGAATGACTGCTGCTAAGTCAGAGACAATTGGAGGGCATGCCAGTCATACATAAACTGAAATATAAATGGTGCTTGTTCATTTTTTTTTGCGATTTCAACTCTTGTGCAGGCTTGTGTTTTATGTTAGTGGTTTTTGAGGAAAGGAAATGGTGCAGTAACTGCCTCAACCATGCCATGAAGGAAAGAAGGAGTGAAAGAAGCAAGAGAGAAAGGTGCTGTAGTGGAGGGCTCCGTAATAATTTCGACCGCCTGGGGATCTTTGGGCACTGACACTGCGCAGCACGTGGGCACCTCTTGCCTCCATCGAAACTCAGCTGCCGCAGCCGGGTTCTAACCCGGGTACTCCAGCTTAGTAGCTGAACACTCAAACCACAGCTGTTCCTGCGAGCGTTACTGATGAAGTGCCAAAACAGCCAAATAATTCTAATTAATGAAAGTTCACTGCAGACGATCTGTCTTATGAGAAAAAACATGGCCCTTATACAACCATTAGACTGGTGGCGTTGCTTTGATCAGCAACAAAATGCCTACGCTTTTGACAGGCAGCCAAAAAAAGAGGCTAGCATCGAGTGCAACTGTCAGTCATTCGAGACACGTTTCATAGAGCTCAAGCCGACTTCTTACGGATGAAGTTCAACGTCAGCCGATTGAGCGACAGACCTAGGATAGTCAATGAAACCAGCAGAAAAACAAAAGAACGGACATTGGAGTAGTTCAGTGCTAGACGACATTACTAATTATGTTCAGTTCGAAAGACTGGACCCCTTCCACAAAGCATCTCTAAACTAAACGGCATGAAGTTCGTACAGACTGTGCTGTGCATGCAATGTGCCGTGGATCAATTGTTTTTCACCCTTCAATGCGACCAAGTAGGCTCAAGTGAATTGCACTGCAGTCAGATACAACTCGAGAACGAAGTTGCAGATGGCCCTTAAAGAAGACCCCCCCCCCCAGTCAATGGCGTCAGCTGATTTTCATCAGTTAACCCAATTAAAGCCATAACTAATCCCCTTTCATCTGCCACCCTCCTGCAGTGCTACCCCCTAGGATTAACCATGACATCATGAGAATCGGTCGACGCCATTGGATGGCAGGCTTCCTTTGAGGGGCATTGGCCACTGGGTTCTTAAGCTGTGCCCTACTATAACTTCTTCCGCCCCCTCGTTTTGTGGGACATGCCTTCTCCCACTTTACAATAGGCATTTTCGTGTTGTCCCACCTCTTTTGTGCCATAGATGCATCGCAGAAGAATAAAAATCATTGAAATGATCACTCGAGTTAATGAGCAATATCTTCCCCCTAAAATACATTTCTATTGCACTTTCGTCTCCCATTTATGAAAGGTTGGTGGAGTGTAGCTTCTAAACGTTTTCACATTCTGGTACAGTCAACACAGCATGCACAAATGCTTTGTACAAGAGGAGTGGCTAACCTGCAAGCCCTCTGGCATCATCCTGGGACAGCCTTTGGTGGCAGGCCTCATTGAAGTGTCCGTAGTGTTTCTTTTGAAACACTACATATACCTTGCCCTCTTTCTCCATGACCTCTAGAGTAGCAAAGCAGTGTTTGCTGATTTTGCAGCTTCCTTGCCCCTTTTCCTGCCTTTGGCGCTGTTCTATAGGAAGCTCTTCGTACGAGCCGGAATGGTGGCAGTGCAGGTAGCGTTTAAAAACCCTTGGTGCACATTCCTTCTTTCCTGTAGAAGCTATAAAATGGCAGCAAGTTTTGCTTTCTTCTCCGTCTTTCCAGGCGCAAAATCCTGAAACAGAAAGATTGTAAACATAACTAAGCACTCCACATAGTATTAGTTAATTATTAGTGTGAAAGCACAATTCCGAACGATAAACCCCGAGCAAGATCCTGCGATGTGTATGTGGGTTTGTGCCAAGAGCATAGCAACGGCGACATAGCAACCACAGCCTCACAGCAGCATTGCAACATAGTTATGACACGATGCCAACATATGATAAGTCCATGACCACTCATGACTAAAAAGAAATTTTTAAAAATTGAGGCGTGAACAAAGGTGGGCTCCATTTTGATAAAAACGTGTACACAATGATAGCACATGAATAACGGCATAAGGCATCCTTAGAAAGCCAACAGTAAAGTAACAAGACAAGGCAATGTTCATGAAATTCTGCTTTTGCACGTTTATAACATTTCGGCAAAACTTCTCTGTCAATTTTTTGTGTATCACACTACTTTCATTTTTTGAAAAGCAAGGCCAAATTAAAGTTTGTACTTTTTACATACACTAATGAAAAATGCATGTGCTATGGAGTGGGCACATATGCAGTACTCTCGCACTACTACTGGCGCTCTGCCAAGTGCGCATGACAATCACAGATTTAGCTTCACATTTTTAGCCTTTCGCCTGCAGTGCAGAACTGCATTTCCCAGCTTTTTTATTGTTAAAAATTTATCAGTCATTCGCTTACTGTTTTTTCCTGCTATAGCGCATGGGGAACAATTTTTGGAGAAAATTATTAAGTTCAGGTTAAGTTATTACACGGACTGTTACATGGAAGTATTTCAATTTTACTACACCCTGCAAAAACTCATTCCTGCACAGCAACCTTTTACATGGCCCTGTCCTTTATTGACCACAAATTCAGGTCAGCGCTGTTGACTTCTAAAGGCAGAACAATGCTGGGCATTCTTCCTACACACTTCTGCATGTTGCGATTGCCATGGCTTCAGCGCTGCTAAGCCAGTGCATGCCGCGACAATGTTGTGTGTCCTGTCGAGACATTGCAGATGCCTGCAACAAAGCATAAGCAAGGCCTGTAGCAGCGAGTCTGCTGCAAGGACCAGTTTTTTTCCTGCAGTGGCCACTTTAAATATGAAAGAGAGTGCACTGCTTGTCACTTTGCTTATGGAGGAGCTAGGACACCAAAAAAAAATTCTGCAGACACACATAAGACTGCTTACCAGCGAGAATGCCAAAGCATTAAAGTGCACAGTCATGCTATGTTGCAGAATGACGAGTCATGAGTGCAAGGCATGACTACGCAACTTTGTACAAACTCTGCACACCTTATGTTACTAGTAAAGTGCTGAGTCATGCTACACTTCAGAATGATTAGGAGTCAAAACTATGACTACCTAAACTTTGTACAAACTATACACCTTACATTACAAATAAGTGCAAAATGACTATGACAAGTCATGGCTTTCAAAGGTTATAGTACATTACGTTTCACATTTCACTCGAATGCCCGCAAAGGCACCCATTTAAAAACACCCATCAAGGATATTCATGGGGAAGGACGCGGTTGTTGCTGCGACGCATCTTTTCTTTTTCTCTTTCCTCTGATCTCTCCTCTATCTGCACGCGGCAGCGGTGGTGGCTCGGCTCCAGCCAGTAGGCAGGCCCATGCATCCTTCTCCCAGTCACAACAACATGTAGTAAGGCACGGCCGTTCTTGTGCGACTTACGTCCGAAGCATTTTGTCGCCCTTCGTGACCTGCGACGGCACCACGACTTCGAGGAAGAGGTGGAGAATCTAGTCTTCGACTCTAATAAAGGTAAGAAACGAAGTCTGCATGCACGCACGCTGTGATTAAAGCAATAAAGGGCCAAAGCGGGATGCAGTCGCGCGCTTAGATTACCGATTGAAAAGTTGCAGTTTATTGACTTTTCGAGTGCGCGCATTTTAAGTTTGTAAACACAAAGCGCGTTCTTTTTTTTATTTACGGGCTTACACTCACCTGGGGAAACTTGCATGTGGTTTTGTGCACAAAAACTTAGCGATGACATGCACGTTTTTTAAAGGAACCATGAAGATTTGAATGGGCTTGGTCTAGTGCGACAGATCTGCAGAGGTAGCCTTTGCGGGCATTCGAGTGAAATGTGAAACGTAACGTACTATAACCTTTGAAAGCCATGACTTGTCATAGTCATTTTGCACTTATTTGTAATGTAAGGTGTATAGTTTGTACAAAGTTTAGGTAGTCATAGTTTTGACTCCTAATCATTCTGAAGTGTAGCATGACTCAGCACTTTACTAGTAACATAAGGTGTGCAGAGTTTGTACAAAGTTGCGTAGTCATGCCTTGCACTCATGACTCGTCATTCTGCAACATAGCATGACTGTGCACTTTAATGCTTTGGCATTCTCGCTGGTAAGCAGTCTTATGTGTGTCTGCAGAATTTTTTTTTGGTGTCCTAGCTCCTCCATAAGCAAAGTGACAAGCAGTGCACTCTCTTTCATATTTAAAGTGACCACTGCAGGAAAAAAACTGGTCCTTGCAGCAGACTCGCTGCTACAGGCCTTGCTTATGCTTTGTTGCATGCATCTGCAATGTCTCGACAGGACACACAACATTTTTAAAAATTTCTTTTTAGTCACGAGTGGTCATGGACTTAACATCATATGTTGGCATCGTGTCATAACTATGTTGCAATGCTGCTGTGAGGCTGTGGTTGCTATGTCGCCGTTGCTATGCTCTTGGCACAAACCCACATACACACCGCAGGATCTTGCTCGGGGTTTACCGTTCGGAATTGTGCTTTCACACTAATAATTAACTAATACTATGTGGAGTGCTTAGTTATGCTTACAATCTTTCTGTTTCAGGATTTTGCGCCTGGAAAGACGGAGAAGAAAGCAAAACTTGCTGCCATTTTATAGCTTCTACAGGAAAGAAGGAATGTGCACCAAGGGTTTTTAAACGCTACCTGCACTGCCACCATTCCGGCTCGTACGAAGAGCTTCCTATAGAACAGCGCCAAAGGCAGGAAAAGGGGCAAGGAAGCTGCAAAATCAGCAAACACTGCTTTGCTACTCTAGAGGTCATGGAGAAAGAGGGCAAGGTATATGTAGTGTTTCAAAAGAAACACTACGGACACTTCAATGAGGCCTGCCACCAAAGGCTGTCCCAGGATGATACCAGAGGGCTTGCAGGTTAGCCACTCCTCTTGTACAAAGCATTTGTGCATGCTGTGTTGACTGTACCGGAATGTGAAAACGTTTAGAAGCTACACTCCACCAACCTTTCATAAATGGGAGACGAAAGTGCAATAGAAATGTATTTTAGGGGGAAGATATTGCTCATTAACTCGAGTGATCATTTCAATGATTTTTATTCTTCTGCGATGCATCTATGGCACAAAAGAGGTGGGACAACACGAAAATGCCTATTGTAAAGTGGGAGAAGGCATGTCCCACAAAACGAGGGGGCAGAAGAAGTTATAGTAGGGCACAGCTTAAGAACCCAGTGGCCAATGCCCCTCACAGGAAGCCTGCCATCCAATGGCGTCGACCGATTCTCATGATGTCATGGTTAATCCTAGGGGCTAGCACTGCAGGAGGGTGGCAGATGAAAGGGGATTAGTTATGGCTTTAATTGGGTTAACTCAATTGGGTTTAATTGGGTTTAATTGGGCTCATGTCCCTAAATCCTAATAAATGCAAACTCTTATCCTTCTCTCGTCGTCATAGCCCGCATCGCTTCCAATATTCCATTTCTAACACCTCGATTGATTCAGTACCATCTTATAAGTATCTAGGAGTCACCTTGTCTTGTGATTTATCTTGGCGCACCCATATTGGCAACATCATTTCAGCATCGAATAAAACGCTTGGTTTTCTCAAGCGCCATCTCCGCCTTGCCCCTCAACACGTAAAATTACTCGCATATAAATCGCTCATCAGACCGAAATTAGAATATGCATCTGCCATATGGAGCCCGCACCAAACTTATTTAATTAATGCATTAGAAGCTGTCCAAAATCGTGCCACTCGATTCATCCACTCTTCATACTCATATGACGTCAGCATTTCTTCATTGAAAGCATTATCAGGACTACCGCCCCTTTCGTTCCGTCGTCGCATTTCAAGTCTCACCCTTTATCACAAATTATTCCATTCTTCCCTCAATCGGTCACCGTATATCACAGCTGCCGCACGCATATCTCACCGCACCAGTCATCCCCTACAGGTTGCCCGGCCACCATCGCATACTACCACCTTTTCTGCTTCATTTTTCTTTCGAGCAGCAACGGACTGGAACGGCCTACCCCGTGACATCGTCAACATCGCTTCATCCTCTACTTTTCAAGAACATGTAACCGATCACCTTCAGTGCTAAATAATATTCGCTGTTTTGTTTGCTCATTTTATTAAGATCCCACCCCTTATGTAATACCCCCGAAAGGGGGCCTTTAAGGTAAATAAACTGAACTGAACTGAACTGAACTGATGAAAATCAGCTGACGCCATTGACTGGGGGGGGGGGGTCTTCTTTGAGGGCCATCTGCCACTTCGTTCTCGAGTTGTATCTGACTGTAGTGCAATTCACTTGAGCCTACTTGGTCGCATCGAAGGGTGAAAAGCAATTGATCCACGGCACATTGCATGCACAGCACAGTCTGTACGAACTTCATGCCGTTTAGTTTAGAGATGCTTTGTGGAAGGGGTCCAGTCTTTCAAACTGAACATAATTAGGAATGTCGTCTAGCACTGAACTACTCCAATGTCTGTTCTTTTGTTTTTCTGCTGGTTTCATTGACTATTCTAGGTCTGTCGCTCAATCGGCTGACGTTGAACTTCATCCGTAAGAAGTCGGCTTGAGCTCTATGAAACGTGTCTTGAATGACTGACAGTTGCACTCGATGCTAGCCTCTTTTTTTGGCTGCCTGTCAAAAGCGTAGGCATTTTGTTGCTGATCAAAGCAACGCCACCAGTCTAATGGTTGTATAAGGGCCATGTTTGTTCTCATAAGACAGATCGTCTGCAGTGAACTTTCATTAATTAGAATTATTTGGCTGTTTTGGCACTTCATCAGTAACTCTCGCAGGAACGGCTGTGGTTTGAGTGTTCAGCTACTAAGCTGGAGTACCCGGGTTAGAACCCGGCTGCGGCAGCTGAGTTTCGATGGAGGCAAGAGGTGCCCATGTGCTGCGCAGTGTCAGTGCCCAAAGATCCCCAGGCGGTCGAAATTATTACGGAGCCCTCCACTACAGCACCTTTCTCTCTTGCTTCTTTCACTCCTTCGTTCCTTCATGGCATGGTTGAGGCAGTTACTGCACCATTTCCTTTCCTCAAAAACCACTAACATAAAACACAAGCCTGCACAAGAGTTGAAATCGCAAAAAAAAATGAACAAGCAGCATTTATATTTCAGTTTATGTATGACTGGCATGCCCTCCAATTGTCTCTGACTTAGCAGCAGTCATTCAGGTGTTGAAACTGAAACAGCATAAGAAAAATATTCACTTAGAAATTATTCAGCTGGCGTAAGTGAATTCTACATTGTGACTCGTGCACACTATTGTCTTGTGCACAAGTCCAAAGAAACAAAGTTCGCGTTCAAAAATTTGGTGTCTCTACTCCTTTAAAGGTTGCTGTCAGGCGAATCGGTGCATTTTTTGAATATGCAGAATGAAATGGGACAGGATGAGAAGCACATGTCCTTATTCTTTTCTTGTCCACATTTTCAGTGCTGTTATATTCCGCATTTATAACACGCTGTATATAACTTCCCTGTTTTGCATTGCAGTATGCAAGTTTAAACACTCAAGCTCATAAAAATAAAGTCCATCTGGCTTTGAAACAACCATTTTGTTGTGTGCTTTGCAGTGCCACAAAAGTGAAATGAAAGTAAGATGAACTGTGTGTCACCTGTGAAAAGGAACAAAGTGGAAGACGAAGGATTCCGACCAGAAGTATTTGTCACTTTATTACATGGCTGTAGGCAGATGAACCAGAGATGTTAACAGTTTTTTTCTGTACCATTTTCAGGCCGGTTAGCAGAAGGAATGCCAGAAAAAACCATCGTGCACAAACATCCGAGCAGGTACAAGTGGATCAAGCCCACGGATGCAACTTGTGACCACTAAGGACCTCCGTAACATTGCAGATAAGTTTAGGATTGGAAGAAGAGAGCAGAGAGATCCAGACGATTTTAAGAGTGTTGAATTATGGGTCGAAGAAATGAGGGCAAAAAATGAGTCGCCACTGTTGTATTACAGGAAGAAGGGTGACCCCAACAGTCATGATGGTGACTTTGAGCTAGCATTAATGACGTTCCCACAACGAGAGCTCCTTTATGAATTGGGGGCAGCGAAACTGTGCACTGACTCCACCCATGGCATAAATAAGTACTAACTCCAACTGACAACCCTGCTCACAATTTCTCAAGATGCCTTTGGTATCCCGTGTGCCTACTTGATTTCAAAAAGGGTGAACACGGGCACTGTGGTGAGGTTTTTCGAGGTCATCAAAGAAAAAAACACAATACCATGTCAGGCATTTATGTCTGATGATGCCCCTGTTTATGGCAGTGCATGGGAGCAGGTGATGGGTCCCTTGAGGAGTCGACTGCTTTGCAGCTGGCAGGTGCTTCACAACTGGAGCACGCACCTGAATACAGTCACAAACAAGGACTGCAGGACTACAACAAGGGACATGCTGCACACTCTGATGAAGTGGACAGATGAGACTGAGTCTCAACAGTTGCTCCCTGCACTTCTTGGTATCCACTCCAAAGAGCATCAGCTTAATTGCCTTTGGCTTTGTCAGAAATTTTGAGAAAACATACGCAAAGAGGGCATGTCAGTGGGCTTACTGCTATCGGCAGTACATTGGATTAACAACAAATAATCACTTGGAGTCAAGGCACTGAAGTACTCTCACTTTGGTGGCAAGGTAAATGGGTGATTGGATACATTAATCAAAGTACTCTTCAATTTCACGTCCGAAAAACTTTACAACAGGTGTCAAAGGAGGAGCAGACCACTGCAAATCTGCCCTATTTAGGAAGCATAAAGTGGGGATTGAGCTTTCTAAGTCCAGTACTCAGAGAGTGGGAGATGGCCAGTGGCATGTAAAGTCACAAAGTTTGGTGAACTTCAAGCACACAGTGGAAAGAACTAGCAAATCGTGCAGTGGCTGTGAGCTTCATAGTGAGCAGTGCGAGGCTTGCCACAACATGTACACATGTACGTGTTGACCATGCAACGCATGTGCACATGTGCAAGCACATGCATGCTGTTGCTATAATGGAGCTACACTTGTGTCAGATGCAGAGCAGCCAGAAAGTAGCATTTGACTGTGCTGGCATTTGTAGGCCCTGCCAGCTGAAGATGGCAGATTTCAGGTGAGGGATTAGGATTATGTTATGAGCTAGTTGGCAGGCTATTCTGACAAAGTGCTTTAGCATAGCAAGCTCAAGACACAGCAGGGAAGAGGAGTGCCATTTGCTAATTTTCTTGAAGCCCACATGGTCATGAGAAAGGTGCGCCATCATATCCCATATCAAGCAGCACCATTGAGGGTGCACTACAGGCCTCTGGTATTTCATTTCTAGTCATTCCTTTTTCCCGAAACTTTCCTCCTAGGAATGGAGAACTCATCCCGCCACGGCGCCTCAGTGGCTCTGGCGTTCTTAGACTGCTTACACGAAGGCTGTGGGTTTGATCCGGCCATGGCGGCCACATTTCAGTGGAGGCAAAATACAAAGATGGCCATGTGCTGTGCAAAGTCAGCGTGCATTAAAGGGCCCCAGGTGGTGTAAATTAATCCACAGACCTCCATAATGGTGTCCTTCATAGCCCATGTGCCGCTCCCGAATGTTAAACCCGACAATTAAGAAATTGAGATATTTCAGGCCCCTCATTCCCTACTCAGAATCTGCTTGTGTGAGTACGCCCTCTCTGGCACTGCTCAACAGAGAACTTCTGACAATTGGCAAACATTTTTCATCTTTGGGAAATTAGTGCACTCATTTTCTTGTTCATACCTGCCTTGCATTCACTATAATTTTATTTCTTCGTCATCCCTGCTTGATTTCATTTTGTCTGCATGTGATGCACTCATAGAGGCATGCGCTCTTCAATAAAATTAGTATGAAGTGTCGCTCCATGCTGCATTCCTCTTTGTTGCGTCGTGCTGTCACAGTGCACCGCCCTTTTAGGACATCTTGAGAAAAACAGCGCTTGCAGACAAAGGACCAGAACAAGGACACACAAAAAAAAAACAGCGCAGTTGTGTGTCCTTCTCGTTTCTGTTGTCTGCAAGTGCTGTTTTTCTCAAGATGTACCCCAACCAACTCGCCCAGCAACACACCTTGCCTTTTAGGACAGTTGACAATATGTGGTTCTACAGTTCTGCAATGCATATGAGAAAAAGTATTCATGACAAAAGGCTAAGTCGTAGCTGTCATCTTGCACACTGAAAGCTGCAGCGCAAAACTACTATTCATCTTATTTTGCAAAGAGAATACTGCTGCAACAGAAAAACAGTATTACTCATTTTTCATAACATTGCTGGTGCAATTTGTGACACGAACTTATATTGCCATGGTAGAAACAGCCGTGAATAGCCTTCCCTCACATGATAAAGCACTTCATAAATGAACTTGCTTGGCTCTTACACAGTGTCTCTCCACCAGTCTTCCAAGCAATGAGCCTTCTGTTGTGTGATGGGAACACTGTGCCAACTTTGTTGCCTAGAAATTCCAAAATGCCCCTATTTGTCGAGAAGGCAGCTTAGATGAAACATATAGTGCCCAGTTAATGTCATTTCCTTTTTACTCATTAATGAAAAATGCTTCAAAGCCCAACTGCAACGAAATTATAATTTGGCTAGAATGCCTGTTAATGTGCTGGGTGTGTCGTAAAACTAATCGTAACAAAGTTTCATGCTTCTGAGAAAACTGACACTGTTGCTACAAGTGTTTAAAAAGCTGTGTAGTAGACAACGTGGCATGTCCATATAGGCAGATACGGATACCCGAGTGCCATACGGCCTCATGTCTGGCCCATTGGGAATGAACAGATTAAGGACAGTGTAGAGTGAAAGGCTAGGGGATAAAATGTGGCTTGGCAGTCATGGGTAAGGTGCTGCGCCAAAGTTGTTAGGAATTTGTTTCAATCCTGCAGATGCTGATTTCTGTTTCCATTCCAGGTTTTTGTACACCATATTTACTTAAATAATAGATGCATTTGCATAATAAATGCTTTCCCTACATCAATCATCAAAATCTGGGGAAAGTTCAACTGACCACACCATGTTTTACACCATGTAATAAATGCACCAAACTTACCATTCTAATTTTTTCCCACAAGAAACTGCATCCATGATGCAAGTAACTGCAGTATTACAGGTTACAGAATGAAGCACTGTCAGCTGTATTATGTGGCCGCAAGACTGCCTGGCGCCATGTGAAGAGGAATGCTCCCAAGGCTCATCACATCACATTTACTCCAGTATCCACATATGGCACCCGTTTCATCCTGCACGTCACATTCACCTCGGGCTGTTGATAGCCTGCCAGCTAGATTAAAAATGTCACAAATAAAATGTCTACCTAACTGAAAACTGTGGTTGTATATATCGGAGATTTTTATTGACTTGTGGCAGTCTACCTGGACAGGTTATGGTAATGCAAGGCAGCCCATTATGCACAGCATATGAGTGCATAGGCGCCACAACTTCGCATCTTTTCCAAGGGTTCATGTTTTGCACTATTGGGTGTGACCCGACCCATCTTTCCACAATCCTCGCGTAGTTAATAATAAAGTGCTCCTAATCCTTTTTTGACAGTCAAAATGTATTTTCCTAGGCATATTGGCAATCTGCAATTTGTATTTCTCCACAGATTTGGTACTTCTGAGAAGTTGGACGGTCATTTTATAAATGATATATTTTTAATAAGCTAGCAGATACTATTCTTGATTTAAACATTTGCAGGCATATATACGCTGCCATTGTTTGCCTTGATAAATACTGTGTCCATTGTGTAATCATAGTACAAACACGTTAATTGATTCTAAAGGATGTTAATGCTGCTTAATTACGCTGTACAAGCCCAGCTGTGGCTTTGGAAAGCTGCCCTTCCTTGGACTCTGACATTAAATACAACTTGTACTTGGGAAAGACTAATCTTACTGTGAGTGTAACGACAAAATTAAACAAATTCCATTAGACGCTGGTATGACCCCGCCTGCGGCAGTTGTATTCCGATGGTGACACACAACAGGCCCAGATGCTGTGCGATGTCGGAGCACGTTAAGGGCCACTGTTGGTCGAAATTACTGGATCCCTCCACTGTGGCGTCCCTCATAGCCCGAGTCGCTTTGGGACGTTAAACCTCGTAAGCCAAAGTTAGCATTATGTTCCTGCCGAACCGAGCAGCCACTGACAGGGTAAGACTGTACGAATGGGTACCATCAATCACTACGTGACACCCCCACTCCACTCACCCGATGAAATCCCATCCATCAGTGACACATCCACTCCACCCTTCGACTCAGATTTGCAACCGCTTGCCAACCGCCTCCTCCCGCCCTCTCTTCTTCCCTCTTCCCTGCAATTTCGTGAAGGTGGATTTCACTCCCTCCACTCTGTCACCTGAGGCTTCAGACCGACGGATTATTCCAACATGGGGGTTCTGATGCTGATGCACTAAAATGATATTTTTGAAAGACAGCTACAGTTTGTTACATGTTAAGGAAAAGAGTACTCGCTGTACCATGCAAAATGCGAGATCATTCCCTGGTGTGCACACACTGCATCACAAGGAAGTACATTTGGCACCTAAATTGAAATGTGCAGTATAGCGAGCAGTTAGCACCAGGTGCTGTACACAGACACGAGCACAAAATGAACACGCTTATTACCAGGCCCTCTCTGTGCACCCTCCCTATACATAGTGCGAAGACTGCTTTTGAAGCTAAGGTTGGTCACATTGCAAAGAAATAAAGACAGCATGAACATGAGAACCGGACACACAGCACTGACAGAAATCTCGACAGTCGGTGCTGTGTGTCTGGTTCCCGTGTCGTCCCTTTCTGTTCGGCGACCAACCTTAACTAGAACAAACAACTTGCCCGAACCCTTGCTTTTGAAGCATTGCATGCAGTAAGTAGCACGCAGTACAATGCACAGACTGAGCCATGTGTGTTATTGTATCAGCAATAAACCACGTGCAAAAAAAAAATCAACAGCCAATAACTACAGTCGGTAAAGCGAAATTTGAACGCAGCTCTTCACATATTTTAGTTTTGCAGTATGCTGAAGTAAAGAATTCCAGAGAGCCACCTGCCCCAGCGAGAGGCAGTCATAGGTGACATTTGGCCCTGAGCACTTGGCTATCACATACTTTGTATAGACAAGTTCTGTCCCGCCTCATACGAACACCAAAACACTTTCTTGAATATCTTTTTCAATGAAGGCAAATACACTGGCTTACACAAACATCGAAATTACTTGCTATTACATCTTAATAAAGTGTTCAGTGTCACACTATTACGATGCTATATATCAATTTATACATGCCAGCACATCATCTCTGGCTGAGAAAGATCTGACAAATCTTGCTTTTTGACAGTATGTGGGCACAGAGTCATTGATTGCAAAGACCAAATATGACTATACCAGCAGAACGAGAACTCAGAGGATTACCTTAGAACTCATGTGCCTTTGAAAACATGCAGTGAACATGGAAACAATTTTATTTTTAAGGTGCGCCGCCCAGCGTATGCACATGCGTTCAGAGCACTCTTTCTGCGCCATGAAGGACGACTCGGACCCAAGAGCAGAAGTACACACTGCCAGTGCATTCCAGAACATTTAATTCAGATAGGTACTACATGAGACGTAAGCAACGTATTTATAGCGTTCGCACCGTGCAGCTTTATTGCTTCGCTCTGTCCCGAGCATTTTTCAGTCCACTGAGGTGGTTGCGAGCCACAGGTGGGTTAGTCTTGCGATTATTCTGCCGGCAATTGCTTCTCTCTGTGATCTAGCAGATCTACGCCACCTCGCACCCACAACAGTCGTCAACTGGTACTGTCACTATTTGGTGTCCAGATCAGACTTGAAGGATCGAAGGCGGGCTGGAAACGACATGCTGCAATGTTCTCCAACCCTTGCATCACGAGAAGGTCAATGTGACGACATATCACAGCCCACGCACTGCATCGTGATGATTATAACAAGAGTTATATGCACAGATATTTTCCAGAATGAGCTGGAAACACCCAGATCAGGGACGCCAGTACTGGACGGCGCGGGCTTGCGTCCTGCTCACTCACCTTTAGGGACGCATGGGAGGTAAACACGCATTCCATAGGCGGTCTACTGGTCACAAACAAAAAAGGGGCAAATTTAAAGAACTACACACGCCACAAAGACGAGACACCGACGAATACTTCACTCGCAACAGCCGCCGACCGCGATTCGAACGTACGTAAACAACCGCCATATTGTTTTTTTTTCTTATTTGCTGACTGACTGTAGGGGCGCTGTAAGAGCGCTAGCATCATCATCATCGCGCGTTCCCTCAAAGAAAAGTAAATATAAATAGCCGAAACCAGCAATAAACTAGAAAAAAAAGCATTAAACGTTAAAAATTGCAACATAAATAAGAAAGTCATTTATGCAGTTGACGAAAATCAACACACTCATTCAAAGGAAACGCCAACAAAATTGATTCATAAAAATAAAACGAAAATATAAATATGCATGTTTTCTTCTCCTTGGTTTTGACTAAAGCTAGGACGTGCGACTATTTTTTGGCAGTTTTCTAAATCGGGTAGCTCAGTGCGACCATAAGAAATTTAAGGCAACAAAACTGAAAACGTAACAGGGGCACTTAAGGGTCAACATTGCATCGTCAACAATATGTACGCTTTCTCTCTTGTTGCTCATCCCAATCTTAATAATTGAATGCATGTCAATTTGCTGTTTCAAAGCAGAACGGTCTTCTATCATTGTAGCGGATTCAACCGAACCAAATGTACTGTCATGAAAAAAGCGGTCACATAACTTTCACTTATGCAGCTCAAACTCACATTATTTATTATTTGAGTGTAGTTTTAATGACATGAAACCACAAGTACCATTATAAAAGGTATCAGAGCACTTCGGATGGACTAGAAGCCTTACTCCCAACAGTGTACAATAAAGCCATTCACACAAATCATGTTGGCAGCAATGCTGAAACTGTGTGCGTCCACCTTATTTGAAACTGCAACGGATGCAAGACAGACAAAATTTTACCATTCAAAATCATAATGTGCCGAGATATTGCTGCAATCTTGAACGTAACCACGCTTGCCATTACAATCAAAATGACTCAACAGCACATGCAAACATGAGAATTTTTTCTTCACAGACATTTTGACACTACATTTAGTTCGCTATTTATGCAACTTCCGTTTATTTACACGATGGACACGAATATTCACATGCACGCCAGTCTTAGCATGAGTGCCATGCGTACGTAATTGTCGATATGCACCCCGTCACACATTGTGCATTTGCACATAAAAATACTCATGAAAACTCAACAAGTGCTCAGCAATTACTGCAGCTTAAATGGTAAAGCACAGAGAACACGTCAAAGTTATGGTATGGTATAGAATATGGGGTTTAACGTCCGAAGGCAACATGGGTTATGAAGAACGCCATAGTGCAGCGCTACGGATTAATTTTGACCACATGGGGCTCTTTATCGAGCACTGATGTCACTCAGTACACAGGTGCCTAGCATTTCGCCTCCACTGATAGGCAGCTGCCGCAACTGGGATCGAACCCGTCCTTGGGAACAGCAGCGGGCACCCTAACCACTCAGCTATTGCGGCGGGGCAACGGCTGACCACATTATAAGCAACCAAAAGTCCAGGTCTCTGCTTTATGTCTTACATGTTGCCTAGGTATCGTCTACTTTTACTATATCTGCAATCTAAAAATTAACGATAGACAACTTCCCCACTCCATCTAAATTACTATAATTGTCCCATGCCCTTCTTGGTTTGCTACACACTTTTTTTTTATTCGAGTAGTCTGCCGTGAGGCATAAGTTGAGAAAAGGGGGGGTGGAATGTAGGTTACAGAAAGTTAGAAGAAGGAGTGGAGACCAGTTTCGGCGAGGTACTCGCATAGGCTGCTGGTGAAGTGATTGTCCATAGTCCGCTTCACATAGTCCCCGTCGCGGTTCCACCACAGGCCGACCTGATAATTTTTGCCTAGTTTTATCAAGGTGTCATACAAGTGTAACAGCTGCCACAGTATGAATTGTGGATTCTAAGAGAAAAAAGAACTCACAAATTTTGCACTAATTTGAACAAAAATATTCAGCCAATATATGCACAACAGGCATACACCAATAACATTTCTACCGCAAAACCGTGAACCCACCGTACCGAGGGCCAGTAATAGAAAATCACTGGCCGCCGCAGTGCCTCAGAGGTCATGGTGCTTGGCTGCTGACCTGAAAGACGTGGGTTCGATTCCGGCTGTGGCGGTCGCATTTCGATGGAGGCAAAATTCAATAGACCCCTAAAAATTCTATTAGTCACCCCTTGTCGTGCTAATATGCAGGTACCAATTATTTCAGTAACATACCTCTTATCATTTCTGTAATACCCATTACTAGGTCTTCAAGAAAATAATAAGCTGAAATGTAGCAAAGAGCTGATGGTTGTCTTTTCATAGAACATTCTTCACAGCAGCTCTGCTTCTGAAAGGAGCACCTCATTCTTTGTGGACTCAACTAGTTTTCTTCTATTTTAATCACCATGAGGTCAGAGTACTCCAGTAACACTCTGACTCCTGATATGCTACACTCTAGTGAGCCAGTTTCACAACTCATAAAAGAATGATGAACTCAAAGGTCTGCCACAAACATTTCATGGGCTACATCTTTAATGGAGTAGAGAAACCAAATTTTTGGATGCACATTTCTCTTTACAGTGATGCACTAGGCAATGCTATACACAAGCCACCATGTGGATTTTAACTTTGTCAGCTAAATAATTTACAATTTAATTTTTTTTCTCGTGTCATCTGGTTTCGTTTTTTAACAGCCGAATGACTGCTCTGAAGTCAGATACATGTTCAGGTCACATGAGGCATGCAAAAAGAGATATAATCGCTGCCTGTTCACTTTATGTGACTCCAACTCTTAGACAGGTTTGTGTACGAGTTGATGCAAATAACAATGAACAAAGCTGCAACAATACTGCTGTCTTTGTATGCCTCACATGACCTGAACACATCCCTGACATCACAGTCGTCGTTCGGTTGTTTAAGCTAAAGCAGTGCGAGAGAAAAAATGCAATTATAAATATATTGCCTCTTGTCGCAATCCATGCAGCTGTCTAGTCTTTCTAAAGTACTGCGCATCATTCTAACCAAAAGAAACAACTAAAATTTTGTTGTCTCTACTCCTTTAATACCTACTGGGCCTTGACAATATAAAAAGCACCTAAACATATCAGCGAACTGAGCTGCCAACCTTCAAAAATGTATCCACAAGCTCTTTTCACATTGTGCTTTTAAATATGTTGCCTCATACTCGTGATATACATATGTTCTGACTGTGCACATTACAAAAACAGTAATTCAGGAACCAGCAGACCCACCCATTCAGCAGCATGGCAAGCGAAGAATGAAAATTAGAATGCAGCTAGAAAGAAAAGGCACAGAGCTTTTTCAGACCTTCTAATTTGAATACTACAAACTTATGTGGCCAACTGTAAATGTTTCCTTACTGAAATCCCACACTCCTTTAGACGTTTGCCATAAACCAGAGAAAAATTTGTGAAAATGCTTCCCTCTAAAAGGAACAATCAAATATAAGCAGACAAGCCATGTTTACATTTCATGCATTTTTAAGCTCTTCACTGTATGCAGAGAAGCATGTCACATGCATGGCGTGTTGATGTTTGGTTTATGCTGCTTCTTAACTTTATATTGAAAGGTCATGGCTACTCTTTTTTTGTGTGTGTGTCCATTGCCCCACAGAGCTCCCATCTATGGAGCAAGCTTATTTGCATTTAAAGGTCGCTTGCCTAGTCACTGCTGACTCCACACAAAACAGATTTTCCCCTCAAAACTGGCAACGTGCAGTAAAAGCAGGCGTGCAATTAATGTGACACCTCATACACTTCGTAATGATGCAGTGGCCTACATAAGGCCAAGCCAGCATGCTATTCATGTATGCGCACAAATTATATTCACTTATACAATGCTAATGTCAAAAAGAAACCCTTCTAGCTACAAATGTTAATGCAGCGCATTACGGCATGCATGGCATCCAACGTCCCTGTACAACATACTTTTACTAATAAGGCTAAAACAGTGCACCCTGCACAAGGATGAAGGAAGATGAGACAACACGCAGCATCTTCCTTATGCAGGTCTGCTGTTTTTGCATTATTATGTCATACCAACTTGCCTATCAGTCTGTGTTTTTACTAACTGCTGCAGCAGAAAAAACAGCTGTGAAATTTGGAATGCATTCACGGCGTCTAGAAATTGAAGCTCAGAAAATGTAACACACAGAAAGTGCAAGAAACTGATCATCCGGAGTGTTTACGTTTCTCTCTGTGTTGTGTTTTACTTACCCTGCAATAACCCAACATCGTTCCCAAACAAACCCAAGGGCCACTCTGGCTACGCAGATGCTGACAGCCTAAGTCAAGCCTCCCACTTCATCACAAACCATTACAGAAATGACAGAGCAAGCAAAACAAGTTTCGGCCTTGTCTGGCTTTATTCCAATGTTGAACGTTTCAAGAAATACACCAAGAACCACTCGTTCTCCTTAATGAATATAAACACTTCACCAAATAGATAAAAGAAAAGCAGCTTTCTAGATATTCAAAGGTTCGGTGGTGTGACCATACTACGCCATTTGCTAAACGCCTATCAGCGAAGAAAGCGGCGTACAGTTCATGTGGCACGATGCGTCGAGTTGCGTGAATTAAGTCTCTCCGTGGGCAACGCTACGGCGTCGTACAGAGCAGCTGTGGCCTACCGTGTGCTTTGCGCAACATGGGTGTCAACGCGAAGTAATCCATTACAGCTTGGCTAGTTGGTGGGTAGACACTGCAGGCATATCAAACATTATGACGGAAGATGTGTTGTCCTTTCAAAGGCTAGCGTGTATACGTCCATTCCGTCTTCCTTCCGCATTTTAATTTTTTTTTTTTAGCATAGCTTGTCGCCGGTGGGCACACATGCAGGACTCCAGGAACATAGCAATAGGTATGTACCGCAACTGCCAAATGGCTCGCAGTACCCACCATTTTTATGCATACGAGCTCATCCTATCAGTACGTAGAGGTCAGAATCAGCTACGCGCAACACAAGGAAACATAATTTTCGACACTCATCCAATGCTTCAAACCATTGCCTCCTTCTAGAGGAGGCAATGTTCAAACACGAGATACAATACCGAAAGGTGCCGAAGAGAACTGAAGTGACCTCGAATTCAGTCAAGCACCGCCTTGCTAAACGTCTCTAGGGGCTTCCGATATCATACCACGGCTGGAACAGGTCGCACTGCAAACTTGCATAATAAAGACAACACTAGGGCACTTGGGGTACAAGTCCGGACGTTAGCGCGGTCAATATTACTCGTCATTGCACCAATCTTTGATGACTTTCACGGCAGCACTTACTCCACACGTCAATGCACCGCGCGGTAAACAGCCATCGCAGCCATGTCAACAAACCACCGTGGCGTTGGCGATGACAACGATGGCCACCGTGGCAACCGTGGAGACGCCAGCGACCTAGAAACTATGGCTAGGGACGTTTCAAAATTTTGCGACGCCATTTTTACCTAATTTTGCAACAAAAAGTACCCAGAAATGTACCTAAACAAACGCCATTTTGGAATGACGTCATTAAAAGTCACGTGACACGAGGATCGTCTTTCTCCATTTAGCCTTACGCGGTAACGGCGGCATACGGGACAGCATTTTTGGAGAGCTTCGCTACGGTGGCTAGTTTGGCTGTGTACAAACTGAGTAAGATATATGCAGTAATAAAAATTCTGACATGACTGTTTCAGAAAAGGCTAAAACAACCAGCGCATTTCAACGGTGCGGAAATAACAAGGGAATAACGAACGAAAAGTATTACTTTCTGCCCATAGCTGGCGCCTAAATCTGCAATCTCCGTGATGTAGGATAATCGCGAGACAGCTCGACGTCCCGGTGCAGATAAAACTTTCTTGCACTGTTGCCCCGGACTTGGAGTTTCTATAAATAATTTTATTCTCTTAACATTTCTATCAATTCTCAACCCGGTAGAGGTTCATTTAAACTTAGACCTACGGGAACATATGTTCTCGTGTGGCCCGCTTTTGTCATGTGTCAAATTTTGTCTTTTTGTCAAATTTTGTCGCTTTTGTCAAATTTAGAACAAAATACAGCAGAATCTTGAATAAAGCTGCAAGTAAAATCAAGCGCCGCGGAAAAAAAAATGTCTTCATGACGATATCTTGTCAATATCCTTTTACTGACGTTTGACCGCCGAAAGTCGTCTGGATGTTGCAAGGATATCCTCAAATGATATCGGACATTGTGATTATTTGTGGACATCATATGGATATCAGTGGTTGTCTGGGTAGTGGAGGGCTCCGGAAATTTCGACCACCTGGGGTTCTTTAACGTGCACTGACATCGCACAGTACACGGGCCTCGAATTTCTCCTCCAAAGAAATTCAGCCGCCGCGGCCGGGATCGAACCCGCGTCTTTCGGGCCAGCAGCCGAGCACCATAGCCACTGAGCCACCGCGGCGGTGGTTTACAATTCTCATGGATAACACAGTTGAGACAGCCAGTATTATTTCATGCAGAGATGAGGTCACCAAATGTGCAAGATTTGGAGACAGTAGTTAAGTCTGTTCTGAAAAATAATTTTGAAGTAGACGCTAACAGCCAGTTGCTTATTCACTGATTTCATGCAATTATGATCCTTTAATGATTGCATCGACGCAATTTTGCCAGCATTTTGTACACCAGTTTTTACACACAAAATTACGTGGAATGGTGAAAGAGAACTTAAAATGTGTGTCTTTTGAGGAAATAACCTTACTGACATCACGATTTCTGGTCATGAAGACCAGATGCAGCTTATTCGCTTTAGGAGTCGCAGGAGCGGTTCGGGACAGCTATGACTCTTTTAGTCGTGACTTATTCATGTTTGCCACGTAACATTGCAAACAATCAACAACGTACTCGTTATAATACACTCGGTGCCGTTCACACGCCGTAGCACACGTGCATGTCACGCCGTCAAAGACACACCTGCCGCCCATTTCGACCAGCTCGGCAAATATTTTTCTTTCCCATATTAGGCAGCATCGTATATCGGTCATTGACTTGCAAGCATGGGGCAGCAACGGCTTCAGCATGGCCCGCCCATTCAAACAAGTTCAGAGAACATCACGCATGTGACCGTTCGTAATTCTCAATATTGTGAACCACCAACTCTCGATGTAACGCAATGACAATGCAACCAGAAATTCCTGTGCAAGGCCGAGGAACTGACACACACACACGGGACACAAGTTGCGAGACCTCTTTTACCACGACGAAAGGGCTATTCTACTTCTAAACGTTGTATATTTATCCGAAGTAGCGTAACAAATGACCAGACGCTGACAAAAGTTCAAAGTCGACCGTTCACTAAGTTGAAAAACCGTTACTACCGGACATCGCAGAACATCATTACCCGAGATGCATGCGTAGCAAACAAAGCAAGCCAGTAACCGAAGTAGTCTTACCTGTCTGGTCTCAAAGTCTGAAAAACTTTGGGATGTCCTCTCAGCAGTGTTTATCGGACGCACACACGCAACGCCTTTCACCAGTAGCACCGGGCTGGGCTACCCGCAAGGGAATCAAAGCAATTCAAAACGTTTTTGAATACATCAACGCATGAAATCACCAGCCAATGTTGCGACAGTTGTGAGTCTGAAACTCTCGATAGCAATGCATTAAAGTTCAATCAACTTCTAATGATACAACTATTTAAAACTTGTTTTATTTAAATACATAATTAAAATATTCTAATTCAAAAACAATAAGAAACGGTGGGATGCGGCACTTAATAAAGTGCATTTCTTCTTCTTACTCTCGTTGACGAGCGCGCATTCACAAACAGTCAAGTGGCGGACTGCATGTGCGCCATAGAGTTTCTTACTACTACCTAGAGGGAAAGCTGGCGGCGCTGCACTTCAGCCGCCATGGACGCCCAAAGCATCATGGGGCGGTGAGCTACTTGTTGCGGCACAGTCGTAGTTTTTCGGGAACACAGAGTGGCAGTACTAAGGCGTTTCATTCCGAAAACGTAGTTTGTGTGTGCGCAGACGACTTTCGCGCGAACTCAGTGTGCAAAAGCCATAGTAGTGAAAACGCGACGACACACGACGCCAATAAAAGGTTTTACTCTTCCGAAATGCCATTAAAAAACCTCTTAAAGTATCTAGACAACAACATTTTTTTTGAAAAAATATTTACTTTTAAAAGTGCGCCTGTTAATTACGAAATATTAGTTTTTTTTAGTGTTCATCACTTGGCCAATAGGAAAGCTAGTCATCTCTTATTTTAGGCAAACTTTGCACTTAAATGCTTTTCTGCTCGGTTGTTGCAATCATTAGACAAGATATTGAATGTTAGGACGTTTGTAGCTAACAAACAGCTTTATTTTTTTATTATTTTTTGGCCGAAAGTTGCAGTTCCGCAACAAGTAGCTCACCGCCCCATGATGCTTTGAGCGCCCATGGTGGCTGAGGTGGTCACGTGGGGTCTCCATGCAAACTCCCATAGACGACTTGCCAGCTTTCCCTCTAGGTAATAGTAAGAAACTCTATGATGTGCGCGGTTGTAAATATAGTGTACTAGAATTAGGAGTAGTGGGGCGAGTGAAAGCTCCGCGCCAGCGGAGCGCGTGAAGCAGGCGGCTCCGAAATTTCGGGCCGCCGCGCGGCGGCGCTGCTGCGCCTTTCACTTGGCAGCCCCTTCATAGTCCGGAGCTCGCTGCGATAGGCGCCGGCTTGTTACACGGGGAGCGCGCTCTGCCTTGGATTGCATTTTCAGTGTGTCATGCCCTATTATGCTGTTTAACATAGGTGTAATTCCCCAAATTCCATTGTCAGAAGACAATTCAGTGTACCCCGTGACTTTCTCCAAGAAACAGGTAGGGGCCATCCACTGACCGTACGAGAAACGGAACACTTTGCGCGGCAATCTTAGCACGTGCACGCATATACGTAGGGTACGCGCGCTGGTTTCAACAAGATCGTCGTGGGCAAGCGTTTTTCCTCCGTACGTTAATTCATGTGCGTAATGATTTCACCTCTGCTGTGCTGTGCAGCCCATGATATTACGAGATGAGCAAACCTCGGCGGAGGAACTATTGTTTTGCTCCTGGATATAGGACCGGCTGCAGTGGAGTGAAGGATGCTCCGAAGTTATCATTATTCGGGGTTCCTGAAGAAGAAGCAAGGCGCCGCACATGGCAGCGCAACTTGTATCGTGCGGACAAGCCCCTAGAAATGACGGATGCCGTGTGTGAGCTGCATTTTGAAGAGAAGTACATATTAAGAGACTATGTGCATATCGTCAACGGCAAGGAGGTGCGCATACCACGTGGCAAGCCATTTGTTTCGCCAGATGCAGAACCAAAAATTTGCCCAACCTTCCCGCGTATCTGTCCAAAAAGCCCTCGCGCGAGAGGCCAGCAAGAAAAACAACGTCTTCGCAAGTTCCCAGCGACCTGTCGGCCAAGAGGCAATGCACACAAGGGGGTATATCACCGTTTACTACGTCCCAGAATGACGAAGCAGCGGAGTTATGTTAGCCTCGCGAGAATTATGCATTTCAGCTAAGCGAAGTCCCTAAACCATCTGAGCTCTGGGCACTGCACAAGTTTTGGAACTACGATGGTGTTGCTTTCATTCAGGGCTCCCCCAATTCCACCAGTGCAGCTTTGCGTTTTCTCGAAAATATTTGCGAATTATTGCAACTAAAGCCATTTTGTATACATTTCCAACGCAATCAGACTTTTCACATGCCTATGTGACCTACAGTGAACGCAAGCCAGCCATACGTCACACGGAACGTTTATGACTTTACAAGAGAGGACTATCTGCCTTTCTTCCATAAATGTCGGATGTAAGATTAAACCTCGTAGAGCCAGAATAACTTCAGCAGCATACCTGCCTGATCACCAGCTACTCGCCGAGCTACTGCGAGCGAGCGCGCACTTGCCAGGTGAAGAGGTGATGATGATGATGTAGCCTTCCCTTTGTAACGGGTGGGCGCCTACCAAAGGTGCCCTGGCTGGATATACACACACATAAAAACACCTGAAGGGAGCGGCAGCGCCATCTGTCGGCGTCGGCGCAAACAGCTTCAGCCCGCCGCCTTCCCTCGACCCACTACTCCTAATTCTAGTACACTATAGTTGTAAAAACTATAGTGTACTAGAATTCTAGTACACTATATAAAAACCGCAGCCTCCCCAAGACACACACATTTCTCCTTTGAGCTATGCACGTAGGAGTCTCGCCCCTTTTCCTGTCTGATCTCGTGTTTGCGGGTGATCGTCCTGATTGAGTACAAGCGGTCCAGACCCGTCAACGGTGCGCATTCCGGCCTAATTTCAAGCGGTCGCAACCCCGTGCTTGGTGACACCTTGATCAACGTTGCCCACATCAGCAGCCCTCGACCTAGCGCTGTGACTACCACGTACTCGTCCCACAGACAAGGAGAGCCAGAGTTTGCATTCCTTACGTCTCCTGAGCGGCAAATCCAAGCAGCATGTCGCAGACAACCAAGATCAAGCACGTGACCAAGGAGGTTCTCGAAGAGTACGTGCTTCCCAAGGAGAACCAACAGATTGTCCGGGTTAGTACTGCGTGTTCCGTATTTATCTGTCCCTGTTAAGAAAAATTCCGCTGTGCAGTCTACTGAACTATATGGGCTGAAAACGCCGACTACAAGGTACCTTTTGATGGTCTTTGTCTTACGATGAGTAATTTAACATCTAAAATTGCCTGCATTTTCAGGAATCGGCGAAAAACTGCTTTCAGCTGCGGCAGAACTTTCGTCCAGGCGGGCGAGCAAAGAAGCGAGTGTGACAGACTGCGCCATCTGGCGAGTGGTGTTAATTTCAAGGAGCAGACGACACGCACATCCGAAGAAACCGCGCGAGGTGCGCATTCTCGCCCCAAGCCGTGATATCGGTTGCCTCACCGCTCGGCAGATGGCGCAGCCTGTCAAAGTGGCTTCTTTGCTGTCCTGGACGAAAAGTTCTGCCGGAGCCGAATGCAGTTTTTCCCCGATTCCTGAAAATGCAGGCAAGTTTAGATGTTAAATTACATATCGAAAGACGAAGACCATCATAAGCTACCTTGTAGTCGGCGTTTGAGCCCATATAGTCTAGTAGTTTGCGCATGAGAATTTTTTCTAACACGGACAGATAAATACGGCACAGGCGGTATATTTGTCCCTCGTTGGCTCGTTCATTGAACCGTTTAGGAGTTAAAAGGGTTCGCACGTAATGTCACACGAGTTTACTTCAGTTGCATGTGTAGCAGGTGGGGAATTCCACTCTGCTGATGTTTTGGGAACGAAGGAATATTGATAGCATGTAGTGCAGTTCTTACTTCACACAGATGTCCAGTACGCGATGAAGCATTTAAACCTGCACGATAGCAGCAGTAATGAAGAACTGTTGGAGTTCATCCAGTTCTGTCATTTTTCAGCGAGTCAGTTGTCCGCGCACACGCACGAAAAAATTGAGGTCATCGGTTGGTACTACAATTTCGCTCATCATAGTTGACCAATGATCTAAAAGCTGTAGCAAAAGGTTGCTGTTGAAACGCATTCACTTGAAGTCACGGGCGCCATTTTAGTGCTTCATCAGTGCAGGCCAGAAGAGGGGGAGGGGTGGGTGGATAATCCGATTATAGCAGGATTCACAGGGGGGACGTCGAGAGGGGAGGGGGTTCTTGACGTCACTGTTCCGCAAAGCCCCCGCATTCGCACAGGAGGCGAAGTCTGAAAACTAAACATTTTGACAGATTTGCCTGTCTGGTTGGGTTTGAAGACTTATATTACATTAATTTGGAACCCAATGTTCCGGAGCCGGCTCAGCTTCTTCAGGGGTGACTGGGGGTTGGGAGCAGGAGGTCAAAAGAACAAAAGCTGTCATGTGAAAGGCGTGGGGTAGGGGGATTAAGGCTGTGAGTCATGTTGTCCGCCTTTGTTCCCTGATTTCCAGATGCCTTGCAGCCTTTCTTCTCTAGGTGAAAGCCTCCTCAGTACCACACGTTTTGCCCATTTAACCAGAACACATAGGTTGGGAGAGGTCCATTTCCTCGAAGTACTTGCTGCTCTCATATGACTCACAAGGCATTTCCCTACCGCGAAGTTGCTGGCTCCCTGAAGAAAGGATCTCCAACCTTGAGTTCTGTTGTGCCGGCCTAGAGAAAGACTCCCATCCCCCCAGGCGTCTCGAATCGGGGAACAAACGTGGCAGGGGAGCGCTACACAGTAGTAAAACCGGTTTAGAACCGAAAGTGGCCGCTTTTGCCCACAATAGGCACAGTCATGAAAAGGGGGGCAGCGCCTTGTGGGTTATACGAGAACAGGAAGCACTTCGAGGAAACTGGGCGCAGAAGCCAAGGCAGGCGCGTTCTCGTCGGCGCACGAAACCGCTGTCGTCTGGCAACAGTGACTTCCCTTTTTCACTTCGCCTCCCATGTCAATGCCGTGATGGGGGCTTCGCCGACCAGTGACGTCATGAACCCCCTCCCCTCTCGAAGTCCCCGGCTAGTAACATTGGTCCCCGGCGTGAATCCTGCTTAGAGACCCTGCATGAACGCCAAAATGGCAACCACTGTGGCTTGAGTGCCTGACTCCTACTGCATGAAAACTGCACACTTTCTCGTGCATAAATTTTTTTATCCCGTGAAGTAGATGAAGCTATTAACCTTGTAATTCCCATGCAATACAGATACTGGATGGTAGCGGTGAACTTCCAATATTTTAACAACAGTAGTCCACACATCGAAAAAAATCTGCTAGCTTTATGAAGAAATCATCATCATCATCATAATCAGCAGCCTGAGTGTCAAAAACTTCACGCAAAATAGTGAGGTCCTTACAATAAATTGGTATCGAAATTCAAAACTTCCATCACCTGCCAAGTGCAGCAATGTGGCAGTACAAAAGTCAAGGCAGTTCTGCCGGTGGAGTTTGGTTTTGTGGTAGGTTACTTCCATCCTGCATCGCTGACGGCTAGCAATTAAACCTTGCTTTTGATGAATATGCCTGGAAGAGGTTGTTTCTGCAATAATGTAAGAAAGTGATGCAAGCCTGAAAGCACAAATAAAAAAATTCTCACTTTTGCCATCCTTATTTTATGCGATATGCCAGGCATCACAGGGCCAAGGAATGTGTTTTGTTATACTTTGCATGGGCAGCTGATGTAATAAGCTGCAGGTGAGTGTAGCAAAGTGTAGCACGAAGCCACCGTAGTGCTCGCCTACATAACTTATCGCAGTGCTTCTTGCCGTCGTCCTGCTGTTGTATCTTCAATGCCTTTGATGTTGCTTCAGGTGCTTGGTGGCCGAGGAAATAACCTCCATGAGGTTGAAGACCCCACGGGCACTACTTACCTCGTGAGCATGCCGGTGAAGTTCGGAAAGAATATATGGATCAAGCGAGGTAAGTGCACATCAGGTCACACCAGTATGACTTGCACAGATTTGTGTTTGCCAAGAAAGAAAAAAGGAGTGGGGGTTTGACGTAGTTAAACCGAGTAGATGTGCAAAAGCGCGAGTTTAGCCTGGTTAGCTCATGTTCTTGCTTTGCTGAGTCATTCGTATGTCTGGCAACGGTGTTAGTTCGGTAGTAGTAATAGTTGATGAAGGCGACCATGTGCAATGCACAGCGAGAGATTGTGTTGCAGTTTAACACGAGGACGTGATCGGCTGCACCGATGGCATAGCGCTGTCGTGCAGTGGTCAGCAAAACTTATCTGTTCGCGCCACCATGGGTTCGACATCCTATTTAATTTATTTTATTTTATATTTTATTCATGCGTGGCCTGTTGCTTTGCTAGGTTTGGATAAGGTCGCTGTCAAGGTCAAGCTCCATAACAAACTCGGTGAGCCGGTTAGACCTCGTTAAGTAGTGCTTTCACACCAAAAAGCTCTTTTCGTGTCTCGTTTCCAGGGTAAGTGTAGTTACATTAAGTGAACTGTAGTTGCCATACAAAGTATTAAAGGGAACTGAGTTTCAAATCTTTGACTCTTTATAAAGCGTGAAGTAGCTGTTTGTCGATAAATGCCACTGCATCAGCACAATAAATGCCGGCTGCATAAAGTGCTTGGTCTTCAGTTTTTTTTTCGTTTTTACAAGTTTGTAATGGTACTCTGCCTCGTGTTTGCCAGTGCAAAAATAAATAAAATAGGAACAGAAGCCAGGACATGCATCAACTGAACCACTTGCAGAGCATTTTTTTTTGTCCGATGTGGATCCTTTCTTCTGCCCTGTCATTATTTGTGGACTCGTACGCATGAGCCAAAGTGGCAGCAACCCACTAGCCAACCTCATTCTTAATAGTTGGAACATGAATTGTGCTTTGTCCATTAATTTCTAATTTCTTCCCTTCTGTCATTGCACTGCAGATAGTATGCTGTGACGCGTGACCTCTGTTATGTGTCGTGCATGATCTCTTGACACGTGATCTCTGCCTGAAGTAGAGTGGACTAATCTGCACACTGTGACCTGTAATGGTGGATGCTAAGTTGCGTTCGTGCTATCAGTCCTTTCACGCCTGATTGAAAACGAATGCTTCCTCTGCAGGTGACTTTGTCATCGTTGAACCCATTGAGGAAGGTGACAAGGTCAAGGCGGGGATCCAGCACATCCTGTACCGTGACCAGATGAAATACATAAAGGAAGAGGGCCTCTGGTACATCTCCCTGAATTTTCTTTTCACTGGCCTCATCTTTGGTTCAGAGTGCTAACTGCCCCATGTCTTGTAATCTGGGCAGAGTGCTCATCACCAGATTAAATCTAGGATTATCATAATTCTAATCAGGCTAACCTTTAACCACTGTGTCATGAAAGCAGCGTGTTCTTTATTAATGCGAAAACATTAGGAGGCTCATCGACGAAAAAGCGGCGGCATTACAAAACTCGCCAGCGGTTGAAACTGTGACATCATCATCATCAGTTGGGAAAATGCGAAATGTTAACCAGTAATAGTACCAGTACTTAAAACTGCACCACCTGCAAATGAATAGAATAAGAATGGGGTTCTGCCAGGTCATGAATGGCAGTTTACCAATATCCCTCAAGAGTAAAGTCATTCGTTTTTCTTGAAATCGAAGAATGTGTAAAATTATCATCCTTCCTCCATAGGAATCGAGTTTTAAAGTTTTGAAGTTTACACTTTAGAAACTGGAATAGCATTTCGTGCCATTTCTGAAGTAGCAACTTGAAAACACTACATATAACTAAAGTTCTGTGATATGCATGCATTTGCTGTTCTCGAACATTTTTTATTGGAACAAGTGAATCAACCCTGCTTCTCCTTATTTATTTATTCATTTTTTTTGTGACTGCTTTTAGGCCAAATGCTTTTGTCAATGACAGCGGCAAAGGCGACGGGAACAACGCCAGCCCAAAAGACAGTGATGATGAAGACGACCTCTTTGTCAACACCAACCGGCCAAGCGTCGGCTATGAAGAGAGTGATTCTTCCGGTACAGAAAGTGATGATGATGAGTAGCACTCAATAAAGCCTATTTTGCTATGTACCTTGTCTTTCCTTGTCTCATTGGGGCCGTAGTAGGATGCGAATCAGAGATTACAGTAAGAGCCTTTCTATAAAGGCATTGCAGCAGCAAAGATACTTGGATATGTTTATGAACTTACCACCACAACCTTGTGCCTCCTTGTTTGTGGAAATAAATCAAATCAAACAAGCATGACAAACAGTGTGAAGGAACCAGACTTCTGTAGAAAGGAAGGATACAGGTCAGCACTGTCCTGTGTGCCTTATACCGTTTCTTAGTGCAGTTTTCGGTGTTTTGCACTTGTGTATTTGTAATTTCGACTTCATAAGTAATGAAGGTGGTGGAGCGTTTATTCTTACTGCACCAATGTGAGAATCTGACGTTTTTTGTGTGTGAAATGCAGCAAAACTATTCGAGCTGCTGCTAGAGTTTCACCAAATGCCCATATAAGTCTGGCATCATCAGAAGCTTGCGATGATTCACCTAAGCTTTGGTGAATTTAAATGGGCTTGCCGTGTTGACGTATGATGGTATGACCTGCTTGACAAGAGATGGTTCAGATATTCGACTGCAGACCTGAACTGCAGGTTACAATTTTTCCTGCACTCCTCTGACGCATGCGTAAAGAGCAGGCGTGTTGACAATTGAAGGCTCCCGTCGATAGGCCAATTGTGTGTGTCCGGCTGTATACTTTTGTTTTCAGAGCTGGGAAGTTTACGATAGACAACTTGTGGTCTAAGGTCCTTCATGGATCTGTTGCACATGGGGTAAAGGAACTGCGGTAACCATTAGAAAATTTTGGTTCTCGTCTACCATGTTAGAAGGAACTGTTTAATACAGTCTTGCAATGCTGGCATCTTAATAAGATGCCGATAGACTTGCACACGAGACCCCTTGCAATGACGGTGCTACAAAGGTACCCAGTGTTTTCTAAAAAAAGCGGTCATGAAACACTTTCAGTCTTTGTGGACACTACTGCACATGACCAAGGGTCTTGCTGAAGTGGAAGCCATCTTCGTGTCTGCAGGAGAGGTCAGCGCGAAGTTCAGTGCCGTGAGAATGCTGTTTACCTTTTTTTGCACCGGGCAGACAATTCCTTATTACAGGTGACAGTCGGGCACAGGTATCTTTGGCACTTTGCAATGTTAACATTGCCTGTTGTAAGCTTTCCCTCCCCTTCTAATACATGTATAAAGTCCACACCTTTGCCTGACCTGTGCGTGACTCATATGCAAACCTTTGTATTTGACACATATTTAAAGTAGAGCTGATAACACATGAAACTTAGCAACTACCACTGAATTTCACTAGTCTAAATGCTGTCTTCCAACCATGAGGTGTGACCATACTGGAATCAATTGTGTGATGCCTTTGTAGTAATACTTATAGTTGGGCATGGCCCTGAAGCAACATCATGCAATGCCTTGAGACGATGGTGACGTAGGCAGAGTAAAGAACAGCCACAGAGTGTTACTCCCTTTATTGTGACAATACAAATAAACAACAAAACATAACTGGGCAGGAAATGGTGGAGAAGACAGGATAAAAAAAATGACACAACTTTACTTTGGCAAAAATGTTCGAAGCTAGAACCTTGTATACATATGTATATTTATGTATATCCCAGGCACCACATCAACATTGGCCGAACGTCGCGCAAGTGTTGGCAAAACTTGGCACGAACATCGGTCCTACACTGGCATTTGGGCCGAGCGCTACCACTTTACACATTGGCCTTACTTTCGTGCCAGTTTTGGGCCAACGCAGTCCCGATGTTCGTTCTGCAGCATGGACCAGCAAAGGTCTCATACTGGCATCCAACTTTGAAACATTGGTAGCCAACTTTGAAACATTGGTAGCCAGCTTTCGAATAATGGTTTCCAGCTTTCGAATATTGGCATCCAGCTTTCGAATAATGGTTTCCAGCTTTCGAATAATGGCATCCAGCTTTCGAACGCTGGCACATGCAATTAACCCACTCACCAATGACCGGCACTGTGGATGGATGTACATACATACCATTCTACCTAGCAAATATTCATAAATGAGGTTGCGAAAGAATTCCAGAAAAAAGACCCGTTTATTGCTGTGAGTTACAAGAATCACGCTTCTAGCGCACAGAGGATGGTTTGCGCTACCACCAGCCACCGTGGGGAGTAAAGAAAAGGGGCCCAAGAGCATGGTGGCAGAGGCTGTGGGAAAACAATTTATTTTCAAGTTTGGTGCGTGCCGATCAGGTTGGACAAAGCATCTCGGCAATCTGCTGCGGCACGGCTAAGGCATCCATAAAGCGCTCAACGGAGCTGTCCTCCAGTGAACTGATCAGTCATATCCAAAGTAATCGTTGCACTCCACTTGCAAGGGGACTGCTGGACTGCATTCAAAGAAATTCCTTGTCCAGTTCTTGCACGATGGCCTCACGAAGCGCCAAGCCTGCAAAGAGATGCATGATGTCATGGTAAGTTGAATTATGGCCATCACAGAACAAAAACAAAAATGATTAAATAACACCGAATTTTGTGAAACACAGTCATCGTGAAGACACTAGCAACATATTTTACAGGATAATTTTTAATTTATTCTTAAGAACCAGCACCACATTAGTTGCACAAAGTGGAATTTAATTTACTAAACTTCCCTTATACCAAATGGTTTAATTTAGTTTAATGCGTCGTGTCGCACTCCCAGTAAATATATTCAATGCGAAATAAGCAAATTAATGTGATATTGAAAACAGATTAATGTATGATTTTGTTTTAATATAACGTATCTCTAAATTGCGAGGTAATTTTTTATTCCAGTAAACATGCACAGGTTGTAGCGTCTCTTCCACATGGACGTCAAAACAACATTTTTGATTAGTTTTATTTAATGGGGTTAAAAATGCGGCTTGCGATTTTTGACGAAATACGCTGAACGCAAGGAACTCAGGGCACCTTTGTTTTACCTTAGTTGCTTCGCATGCATGCTATAGTTGGATTCGAAACTGCAACCTGAAAACCACACAAAAATACTAGTCTTATAGTCCAGAGTAATGCCCTTTTTCATTGCGAGAGAACTTGGGCAAAAACTTTAACCAGTAATTGCGGATTTTCTATTGAGACTGCAAGAGTAGAAGGCAAAAAGAAACACTACGGAAGTATTACACATATCCTTACCAACTAGTCTGCAGTGGAAAATTAATTAAGCGGTTCTGATTTCCGTCGTGCATAAGCGGTAAAAGACATATTCCCGAATGCATCCTATCTCAAGTCATATGAGTTCAAACCCGCTGTTAGCCAAAGTAGTGAATCTTTAGTGAGTTCATCTCACCTAAGACGAAAAACCAAATTCTCACCATTCGGCCACAATTCTACTGCGCACGACGTCAAGCAAGCCATTTCGCAATGAGAGTGGGTACACAGAAGTCGTCCTCGTGCTTTTTGGCTCGCTCTCTTCTCCTGCCTAAAAAATAAAGGCGCATGTAGTCAAAGCAACATTTACTACAAAAACCACTTTAACTTCCAGACGTATATCAAGGTAAAAGAGTTTTAGTACTTACAAAAGATCTTGCAGGCGGTACGAACAGCGTCGGAGCTCTCCTAATATATGAGTGTGGCTTTTCGCGTGCACAGACTATGAACGGTGCTAGCTCGAGTGTGCATGCATTTTCGTCGCGTTGGTTGTGCACGTGGTTGAGCTCCGCCGTGCAGTCAAGAATGTCTTATTGTGATGAGTCGCGCGGTTCCAAGACGAGCAGTGGAGACGATGGTGTGTGGGGGGGGGGGGGGGGGGTTGGCTGGAGGGGAGAGAGTAATTTTCCTTTACACAGGTTTTGTGGTTCCGAGAAAAGTCCTCGAGCTGAAAGGTGGAGACAGGGAGGTGGAGGAACAGCGAAGCGCGTAGCTGCGTGCGAGGGAAAACAGGTTTGAGAAAGTGACAACCAAAAAGAAAAAATAGCGCTTCGCGGGGTGGGGGGTTAGCCCGCTCCCTGGAAAAGGGCACGGCCGGGAGAACAGGTGGGGAGATATTGGACTTGAAGACTTCAAAGAGAGAGGGAAAGAGGCCAAAACACGTGAAAAGGGTTTGGAATTTTTGGAGAATGAGTCACATGGCCACAGGCAGTACAGAAAGCAATATCTACAAGAGAGAAGTGGATGGGAAACACGGAAGCGTCGAAGTATTGCTACAAAGCTGCATCAAAAGCCTGAAAATTTTGAAGTGGAAAACTTGGAGCTTCAAGATGCATTTCGCCAAAGCGACTTGAGACACTCGCGTATTTTGTGGGGCCGTATGATGTGGCTTCTGTTAGTTCAAGATAGCTTAAAATGTTACCACATAACAAAAATATAGAGCAAAAAAAAATATCCAAGCAGAATGCGCGCTCTTTCATAGTTTCATGTACCGTACATGCGCCAAACAAGCTAGGTTAACATGCGTCTAACGCCAGTTGTCAGTCCATTTATTCAGTGGTCGTCGAAGAATCCTCAAATTGTTTTTTGGGTGGAAGTTTCGCGCAAAAAAAAGCAAAAACAAACAAAGGCATGTTGAATTGTGGTTCGCAACTACTTTCGATGGTTTTCATCAATAAATTGATGTTCGAAAGAAAAAAAAACCTGCGAGTAAATATGCAAAGACGTGAGCAAGAGCTATATAGCCCCCAATGCAAATTACGCAACAGAAGAATAAAATGGTGAAAAACAACAATTTCCAACACAACGATTTGCAGAAAAGGAAGGAAATAGCAAATCAGAAAACACGGGAAAGGCGCGATCACAGGGCAAGGCGTAGGGAAGCGTAGGAATCGCTTAGCACGTGCCCGCGTGCGTTTATGAAGCACCCGCCTAATATTTCACGAGCGCAACGCATAATTCGAAATTACGAGGCGACTGCTTCGTTTCTGGACGTTGCCAAAACTGAGCACAATTTCGGTTTAGCGAATGCACTTGCGCTAATCTATTACGTTTGTATCGCGATCTCCCTGAAGCAGACACCAGCTGCGTACTGTGGCAGTGAATTCCTAGAGCGAATAAAAAAAAGTGATTTTTTTATTCCAAAAATTTAATCAAATGAAACTTATTTGATTTTTGTTGAAGGCACCTGTTGACAATTTTTGTTGAAGGCGTGTCGGGTCTAATCAGAACGTTAATTCTGATCAACAGTACTTCGATCGCAATTCTCCTAAACGTATTATTGCTGCTCACTGCGCAACCAGAGTGCGGTTTTTTCAACGGAATCATGGGTAGCTTTGATCACAAACTGCAAAAGTGTTCGGTTAAAATATAATAATAAATAAAACCAAATCTTTGAACTCGCATGTTTTAGCGCCTTCGAAAATTATGAACTGCCGATATGGTACTCGACAATAAAAATAATTTTGAACCCTTTTAATGGATGACACAATGTTTACCAACGTTTTCCAGTATACTTTGAACACTGGATAAGCGGTGGCAATCCTAGGCCAATATAGCCAGCTCCCGGAAATGGCATAGCCAATTCTGGCAAAGAGTGGAACAACACTGGCTAACATGGCCCATGATAGCCAGGATTCGATGATGGCACAGCCAGCAATGGCAAACAGTGGGGCAATCCTGGCTAACCTGGCCCATGATAGCCAGGATCTAATTATGGCTCAGCCAATACTGGTAAAGCGTTGGACAACCAGGGCCATTGTTGGATGTGCTAAGGAGTGGCACAACCAATATCGGATGCTCACTGGCAACTCTGGGCCTAGTTAGGGCCACGCTTTGCCAGTGGATTTCCAATATTGGCCCGCTGCCGTGTGCTACCTGGGATATTATATATATATGAAGGTGTATAGATATAGAGGCTCTGAATGGGTTTTTCCTGCTGATAGGCGTACAGAAAACTGGTGGCAGCGATTAGCACAGCAATGAGGCTAATGATGGGAATAGATGGTGATAATACAAAGCTTCAGCACATCGTTATGACGCCACTCCTCTTGCTGGCCCTGGTAACGGTAGTGAAAAATTGATTAGTAGCAATGGTACACCAGAACATTTCAGTGTTGTTGCAACGACAGTGCTGCATCAAACGGGTGGATTTAAGGGGGAAGGTGGTCGGCCCCACCCCTTTAGCGAGAAGTTTTACAAGGGAAAAAACCACACCAAACCCCATTTTTTTCTACCAAGAAAAGTCCAGGAAATACATGGTTCAAATAGGACCGCCCGCCCAACTGTTCCCGACAACAAAGCACACTGAGAGCATGAGCGAGGTGGACGAGACCAGCTGCATAAATGGAAAGGCAAAGCCTCCCCAAATGGCACGTGTTCACACGCGGTGTGTTGTTGCTGCAAGAACCTCGCATGGACACAAAGTAAGCAAGAGAGTATCTGAATACTGTACTTAGGCTTCACCTGTGACCGTGTAGCAAACATAATGTCCTACATTTGCATGCCATCTACTAGTGTTCTGTGCTGACCTCATACTATTTTTCAAACGGCAGCGCCACAGACAGCAACAGGTAAACGTAAGTGGCCAAAGTGTGTCCAACAATCTGACGCAAAGATTTTTAGCTTGGAGCCGCTGCATGAGTAAGCATTGTTTAAATAATTAATCTGGACTATGCTGTGCCGCGGTTCATCAAGCTGTACTTATACTTATGGATTCACTTACATTCTTACTTTCGAGTCATCCAAATGCTTCAAAAGAATGGATGCTTATTAGAGGTCGAGGAAGCACAGTACGTATAGCTGTGGGTTGCCATCATCGAGTGCTGGGAAATACACTGCTGAATATTGAGGCTGACAATAATTTAGCCATTTGTGAAGCTCAACAACAATACACATCAATAAAGTAACACCACTCTCATCAGATTTGTGAAAAGCTGTTTTAAACTGGTACTCCGTCTTATCGATTTAATGACGCATTAAGGATGAGGACAATGTGTAAAGGCCTGTGCACAGGCAGGCCCCTAGACATAATAAGAATGGAGATGCTTTTTACCAGCCTCACAATGTTGACTTTTCCTATAGTCATGCCAGATTATGGCCTGTTTAGTAGTTTCTGCTGCCCTTATTTGGAACAGCAAAGGCTGCAAAAGAATGCACAGAAGATATAGTAATTCCAGTAAAATTTGCATTAGCATTACAACGTACCAAACTTGCTTTCTGCCGCAACCTCTACACAGCTCACTGTGCCTGAATGAGATATACCCTTGCATTCTCTTTAACAGCTAAAAAGCGAGCAGTACAATTTCGGTCATGCAAGTAGTAGTAAGAACAAAAAATTCTAGCAAACAGGTTTGTGCAGGCGTCCACTAATGTCTAGACACTGCTGCATAGCAGCTTGCACTTTGTTAGAGCATAGATTAAGAAAAAAAGGTGAGAAACGGTTCAGCCTAAAAGCTTTGCAGTTTGCATGCTCCGCTCAGGATCTTGTGAGGATTGAATGCACAGTTTTTTGCATATGCACATTGCTGAACGAGCCAAAGAGTGTGTCATATGGGCAGAACTTATAGCTAGCAAATGGGAAGTACTGAGCAGAGTTTTGTCGCCAGGCCGACCATCTCCTACATCACAAAATTTCCATTCCCTGTATGAGTAGAGTAGAAATGGCATGTAAATATGATAAAAATGACACTATGTTACAAAGCACAGTAACCTCTACAAACTTCGTCTTTGGGATAGCTACAGGGTGTCGAACCGGAACTGAACCCGAACCCTAAACCGGAACCGAACCCGAATTTTCGCCCGGAACCGGAACCGAACCGAACCCATATTTTTTTCGCCATCTTGGAACTGAACCCGAACCGGAACGATTCAAAGGAACCGTTCCGAACCGGTTCGGGACCCGGTTCAGCCCACTTTTTTTGCATCCCGGCATACGTCTTGTTTTCCGACAAAATGATATAATCTATCGCATAGACTTACCCACCCGTAGCTGTCTGCGCTGGGAAGTGCGAGAATAGTACCCAGTATATGCGACAGCAGACTAACAGGAGGTCTGGTGCCTGGGAAGAAGCCTAATTGACGCTTCTGTAATGTACTGCCGCCAATTCTAAACACTTGTACGTCAGGTTTATGTGAAATCTTGAGTTATTACTCCTCCCTTTTACATATTTGCGTAAATCTTTAGTTAGTTTAGTTTAGTTTATGGGGTTTAACGTCCCAAAGCGACTAAGGCTATGAGAGACGTCGTAGTGGAGGGCTCCGGAAATTTCGACCACCTGGGGTTCTTTAACGTGCACTGACATCGCACAGTACACGGGCCTCCAGAATTTCGCCTCCATCGAAATTCAGCCGTCGCAGCCGGGATCGAATTCGCGTCTTATGGGTCAGCAGTCGAGCGCCGTAACCACTGAGCCACCGCGGCGGGTCTCTTAGGCTCGTAGATTAGCTGTGCATTATTACAAACACCTTCTCACGCGAAAGCATCAACTGCGAAGTTGTCGTCGGTGTAGGCGCTGCCAACTATGTTAATGCTAGCACATCAAAGAACCGGCTACAACACATGCAATGCAACTACGATGAAGTGATCTGGTTATGCCGATTCGCTGAAACTGTTCTGCTTCTAAGAAAAAATTTCTGCCAGTTGCCAGCGCGCGGCTCCATCCGCTGTTCTCGCACTGCTCGATCTTGAATTCTCTGTCTGACGACTTATATCTACTTTTCGCAGTCATATTTCCCGTTCTTAGTGTCTGACGCGACAGGCTTATGATTGTTAGTGTTTTGTTTTTCTTAGAACGCTTGGGTGATTGAATACGTTGAGCCTTCACAACAATCTGCCTCGGCTATATCGGGTACAGGTGGGTATTGGGGGGTGGTGAGATGGGTTGAAGTTTTTGAAGGTGCATTTTTGCCAGTGAATGCCCTGATGTGTCGTCCATCGGAGCGTGCATCAAGGATGGAGGCTGCACGCACGCAGCGGGGTTATTTTTGGGAAAGCAGGCTATACTGCTAACGCAGTAAAAAGAACAACTAAAATAGTATGCATAGTCTTACCTCTGACTCCGAGTGGGATTCGTACTAATGGCGGCGCAACAGAAAACTGCTTACAGATGCTTTAGGCTATTCGGCTATCTTGTAGGCTTCTTTTTATGGTTGTTGCATGGAATATTTGAAACCTCTCTGACCCTCCTCATGCCTTACTTGATCCCGTCGAATTCAGCGAACTCGCCATAGCGCCTGACGTCACCATAACTCCCTGCGTCCGCCCGCACGTGAAAATTCCAGACTGTGCACAAACCATGAAAGAAGAACCAGTCAGGAGGTTGAACTTGCGCAGCATATTCCTCCTGCGTTAAAGTGCACTGTGTCTGAACAGTGACCTCGTGGAACGCGGCGGTTCTGCGTCCTATGAACACGAAGAGTTCGCACGGAATTCAAGAGTTTTTCATCGCAGACATAAATGTTATAATGAAATGTATGATGTCAATGGGTTTTTTAAGAGACTGCTTAAGTATGTTCTAAAAGAATACAGCATCATGACAAAAATACCATTTTATTGCTGAAATTGTTTCTCGTTGCTCGCACAGGTTGAAATGCACTGACTACGGCACGAACGCCCCTTTGGGTCGAAGGTAGTACGTCCAAACATGTAAGGTCCATGTCTGAAGGGTGAAAAAGGTTTTTGTGGCCGATTAAAACTAAGTCGAGCCCACTTATAGCGAACCTGACGGTCCCGCAGGTTCCATTCGTTATATCTGATGTTAGTAGCAAGTGGATTCTTCTTACAACAGCCAAAGATACTAAGGCCGCTAAAAGTGGCAATTATTTCTTACAAAGCTGCGTTATGCGTGCCTACTTGTGCGAAGCAGAGCCTGCCGTGGCTCTTTCCAGGCTATCTAGGGCGGTCATTTAATCCTCGTCGAGACCTTGCTGCCCACGATCAAATTTAGGGACGGGGTATGACTACTCATGGATGAAGTGTGCATGGCAACTGGTGGCAGGTCGGCCACGTAAATGAGATTCCTGGCAGTAGGAAGAGCTCGCACTTGGTGTTCAACGTCTCCGTCAGAGGAGGCGCTTCTGCGATTTTGTGGTCCGCAGGAACGTAGTTATCCGAGTAAACATCCGGTCGGCTATGGATCAACGAAGCGTTGCCAGAAATCTGCAATCATCTGGTCACGCGTGTTTTCGAGCTTCTTCCGTCGTTACTGGGCTGATGCAGCGACGAAGTAGTGCAGCGCTTGTGGTGCAGAATGCATCCGTTGCACTGTCAGCTATATGACAATGCCTGCACATTGCAGCGGCGCCAAAGATGGAGACGACGGCTATGCATACCACGTGACCGGGATGGCCAGCAAGGATTTGAAAAATTATCTAATGGCTGTTTTTACTTGATCCGCGAGATTGGTCAGTAGCTTCGCTTTTGACGATGCCCCTGTCTCACGCGCACCGCGCTTCTTCTACTCAGGATGCTTTGCCGAGCCGGCGAACGCGTAGGCAATGATTGCCCGGTTGGCCATCGACGCGGGTTTGGCCGGCGGTTACTTACTATTTCAGTAGAAAATTATAGGATATTGTTACCGTGTTTACATTAGCATTGACAGTGCTACCGGACGCCGGACTTTCCGGTTAGCGCTGCGCACAGCAGTGCCGCTTTTTAATTCCATTTCTGGGTTGACATGTTCCTTCCGGGGCGGTGTAATGAAGGTTGAGAGGCGCTATTTCATCTGCGTGCTTAGCGGAAGGACGACCTCTACAACCTCGGGGTAGTTCACCACGCCACCTCGTTCGCTATAACCGAGTGGTGTGGCCAGAGTTGTTCGCTGTATCTGTGACGAATTTCCGTTGCCCTTATGCATATTTTCACGGTAGCATCACACCCGCTCGAAATAAGCGAGCGTTCGTTATATCTGTGGCCATTAAAGTGGGCTCCACTGTACATCCGCTGACTTCGCTTTAATACACTAGTATCAAGAAAGTTTAGGTAACGCTGTAGATGTATGGGTAGAGGAAGTAATGACCGATCGCAACATTTCTCATCTGCCTTGTGGAGAGGCTGTACAGGTAAGTAAAAGCCAAGAGTGAGAAAACAGAATGAATCAGCACTTGCGAACATGTCCAGAAAAGACAGGCAAGCACTTACTCACCTAATAAGCATAGCTGCCAGAAAGGGGTTGTTTGTAGCTTTGGAAATAAATGCCTGAAACAAGTTGGTGGACAAATGGTGCACGCCAGATTAGCCCCTCTGTATCACTCTATCAAGGGCGCAAAAAATTCTGTGGACGCAAAGGTTGCCTTTGATAGCGCCCCAGGAAGAACCCCAAATAGGGGTATGCGAATATTCGAGATTTTCGAATATAATTCGAATATTATAATTTTAGATTCGTATTCAATTCGAAATCCAAGTATTTGTGTTGTATCGAATATTCGACCCGACGCGAATATTCGTTGCTAGCCGAATATTCATTGTGAGCACCGGCGTTCATTTCGGTCCGCAAGCCCTATCGACAGAGACATAACAACAAGGCGGCGCCCAGAGCAATGCGCATTCCTTTCTCCAAGGGCCATGCCGTAGCTGACTGCGCTGGTGAGCTTCTTTGTGGCTATACCTGCGAAGCTGGTGTAGTCAGAGCTGTGCACGAAGTACCTCGCAATACGTGCCAGTTCAGTGCCAAGGGAGGGGACATTTTCTGTGGCTGGAGGAGTCGTTTCAGCTAGAAGGGAACTACTTCTGCCTGACCATGTGGAGCAGCGGGTTTTCCTTCACGACAACCTTTTATGTTCATCCCAGCAACGCGGGTTCGTGCTGATGGCAAGCTAGCTTTAATCAATGCTGTGTACCAGCCATCTTCTCTGATATTTCCACTCTTCTAAGAATTATGTTCGAGACTGATACTTTTCGTGCAGCCTTTTGTGTTCATTTAATCATCGATAGTTGAACTGTGATGTTCTCGGGCGCTCAAATAAATGTTTTGTAGTGGTTAAATGCGTCTCTCCTTGATTATTCGATATTCGGAGCCAAGTATTCGTATTCGATTCGTATTCGAAGAATTTGATATTCGCACACCCCTAGTCCCAAACATTCTATCAAGAACAAATTTCTTACTTTACTATAGTGAGAAGCCACGATTAGATGAGTTTTTGAAGATACGGAGCTATAAGGGCTCAGGATATATAACGTGAGTCACAAAGGCGTTGTCGAATAGGTGATTTAAATAAAATATGTTTGGTAAGTTCTTTATGTTAGGGAGAGCCAGTGCTCCCACGAGGCTCTCGTTGGGTGGGGGATGGGCGGTGGAGGGATTCTCGAACATTTTCTTACCATGTAGTAAAGACGGGGGCGGCAATTTCGGGGCCCCGTAAGTACACTGCGTACTTACGGGGCCGTAAGTACACTGCGTACGAGACCTATTGCTCGCGCTACGGGGTCTCCCGAACTGCTCAAGCAGGAGGGTCTTGCAGATGCAAAATGTATCGGCTTTTCGTCCTACACCTCATAAGGTGGATTATAGCGTATACACACAGCCGATTTTCATTTATTTCGAGTTCATTTTATTTTGCGGCTCTTACCGTAAATTCTTCTTTTTTTCTGCGGACAATAAATAAAATGGCGAAAGTGAGAACATCTCGCATTAAACAATTTTTTCGTGCTCAAGTAACGCAGTAAACACGACAAAAGGAAGAAAGGACATGACACGAGCGCTGACTAACAACTGGTTATTTTATTCTAGAAAAAGTATATAAAGGCGCAGGGCACAGAAAACAACCCCCCCGAAAAAAAACAGAACAAAGGTTAAAACTTAAAAACCATACTGCGCATGCACATCACAGTCGAGTCGTGACGTCTTTTTCAGCGAAATTCGAAGAGTATCTTCGATAGTAGACGGCACTCCCCTATCTCCTGGACCTCACACACTGCCAAGAAAGCCTTACTCCAAACTGATAGATGGTGTAGCAACACGCTCATCTGCTTCCCCACTTAGAAAGACAAGCCCCCGGTTTAATCACTCTGATCGAACTTTTAGGGAGATGGTGGAGGCCTTTATGATCAGGAAGGATGCAGATGATTCACTTGCCACATAGCGCTAAAAAGACACGGACAAACAGGGAGACACACAGGACGGGCGTCTCTCTTGTGTCCGTGTCTTTTTAGCGCTATGTGGCAAGTGAACGATTGCCAACTCGCCCAAGCTTTGTGGGGTTGAAATGGGGGGGATAAACCCGTTCTCCCCGTTTAAGCGCGGCTGACTCAGTTCAAAACCGCGCTGACCCCACCCCGTGATCGCGAGCGCTACTGAGCGCACGCCGACCACGGCGGGCCGTGCTCTACGGGAACAAAGGAACGACACACTGGCTGACACAAACAAGGCATTTATTGCTATAGCAACAATAACGCCAGCTAGCAACAAAATACACTGAGGAATCTAGGATGTCCGACTCACCAGCACGGCTACGAGCGAACGTCCGCCCATGCTAGGGCAAAGGGAAGCTCCGAGGCCCGACGGGACGAGGTGGCGGGAGTAAGTTCCAACCACGAGAGGCCCGCGGCACAGAGCGGAGCTTTGCGCGTGAACGTCCACACGCTATCCTGTCCCAGGGAGAAGAGAGCTAGCCTTCCCCCGCGCGCGAGCGGCCAAACACGCCATCCGTGGCGCTGCTGTCGCTGCGACGCGAGCGCCCTCCCCTGTTAGCTAGAGTAACCAAACTAAAGGGAGTGCTTTTCGGGGGCAGCTAACAACAGTGGGGTGCAGTGCGGGAAAGTGAACGCAGGGGACGAAGGCGTCCCCACATCCCCCCAACCTTAAATAGACCCACGCGCCTGCAAGTTACATGCTATGGAGGAGTCTCCTGGTCTTCATGCACTTGAGGCAGGTCGTGCAGCGGAGGTCACGCCGACAGAGTGCACGCAGTCTTCCGCGGTATTCCGAAGGCGGCGTGAAGGTCTCCGCTGGGACGACTCGCATGGCCCGCGGACTATGTGCCCGCAGGCCCGCGATGAGGAGGGCCGGTTGACCACTGCAGTCCAAGATTCCGCAGTAGTCGCCAGGGCAACAGCAGCCAGAGGTGGCTGCTGTCTGGTCTCGCCACAGCTGCCCCGGATGGATGCGGCGAACAGGATACAGGCCGCTCCGTCGCAGCAGGCGGCAGCGAGACGATGTGCACAGGACGGCAAGCCGCAGTGGCTCCGCTGGATCTGAAAGATTGCCAAAACACACTCCGCATGCCTTTAACGTAGGTCACGGGTGGGGTTAACGGCGTACACAAAGGCCTGGTGGCTCAATGCTCAACTCGCTAGCAAAACGTGTCGGGCGGCTGTGCAACGCAAAGTTCGAGTGAACAAAGCCCTTTCTTGAGTTGAACGAGAATGCTCGGTTCATGCGAGGTTAAAAAAACGGGTGGGCCAGCAAAGTGCGCCCCCTCTCAATACCACGATCCGGTGGTCGTGTCACTTTTGACAAGGTGCAGGCAGCTATGAATAGCCTTAGGCCTCACTACCACTGTGAAGGTCGACGACCCCCAACAACAGAAAGACCCGAAACGGGTTTCGTGCGCGCAGCCGCGAGGAGACATCAGCGTTGTGGGGTGGTCCTCCCCGCTCACTGCACAAAGCAGCTTGAGCGATCGGCGCCCACCGTATCGGACGGTGTCGGAACGCCCGGTGCCGAGCTGCAATACCAGCGAGCTCGTTACGGCACCCGTGGCCCCAGGCCACCCGGCTCCCAGAGCCGCGACTCCCAGAGTCGAAAAAGAGACAGCGAGAAAATATATACAGAAAACTCGGACCACCCACGCGGCTTCCGTACTCACTCGCTTCGGGCTCGGCAACTCCGCGGGCGCTAGGCCTCGCGCTCCCTCGATGCGGACCAAGTGGTTCTTGAAGAAACTCCAGGAAGAAAACCTCACAAAAAAAAACGTGCTGAGCATGTCGAAAAGTTCAAACATGCTGCAGCGCAATACACCTCGCACTCAAGAAAGCATGCCGCAGGTCCTAGCGATCAAAATTCACTCTAGGCCTAGCACTTGTCAAGTCCGGACAAAGAGCGTTCCTCGAACCGAACAGACTGTCGTCCAATGTTCCAAGAGCAGGCCCCACGTTGGGCGCCAGATGTGGGGTTGAAATGGGGGGGATAAACCCGTTCTCCCCGTTTAAGCGCGGCTGACTCAGTTCAAAACCGCGCTGACCCCACCCCGTGATCGCGAGCGCTACTGAGCGCACGGCGACCACGGCGGGCCGTGCTCTACGGGAACAAAGGAACGACACACTGGCTGACACAAACAAGGCATTTATTGCTATAGCAACAATAACGCCAGCTAGCAACAAAATACACTGAGGAATCTAGGATGTCCGACTCACCAGCACGGCTACGAGCGAACGTCCGCCCATGCTAGGGCAAAGGGAAGCTCCGAGGCCCGACGGGACGAGGTGGCGGGAGTAAGTTCCAACCACGAGAGGCCCGCGGCACAGAGCGGAGCTTTGCGCGCATGGAGGAAAGAAGGAAAAGAGGAGAGGCTGCTACGTCACATTTTTTGAAGCCGGAAGCGAGGGCTCCGCCATGACACTTGGCCGTTTTCTCAGCCAATGGCATGCGAGCGCCGCGAAGATCACCGCGAGCGGCGCGAGCAGACGATTTCGCGCCGCGCCAGGCTGTCGGCAGCTGTCAGACACGGCGGAAAGTGGGACTGCTCCCATTGACAACAAAGATGCTGCGATGTCCAGCTGCTGCTTTCCTGGATGTTGGTCGCGCACGCCAGGACAAGTACCGGGCGTCACTTTCCACACGTAAGTATACTGCATTTTGTTTTCGTATTTAATTGACTGCGTAATGAGTAAAATGCATGCTCGCAGAACATAACGCGCGACACGGCGTGAACGTGGTATTCGTACCGCCCCGGCCTTATTGGTGGCTCTTTGTCCGAGTGCAGTGAATAATTGTTTTCAAACAGGTTTCCGAAAGATCCAGAGCGAAGGAGGCAGTCGACTGAGGCCGTTAGACCAGGCCAAAGCGACTGGGAACCAGCAAAATGGACCTGCGTATGTTCAAAACAATTTTCTGCCCGAGCACTTCGATCGGATGTCGCCGCTCGTAGTTCGTATACGTGCGGATGCCGTCCCCCTTCAGGTGAGGAACCACCTCGATACATTAATCTCAAGAAAGAAATGCTCTTATTGAGAAGGTGTATAGCTTGACTGCATGTATGCTTTCAATATGACGTTGTAGGTGTTCATGCAAGAAATAGAATGATTTGCGAATAAATGTCTTTAGCTAGACGTTATGATCGAATAGCGCGGCTACAGTATTCCCGCACTGATAAAAAGTAATTGTGTCATTACTGCTAAACTGGCTGCGGTTTATATATGGCTCTGATGAAATTCTGCATACAGTACATGATTATTTATTTATTAGCTTACGCACTCCCTCATTAGAAGAAAATAAAAAGATACTTGTCATCTATAGCATCGAGCACATCACAGTTTCTTTGGGGCATCATTTCCATTTGATATTATTACTTGTAGTGTGCAAATGTTTGCGCCTAGCAGTAATCTGTATGGCGGTGCATTTGTTTGTTATCTCGGCCATAGCGCCTGGGAAGTGTCACTGTTTTATAACTAAGAGAGCACTGTGATTCCTTAAAACTATAGTTCGTTTACAAAGGAGATCATAAAGAAGTTCAATAAGGCATATAGAGCACCGTACGTATTTGCTCGCGTAATTTGCGCACGTTTTTTTCTTTAATTAGGGCTCCAAAAAGAGGGTGCGCAATTTACGCGCAAGCGAGTCATCCGAACACGTCATAAAAAAAAAGGTTAGCACCCCTCGCTGGCAAACAAAAAGGTTGACTCGTCCGCCCCGCCCACGCTATGTAGCTCCCCGCGGGGTGGCATGACGGCACGTGCTTAGCTCAAAGCAATAAACGCGCAAAGATTCAATCGCGAAGTCAGCAGTGGGAGGAGATAACGGGCAATAAAACGGGGCCCTTGCGTGTGGCCCGGCTGACTAGCGGCACACCGTATAGCAAACGGTACGGTAGAGTTTTGGATTTGGGGCGCGCGCAGCTGTTCGTCCGGGATAGCGACCGCCAGCGCGAGCAAGCCGGGTAAACGGCGCAGAGTTCGCGCCCGCGTATACATGCTGGTGGTCTGGCTCAGCATAGTGCGCAAAATGTGCGAGTATTTTTTTTTAATCCGGTTAAGTGTTTGAACTTTTTGGGGTGCACAATCTAAGTGCGGGCGCAAATTACACGAGTAAATACTGTAAATGTCTGACTTTGTCACAATAAAATTCTATTCAAACGGCCGCTCACTATTTAGAGTACATTATAACCTGTCATACTGAGTATTGAAAAGAATAGCTTTGCAATGTGAATGCGTCATGTACACCACCGACTTAGGCTCATGCTTGATGGCAGTCACTGTCAGTTTTTTCAAGAGTAATCAGGGCTTTGATTTAGCTTGATTGCTACTGAATCAACCAGAAATTACCTGCTTCCTAAAATCAGATTTTTGTCTTTTGTGGTAAATGAACGATACGCACATTTTCAAAAAGAAGTCAGTTAAGTAACATCAGCAGTACATGTCCAGAGTGCAAATGCTAGTTCTTGTTCATGAATCTATATGCTGTAGCTTCACAGATGGACATGTACTGTTGGTCACTGATGTTCAAGAATAAAGGCTGCAGTTAGCAGTCTCAAAGAGCTTTCTTTAGCGTTCCTGCACTACTGTCCTTTAGGGTACAGGGTGACTGAAGTATCGTATTTTGTAAAAATATGGAGTGCATGTTTTTCATACTATAGAAGCCGGAATAATCAAGAGAGTAATTAGTGTACCATACATACAATTTTAGTTCTAGATATTCAACACAACTGAAGGTGATTTTGGCCTTTCAAACTAGTAGTGTCAAAAGGGGGTGATCATCCCACTGCACGCAGCAACAGAGTAAGCACTAGCATATAAGTTCTAGCATATAAGGGGATTCTTTACTACCCAACATTTTTAAGAGCAAAGATTTTGTGAAAGGACTAGAAAGCCATATTTTGCATACTTAACATATCCTGTTTTCCTTCCAGAAGAGTTATTTGTGATGCATTTTGCATTCATATCATACATGAGGTGTGTTGTTGCCATTTATTACCCAATGTTAGTTTTATCATATAGTTGTTCTTTTAAGAAATGTGTTGTTTCCCATGGGTTCTTCCTCGCATTGTATATGTTCTTCTTGTTGTATGCTACATTTGTATGCCCATCCTGCTTGGGCCAAAACATTGGCCTGCAGTATATGTAAATAAATAAAAAATATAAGTTTTGCAACCTGCAACAAATTCATGTTCTTAAATGATGAAAACACTTTTCCACATGCACTTGGTACATATGCATACAGAGGAAAACCTTATCATTCTACCAGCCGCAATTTGTACACTATATTAATCATTCTTTAGCTGTCATCATGCCTTAGTTGTGCACAGCTCAAATGCCCGTCTTATGTGCAGACTATGTTGGTTGGCTCGTGGTTTTGACAAGTATAAAACAGCATGTGCACACAAGTACCACATAGCACACAACAAACAGAACAGAAAACTATGCTATTTCTATACTGTTCCAGGCTAGGCAGATAAGAGTCTAATACAACAATGCGACAATAGAAATAGTGTCAGCAGGGTACTCTCTTTCTTTGCATATATTACAGAAAGGAATACATGAAGCAGAAGGGAGGGAAATGATTCACTTTTTCTACCAGCTAGGACAACTGTTACCATTTTTTCAAGTCACTTCCACACAGTGCTCCAATTACTTTGCATTTACATTGCTTAAATTTTATCAACTTTGCGATGCAGAAACAACTACCGAGAAATGAAAGCTTTCACACAATTGGGCAAGAATGGTCCACAAATATTTTTCTGTCTCAAAGCCCTCATTTACTGCCTCCTATATGTTTTTACTCTCTCTGATCGAATAGTTCATGGTTGCAAAGTGATGTGATTCAGTTGTGCATTTCTTCTTCTTTCTAGTATATTTGTTGAATCCTTTTTATGTGTGTTCTCCTTCCATACACGAGTGTTATCACTTTTGTTAAAAGATTTTGCTTGCTTCACGTAGCAAGCTATGTTTTGTAATAAGTGTTGTGCTGTATCAAACCTTTTTAAGGCTCATAATTTGATTTTCCAATAAACTACAAATTTTGGACTTCACTAATGCGTTTAATCAGCTGAATGCAAGAAACTGCAACTCGGCGAGGTGGTCGCAGGTAGACTCGGCATCTCGGTAAACGGTAAGTTGCGAGGTACAGTCTTTGTAAAAAGTTTAGAGCCCAGGGGGTTCACTTCCAAACTTTATAATGGGACTCCAGGAGCATTCATGTATGTCCTACCTATTGCAGGAGGCAGTAGCAGAAATCTTCTTATGTCCAGGAAATTTGGAGCGCTAGATATCCATTAAGAACGACAGAGTGTGGCTAAAAAGAAAACCCCCCTGGGCTCCAAACTTTTGACAAAGGCTGTACACTCAATCTTACAATGGCATGGCCTTACACTTCACCACCCTTAAGCGCAAATGTTTTAAACCTAACACTGCGCGCTATGTGTCCTTACGCTCGCACAACAGCACTCGATCGAGACAGCCGCGCGGATCGGTCGATCCACAGGGTCCATATCGGAGAAAACTTGCACGCAGTTGACATATCGCTCGCACAGCGTACAGTAAACAGATATGGTACGATTCAGACTGCTTCGCGTATCGCTTTGCTGACGGATACCATCGGATGCGGCGCGGCTTTCTTGGCAATGCTCGCTTCGGTGAGCACAGCGCGGCCCACGCATATCGGTCGCCAACAATTGTGACCGTCATGCATAGGGGAATGTAGACGCAACGGGTATACTTACAAGGACACGGTCTGGACGAGTTTGTATTTATTCGTGGTTAAAACAGCGCGGGAAAAATACACAAAAATGAAGGAACACGCAGAACACGTATACATACACAAAGCAAGCGCCGACTCGCAAATGGCTTTTTCTTCCCTCGCTGCTGTAACCATATAAACCAGCGTGTCACCGTCGTCTATCGCTTTATGAGCCGTCGGCACTGTCAATTTCTCTTTGGAACAAGACGCAGCGTTGAGGGACGCAACCGCACAAAACGCGAAGCCGAAAGAGAATAGCGAAGCTGCAGCGCCAAACCTTTTCAGAGTAAGCTGTCGCGGGCTTCCAAAACAACCGCTTTCGTCAAGACGGCATCCTGAATGAACTAAGCGCACAGCAATGAAGACCGGCACCGACTACAGGCCTCTGGAACTTTGTGCCTCCCGCGGACCACAACGATTGAATAAAAATGCGAATTTCCAACTCTACTCGACCGGCTCTGCCGACATGGGTGATGCGTGAAGCAGACGACGCCGCTGCGCCCAACGCTGCTATTGGCTGCGCCGCTGGCCAAGGAATCCCAGTAGGCCTTGCAAAACCACGTGACTTCCTGCACGTTTTTTGTAACGCGGCTCGGATAGCGAGGGCCTCTCCTATGGTTTCCTTCCTCCATGTTTGCGCGTGAACGTCCACACGCTATCCTGTCCCAGGGAGAAGAGAGCTAGCCTTCCCCCGCGCGCGAGCGGCCAAACACGCCATCCGTGGCGCTGCTGTCGCTGTGACGCGAGCGCCCTCCCCTGTTAGCTAGAGTAACCAAACTAAAGGGAGTGCTTTTCGGGGGCAGCTAACAACAGTGGGGTGCAGTGCGGGAAAGTGAACGCAGGGGACGAAGGCGTCCCCACATCTTCTACTCTGACTATACTGATGCAGATGAGCGTGTGGCTTCACCATACATCAATTTCGTAGATAAGGAGCCAGGCTTTCGTGGCAACTGGATAAGGTCAAAGAGATAGGGGAGTGCCGTCTACTATGGAATATAGTCTTCGAATTTCATTGAAAAAGACGTCATGACTCGACTACGATGTGCATGCGCAGTATGTTTTTTAGTTTTAATTTTAGCTCTTCTGTTTTCTGGATTGTTCACTGTGTCTTGCGCCTTCATGTACTTTTCCGAGAATGTAATAACCAGCTGTTAGTCGGCATCTGTGTCGTCTCCAGACTTCCGTTTGTCCTGTTTCCCGCGCTTCTTAAGCAACCGTTACCAAGCCCAATTTTATGTTCTCGTAAACAAATATTTGCATTTTTTATTTTGTATAGCGATGTGCAAGAAAAAAGAAAACGCATATCACTGAAACCCATCTGCGTTCTAATTTTTTTTGTCCTGAACCCGTTTGAACCCGTTTGAACCGGTTACAACCGGAACGGAATGGCCCTCTGGAGCCGAACTCGGAACTGAACCCGAAAGGCGTGAACCCGAACCCGAACCGAACCCGAAAAAATACCGGTTCGACACCCTGGGTAGCTACTCTTATATAGTAGCTTTGGGCTGTAATGCAAGCTGCTATAGTAGGATACAACTTAAAAAAAAATCAGCAGTTGAGAAAAATGGGCCATGGTCTGCGGTGTCCTGTGTTACTCCGCAATCACAAGAGTAAATGAAATCAGATTTTTAATGTTTTGATTGTGTTATAGAAGCCAGAGGCATCAAAATGTTTGAACTCATAATTGCATCTGGTGGTTAGCTTCTTGCTTAGGCAACAAGAGAAGTTTTACCAACGGACTACTTTGTTGTAGTGGAGGAATTCTGTGCAGTAGTCCTGAATGTGGGCGGAGCTTCACTGCAGACTTATGTATCCCACTATATAAGGGTAAAATGCAAGGTTTCCAAGTAGATGTACCATCTGCATAGAACTGTGTTTAGAACAGATCACAAAATGAACGTTTATGAGTTACATATCAGAGGTTAAGAGTTAAATATAACAGCTGAAGTTGCATACAGGAAGAGCATGGAAGAAGCAATGTGGGGATATGCATATTATACAGTCAGGGGAGTCTACAATATAGTGCATGCAATGACTTGGTAGTAGGGCGAATAGCTACAACCTGCAAAATGGCAGTTCTACAACACGACTGCCTATGTGAACACTGGCAAGTGTCCACCATTAACAGGAGCCAAATTTATTTGCCAGTCTTGAGCTTGCAGCTGTACAGGGCATTGACTGCCAATAGATATAGGTATAACTACTTTTGCAGCCCAATCCACCGACTCATTTGCATTCAAATTTGGTTGTGTATTATGTGTGGCATTGCATTTGATGTTCGACAACAGCACCAACCCACCCATGAAGCAAACAAGAAACATCTAACCCGTTGTAAGCTGTTTTATGTTTTTGATAATTATAAAGGTGTATATATATATATATATATATATATATATATAAGACTTTTAAAACATTCAATTTTTATTACCTGTCATATTTATTGTTCGGTAAATTGGAAACACTAATTGGACTTCCACATAAAAATATTTCTACATCTCTACTGCACGATGCTGTTTCTTTGTAGCATTCATATATATCACAAATATGATGCCACTGACACCGATAGCTGCGCTGAACTATAAAAGTTTCCATCTGTAGATTAAAAAATAACTTTTTTCGGAATTAATCGTGCCCCCAGCTATGTCTGCATTATACAAACCCGCCCTTTGTGCATTCAACCTGGTCATAAGTTAACGATTTGTGCAAATTTTCTATTCTACCTTGTCATAACCTATCTCAGCTGCTGGTTCGATCACTTACTAGAAAAGTATTTGGACTCTCTTTTCTTCCGGGAAACTGCTGTTCTAAGAAAGTTACTTAAGCAAAGAGCGATTAATATTCAGAACATGTGATTTCATGCAGCCGGGAGCATTTGTATTATAACATGTACTGTTGGTCCACAGCTTATGTACTGAACAAAACAATTAACCGTTAGGAACAGAAAGGTTATGGTCATTTTACGTAAAGCACGTTGTATAAATACAATCTCAGTCAGGAGAAATGGAAGCTAGCTTAACGCTTTGAGTGTGTCCAGTGCGTCGGTGCTGGGGCGCCGCCGCCTCCGACTAAAAACGACCACCATGCCGCCGCCGGTCGAAACCAGCTCGGCGCACACCTCTACTTACAACACATTACTGTGGACAGCACTGTTTTTTCTCGCAAAGTCAAGGATGGGTGAAGTTTGAACTTGAATTCGGAAAACTGCGGCAGGGAAAATAATTATATGTCACTCTTACCCGTATTTTCAATGTTTTGAAAACATTTTGTAATCTTTAGCATACTGATTATGGTCATTTCTTTTAATAACGGACGGTTGTTAACATATTCACGAGAAAACTGAGTAAACGCTCTTGGAGTTTCGGTTTTATACATCTGCTTTCGAACCCGATTTCAGGTTGCTTAAGCTATGGGATCAAGGCACTTAATGCAAGGAGCTGGGTACGAGGAGGAGTCACTTGCGCTCTCGTGCACCGCGATGCCACCTTCGTGCGTTGATGCATGGCAAAAGCTCCAAAAGGACTGGGCATGTCGCATCATTTGTGAGTAAACGCGGCAAGTGATACATACGCACATTTCGCGACAACTATGTACAGAGACCAAAAAACACATGTCCAGAAGGAACGAACTGTGCGTTGTGCCGCTCCTAAAGCCTCTGCGACCAGGAAGGCAGAATATTACGATGAAATGCTATGAATTTAACGGCAGTGGCTTATATAAAGACAATTTTTAACCAAATGTTTTCCCTAGATATCGCTTGTTCAGCCTGAAACGTTCCCAGAAGGTGTTGCAGGCAAGCGTTTTGCCCTCTGTACTGCAAAGCGTGTGAATGAAAATCTCCCGCTCTCGGGACACTCTTTAAAGGCGGATTACACCAAGCGAATGAACGTTGCTGCCGTTTACTTTTTCACAGATTCGGCTTTCTTAACGCCATTGCCTCAGTCTGCTTCACATAGTACACATTGGTGCTACTTATAAAGGATGTAGGTGTTCTGGCTTAAATGCGTTTTTATTACGTTTTTCAGCACTAATGCATGCGGTAATTAACTGTAACACTGTTGAAATGAACGACCCCGCAACGACAACGGCACAAGAAGGACAACACATGCGCTCTCTACGAACTGTTTATTAGACGGAAAAGAGGCACACTCATGATCCTCAACTCAAGGATGTGGCAGCGCATTATCGCTCCGAACAGAGCCAGAGAGAGGAAATCGGCATAAAAAGAAGGCATGCATGTAATCACAGGACCCTTTTTATCCCGTGCGTATAAAGTACTAGCGGCCCTAGCTTCACATAAATGGGTTCTGAAACCAAATAGAAGAATAAAAAAATCTGAGCAAAAAAGCAGTGTCATACATTAGAAGCAAAAGCAGTCAGAAACCTAAAATAAAAGAAACACAAAAGCAAATGAGAACAAAAACCCACCACAACAACCAACCAAGCACCCACAATTCAGTGCGCAAAATTCTAGACATGAAACGAAGGTTTCTCAAGCAGTATATGCTGTTTCATGCATTTCTGCCTCCTCCTTGTTTCAGTCGTTCGTGATGAATCTCTGGGCGTTGCTGCGTACGAAAAATTCCATTATGAGCTCGTCCCGGGCCAGAAAAGACACGGCACCGACTTCCTCGGCGAAGGAGAAAGATAAAAAAAAATCCGAGAAGCCCGCGGTACTTTAACAAACCTTCGACATTTAATATAACAAAACGCTGAACATTAAAAACAAACCAGAACGAGCAGTTACTCCATTTACCTTGGGCATTCGTTACCTTTGCGAATTGTGTTCGTCCTTTTGGGGCCAAAGCAAATTTCCGACGTGTATTTGCACTCGGTAACAGAGGTCGTGCAAAATCCCGCGCGCTCTATGAACGAAATACACTCCAAACAGGTCACAATTGTGGTACTTGCCTTCAAATAACAATTCAGAAGACACAAGCCAGCTATATGAAATCACAGTCGATATGCGACACTCCATATCATTGGAAATGATCCAAACGCGACGATTTCCCGGTTGTTTACAGCAGCTTAGAGCACTCGAGAGCTACTCTGCATACTGCCATCTTCCTACGGACTACGTCGCCAGGTTCCAGCTCAGTTTTTTGTCCAGATTTAGCAAGTGTCTAAACAGCTGGTAACACACGCAAACCGTTGTATTATGGCGGCGTTCATGCGTTGCCCACTGGTACGCATGGGCTCAATGGGCAGCTTTCCCTCTAGTGTTGGTTATATTAACTCTGTGCGTCGAAATGAATGCGACAAGAAATAGTCGTTGCTAATAAACACGGTTAAAATGTGACATCGATAGCACTGCACACCATAATGCTAACTTGTCCCTTGTGGTCGCGCGTTCGTTTCGGTGTCGTCTGTTTCGACAGTCGGTTTGTTCAGACGACTTTGAGTTGCTCTCCGTTCTGTGCCTCCGGGAAAGATCAACATTTTGTGTTCGATTCGTCACGCATCGTTTTCTATTACAAGTGTGGTGATATGCCAGTGAAGTCAACGAACCAAAAGTCTGCAGCTGAAGTTAGAATTATTGTGTACAGTGCTATCGATGTCACATTTTCACCGTGGTTTTTAGTATTATTAGCAACGACGATTTCTTGTCGTATTCATTACGATTGATTGTAAAACATTTTATTCGCCGGAAAAAGCTTGGCAAGAGGTCGCCTTAAGTGGTCGAGAGTACGCAACCCTCGACGACTTTGTCAGCCCACTCCACCGCCAAAACTTGCGTTCTGGGGTTAGAGCTAGCCAGCACGGTCTCCCACCGCTCGAGAGAAGGAGCAGTAACTAGATCACCCTGAGGTGGCTCTATTTTACAGTCCCACAGGATGTGATCATAGGTGGCTCGTTGGCCACAGTGTTTACAATTTGGGTTGTAAAGACAAACAGAGGAGCCGCATCTTCGAAGCCAGCGCGCTACCCTCCCACCCACTGAGCCGGGACGTGGTTTGCCTCGCATTCCGGCAGATGGCGCGCCCTGTCAAACCAGCTTAGGGTGCCTCGATGCCAGCGCCGCCGTCCAGGGTGGTGACACGCTTTGGCATGCGCCGCGCCGCCGTCTTCTCCGCGCTCGCCATCTTGGGGCAAGTCGCTTTTCGTGCCGCTGCTGTGGAGGGTTCGAAACTGTGTTTTGCGCTGGATTCTGAGCTGATAACTGCTTTAATTCACGAAAAATAGCATGCCAGGGTGTTGTGTTCCATTGTGTGCCGGCTCGGCGAAGAAAGGAGCGCGACGTTTTCGTTTTCCACAGGATGAGGGACAGAGAAAAATATGGGAGGCGAAAGAGAAGCGTGAGAACTGGAAGGCGAATGACAGCGCGAAGATATGCGAGGCAAGCCACAATGTCTATGCTGTTTTTATGAATCATTAAAACTTCTTTTTTGGCTAGTTTGTTCATATAGATAATGTAAAAAAAATTAGCGCGGACACAGACCACGAGGAAGATGAGAGACAGACACAAGCGCTTGTGTTTGTGTACCGTCTTTCTCGTGGTCGTTGTCTGCGCTAAAGATTTTAGATCTTTTTCTAAATGTCGCTCACAGTTATGTGCTTTCAGTAGGAGTAACATTATACCACACCGCTCCGCCCATCCGCTTGTAAGCACTGACTTTGTGCGGTTTGAATATATGTTTTTGCCTTGTTCGCCAATCTCGCACTGTGCGCAACAGGAATTTTTGTGTGCCTGCAAAGCTGCAGCTCGAAGCCTAGTTAGAAACGTGATTACAGCGCGTGTTGCATCGCATTGCCTGGCATTGGAAGTAGCGCGCTTTGTTTTTGAGGCGGAACATTTTGAATTACCAGTTATGTGAAGGCTTACAAGCTAAATATATGAATCATTGCGTCTTTTCACTTTCAGTGAGCTACACTCATTCCGTATCATTCACGGAGTGTCTCACAATGATCTTTACTCTCTCGCGATCGCACATTCTTTTTGTTCAGAGCCGCGGTGAAAACACGTGAAGCAGGTGGAGCCCGGTATTTGTTGAAGGAATGCGCCATTGTGCTCTTTCAACAGCTGCCCTTTACACTGAATCTTGAAAGCTGGTAGCAGCCGTCGAGGCTTCCGGTTCACGCAGATTAAGGAGCATTCCCCTCTCTCCTTTTCAAAAAAGAATATAATAGGGGCTGACGGGTGAACCTCCCACGTGCTACCTACCCACTTTTCTGGCCAGAGTAGGAAGTGAAAATGCAGTCTATGAACAGGGAGTTTTGGCTGCAAAAACCTGCCTACGAGCCAGCCGTTCTGGAATTTCGCAAGTGGTCTTTTCGCAAGTGCTAAATTCTGCGCAGCACAAATAATAAGCCCCTTCCCCTTCGTTTTCTCAAATTATTCACGGGAATAATTTTTCGAGGTATTTGCGATTCGCAACGAACGCAAACGTTAGTTCCTCGCGAAAATTAAGTCGGTTACAGCATATGGCTGGCAATTCGACTAGTCGCGAAGAAACTTCTATTGTGAACTGGCCGTCGCTTTAAGTAAGCGGTCGAGAGGAAACAAGGTGCCTGCGCAGTACAGAAGTTCATCCCGAATACAGCTCTTTCTTCTCCATGTAATGACACATCGCGAGGCAAAGTGCACCGTTGTCAAACGCGCAAATACCGGTCCGAGGTTAAGCCAAATTTAAGTTTTTTTTTTTATGGGGTTTAACGTCCCAAAGCGACTAAGGCTATGAGAGACGCCCAAATTTAAGTGAAGTTAAATTTGCCCCTCCGACACCCGAATTAGTGCTGTCGATTGGTTGGCGTCCACAGAAATACTTCGTGATCCTGTGCTTATAATATCGCACCGCTTCCTTAACGCTTTTTTATTATCTCATTTGTTTGCGTGCACACGACCAGAGGCGCGAAATGACAGTTTCATCGTCTCTCTCATTTTAGCGCCACTTCGAGGAAGATCAGTTTGAGGGCAACAGAATGGATGGACGGCGGCTCCTCAAGTCATTGGCTGTCCCGACGTTGTTTGATTTTAGACGTGTTTGCCCACATTCGGCTTGCTAGCCTAGTATCCGCATCAGATAATCTGAGGAGCACTAGAGCCTCGGATATTTTTAGGTACTGATGAATTAATTTCTTTCTTGCGCGAACAGCTCAGCCGAAGCGAAGAAAGCCGCCTGCACCGCGGCTTTTTCCCGGTAGTTCTACACCTGACGCTACAAAAGGCTCTTCGCCAACCCCTGAGACGCCACCTGACCAGGAAGAGACCCGAGCCGACTGCGATGCAAAATATTTTTCATATGCGCGGCTGATTAAAACGTCAACTAGTTGTTCATCTGCATCAACAGACGCAGTTAAAGCCTTTTGCATGTCATGCACCTTATAAACTCCGTCATGTTCTGGCAGTACAAAAGGCATTGCTCTGTGAAGCAGTCACTGCAGTTAAAATAACCGCTTTGAGCATCTGAGACGGCCAAAGAGTAAGTGCTGTCCTAGCTGCACAGTGGCCATTTGCTCTAAAAGCTGCGCTTGTAAGCAAACGCTAGCTCTTTTCTCATTTATATCACTAAGCAAAAAGTGCTCAGAACTGTGAGCATATATGCAGAAACCTTATACAGCTCAGCCTGCTAGCGAAAGCGCGTTCTAAAGAAGGATACCGGCCGACGCTCCGTAGGCCCGCATTTCAGCGCTTGCCCCAAGATGGCGCCCACGAAGGTCGTGTCTCCACCCTGTACGGCGCAGCGCTGGGCATCGAGGCACCCTAAACCAGCTGCTTGGCTCGCGTCTGCGACAGCTTTACACGCAGTTGGCGGCAGTTTTTTCTTAATTTCAGGAAATGCAGGCAAGTACCGACGTTTAATTGCGTTTCAAATAACGTAGACCATACCAAGCTGCCCCGTGAGCGAAGTTGGCTCTCGATTAGGCCAGTAGTTTGCTCACAGGATTTTTTTTTAAAATCCCCCAGATAAAAACGGAATTCTCTGACCGACTGACTGAATGGCTGCTTGAAAAACTTTATATTTAATATATGTACAGGGAGCGAGTGGAGCGGTCATTAAGGGGCCGTCTCTTACAAACGCTAGGTGGGCTGCTCATTACAGCAGCCCATTGGCTGTAGCTGCTGCTTGGGCGCACCCGAGCAGGGCCTTTTGGCTCGCCAGGTCAGAGAAGTCGAGCAGGGCCGCCCCCCAGTCCTCCCGGGAAAGGTTGGGGATAGGAGGAGGGCGCGGGGTTGATTGGCATGCCCACACCATGTGGTAAAGGTCCGAAGACTTTTCCCTACATTGCGGGCACTCCCCTGTGCACGCCGGGTCGAAATGTTTGATGACTGCAGGGCACAGCCGTGTTTTAGAACAAAGGCGAAGGAGTAAGCGTTCCTCCGCCTTCGTGAGGCCCTTGCAGGGTTTCATAAAGATTGCATGGTCGAATTGGTAATATTGGATGATTTCCTTGAAGGTAAAAGCCGGATTGGGGTCGGAGTCCGCATCGGGGGGAGGCCAGGGCGATGCCCAGAGAGTGAGCGTGAGGGACGCGGGACGACGGCCGCTTCGTTGCCCTTATTCGGTATGCCAAAAAGGGAATGAAGCCCCTTTCGATGTTCCTGTAGGCCCCTCGCGAGCCGCTAATGATGACCCGCGAGTCCTGATCGGCGGCGGCGAGCGTGATTGCCTCCTCTTCTGCATGAGTAATGTCTTGTGCTTTGAACGTAAGGCTGTTCACTGCGGAGTTTTGGTGGACGACAGATGCGTGCACCAACCCTCATGGTGTGGGCCGGTGGCGTCCGCGTAAAACACTCCACGTTTGTTTCCATAGTAGCGTGCCAAGGCTCCCGCCCGCGCGAGGAGCCGGACACTATGGTCGTCTCGTGTTATGTTGGCCAGAAGGCGTACGTGCAGGGCATATGTCCAGATTTCGGGAATGCGCACGCGCTCTTCGGTCAGTGTTGGATGATAGATGTGAAGTCGGGCAAGTAGGCGGCGACCCGACGGCGTCTTTGAGAGTCTTGTGTAGTGGTTTGTCAAGTGTGCTTCTCGGAGCTCAACGAAGGTGTTGACCATCCCCAGTCCCAGGAAGCGCTGGTTGGACGTGGTGACCGGGAGGTCGAGAGCACGCTTGTAAATCTTACGGAGAACCACCTCAGGGCTTCCTCATCACATTTGCGAAGGTGATGGTAAGCAGTCGAGTACAAGACTCGACTGGTTACGAATGCGTGCGCCAGCCGCAAGGCATCTTTGCACCGTAACCCCCCGCGGTTATTGGAAACCCGGTGGATCATGCGGCACACTGGTCCCCCACCTTGCGCAATTTCCTCAGTGTTGTGTCGACATGGCGGCGTTTACTGATAAAGAGACCCAGTACTCTGATCTCAGCGTATTCTGGGATGGCTCCGCTCGCTAGGGACAGTTCGATTTTGGTAGTGCACTTCGGCGAGGGTCGAATGTGCACAAATTCCGATTTGGCCGGGGAGCATTCAAGGCCGCAGCGGCGGGCGCAAGTGTCCACAATCTCCGCCGCTTTCTGCAGGTTGGATTCAATGTCTCCTACTGATCTGAGCTTAGCCCAGATGGTGATGTCGTCGGCATTGAACGCGTGCTGTATGCCTTCGACACTTTCCAGCTGAGCTGGAAGTTTCTTCATTGCCATATTGAATAGTAGGGGTGAGAGGACCGCGCCCTGCGGTGTACCTCTCGTACCTAATGGGTAGGGGCCGTACTCTTCATCTTGTATCCAGATATGCGATTGCCGGGCAGAGAGAAATTGTCTAATGTAATGAAACGTGTTGTGTTCACAGTTGGTTTGAGAGAGCTAATTCATAATGGTGTCGTGTGTTACACTGTCGAAAGCCGCCTTCAATTCGAATACGAGTACTACCTTGTCATTAAGCGTGTATTCGACGGGATTCAGAATTTCGCGCTCTAATTGAAGCAGGACATCCTGCGAGGACCGGTGCTGGCGGAACCCGAACATGGTGTTGGCGAATACATTTTGGTTTTCCAAAAACTCGGACAGCCTGTCTTGCACCATAGGCTCTGTCAGCTTTCCCCACAAGACGTGAGGGAGATGGGGCGGAGTTTGTCCGTGTTTATGGCTTTGCCGGCTTTAGGAGCCGGCAAGCGCCCGTCGCCGCAGCCGCCACCACACGGCGACACTGTAAAGCAGTCGACAGCGCCACCACACGACAAGCCCGGGGCCTGGGTCAACGCTGTGAAACATGGAACGCAGGTGAGCGGTTTGGACCCGGCTGCCTCCTCCTCCCCTCCCTCCTGCCCCTCTGCGGCATGCAGTGCCGAGCAAACCAAAATAGCAGCCCTTGAGGGTGAAATTGAGATGCTGCTCCAGAAAACTGCGGTCCTAGAATCGCAATCAAAACAACCTATCACTCCCCCCCTCGCACCCCGCTACTCAGGCAAAGGAGAGTCAGCCCGCGGCATCGAACGCAGCACTGAACGCGGACGCTGAACCTGAGGTCCGTCTAGAGGCCCGCATGGACGCCCGTTTCAATGCCCTAGAAAGTCTAAGTTCCACTGCAACCACCACCGCGAACGTAAAAATTCCCGAAATTTTACTCACAATCGGCGCACAGCACATCGCACAATCTTCGCGTGGCGTCCGACGAGTCGCCGGTCTACTCAAAGACGTGCCTGGCCGCTATCCCAAAACCTCGCGTCGCGTCATGGAAACTTTAGCAGAAGACGATGACAGCTGCTCGCTCTCCGGCATAGAGGATGGCCCCCTCACTGCGAGTACTGGCTCCGGAGCAACGTCCCTACCATCACCCTCTCATTTAACTAACCATGGCCGACAGGCCTCAAATTAGGCGCTTTCCTCATACCAATTCGGCCACCCCCATCCAAATTACCCAGTAGAACTGCCGGGTATTCCGTACCCGCGCCAAGCGGGCGAACCTCCGGCTCTTCCTGTTAACATTCGATTCACTTCCTGCGGTGGTTGCCCTCCAGGAGCGAGGGAGCGGCGCAACTCTTACAAATTATGTTACGTTCCAGCAGGACCCCTCTACCTGTATCTGCGTGCAGAAAAATTACACAGCCAACTTGGTTGATTTGGACCTCAATACTACATACTGCTATGTGATGGTCACTCTTCTTCCGCTTAAGAAAAAAACGCACCCTTATACCCTCTTTACACGGGCAGCCTAACTATAGTTAACGTTAACTGCAGTTATAGGTCTTAACAATGGTTAGCGCAAACCATAGTTACCTGCGCTTACACGCGGTTTGGGCATGTCGGATAGAATGACAGAAACCACCATGTGACTTCCTCCATTGTGAATTTTTTTGCAACTACAGTAGTGGATTATTAAACAAGATTACATTAAAAAAGGATAAATGAAAGAAAGAGAGGTTGTTTCTCGCACTACTACCTGCATGGCAGAGCACTGCTTGCGCATTTGCGGGCATTAACGAAAACCTGAAAGGAAGTCTACAAACAATGATCATAGTTGACTTTATAGCCGACAATAGCCACCTGTAGCCACTACTTTCCTAGGAGCAGCAATGCTTTCCTTCCTCCATGAATGTGAGCATTGTGCCTACAGTGAACTATAATTGTGCCGCTTTTGACATCAATCGCAACGTGTGTGCGTCATGAGAGGAGTCAAGCGCGGTGCCTCGACTGGTGTGCGAAATCGTGTCTTGTGAGCATATCATTCTTTTCCGACGTTGAACACTGCGGCTGTGATGGCTTTGAGCAGGCCTGTGGCGGACGTTGCGGACGACGCCGACGCTGAATTTTGGGCTGCTTTCGCGGCGCATCAGGCAGCACTTCAACGCCTCCGCTTGCAGCAGCTTGCTCTGAGCGCCGACATCGACATGCTGGAAGCGAAGAGCAGGCGTCATCGAAGGCGAGCTAAACGCCTTTTGTTGGCGGCGATGGGGCAATGCACACGGCAGCGTGGTGTATGGATGCACCCGCGCCCAGAGTCGTGGTATGAAACGACGTTGGCACATCTTCCGGACAGCAGCTTCCGCGAGAATTTCCGAATAAACCGCTCCACATTCCAATACATTGTGGGCGCTTGTGAGAGCATGCGGCGGCAAGATACGAACATGCGAAAGGCAATTACACTCGAAAAACGTGTGGCGATTGGCCTTTACCGCCTCGCAACATCAGCTGAAGAGCGGACTGTCGCCAACCTCTTTGGCGTGAGCCCTGCCTCCGTCAATCTGGTATTCAGAGAGTTCTGTGGAGTGATTGTGCAGAACTTGGAAGCGCGATTTGTGGGCTTCCCGAAGTGTCATGAATTGCATGAACATATGCGCCAGTTCACAGCAATTTGTGGCTTCCCACAAGGTGTTGGTGCACTGGATGGCTGCCATATTGAGGTGTGCCCTCCAAAGGAGGAGGCGGCAGATTACTACAACTATAAAGGGTGGTACAGCACCATCCTCCTCGCTGTGGTCGACCACAGTTACAAGTTCTTGTACACGAACAGTGGGAGTCCTGGAAGGAATAATGACTCTGCCGTGTTTCAGACCTCACGTCTTCCACGTATTCTATCCAGTAATCTCTTCCAGTCAGCAACAAAGGAAATTCAAGGGGTACAAGTTGGTCCCGTCCTCCTTGCTGACCAAGCGTTTGCTCTGCAGAGGCATGTTATGAAGCCTTACCCCTTTCCTGGTGCTGCTGGGTCGCCCGAACAGACCTTCAACTACCATTTATCAAGTGCCAGACGTGTTGTTGAAAACGCGTTTGGACGAGTGAAGGCACGCTTCAGAATGTTGTTGAAGGGCCTTGAGTGCGATATTCACAATGTGAAAAATGTGATCCGTGCTGCTTGTGTGCTACACAATATCTTCGAGTGCCTCAGTGATCAGTGCGATGCAGGCTGGCTGAGTGTCGTGCAAAGCGCAAACGAAAGGCGTCCTCAGCCATTATGCACGAGTAGCCGAATAGAGCCATCGGGAATAGCTGTGAGGAATGCCCTAGCGAAGAACCTTGCAGACAACTGAAACGTTTTGCAAGAGTCTGCTATGTCAGCTGCTGGTCCTAATGAGTGTGAGCGTGCCACTTTCTCCTTCTTTTGCTCTTTGAATGATTGTCATAGCTAGTGCGACTAGGCGAGCGAACAGTACAGTTCCATCACCACATGCAGCACCACTTTGTACTGTGCTTCTACTCGGGCTGTCTGCATTATGCCGTAGTCATAGCACAATGCCATATGCATCCCCTCCCCCACGCGCACACACCAGAACAGCTTGCATAAGGGTATGTGCTCCATTATGGCACCTACAAACATAGAATGATCCTTCTGATAAGCAGGAAAGGTTGTGTGATTTGTGTTTCATGCCTGTCTACTGGTTTGGTTTGGTTTATTGGGGTTTAACGTCCCAAAGCAACTCAGACCATCAGGGACGCTGTAGTGAAGGGCTCCGGAAATTTCAACCACCTGAGGTTCTTTAACGAGCACTGACATCGCACAGTACACGGGCCTCTAGAATTTCGCCTCCATCGAAATTCGACCAACGCGGCCGGGATCGAACCCGCATCTTTCGTTCCAGCAGCCGAGCACCATAACCACTGAGCCACCACGGCGGGGCCGTGCCTGGCTACTACTGGATGACTGAATGAACTGGAATTGTTTTAGCTGGGGTAAATGAAGGTTTTCTTTCATTGTGGGCCACATAAATGTACTTAGGGTGAATACACAGTCTGCTCCTGCATGGCAGCTTCAAAGGAGATGCTGTTTAACACAAGTTGCCTGCTCTGGCATTGCTGGATTTTTTGTTGATTTTTATCGTTTGGTTTGTTTTCTTCAGCCTCGGTATTCATACTTTTCTTGGACTGTGGTTTAAGCCGTCATATTTTTTCTCACATGTGGGCTTCTGATGAATATGCTGCTCCTCTCTTTGAAATTATCTGCGACATTGACTTTGCGGTCCTGCGACATTGATCTGCGGTCCTCTTTTCATCACTGTTCAGTTTGTGATGGGTCGGACAGTTGCATCTGACCGTCTTTCAAGGTTGGCTAATCCTTGGCATGTCTTTCTTGGCAAAGATTGTTGTTTGGCTTCCAGTATGTTTTTCATCTGTCACGTTCATTAATATGGGTTGCAACAGCTTTGCTGCCTTGGGCAAAAATATTCTTGCACACTGACTCACCAGCAGCTGTGCCAGGCTGGAAATCAGCCTATGGCAGCATGTTTGAGAAGTTAATTCTGGCTTGCTTTCTTCTGACAGTACAGTTCTGATGCCGTGTTTCCTGCCTTTCTTTAGTAGTGGATGGCTGGATGAGCTGTGCAATTCTAAATGCTTTGGCTAGTTGAGGTTTAGTTTTGTTCGGGGCTGCGTAGATGTGCTCAAGATGAATAGATGTGTGGTCCTGCTGCGGAGCAGCTTGAGAGATGTGGCACCATGTAACAGGAGTGTGCTCTGTGTTTCTATTGAGGATTAGGGGAAGATGGTGGCCGCAGGTTGGCGCACGAGTTTTGCTCTTGCTGCAGCAGAGCTGATGGGTTGCTGGTCAGCTGGCACCATTTATTATTACTTCTGTAAGAAAGAGAGTTGGGGTTTGCTGCCTCAGCGGCTAGCGCTGCCGAAGGCGAGGAAGATGACAGAAGACGAAGCTGACGAAGCTCGGGTGCGCGCTTACGAACGCCGGCCTGCTGAGCAGCACTGCTGGGACAAGGACTGTGCCCGAACACACTAACTGTGCGAGTTTCCACATTACACTTGGTGGAGGTGCTGCTTGTTCTCCCCGTGGATCTACGCCACGATGCCCAGGCTACCAGGCTCTACCATGACGTCCGACACCTCGGTCCAACCTGCCCAGGCTGTCATCTGTTCCGGTGCCGTCCGTCAGCGCGACCCGACAATCTTCAGCGGCACTGACGACACCGACGTAGAAGATTGGCTGGCCTCCTACGAACGCGTGAGCGCCTACAACAAATGGGATGATGTCGTTAAGCTCACGAACGTCATCTTCTACTTGACTGACGTCGCCAACTTGTGGTTCCGCAACCATGAGGCGGATTTTACTACCTGGGCGGCTCTCAAAACCAGCCTGACTGACGTCTTCGGCCGCCCCGCTGTCCGAAAACTTCGTGCCGAACAACGTTTGCGCAGTCGTGCCCAGCAGAATGGCGAGAATTTCACCAGCTACATCGAGGACGTTGTTGACTTGTGTAAGCGGCTCAATCCATCTATGAGCGAGGCTGACAAAATCAAACACATTCTGAAATTGATTGAGGACGACGCATTTCAGATGCTGGTGTCTAAAGATCCTCAAACCGTCTCAGACGTCGTCTCTTTATGTCAGAGCTACGACGAGCTCCGAAAACAGCGTCATGCCAAACCGGCGTGTCATTTGCCCGGACGACAACCTTTCGAGCTTGGCGGTAGGCGGTCCTGCTAACGATCAGCCGACCCTTCTTTAGCACATCAAGCAGTTTGTGCGAGAGGAGGTCGCCCGTCAGTTATCGCTGGTTACCTCCCAACCCGCCCCAACGCCATCACTATCGCCTTCGATTCAGCGTGTAATCCAGGAGCAGGTAGCTGAGGTCCTGCCGCCCATTAATTCACCTACTCTGGTCACTGTACCGTTGACATACGCTGAAGCAGTCATCTGGCCATGACCTCAGCCGGTTCTTCCGACTTATGCGCCGCCTGTCAACGTGTACCCTCAGCAGCAGCTCGCCCCTGCACTGCCACGCACTCACCATCCTTTGCCTCGCACCGGTCCCCGCCCTGTGAATCCGTGGCGCACCCCTGACAACCGCCCCACATGCTATGCCTGCGGTCTCGCTGGTCATGTGGCCCGCTGTTGCCGTACGCGCGGATCCGGTCCTTACGACTACGGGCGCTCGCCAACGAACGACGCTTCATTTCCCTCCGTCCCTGTCTCTTCTCTGCCGCCTCCGAATCCCTCTCCGCCTCGCTCAGACTCCTACAACCGAAGCCATCGGTCACAGTCTCCTCGACGCCATTCGCTCTCTCCTATGCGCCGCCGGTCCCCACCTCTTCAAGCGGAAAACTAGGCGCCGCAGTTCCGGAGGCAAGAACTGCGCCGTCAACGACCGTCTCAAGCCCTATGAACGTTTTTGAAGTGATCGTTGAAGGTGTTACTGTTGACGCGCTTATTGACACTGGTGCTGCCGTGTCCATCATTAGTCGCAACTTGTGCCGCAAATTAAAAAAAGTGATGACGCCGCTTTCTGACCTTTCGCTTCGCACCGCCAGCGCTGACCCCATTCGCCCTATCGCAGCGTGCACTGCCCGCCTCGTCATCCAAGGCCTCTCCTACACCATTGAGTTCTTCGTTCTCACCCGCTCCTCTCATGACATCATCCTCGGGTGGGACTTTCTCTCCGCGCATCACGCCATCATTGACTGTGCACGTGCTGAAATTGATTTGTCGCCGCTGTGTGATGCTCTTGTGGACTCCTCCGCTGTTACCGCCGCGCCTATTCTCGCCGCTGACGACGTCGACGTACCAGCTTTCTCTTCTGTTTTCGTGCCGCTGACTTGTGCTGCCCTCTCTGACGCTACTGTCTATTATTCACCCTCACTTCTTTGTGGGCACCGAAAGTCTGTCTTGCTCCCTCATGCCGTGCTCACACTTGCTGGTGATTGTGGCGCTCTGTACGTCGCGAACCCGTTGCCTTTCCCCACCACTTTACTTCGGGGAGAATCACTTGGTACGGTTGATGTCATCGATCTCGACGACGCTTCTCCTGTCCTTGATGACCCTGACGCCCATGACATCAACGCCCTCACTCCTCCCGCCGACGTCGCCGACCCGTCCTCCCCGGATATATTTTCCCATTCTGTCGATGCCGCTCTACCACCTCACCAACGCGCCCAGCTCATCGCTTTGCTGCAGCGCTTCCGCGCATCCTTCGACTCTCCTCAAGCACCGTTGGGTCGTGCCGCAGCGGTTCGCCACCAGATCGACAATGGCACCCATGGACCCTTGCGCCAACGCGCCTACCGCGTCTCCTCCGCCGAGCGCCGCATCATTGATGAACTGGTGAACGACATGCTACATCGCGGCGTGATCCAGCCCTCTCACAGCCCATGGGCTTCTCCAGTCGTGCTCGTCAAGAAGGAGGACGGATCCATCAGATTCTGCGTAGACTACCGCCGGCTAAACAAAATTATTCGGAAGGACGTCTACCCCCTGCCTCGTATCGATGACGGGCTGGATTGCCTGCAGGGAGCGGAGTACTTTTCTTCGTTGGATCTGCGCTCTGGGTACTGGCAGGTGCCGATGGCCAACGTCGATCGCCCGAAAACAGCTTTCATCACGCTTGATGGGCTGTATGAATTTAATGTGATGCCCTTCGGTCTCTGCACCGCGTCTGCCACTTTTGAGCGTACGATGGACAACATCCTCCGTGGCCTTAAATGGCAGACATGCCTCTGCTACTTGGACGACGTTGTCATCTTCTCTCAGAATTTTGCGTCTCATCTTCTTCGCCTCGAGAGTGTTCTTCGCTGTCTCAGTGACGCTGGCCTGCAGCTAAACTTGAAAAAGTGTCGCTTCGGCGCTCGTCAGCTGACTATCCTAGGCCACGTCGTGTCCAAGGATGGAGTACTCCCGGACCCTGCCAAGCTCCGCGCAGTTGCTGATTTCCCGCAGCCCACATCCCTGAAAGAACTCAGAAGCTTTCTTGGCCTTTGCTGCTACTTTCGCCGTTTCATCAAGAATTTTGCTGCCGTTATCGCCCCGCTGACGCAACTTCTCGCTGGTAGCCACGACTTGTCGGCTTGGTCCCCTGCATGCGACGAAGCTTTTGGAACGCTGCACCAGCTCCTCACCTCTCCTCCGATCTTGCGCCATTTCGACCCTTCCGCGCCAACAGAACTGCACACAGACGCCAGCGGCATTGGTCTCGGTGCTGTTCTAGCTCAGCGGAAACCTGGTTTCAATGCGTACGTCGTTGCTTACGCCAGCCGTGCGCTCACAAAAGCGGAGACTAATTATTCCGTCACAGAAAAATAATGTTTGGCGATTATTTGGGCGATCACAAAATTTCGTCCTTACTTATACGGGCGCCCGTTCGATGTCATTACCGATCACCATGCCCTTTGTTGGCTGTCGTCACTCAAAGATCCATCTGGCCGCTTCGCTCGTTGGGCTCTGCGTTTACAAGATTACGAGATTCGGGTCATTTATCGTTCCGGTCGTAAACACTCCGACGCCGACGCTCTCTCGCGCTCCCCTGTTACCTCTGAGCCTGACCCACCATCTATTTCCGGCCTCACACCTTCTCTCGACACTATTGATATGGCTTCTGAGCAGCGCAAGGATCCTTGGATTACTTCTCTTCTGGATTTCCTAGCCAACCGCTCAGCGCGCCTCCCTTCTAGAGCGCTCCGACGTCAAGCCCATCACTTTGCCGTGCGCGAACAGCTGCTGTACCGTCGGAACTACCTCCCCGATGGTCGCAAATGGCTGCTCGTGATTCCAAGGCATCTCTGCTCCGCCATTTGTGCCTGTTATCATGATGACCCGCAATGCGCTCATGCCGGTCTCCTGAAAACTTTACCCGCCTACGCCTTCGGTATTATTGGCGGGGCATGTACCGTTTCGTCCGCCAGTACGTATGCTCTTGCCTGGAGTGTCAGCGTCGCAAGAACCCACCACCGCTCTCACCTGCTCCTCTGCAACCTTTACCGTGTCCCGCCCGGCCATTCGGCCGTGTTGGAATTGACCTTTATGGCCCTCTTCCCATCACTGCCGCAGGGCACCGCTGGATCATCGTCGCCATTGATCATCTCACGCGCTATGCCTAACCTGCCTCGTTGCCAGCTGCGACGGCCTCTGACGTAGCCGGTTTCATACTTCAGAAACTCATTCTTCGTCACGGTGCGCCTCAGGAATTGCTCAGCGACCGGGGATGCGTCTTCTCGTCCGGCGTCGTGGAAGCCCTCCTTCGGGAGTGTCATATCGTTCACCGCACGACGTCTTCGTACCATCCGCAGACGAACGGCATGACCGAGCGCTTGAACCGGACCCTCGGCGTCATGATGGCCAAGTACATTTCTGCCGATCACTCAGACTGGGACCGCGTTCTCCCTTTCGTTACATACTCCTACAACTCTGCAACGCAAGCCACTACTGGTTTTTCCCCGTATTTTCTTCTGTACTGACGCGAGCCTTCTTCCATCATGGACACCATACTCCCTTACTGCCCCGATTCGTCCGAATTTACAACCGTCTCTCAAGCCGCTGCGCATGCCGAAGAATGCCGTCAACTCGCCCGTTCCTTTACTGCACACGACCAGCACCGTCAGAACAGCTCCCGCGCCGCTTCTCCCGGTCTGCCGCCGCCTTACCTTCCGGACTCCTTGGTTTGGCTTTGGGTGCCCTCCTCTAGCCCAGGACAGTCTACAAAACTGCTGAGCAAATACCAGGGCCCCTATCGCGTTGTTCAGCAGACATCGCCAGTTAATTATCTTGTGGAGCCCATCACGCCTTCGTCGGACCATCGCCGCCGCGGCCGTGAAATCGTGCACTTAGACCGCCTGAAGGCCTACTATGGCCCAGCTCTCGTCTCGTGCCCTTAGGCCGCCAGGATGGCGCCTTTTCACCCCGGGGGTATTGTAAGAAAGAGAGTTGGGGTTTGCTGCCTCAGCGGCTAGCGCTGCCGAAGGCGAGGAAGATGACAGAAAACGAAGCAGACGAAGCTGACGAAGTTCGGGTGCGCGCTTGCGAACGCCGGCCTGCTGAGCAGCACTGCTGGGACAAGGACTGTGCCCGACCACACTAACTGTGCGAGTTTACACATTACACTTCTTTTAACGGCTTGGGTTTCTGCTGTTGCAGCCATTCTGCCACTGCTCCCTTCTCACAGGAATTCCTAGAATACCAATCCACCCTTCCTTTGGCAATTTCATCTGCTCGTCTCTCGTGCTGAGCCGCCATTGGTGTCTCTTTGATTGCGTTGCATTTCATTTTAGTCTACAGACGCATGCATGCCTGTGGTAACAAGATATTCCTCAGATGCGTCTAAAGCTTCATGTAGCATGTGATGTTTTGGTGGAAGGTGTGCCGTTTGCATACTTCTATTCAGATGGTGACTGTCGGCAGAGGCTATGAAGTGTACGGCTTCAAGCTGGACAAGACAACTCTTTAGCCAATTGTGTTGTCAAGCTTTTGCTGCTTTTTTCCAAATCTCAGGCGCCGCGTGAGAGACTGTTCGCGCTTATCCTCCAGAGCCCTACTGCGAGGCAGCCACTTTGCCCTCCCCTTGAGTTGCAGTGATCGTCTTTCCTCAAGCAGTTATGGTGACAAATATGACTGTGTGGCCAGCGTCGACAGTGTGCAAAGTGTGTGTGGGTGTGTTGTGCAGCATGGCATGAAGGTACTATCTAGGATACTTTGCTATTACGCTACAGGAATTAACCCCCTGTAGCAACATGAACTTGAATCTCTTCAACCACACGTTTGTAGTCCTGTACGTTTTGTCCAGCCACGAGTAAAATGCAGTGCGAAAGTTTTATCTTGCGCTTATCGTACATTATGTGCCAGGATTTTTTTATTTCTGTGTTACTTGTCATGATTTATTTTTGTGAATGATTCTGCTAGTGGACAGTTCTGCCCGGGAACGAACCAGTCCATTCATATTGATGCACGACTGTATGCTCCTTGCTGTTACTTAGCATTTGGGGAATGCTAGGAACCTGTTCGTGACATGATGTGCACAAATTTATTCCAGTAGAAGTTCAACTATCTCCAAGTTCACACTTGTTTCCTTTATTGTCGATGGTTTAGGCAACACATGGTTAATTATTTTTCCATAACAAAAGTTATTGTATGCTTATGCAATCTGAAAATCAAGAACACAGGCCCTGGTAACAAAGCTACAATAAATCTCCAGTTCATTGTGTCAAGATTCTAGGCATTTTAATTGGCTTTTGCTAGTGAACAGGACTTTGAAAAAGTGTGATGTAATAAATATGTTTGCAATGACCTACTTGCATGCAATGCACATTAGACGTGCATAATTTTATGTCAGAACTATTTCATCAGCATCAGCCTGATTACACCCAATGCAGGGCAAAGGCCTCCCATTTTTCTCCAGTTAACCCTGTCCTTTGCCAGCTGTGGCCAAAGTATCCCCGCAAACTTCTTAACCTCTCCGCCCATCTGACTTTCTGCCGTCCCCTGCTACGCTTGACTTCTCTTGGAATCCACTTTGAGAGAAGGCTATATTTAAATTCCCAGTCTCAGCTGGAATACTCACTTTCCATAGCGGAAGCTCATATAGGTACAAACCAAATGAAATCCCTGTAGCAGAGATTACTCAGTGCGCAGGCACTGCTTTGCTGCGGTGAAGCAGGTGGTATGATACTGTAAAGATTAACTGTTTTTTTAAGCCAAATTTTTGGGAGAATAGGTACATATGTAAGGATAAAAAACAGCACAAAGCAAAGGATGAGAACTTGACAAAACAAAGTGCTGATTGTGAACTCGTCTTCTATTCCACTTGTTTAAAATTGTACAGTTTGAGAAGGGAAACACTGCTGTGTAGGAAAATGTGAGATGGATAGATGGGTTGCTGTTTAATACATTACTCAGCAGCACTGCCAATCTGTAGAAATGGGCACAGCCAGCAATTTGGCCTTGCATTACAAGTTATCCCCTTAAAGAGCTTGCCCCCTTTACGTTGTAGGACATGCGTCCTGAAAAAAATGTGGAAGCTGGAGATTCACCAGCTAGGTCAGCCTGTTGAGGAAGAAATACAAGATTGCTAGACTACACAACTCCTTTAGTGCCTTGGCCCAGGCCTTACTTTTTGGACTTAATAATTTAAGTGGCCCTTCCAAGTTATATAACGGTCAAAAATTATGCCCAAATATTTAATACTGATTGAAAATTTAACGGTACATTTGCAATTATGGTAATTTGATACATGAAGGAGCAGCGGTGGGTTACAAAAAGAGGTTTAGTTTTTTGCTGATTGACAGAGATTTGGTTGTTTCGTTAACATTTTATAAAAGAACAGCATCCACTTGCAAAAAGGTCGTGCCATAAGTAAGAGAGGAGTGACAACAGAAATGAATGGCATCTAAGCATATTGAAATAATCTAGGATGAGTAACAACACAAGAGAAATTGGTAACATATAAAAATTAAACTAAACTATGAACAAAACTGAACTTTGACGTACACCAGATTGTAAAAACTACAGAGAATGTTTACTACATTTGAATCGGAGCGAAAGTGCGGACTTGTGCCACGTAGAAGATGACGGTGAGCAGGCAGTGCTGCAGGACGGAGCAGATGGAAGTTGATGAAGTCGACGCTCTCCAATGTACACTGCGAGAGTGTGGTGCAGTTTAACATGAGCCGTGTTGGCTGCGGTGACAGCCTAGTGGTTTTGCTGAGCGGCCATTAAAGGAGATCTGTTTGCACAGCCGTGGGTTCGGCTCCCAGTCATGGATATTGATTCAATTTTTTTTTCTCTTTTTCATGGTTTCACTTCGAACTTGCATCTCAAGCAAACTAGGTTCGTCCCTGATTTATTCGCCGCAGGAGGGAGCAGATGGAAGTTGATAAAGACGACGTTCTCCAATGCACAGGGCGAGAGAGTGGTGCTATAGTGCCTAGAATATACTGGCTAGTGTGACGACCGCCAGCGCTGCGCTATGGGAGAGGGTGGCGCCGTTTGCAATGAATGCCCACCGATGGTGAAGAGGGCGCTGCTTGTCGGGAGGGTGCTGCCGCAGCAGACGACGCGGCCAGCGCGCCTTTCTTGCTTCGGAAGGCAGCAAGCGGTTGGTCTACACGTGCGTGATTTAACCCGCTTGTGCACGTCTTTTCTGTTCAGCGAGGTACAGCGTTTGTTGTTCTGCGTAGGTCCTCGTACATGCGAGCCGTTCCGTACTCCTAGCAGTTTCGTTCGGATTGCATCGGGGTTCTGTGCGATCGTGTATCCGTGCGTGTGTGTTCATCGTGTCGTTTACAGTGTTGTCAATTCATGGAGCGAGTCCCGGATTGTTGTTTTTCCTTGCCTGTCTATAAACGGCACAGAAAGATGTCGAATCCAAAGCGGCAGGGCAAAGAAAAGACTTGCTTTGTGCCGCTGTGCAAAAGCGGTTACCGCTCGAACAAAAAGCGCGTTTCTATGTTTACTCCACCATCTGCTGCTATACGGCTTGCAGAATGGGAGAGAAACATCAAAAGGAAAGACAGAAGACTGACGCCAACTGCTGTGGTTTGCGAGAAACATTTTGAGAGCACTTGTATCGAGCGCATGTTCAGTGTCACCGTAAACGGCGTTACCAGTGAGCTCCACCGCCATAAACCGCGTTTGAAACCCGACGCCGTGCCTACAATAATTGCGGATTATCCGAAACACCTTGTGCTAAAGTGCCAGCGAAGAGAGAAAATAGAAATTTGTGCGAGCAAGAGCCTCCAGCAAGTACTTGTTGTCCTACCTGACGTTGACTGTGGGTTTCAAGTACCTGTTAACAGTTAGATTAACAGGCCAGGATTAGCTGGAAAACCTTTTTTGGATAATTAGGAAGTCATCGGGGTGCAACGACCACCAGAAAGTTTCACAGTTTCTGATGACTGTCAACTTACTGGCATTCTATAACCTGGCAAAACCCCCTAGAGGAGGATACCGCATCCCAGACGTATTAAGTCCAGATGAGTTGTGTGAAGAAACGAGTAGGCTCCTTTCAGAGAAAGTAGATCACCTCCTTGACCGCGGAAATATGTCAATGAAGCTCATGATATAGTTCAAGCTGTCGTTTCTAGTGTTCCATGTATCATACACAGAAAAAAAGAGCAATAATGCTTTAATCTATTATATTACAGGCTATGTAGCATGAAAGATTATTGCCAAGAACGGTTGTCCACAGTGTGCAAGCTGCCTCTGTGTAAGCAAATCTGAAGCCGGTGCCGATGTTGATACGTACTTTACTAGCCATTTTGACAATGGGGTCCTCGTGTACCCGAGCCAGAACTTGTCAACTGCCGTAAAGGCTATGGAAGATGCCTTTACTGTGTTTTTTAGTAAAAACTAACGCCATGAAGCGAGTTTAGTTGAATTTTTGAGTCAACTACAGGCAATGTCTCTTCAACTTGGCTGCCCAGAGCATGAAAAGGCAGTTCTAACAGATGTTGTAAAGTTTCATGCTCTCCTGAGGTTTCGGTTTTTTGTCAAAGGGCTCAACAGAGACGGGGAAGCGCAAAGGCTACGGCAAAAGTTGCTTAAACTACGCCACTGCCAGTAAATGCTCCTAGTCTCCATGCAATTCTGCCATTTTCCTGCGTTCGTTGTTCATTGTAAATAAAAATGAGTGTTGCGCAACTTTGTTGCGTGCGTTGTTCACATACACAAGATATGAACAAAACTTAATGTGTTTACTTGTCAGCAAATGTAGAGTATACACAGAGAGAACGCATAAATGCAAGCCAATATAACTGCAGCATTTCAAGTTGTTTTTGTATCAAAAAAGAGACCAAATTATGCAATCGCTAGAATACAAAGCTCGTGTTTCCTTTATACGCAAGGATGTTTGAAACTCGCTTGCACGCCGAACTTCGTACAAGCTTTCGCAAGATACAACCGTTAAATACGCCGCCTCTTGTCAAATACTCAAAACAAACCCTGAAACTTGTAGTCAGATGCATTCGTGGCAGCTGAAAGCTGTGGTCTATTACAGCTTAATGAAAGCATAGATCTAATAGCTAATATACCAAACGAAAGCGAAAAATTGAGCAGTCCCCTTGCAGCAGTTGCAGAGCGCGGTAGGTGCGCGGCCCGCACCCACCCGCTCTGCAGCGCTCCTTGCGGCGGCCGCCGGCATTCATTGCTCCCGGTGCCACCCGGGAGGCCGCGGTCGACACACTAGCCAGTATATTCTAGGCACTATAGTGGTGCAGTTTAACATGAGCCGTGTTAGCTACGGCGATAGCCCAGTGAAAAAGAAAAAAACGCAAAACAAGCCGATGCACTAAGTGAGCAAGGCCTATTCCACCAGACTCTACAGGAAGAAATAGGTTATCGTGACGCAAGGGTTCCCATGGGGAACGCCATACGAAGGTAGCAGATATTCTATGCATCACCTGCACTTTCTTCCTCGCACAGTGGCGAACCTGCAGCACAGAGGCAAGTTTGGCAAATAAAAAAATGTTGCGTTTTTTCTTTTTCTGTTTCAAATTGGCAAACAACCCTTTTTAGTAGCTGTGCTTATTAGGCGTCTCAGTGCTCATTTGCCTTTCCTGTTCGCACCGACTGGAAACACTCGTGAGGGGCCTTTATGAGGATTCCTTAAGTTGCTGACAATTTCAATTTCCTCACTGTGCGCTTTTCTTTAGTCTACCTGTATAGCCTCTCCAGAAGGCAGGCACTTACAGAGTATTTGTTTCCTGTACCGTTGTATCGGCAACCTTATCTGAAGTTCCTTGACACCAGTGTTTTAAAACATGTTAGGTGAATGTGCATTTCTTCTGCTGCCAAAACATTCCTTAAACTACACACATCTATGCTGCCTGTCCAGGCATGGCTTCATGCTAAGGATATGCTTGCGCCATGTACGGTGAATTGCTGCCTGTGCACTACACCAGAGACAATTGACCATAGTTTTATTCTATGCTTTGATGCTGTGCTCTTCTGGGACATATTACAACAAACAATTAAGAAGGACATGGACATCGCACCCTACAGCGTCCGTTTTTTGCCTGCGGAGAAAAACTGTTGTGCCATATGATCTATTTATGTTGCTGGGACTGTTTAGTCTCTGGAAGAGCCGCATGATGGACCACTATGCTGAATCACCAGGGTCGTTGAAATCTGTGTTTCGTGAACAATGCGCTTTGGTGCGGGGAGTATATGCTGCCCTGCAAGAGCCGCCTAGTAACTCCCCTATCGGGATGCATGTGTGTGCCTCCCAGACTTTTGATGTTTTGGAAGGTGGGGTCATGCAGGGGTATGGTGGCCTGGTGTTTTGTGGTGTAAACATGCTTAGGTTTTTTTTTCGGCACTATTTCCATGCAATAAAGAAAAAAAAATGCGGCGATAGTCTATAGAGCTCTCGCTGAGCGGCCCTTAAACGAGATCTGTTCATGCAGCTGCGGGTTCGACTCCCAGTCATGGATATTGATTCCATTTCTTTTTCTATTTTTCATGGTTTAACCTCTAACTTAGCTGAAGGTAAAAAACTAGGCACCCGACGATTGAAGCACGAGGTCTCGTAGTTAAGTTTTCGCTTCAAAAGTAGCTTGTTTGAATGATGTGAGCATGGTTACAAAAGTAGTTTTTCAAAAAACTAATAATAATCAATGTCTTGTTTCGCAAATCTTTCATGTCTTGTGTTTCGCACTGTGCTTTCTATGCTCTGAAAGCGACAGTGACGTTACTGGTCACCTGCACCCACTCCTTATTCACATCTACTCTTGTGCATATGCATGCTTACTGAGTAGAAATTACTCTTGTAAAATATATTTGTTAACCTCATCGCATGCTGTTATATCACGAACAGAAGACCAACAAATACTCAGCACTCATGATAAAGCGTTATTTATTTATTGGTCGTTATTCTCCTTATTTTCTTTTGAGACTAGATATCTGTCGAGCAGGCGAACCAAACTGGCATTGATATCATTTCCCTCTTGTGTCATGCGCAACATTTTCTTGCGGAACTTGTGAGCCCTTTTCTCGGCTTTTCTTGCTTCTGCTGCTTCATCTTTGTGGAGCGCAAGAAGCTGCTGGACAACAGAAGCATTTGGCCGCTCGCGGCGGCTTCTGTCACTTCCAGTTCTTCCGCCACCAATGTCCGCTTGGTCCATGGTGCCACTTGTGCTGGGTAGCACAGCAAGAGCAGATGTGCTCAGCACTGCAGAAGTGGTACTGGTTAGCGTGCTGGAAACGCTGACTTGGGGGTCTGTGGTAGCTCTGAGGGGCCCGTCTTCCCCTGAAGCAAGCACCTCCGCATCTCCTGGTGCCTCAGTGACGACTGGCAGCTGCACATGACCAAATATAGTATATTGCATTTGCATCGTCCCAGGCGAGGGGTCAAGTTGCCCTAATGGTGTGCAATCATCAGCTGTCCCGACCTATGCCGGCAAAAAGAAAGGTACAATTCGAGAACTTTAATCTGCACATAACTGCATAGATATATTATTGAAAAATTTAACAGTACAGGCTAGTGAGCTGATCACTCAAAAGCAATAATGAATAGTATGTTTAAAACGAGTGAGACATTGGAGCGCCATTCTTAATATATAATCTTGGCAAGAGGCCAAACCAATTACCCAAAGTAGAGATTAGGTGGGGACTTTAGTGGACACTTTGGTTTGAACGGGAGTGGGATAGTAAGTACCTTTTTTCGTCCTTAGCTGACAGCCACGGTTGTACAAGGGTTATTTTTTTCTGTGCAACCTCTCCCTCTTTTTCCTAGTCAGTTCTCTAATATCTGCATCCGGCCTGCCTTGTACAGTATTTTGTACATTTAGATATTAGTAGTCATGGAAATCGACAGTGATTGAGTGGTCTAATAACAGCTAATGTTTGAAACTGCAAATTACCTCCAAATTTTCCTCAACCCGTCCATCATCATTGATGGCTAGGCTACCGAGGAAACTGTGAAGCGGCCAGTAAAACTGCCACGGGACACCAGGAGACCCAGTGGACGTTTCTGTTCGTCTCAGCTGCCTGGAAAGATGGAAATGATTTGATCATTAAATGTGCTCTTTATGATCTCTGCAGTTCTCTTCAACATCACTGTGAACACTGGGGCTGCAAGACTAATGTGACAAAATTATGCCTAACCACCTGGAAGGTACTGGTAAAAATGTGACTTAACTGCACCAGTTGGAGCTTTTCTAGTGGTTGGCTCAGCTGACATCATTCTAGCAACATCTGCATAGTAGGCCAATGAGGCCTACAGTTACTCTCTCTCTCTCTCTCTCTCTCTCTCTATATATATATATATATATATATATATATATATATATATATATATATATATATATATAAACAATTGAGAAATTTGCTTAGCTGTTACCCTAGCTGGTAGCCAGAAGTACCCAAGCACTCTATGAAGTCTCCTTAACTGAGGCAAAAAAAGTAAAACTTTGAACCACATGTATTCGGTTCACCACACAATGCTTACACTTAAGCAGAAGTTGCCTGACTGAGAATTTGGCCTGCCATTCAATGAGTGCTAGTTAAATAGGAGATGAGTAAAGATCACAGCGCTCCGTGCTCTAGTCATGCCTGCTGACTGCTCTATGGCAAGGTCACTAGCTGTGTGGCAGTTTGTAGACGAAAATCTTGAACGAGAACAGTCCGCGCGAAAATGAGAACGACGAAGTTTGCATGCAGAGCGGTGCATGTACGCGTACGCAAACGAAGGCGAAAAAGAGTACTTATTTACGAAGAGTACGAACGAAAAAAAGAAACGAAGAACAGTCTGGCACTGCATTTTGAGTGCAACATATGCTGATCCTGTCACGAGGCCTTCGTTGTTGAGTTCTTACTGAGACGCTCGCGAGGTAAACAATACGCGACGACGGCGAGAAGAGTTTGCACATTGGTGAACCAACACATTACTTCCGCATGTGGGGCTAACGTCGCACCATGTAAACGGCGCTAGATGAGCAATGCGATGGGGATAAAGAGCGCACTTACCGGTATTTCTTGTTCAGGTTATCCATTCTCTGCTTAACCTGTATTGCCGAGTAGGGCCCTTCGGCCGGCCCTAGACCGGCGTTTAACTCTGCTGCTATAGCAGCATATATACGCGCATTGCGCGTATTTCCACGCAATACGGGTAGCTGGTCCTCCCAGATACGAATCAAAGCCGTTGTTGTCGCATCAGGCCAGCTGACACGCCTCAGGGAGGACGATTCCTGCGACACCGCTGCTGCACCAGCCATCCCTTCCGTCGGCGTCGCCATTTTTGTATGTTTATCGCAAACGGTAGTTAGCCAGCTTGGTTACGTTAACTGCAGTTAGTGGCGTAACTATAGTTTGGCTTGTCGTGTGAGCACGGCTAACTATAGTTACGGAGAACCATGTTACATTAACTATGGTTAAGGGCGCCCGTGTAAATACAGTATTACATATACTTAAAATCTATTCTTCTCCCAAGATAAAAAACGTAACTTTCACAGCCCTCTTCAGCCGCGCCTTGAAGGCTGCGGGCAGGGACCCCCTGGTGATCGTGGGCGCCTTCAACGCTCATAGCACACTCTGGGGGTACGTGCGCGAAGAGAAGCGCAGACGCAAGCTTGCGGAACTTGCGTCCACGCTGGGGCTGACCCTTCACACCGACCCTGAACATCCAACGCGCGTAACTCCATGACTCGGGACACGTGTCCGGACCTTACCTTCAACAAAAACATAAGACGCGCAGAATGGACCAACACCGAGGAAACCCTCGGCAGTGACCACTATATACTCAACACCAGCGTCAGAAAGATCCCACGCCCAAGCCCGCCTGCCCGACTGGAGAAAGCTCCGGCACACCTACACTAATTCGGCTCCTATTTACGAACAAGGCTACCACGCGTGGTCACAAGAATTGGTTACACATCTTCGTTCGGTAGAAAATCAAGCTCAACTAGCAAAGGCCACGCCGGAAGTGTACACCCACCTCCTGCACCTCTGGGAGCCGCGGCAGCGCATGCCTCGCCCGCAGATGGCGCCGCCAAAACATAATCGGAAACTCAAAATTCGCATCGCCGAGCTCACCCAGCGAGCGGCTGAGTATGTGGCCCAGCTCGTCGACTCGAATTGGGTGGACCGCTGCAACACGCCCGCTAGACAGACCTTACCGCTTTACAAACCTTCCTACTCATTCCCGCACCTACGTACTCGAAGAGATAAGCTCACAGATTCGTCCACAGTTTAGTACCCATGTACGTTCCTGCCAAGCATATTACGACCAAATGCATCCTAAACTACCCGAAATGCGATCATGAAAAAATGAACCGCATGCTAAGAGACTTTGCGCATATTTTTCAAACCACCTTTGTAACTCGCACGGCAAACGAAAATTGGTTGTTATATCGCGATAAGTTGAAGGAAATTGAGCATGCCTGCATCCCAAAATTACACCTCAAAACAAGAACTGACTCCCCCTGGTTCACAAAAGATGTTAAGAAGTGTGTAAACAAAGAGAAAAAAGTGTACCGCAGAGCTAAGGAAGTTAACTCTGACAGCGCCTGGCAACAGTACAAAGACGTATCTGCTACGACCGAAATCGCCATAAAGAAGGCTAAAGACATATTTTTTAACCACACTTTACCCGACTTGTTAAGAACCAACCCTGCAAAATTCTGGCAAGTGATAAACCCTAAGGGCAGCCATGAGATACCAGTATTGAAAGATGCGGACGGACGTGTGGCACCTCCAGAAGCAATGCCTGACCTATTCAACAAGCATTTTACAGACACCTTTACAACCGAATCAGTGCCTTTTAATTACCCTGAACCTCAACAACCGTTAGTGCTTCATCCATCAGAACCAATCATCATTAGCGCAGCTGGTGTTGCCCGAGCCATTGAGCGACTTCCATTTAATTGTAGCCCTGGTCCAGACGGTATCAATACCAAACTTCTTAAACTTACCGCGCACGTGTCGGCTGCCTTACTAACTTTAATATTTCAGCAGTCTTTAGATACAGGATGCATTCCCGATGACTGGAAAACCGCAAACGTCAGCCCAGTTTTTAAATCCGGTGATAGCACGTCACAGGAAAATTATCGCCCCATATCACTAACATCGATTTGTTGCAAGTTGCTTGAACATATCCTCTATTCAAACATAATGACCCACCTAAACGCTAATAACTTGCTTATTGCTAACCAGCATGGCTTTAGGCAAAAAAAGTCCTGTCAAACACAGCTATTTGAGCTCTTAACAGATCTTCATGAATCGGTACACGAATTGATATATACGGATGCCATATTTGTAGATTTTTCAAAAGCTTTCGATCGCGTTCCCCACATGAGACTAATGAAGAAAATTAACAACCTACAACTGCATCGCGATATCACCCGTTGGATCGGAGAATTCCTAAGTAATCGCTCCCAAAACGTCAAAATTAAAGAGTATTCATCGAGCAGTTCACGAGTCATATCGGGAGTCCCACAGGGATCCCTTTTAGGGCCATTACTATTTTTAATTTACATTAATGACATAGCATCTAACATATAATCTAACGTGCGACTGTTCGCTGACGACTGCGTTATCTATAGAAGGATAGCCACCCCCCTTGATGCAGTTATTCTACAGACCGACTTAGTGCGCCTAAATGAATGGTGCCAGCTATGGCAGATGGAAATTAATATAAAAAAAACAAAGTTGATGACCTTTTCCACGCGCACTAATATACCTTCTAATGTCTACACAATTAATGAGAATACAGTTGAAAGAACGGATTGTTTTAAGTACCTAGGTGTTTATCTCAGTGCTGATTTAAGCTGGAACACCCACATAAATCACATCACAAACAAAGCATTTAAGAAACTGGGACTCATCAAACGTCGCCTATATCTTGCCAACCCCGAGACAAAGCTTCGCGCGTATACTACACTCATAAGGTCAGCTTTAGAATACGCATCTTTAATATGGAGTCCAAGCAGCGTTTCATTAATTAACCGTCTTGAGTCTGTGCAAAATAAAGCTGTCAGGTTCATCCTTTCTTCATACTCGCCGTATGAAAGTGTGTCATTATTGAAGCAAACTATCAGTATTCCTGACCTTATCACTCGACGCAAGTTCTCTCGTTTATCGTTTTTTCATGCCTTGTACTACGATGGCTCCCCGTTCACAGCTGATCGCATCGCCCCTGCCCATCATGTTTCATCCCGGTCTGATCATTCCCACAAAGTGCAACCCATCTTCGCACGAACACTGAAATATCAAACATCACCCTTACTATTATCTATGGCAGAGTGGAACTCGTTATCGGCTGACATAGTTTCTGAAACTGAGTTATCACATTTCCAAACAAAACTTTCATCGCACCTTGGCCTACGAAATTCACCGTGATATTTTCAGTATTGTATACGCTCAACCTATGTATCTTTCAGAGACTGCAGTGATGTGTACTTGCAATTTGTATATAGTTATTCTTTGTATTTGTTAACTACTGTGTGCCAATAATCTGTATTGTGTTGTTTTCATGCCCTCCCCCCTATGTAATGCCCACTTGGGCCTTTAGGGTATTTAAATAAATAAATAAATAAATAAATAAATAAACAAATATATAGCCGGAGCATTTGGTGTCTCTTTAGCGCCTTGATCGATCCGACTAAAACCAGAGCCGAGACACAAACAAATTGGCGGAGGCTTAGCTTTGGTTAAGCCTGGTAGGTTGCGAAAGCGAACCCAACGCCTCTAACGGAAGGAACGCGGCGCGCCGCGTCAAAAGAAGGAACGCAGTGCGCCGCGTCTACAGGTCACGCGTGGATACCAGGGCCGCTGTTGCGCGACGACTCGACTTGGTAGCCCCTCTCTCACCCTGGTATGACGGCACGCTAAGACGGGCACTAGGCATGACATGACGTCAGATGTCATTTTAAATGTCACGCGTGGCTACCGGCCGCCGCTGCGCGACGACTCGACTTGGTAGCCCATCCCTCAGCCTTGTATGACGTCACGATATGTCGTCACTAGGCATGGCATGATGTCATATGTCATTCTAAATGTCACGCGTGGCTACCGGCCGCCGCTGCGCGACGACTGGACTTGGTAGCCCATCTCTCACCCTGGTGTGACGTCAGAGGTCTTTCTAGAGGTCGAACGGGGCTACCGGCCGCCGCTACGCGAAAGGCCGTTCATGAGCGTAGTATTGCGTTCACAATAAAACATCTCCAACGGGCTATGCATAGCTTCAGCGGAGATCCCTAAAAATTAGCATGCGAACTACGCGATCTATACCTCTGCATCCAACAGGGCCCCCGAGGGCCAGCGTACTCGTATGCAGGTTCCGAGCACGCGGAACTGGATCAACTGTTCCGGCTCCACGACCTGAAGGCGGCCAACCTTCCCGACACGGCCTACGAGGCGCTCCTCGTATACATAAACTCAATCTGGCTAGGTGAGGCACCCCTCCCAGTCGAATGGAAGACCGCCTTGGTCATCTTCATTCCTAAAGTCGGAATTCTCTGTTTTTGGAACATCTTCGTTGCGACGTTGCGTTGTGACACTGTTGCAAGGGCTGCATTGTACAAGGAACCTGAATGAGCTACATAAATTTCTTCTGACTTTTCTGGGGCGCTATGAAAGCGACTTTAAGCATCGACATTATTTTCTGGCTACCTTTATAGTCTAGTGAATCTGTGCTCGTCTAAGAGCACATCTAAGTGCCCACTGCCTTTTCTGGACAGGGTTGTGAGAGAATGTAGTGCTGATACATTGGGCTTCCTTAATATTCGTTTTGTGTTGGTTTTATGGGGTTTAACGCTCTAAAGGGACCTCGCGTTCCCCTATACCGCGTGTTGCGCAAATAAACACACGCCGTAGAATCCTTCTCCCAGCTAAACGGGCGAATTGTTCGAGCTCAAATAGTGCACAGAAATGGCATTGTTCGGCAGAATTGTTTCATGCTACATCCGTTCGGGTTACTTGCCTGAATCTATCAAAAAAGTCGCAGATTCGCATTGTCTGCGGCGACGGCGAATCAAGCTGTTCTATCAGCGATCGCACCGGTGGCTCCATCGTGTTTGGTGGCCGTGAAGATTCAGCAAAGGAGGAGCGGTTCGGGAGTTTTGAAGACGCTCTTTGAACTGGTTTTTTAATGGTCACACAAAATTTAGTTTGCGGAAAACTTAGTTTGGCGAAGCTAAGCTTTCTGCGACCATTAAAAAACCAGTGGAAAGAGCGTCTTCAAACCTCCGGACCCCCCCCCCCCCCCCTCCTTCCTTTGCACCAGTGCGATCGCTGATAGAACAGCTTGATTTCCTTCGCCCTCGCAGCATACGATGCGAATATGCGACTTTATTTGATCGATTCAGGCAAGGAACCCAAACAGATGTAGCACGAAACAATTCTGCCGACCAAATGCCATTTCTGTGCGAAATTTGAGCTGAAACAATGCACCCGTTCAGCTGCGAGAAGCATTCTACGGCGTGCGTTTATTTGCGCAACACGCAATAGAACACCTGTACGGCCTCTTCAGAAGGCAGACGACGATGGTTCTGATCGGTCATTAGTTCCTCTCCTGGCCACATCCCCCACGCTGACACCCGGGACAAGGCTGAACCTGCGTTGCACTCCCGAAATCAGCGCACGAACGAAAGTGCGCATGTATATCGAAGACAAGGAGCGTGTTTTCAAGCGCGCCGACCCCGACATGACAGAGGAGATGAAGCTTCGCCACCTCATGCGCGGGGTTAAGCAGGAGCTGTTCGGGCGCCTCGTGCGCAGCCCACCCCGCACTATAGCGGAATTTCTTACCGAGGCGACCACGATGGAGACAAAACGGAGGCAGCCAAAATGCTTGCACACGATGTCATACAGGTGCCCACCAGTCCATTGGCATCTGGTTCTTGTCAAGAAAAAGTACAATACTCTACGTTTCTGTGTTGAGTATAGGAAACTTAATAACGTGACCAAAAAGGACGTTTACACTTCCCAGGATAGATGACGCGCTTGACCGATTGCGGAACAGCCGATACTTCACGTCATTAGATCTTAAAAGCGGATACTGGCAGATCGATGTCTACGAGAGAGACCGGGAGAAGGCGGCTTTCGAGACGCCCGACGGCGTTTATGAGTTTAAGGTGCTCCCATTGGGTCTGTGCTCAGCGCCGGCCACGTTGCAACGCATGATGGACACCGTTCTCTCCGGCTTGAAGTGGCAGTCCTGCCTGGTGTACCCGGATGATGTCGTTATATTTTCGACCACCTTTGACCAAAACATGGAGCAGCTGCGCCTTGTGCTACAAGCTCAAATCCGCGCAATTCACCATCAAAACCGAGCCATGCAATTTTGGCTTTGAGCAACTTCGCTTTCCTGGACACGTTCTCAGCGCACAAGGTGTTCGCCCGGACCCTGACAAGACCGCTGCCGTCTGGGGTTTTCCACGCCGAATTGACAAGAAGGCCGTTCTCCGGGTTTTGGGTCTGTGCTCCTATTATAGGCTCCTGGTTCGAGATTTGTCGAGAATCGCTGAACCGTTAAACGCACTGACTCGCGATGACACGCCCTTCCTGTGGGGGAACGTCGAGGAGGATACATTTGTCGAGCTTCACAGCCGTCGACAAAGTACTCCGATAATCGGCCATTTCGACGAACACGCTGCCGCGGACAACCACACTGATGCCAGCATTGTTGGCCTGAGTGCGGTACTGATCCAGTGGAAAAAGGGTGCAGAACGGGTCGTCAGTTATCCCAGTCGAGCACTTACGCGCTCCGAGACTAGTTATTCTACGACGGAGAAATAAAGTCTTTCAACGATATCGGCCATCAGCAAGTTCCGACCGTGCCTGCATAAGGACGACCCTTCCGTGTGGTAAGCGACCACCACTCCTTATCCTGACTGGCGAGCCTCAAAGACCCCTCAGGTCGCTTGGGTAGATGGAGCTTACGCTTGCAAGAATACGACTTAACAGTAGTTTACAAGTCGGGCCGTAAGAAACAGGATGCGGACTGTTGGTCGAGCGCGCATATTCCAGTAGATACCGCAGAAAGCAGCGATGATTTTCTTTTCCTGGGTGCTACTGGTACCACCTACATGGCGCAGCTTCAAGGGGCGGACTCGAAGTTCGCGCCGCTCATCGATTACCTCGAAGGAAGCGTAGCTCACATTCCGCGTGTTTTACTTAGGTGCTCCACACCTTCACTTTACGATCTCGTGTTCTCTACAAGCGCAACTTTTCCAACAACAAAGAAGCGTTCCTACTTGTCGCACCACCATAGCTGCGGGCGTAGATCTTGAGTGCCTCTCATGATGCACCATCCGCCGGCCATATTGGAGTGAGCCGTACACTCGCGCGTATTAGACAAAAGTAATATTGGCCCAGGTTACTCCCATCGGTGCGGGCCTACGCAAAACATACCGTGACTGCCAACGTCGGAAGTCGCCTCCATTGAAACCAGCCGGATTTCTCACGCCTTCGATCCACCGAAGACCCCTGTTCACCAAGTGGGCATGGACCTCCTTGGTCATTTTCCGAAGTCTTGGTCTCAAAAGCGTTGGATATTTATGAAAACAGCTAGCGCAGGAAACGGGACGACAGAAAGAGGACACAAAAAGAGCGCTTGTTCTCCTCTTTCAGTCGTCCCGTTTCCTGCGCTAGCTGTTTTCATGGATAACCAACAGGCCCAAATTCCCGCCTTAACGTTGGATAGCCGTTGCGACCGACTATCTGACACGATAAACTGAGACCATGTCCTTTTTCAAGGGCACTGCAGCTGAACTGGAGCAGTTCTTCGTCCAGAACATCGTGTTGCGTCAAAGATCACCTGTCATTGTTGTTACTGACCGGGGGACTCCTTTCACGGCCCGCTTAACCCAGTCCGTGATGACTGACGCAAAAGCCATCGACGAGCTGCGACGTATCACCCGCAGACAGACAACTAGGCACAGCGGCCAAACCGCACGCTAGGCGACATGCTTTCAATGCACGTTGACGTCGAGGATCGAATTTGGGACACCATTCTGCCGTACGTAACGTCTGCTTGCAACATCGCCCTGCAGGTAACAACCCGACTGACACCGTTCCAGCTTGTCTTCGGTCTGCAGGTGACCACAACGTTGGATGCTATGTTGGCCGTCGACCCCTACTGCGACTCTGACGCTGACCTCGACGCAGACACCTCCGTTCAGTGTGCTGAGGAAGCGCGGCAACCGGCACGCCTGTGAATTGACTGTAAAACAGGGGACTGGCACCGCTAGGTACAACCTCGGACGCCGCTTCGTCAGTTACGCGAACGGCGACTTTGTGTTGGTTTGGATAACTGCTTGTCGCCGCGGACTCCCTGAAAACTTGCTTTGCAGACACTTCGGCCTTTACGAAGTTGTGCGCCGCATCACTGATGCGACTTTGCAGTTGCTCCCGCCCCAACGGCTTGTTCATCATGCCGGTAGCACCGTACTGAACTCGTGCACACTGTTCGCATGAAGCCTTACCACGACAGGCTCCCTGACTGAACTGCGGTTCACTGCAGCTCTGTCCTACCCGTTCGTAGACTTTTCCCTCCTAGCCGCATCGTGTCGATGCTGCAGAAGAGGGGGGCAGTCATACATGCCATTGTAGCAGCAGAAGTAGCCGTCCAGAATTTCGGCCCAGGAAAATGTGAAACTACATTTCGGGTGCTCTTGACCGGCCATCAAGGCAGATGCGGAACAGACTTCGTCAAATAGTGCCGATCCAGAAAAGGCACCAGGCTCTTCGTGAGATGAATGTTTATTTTGCTCCATATAAACACAAAAACAAACCGACACAGTAGCTGTCACCGTAGGGCGCAGCGCTAAGCTCGTTCCGCGCTTGTTTTGCGTCCACTGTTACTACAATACGACTCACAGCAGTGGTTTTAGCCACCACCGGGTACCATAAGCTGAAAAATGTAACTTACGAGCAAGTCTCATTCTGATAAGCTTTACACAAAAACTGTGCGAACAGGCCCAACCCGTGAAAGCGGCGAAATTACGAATAAGGAAAACATGCTTTTATGAAGCTCACATGGGAACATTTATGCATCATACGATACGATATATCTGCCAGATGTTATTCTCTGTCCATTAAAATCTGCAATTCCCATCCCACGGCCAACTGTGCGTTTCGTACGACAAATGATTTGCACCGTGACAGCTACAACACGTCTCCCAACCAGTCGCTCCCAGTGTGTTGAAGTGCTGAGAACAAATGCGCGGGTACAATTTGCATGTCTTCAGAGGCGCAGAAGACTATCCTCGGCGCACCAGCTCCTTCTTTTCATACGTGTTTACTTTTTTCCCCCTGGTCGTTTAGAAATGCGCACTTCCGTGTTGTCACTACACGGGTGCAATGGGCGTATTCACTGGTGGAGACGACGGAATCTTGCTCACAAAATTTTTAGTTTTTGAGATTTTCATGTGTTACTTATTTTCCCGGCAGTCTTCAATATCCCGTGCCCGTACTAACACTAACAACGCGAGAACACTTGTTTTGGACACGTTTGCCGACCTCGGCCAATTTTACGCGACCGTCAACAAATATCACTCGAAGGAAGTTGCGTATTGTTGGAGGTCAAAAAAAACTTCCCGTCCCGTAAAACTCAACGCGCCACCATGCGAAACTTATTGCTAGGCAACGCTGGCAAGGCCATAGCATGGCGTGCCCATCGCTAACTGCGCACCGACCGGCGCCATGGGGCGAGCAAGATGAGGTACACAACTGTCACAACTGCGCCATATTGCTCCGGCCGGCGAGCTCAGCGAAACTGCTTGAAATACAGCGTAGTGGGCAAAAACTAAACGCTTCTTACCTTGCCGCTGCCAGAAAGACCAAGAGCGACACGAACCGCGCCAGAACAACAGGCAGGCCACGAAGCGCGCGCGCCTTTTGACGAACTGCGTAATTCAAGGCACCAGCCGGCGGGGTTCGCGGGAATTGCCCGTTTAAATGCACAGTGGTTGTGCAAAAAAAAAAAAATCATTTCTCAGCTTGCCCTATTGAGAAATCGCACGAGTTTCGTATCGAAGACAGACGCAAAAACACAGAGTCTGCAGGCTAAGACCGACGCCGCACGCTCACTGGCGCATCCGCGCAGACGACCTCTGCCTCCCCTGCTCCGTCGCTAGTCAGCCGAGTGCGCGTGCGGGCGGCTCCGGCGCATGCGCGCTAAATGTGATGGCGCCACTGAAAGAAAAAAAAAACTGCAGACGATTACGTTACTGCCTAACGCGAAATTTGAGCGCAGCTCATCAGTTGTCTCCGCTTTTGGATAGATTGAGGCAAAGAATTCGAGCAACACAAGTATGTACAATTACAGACAACTTATTTTTCACACATTTTCCTTCTACAAGAAACACTTCACTAACAGTTCTTGATTGTCATGCCGGAAGATTTTTGGTCGGAGCAACAGACTGATATATGCTCGACTTGCTGCACCAATGACTGGTTCTCAAAGACGAGGTCTACGCAAGTATTTCGCGTGGGTGTCACAGCGGTGGGAGGCGTTACGAGCAAAATGAACGGGGATGTTCTCCCGCATAAGTGGTAAGAAACACCTGTTTTTCTTTATATGTAGATTAAAGTTTCCACCCGCACTGCCGCCGGGGCAGTTAATGGTTGAGAGCGAAAGTTCGCTCACCGTTCTCAGAGCTAACACATGCAGCCCGCACCTCTTCTCATCAGCGAACGTACTACCTATAAGCGGGATTACGGCATCCACTGACCCAGGCAGCTAGTTACGCGCACTTCCTTTCCTTAAAATGGCGCAACGTTGTCAATGCTAACACATGGAGCGCACATCTTTCACTACCGCCATGTAGCTTACAGCAAGATAGAGCTGTCCACTGTTGTTCCAACAGGGCACTTATGATTATCAGCTCTTAATTTCTCGGCGACCGACAGGTGGGGTAACTCCTTACCCGATAGTCGCGTTGTATGAACTCTGATTTTTGAATTTAACGGTTAGGGGGCCGCGCGCACGCATGCACGCACGCAAGCCGCCACTACCAAAAAATTAGTGCTCCAGCTACCTCAAACCGAGACAGTGGCAGGGCTCGGCGCTGACTCAGTGCAATGCCCACGCCTTGCCTTGTCAGATTGGAAGGGGTAACAGCACTATAGGTGCCGTCGCCCACAGAGGATTCAGACCTCAGCCATCCATCATCACTCAAGTGCAACCCCAGGCAAGGCCCCCCACACCATTCGGGTGAGGGAGGTTTTGTTTTGGGGCTGCAGGCGGTTTCCCTGCCAAGGGGCTCGAACAGGAGGGAGCGTCATCACCGGTGGTAGGGGGACGCGGTGCGAGTGCACCGCTGTCGTTCCACGCTGGCGGATCAACTCCCACTGCGAGCAGGCTCCCTAATACTTGATGGTGATCCTTGCTCCGCTTTCTTCGAAGATGATGCACGGTCGGCCCCATTCTTCGCAGAACTTCTTGCGTCCTAGGTGCGTCCTCTCTCGCTGAAGGTGAAACCAAAGTTACTTCCTGATCTTGTTCTTGACCTCCATCAGGTTGGGGATTCTTCCACTGAATGATGCATGGCATCGGGCCAACCAAACCTGGTAGTTGACTTCTGCAAGCGCCAGCGCGAACTGGTTCCGTGCCTCACTAGGCATCGGGTTGAAGTATCGGATGGTCTGATACGGGATGCCCGGGAGGCTGAACAGGACGCGAAGGCGCTCGAGAAGGGCTGCAGGAACGACGCAGTCTTGGAAGATGTGCGTTGCTGTCTCTGGTGTTCCACAGTAGGGGCACGTGTCCACGAGTCCGGATGAAACGAAGGCGCGGCGTCGGATCGGCAGGATTCCTCGCGCGAAGCGCCACATGAATGAAGCGCGGCGCGCGTTCAGGAAGTGAGCTGTCAGGAATTTCCACGCTGGTCTTTCGGCTGTCATCAACTCCCGGTGTAGGTGGGCTGGCAGCGCTGGAGTGAGGCCTCACTCCGGAGACCCCCCCCCCCCCCCTACATAATCAGGGGCACCTCAGCACAGCTAAGTACGGGGAGCACTGCAAGGACCGGCGAACCCACTGCCTACGACCACCATACCGTTGGCAGGCAGTTCTGTTTATGAGTTAGTAAGAATCCCGAGAGCAAACGCATAAAGCGCTAATTTCAAGCCTATATGTTTTTGGACGCGACTGAGCGCGATACCTTTAGTCATCTTTTTGTTTATAGAGCCTTAACCAGGCACAAAGTGTTTAAATGAAGGCGAAACGCTTTGAAATGTTTCTCAAGTTCAAGCCGTTAAAGCGCCTTCTGTCATCTCCTCTTTCTTTCTCCTCTCCGCTCTTCTTTCTCTTATTTTCAGCTTCTTCTTTCGCTTTGGACGCTTCCGTCGCTTGCCAACCAGCCACCGCGAGCCGCCGCGCGCTATTGGTCGCGTGTCGTCACCGCCGGTGTGACGACATCTCACAGAGGCGGGACCGTGGTTTTAGCAAGTGAAGGCGAACCCGTGAGCTGGCTGCCCGTGGAACCGAGATCTTGGCTTCCGCTTCATGGCATTCGCATCAGTGGGTCTCTGAGATTAGTTCGCCTCTGACAGGAATACGCATCATGGTCACATGGGCTGGCGGCCACCGGAACCGGCCCGCCGGCAATCACAGTGGCAAGCACGTCGCGAATCACGGAGGGCAGATGCTCTCTCTAGCTTCGCGTTCTGCTGCGTCTCATTGCTACGCACGCGCACGGCAGAAATAGGCTGCTTGGTATCGAAAACAACGACCTGACGTTATTGAGGGCTGCATGCCGCATACTGCAGAACAAACAGCTGATCAAGCTCGCACGCGTATACATCGGCGACGAAAACGCGAGAGTGTGCCTTCGGTGCACAGTGTGCTGTGCAAACTTCGAGAAATCCTCTAAAGCATGCGATGAGCAATCGCAATCTAACGTGTTTCAGTCTACACCACATAGGACGGGAAAACTGCCCTTGTGTTGTTTACGAAACACCACGCCGCACTCGTATTATTGCGTTTTTGTTTACTACCCGGTCAAAAAATCCTTCAAAGTTCCTTCAGGGAGCCAACATGATTCTTGACTGTCACCTCTACATGCACCTGAAGGGCCCGAAGGAATCTGCATGGAAGCTCTGTTTGCAATGGCGCGACTCTGACGAGCTGAAGGCATCTCCATTAGCAGCTGTGGTTGTACCGGCGCGACTCTGAAGTTCCTGAAGGGATCTCCGTCAGCACCTCTGTTTGTACTGGCGTGACTCTGACGGTGCTGAAGGCATCTCCGTTAGCAGCTCTGTTTGCACCGGCGAGTCTCTGAAGGTGTTGAAGGGATCTCCGTCAGCACCTCTGTTTGTACCGGCACGACTTTGAAGGTGCTGAAGGTATCTCCATTAGCAGCTCTGTTTACCGGCGTGACTCTGACGGTCCTGCAGAAATCTGCATGCAGCTGCTCTGTCTGCGGGCGACGTTAGCTTCGACCGTCACCGGCATAGCTGCGAATCGCTTCGGGAAAGTTATAATACTGGCAAGAAGCTTAATTGTACGTTCTAATCGGTTTGTGTAGCACACATCTTGTAGTACCAGCACAACCGCTCACCGGTTGAGATTTATTTGGCCAGAAAGCAGCTTACGAAATTAGAGGGGACATAGCTGAAACACACGTACGTACACATACAATATTCGTCCAAATTGCATGATTCTTGCAAGCACGCATTAAGTATATGTGAGTTGCGCGCCCTTCCGATAGTGCCTGAAAATTCTTTGCACGGAGGCCATGAATCGCTGTAGAGCTCGCGCTCTCGATCATATGCTCAGCTTTCAAGGATCATCCGGCCGGCTTCACTCGATCCTGGCTCATTTTCGGCAAAACTGTACACATATCATATATCAATATTGGACGGTAAACGTTGTCTCGTAGTGATCTTGACAACTGATGCGTACCAACCAAGCGGTTCGCATAACTGAAGTACTTCTGCGTTTCGTGCTAAGCATATATGGCCACCCATGCAAAGACGGCCGGCCGCTATTCGGCTTTGCTGACTTTTCTTCCCTCGTCCTCGGCGCAGACGATTCCAGGCGCACGGCATAAACTACGGCCAAGTGAAAAAAAATGTGTGTTAGCTGCGCAGTTAATTTTAATCTAGGGAGAACCATCAATTGAGGCGAATGAATTTTTAAAAGGTGCTGCACAATTAATTCTAGCTTAACGCGTTTGTGCGCGTTGCGCGCAAAAAGTAGAGCAAACGTGGTATCGGTACGTACGTCGATCATACTTCATACTCAAAACTGATTATGTTAGACCTTTCCGCTATGCATATGCTGCGCACCGCGTGCAGTGAACCCGCCCGCTATCAGGGCAGATTTGCCTATCTGAGTACACGTACGCATGTTTGTGTGCGGCATACACCGGCCAGGAACAGCGCCAGTCGGAATTAACTTTTTCTACTACGCATAGCCTTCCCTCGATCCTCGATCATCCTTTCAGCAAGGTGGAGAAGCTGCATGCATGCTCGATCGTCCAGAGCTTCCTCGATCGGGCAACGAAACCAGTGCCCATATTCTACGCGGGGCGCGTGCCCCGATTTTCGTAGACACGAGGAATTCATACGCCAGCGCACCTTTCAGTCGGGGATTAAGGTGACTGAATGCAGCGCACAGCGCTATAAGCGCAGCAACGACGTGCAGCGAATTGCTCGCGCTGAACGACAGCGCAAATATTTTTTTTCCATAGCTCTATATAGGCCACGGCGCGACGTTTCTATTTAAATAATTTTCACCAAGCAAGAAAGCGCCCTGCACTTGCATTGACTGTTGAAGCCAAGCGCAGTGAGTACACTGAAGTCTCCTCGAGGCATCTGTGTTGTCATGAGAAGCCGCACAACTCATGTGCGGCTCTCCTTCTGTCTTTATCTCCCAAATTCCCTTCCCTACGCAGAGTAGCATGCCAGTAATATTGAAACGCCGGCTTAATTCTCTGTATTTCATTAAAGAGTCTCTCTCTCTCTGGCGATGTGTTGAAAACATTAAACTCGTCCACCTAGCACCGCGATTTCAAGTGAACATATTCCTTGACGCTGGATTCATGATCTCTATGCAGTTCATTCCCAGCCCCCTGTTATATGTCACACTAAGTGAATGGGGATTAACCATCACATCACACCAACTGGCCAGCTCCACTGGCTGGAGGACCTTCTTTGCAAGGCATTTGCGTAAAAATTCTTCATATCACTGTAGGGTATACGGCAACTTAATTGACAGCAGTAACAGAATTTTGGTTCCCGGAACACACCCATGGAACTTGTAACGCTGCATCAAAAATAAGTGCAGCCAGTTTTGAGGCTTTGAGGTTTTGAGGATTGTTTTTGCAATCACTCTCCGACGGTACCATTCCAGACGACTGGGAAGTGGGGAAGGTCGTTCCCGTCCAAAAATCAGGTAGTACTGATTCACCTCTTAATTATCGCCCCATTTCATGAACAAGTGTACCGTGCAAAATCATGGAACATGCCATTTACTCTCAAATCATGCAATTTTTGGATTCAAATAATTTCTTCCATCCATCACAGCATGGATTTCGCAAGGGGTTCTCCTGCGAAACTCAACTAGCCATTTTTCTACATGATATTCACGCCAACCTTGATACTAACCTGCAAACTGACTCCATTTTCCTAGATTTCGCTAAGGCATTCGACAAAGTACCTCATCAACGCTTGCTTCTTAAACTCTCCCAGTTGAACCTACATCCGAACATAATTGCATGGATTAAAGCTTTCCTCACGCATCGCTCTCAGTCCGTCGTCATTAATAACCAACTTTCCAACCCGCTTCCAGTAACCTCTGGCATCCCACAGGGTTCTGTTCTCGGTCCTTTGTTATTCCTCATATACATTAATGATTTACCCCAGCATGTCTCTTGTCACATCCGCTTGTTCGCCAATGATTGCGTCATTTATCGCTCAGTGATTAACCATTCTGACCCAGAATCCCTTCAGGCAGACCTGTGCTATGTGCAAGACTGGTGCTCCCAGTGGATGATGATGTTCAACTCTAACAAATGCAAGTGCATGTCCTTTCACCGCCGTCGAAATCCTCTTGTTTTCAATTACACAGTCTGCAATTCCCCAGTTGACCTCGTCCAGTCATATAAATACTTAGGAGTCACCATTTCTAATGATTTATCTTGGCGTTTGCACGTGACTAACCTGATATCATCTGCTAATGAAACACTAGGTTTCTTAAAACGTCACCTACGGGAAGCCCCACAACACATAAGACTACAAGCGTACATCTCATTCATTAGAACCAAACTTGAATACGCATCACCCATCTGGAGTCCTTATCAAGAATATTTAACACACGCTATAGAATCTGTTCAAAACAGGGCTATCAGATTCATGCACTCCTCATACTAGTACGACGTCAGCATATCATCCCTCAAATCGTAGTCTGGTCTAGCTAATCTTTCTAGTCGCCGTCGCATAGCCAGTCTTGTCCTGTTTCACAAGTTCTTTTATTCACCACTAAAACAAGAACCATACATTTGCGCACTTCCACAACGCAGGTCCCACCGCATCGGTCATTCCCTTCAAGTTTTGCGTCCACGTGGCCGTACCACTGTTTTTGCCAACTCATTTTTTTCTCGTGCAGCAGCTGACTGGAACGGCCTTCCCCATAATATTGCTGCCATAACATGTTCATCATCATTTTCAAGCACTGTTGATTCCTGCATTTTGTAAACCCCACCCCTTATGTAACACCCTGGAAAAGGATCTTTAAGGAAAATAAAGGGATGTGATGTGATCTACAAACATGATTTATTACACACACTAGGCCACAACAACAAAGCAGAGGGAGTAATAAATGTTGGACAGGAACGTGCATTATTCTTTACACTTAAAAGCAGCCAACATTTTAAACACATGAAAAAACAAGGATGACAAAGCATCATACTATCAGGCTGCAAGGCCAGGTATATCCTTATGTCTAGAGACCAGATTTTAGGCGAATGCCTATTTTTTTCAAGGCATCATAGGCGCACCATTTTTACATATGAGCATGAATTAGGTGTTCACGACATGTTTAATACACATTTGATGGTGCCTATAAATGCCTATTTTGGGCGTCAGCACCTATAAATGCTGATTTCCAACATTGGTGCCTAAAAATGCCCTATTTTGAAGAAAATGGCCCTGATATACATTGTGGTTTTGTTTTCAGATTCTCTTTGTTTTCGAATCCATTTCGGTTTTGAGCTGAACCCACACATGGCAACATTAAATGACTTCGTCTCTTGGGTGTGGTGAACACTACTCCAACGCCGACTGTGTAGACAATGTCAACCACATCAGCCAAAAATATTGAAATAACCTTTTTCCTGTTTCTGCCGTTTTGTAGTTACAGCTTGTAAACTCTGGCCGTTAAAATGGTAGTTGACCAGATGGTGCTACATTTTGGAAAGTACATGAAGTACGTAAGTTTCGTCCACATAATTCCCAGTGGGTTCGAGTTGAAACCAACTGCAAATTGTTCCATAAGCTGGCTGGATAAAGTTTAACTGGATAAAATTTGCCATATTGGTAATCTGCCTTATAATCATTCCTTGTGCCTCATCTGCATGTCATCCTAATCAAATAGCCTTTGGCGGCAGTTTTCTTGGAGCAGGCCGCACTGGACAGCTGAGAGCCGTGCCAGTCGTGCGTGCATACGGAACACATTCATGCACTCAAACAATGTTTGATGCTTGTATGAATATCACTCTTTTGGCGTCACTCCTATGTCATATTATCTCAACCCTTCAATCGAAATGGTTTCCTACAAACACACTCCTGTAACATCTGTTGGTGCGGAGCGTTCCTTTTCAGCTTACAAGCTTGTTCTCAATGAGAAGAGGCACAATTTTGAGCCCAGCAACATGGAGACGTTGCTTGTGTGCTACTGCTTTCATGACTTTAGCAGTGATTACTATATGAACGGTGTTTATTTATTATGAATCCCCAGTGGATGTACGTAGGCCCATGCTGAACTATATAATTATTTTCGGCATATAAAGCATCAACAGCACTAAGCGGCTACATTTTTAGCATCCCGTATTTATGGTTTCCAGACCCTTCTAATAGCAAGCACCATTTTAAGTCCGCGTGACTTCCGACACTTGGAGCCACTAACTATAAAACACAGTTTACACAAATGGCGACACATCTATTAATGTTAAAGCACCGTGCATGCCTGCAAAAGATAAGTTTAATTCCTATGAGGATTACTCTGAACACATGTCGGATGCTTTAAATTCACATTTGCGTCAATTGCTAAATGCATGGCCTCTTGTTTTACTATTGTGCACGACAAGCAAATTGTTTGTTTCCAGGTATGCCAACGCATTTTAAAAGGCTTTTTAACCATCTCTTTTGCTCTGCTGAAGCATGCGTGTTGTACGAAAAGCTTCAGGACAGCTTTAAAAAGATTGATTCTAAGGTTCGCACACAATGGTTAAGATCTCAAATCATTCCGGCTGTTTTTACTTTATGGCAGATATTGCGTGCTGATGTTCAGATCTGTTAAGTGCAATTTCGATGCAGTTTATAGTGCCTATTTTTCTTTTTAGGTGCCTAAAATCAAATTTTAACCACCTATTTTTGGGGCCTAAAACGTGCCTTCTTGGTGCCTAAAAATCCGGCCTCTACTTATGTCATATAAATCCCATCAACAGACTTTGTCAGCATACATGGCAATGTGTTCTCTCTTGCATTATTTGCACTAAATACTTTGAAGCATAAATGTTCCAAGAATAAAAGAAACTTTGAGATTAGTGTAATATTGTCACGTAGTTGTGATGGCTGCAGTTTGGCAGTCAGGTAGACAGCAAAACGGCTTCCAAAAAAACACTGTTGGGCTGTTTCACACCCACAAAGAACTTAACGACTCGGCAGCCGTGTAGCAACAAGCGTGCTTGGCGGTTGTCGAAGACAATGCCTGCCGCTTGTGGCCGTGCTGAATTTATAACTGACGACGATCTTTTGACACTGTGACAATATGGAGCAACCTCCCTACACAATCTGAAGATTGGTGTAATTGCTGCTAACTGCAATGAATTTCATGGCCACAAGTTTGAAAAAAGTTAAACACACTGAAGAGCTACCTTAAAGGAATACAAAAATAACAATACACTGAAACTACCTTCATGAACTGCACATCATACATCACTACCAGATCAATCTCTTTCCTTCTGATTGGGCACTTCACACAAGTATGAAACATTATTAATACTAAAGAAAACACATTGCAGAGACAGATCATCAAGGGAGTGCAAACAATTATTCTGATCAGCCGGTGGGTGCTGACACTGCATGATATGTAGGACATCAAATACAACCCCAGTAGCACAAGGTGGCGGGCCCATGCGGGTCCGACATGGGCAATGAGGGCTGGTGGCTACCCGCAATAAACCCACAGGGGTCCCCCGTGGGTGCAGTGCTGGCACAAAACGCTGGGGCTGCCCAATTCGTGCCCGAATGGGTCCCTCGTCGGCTAGGCATGGGCTTAAACAGACTGGGCAGCCCACCTAGGTCCCACCGCAGATACACGCGGGCTAGGATGCGGGCTCTATTATGGTGAAGCGCGGGCAACCCCAAAAGGGGCTGCCCGTACACCACCATGAGGGAGCCGCAGTGTTTTTGTGTGGGCAAAGAGCTAGTATTCCCGCCTTCAGTCGACATGGGTCCCGCGTAGGAAATACAGGGGCTAAACTATGGGCTTCACAGTGGCGAAGCGTTTCAGGAATGCAGTTTGGGCTCTCTTAGCAACACCGGCGAAGGTCCCGCGTGGGCTGGGCATGGGCACATTTGCCATTCCGATGTCTTCACCGCCTGTATTCTAAATCGGGTATAAAAGGGGTAAGCATGGGCTGCGTGCAGTTCGTGTGCATAAAAGATGGGGCTACATGACGGTGAAGTGCGGGCACACCCAACAGGGGCTGCCCGTGCAGCGCCCTAACGGAACCAATTGGGCTGTGTGGGCTAAGACCAGTATTCCCGCCTGTAGCCTAAATTGGTGCTGCATGGAAAATATATGGGCTAGGCATGGGCACAATTGCGATTCCAACATTTTCCCCGCCTATATCGTACATATCTGGTAGAAAAGGCCTAAGCGTGAGCTGCGCAGTAGCAAAACATGCAGTGTGTGCGGGAAACGGCTAGTATATATCCGCCAGCAGCCTTCGTAAATCCTGCACAGATTACTCTGGGCTTCACAGTGCAGAAACATCATGCGCCATTAGCGAGTTGCCGGGCAAAACCTATCGACAGTCACACGTACACTAGTTGTACACGGGAAGAGTTGACATTCTCGCATTTAGTCTGCCTGCATATCCTACATCAGAGGTAAAAGGGTTAAACGTGACCAAATAGCAAGACCTTGCACGTTTCACTCTGACGAAGAGCTGCTCTTTGAACGTCGTAATAACAAAAGAACCAGCTTCTGAGATTTGTTGGTGCTTCTTTTGCGTTTATCGCATTGTATTTTTTTCTGGTGTGCTGCGGTCGCCGCGGAGAAAGCTGCCAGGATAAGGTTTCTTGCTTGTTTCAATGCACTTCAATTACGCCAGCACTTCAAGCGCTTTCGTCGTCCCCATGCAACATGTGGCGCATGGAATTCATGACTGGTTGATGAACATAGCGAGCCTCTGGCGACTGCGCCAGAGGCTACAAAAGGTTTGTTACTGTCGCGTTAATTGCAGCAGCTTTCTTAATATCCGCTAGCAGCAGTCTGTAGCGATGCATCGATCAAGACACAAAATTCTTGGTTTTTGTGCAGGCATTCTTTGCGCGTCTTCTTCGTCTAGTGATCGCACATTGATAACGCAAATTGGCCAAGCGCCATCGCGAGCTGCCCCACTCTTCACCCTATCAGGAAGAGATACTAATCACAAATCGGCGACATTTCTATCGACGAACAAGAAAAGGTTAGCTAGCGAAAAGGTACAGTGCTAAAGAGAACAAAATAAAAACAAACTCCTGTAGAAACGTCACACGAGTGACCTGTCTTTGCACACTTTTTTTTTCAATTTTTTTTCCCTGCTTTTCCTGGGTCCACTCTCAAAAAAAAAAACCTGCTCAACCCTGGCTTTTCTGTCTGCCTTTGTTCCTTCCCCGAGGGCCCCTTTTTGTCTGTCCTGTCCCTCCCAGCCCCCTTCCCCGAAATGGCGCGGAGGCACTCACTCTACTGCCCACTACCGCACATTTTAAGCCGCCCTCCTGACCACATTCCCCGCGACGCTCCATTAAGTGGAGAGGGGGCTCCGATTCTACTTGTTCACTGTGTCCGGCCTTTCCTGCGTTTGTTTGGAACAGGGTTTTTTTTCCTGCGGTTGGGTTGAGTGTCAAGGGATGAAGGTAGCTGCGAAAACACGCTGGCACTCGCTAGTCGTCGTTGAATTTATGTTATACATTTTTTTGTTCCTCTCCTCGTGTTGCTTGATCAATCCACGATCGAAGATGACATCGCCTTCCATGCGTACGTCCAGTGCAAGTATGGTGGAGCCCTGTCGTCCTTGTCTCAGTGTTGAATAACTTCGGTCCGAAAGACGTTGGTGAACAGTGACATTTACTGACATTTTAGCGGTGGAGGCCACGGGGGAGAAGGCGGATTTTATGACGGCGACGTCGTGCTGCTAGGATGTAAGTACGCATTTGAAATCACTCTGTTGTCTGAGTACTGCCGCCGTGTCAGTTATATGCTCGGCGTCAACAGAAACTTTCTAGTTGTTCAGTGTCTTTTTTGAACCAGCCAGTTGTAGATTGCACAGCGTAGAGAGACAAAATACCGAAAAATTTTCTCTGTTACATACCGAAATTTCTTGTCCTTCATGATAACAAGACTAAAATTAGTTTTGTGGTGTGTATTCTTTCTTTACACAGGCATATGGTGCATACGTGCGAGCGCAATCAGCGACGAGCGTCCTGAGGGGGAGCGGCTTATGACCCTGAACAAACATCACGCATCGCATCGATGCTGCGGAATGTGCCGTAAATAAAGGAGGATGACCAAGCAAGCATTGGAATATTCCGAGCAACCTGTTTACACACCAACAATGTTACGACACACATTTGAAACACAATATTGATTCAAATACGAAAGGCGTGAGGTGCATTCACGATAATGAGCATTTCCAATCCTCGGGGAAAGGCGTCATGAGACGCCTGGCTTGTCCGTGCCTTCTCTTTCGTCCCGTCTTCTTTTGCACGCATTATCTCTTTTTAAGTAATGTGACGTACACCTTCCGCTGCGTGAGATTCTCGATAGCTTCTTTTCGTCTTTTTTTCCTTTTCTTATTTCTTAGCGATTACCAATCCACAATCACTTTACCGATAACGATCGTCGATTACAATCCCAATTATTGATTACCTATGATCAATCCTTATCTAGCTTACAGAGCACGGCATACTACGCCACTTGTACACATACACACCATTTGTTCCAGTACACTGAAGCACCATAACACCCCTTTTCATTCCGTCCAATTTCTGACGCGTAATTTGCATATTAATATTTGTCTGGCTCCGCGGTGGCTCAATGTTTACGGCTCTCGGCTGTTGACCCGAAAGACGCGGGTTCGATCCCGGCCGCGGCGGCCGAATTTCGGTGAAGGCGAAATTCTAGAGGCCCGTGTACTGTGCGATGTCTTTGCACGTTTTAGAACCCAAGATGGCCGAAATTTCCGAAGCTCTTCACTACATCGTCCCTCATAGCCTGAGTCGCTTTGGGACGTTAAGCCCCCATTCACCATACCAATATTTGTTTTTTTTTTTTTCATTACTGTCAGACCAGAACACATCCCAAACACAGGTTACTAAGCCATACACCCGACCACGCGTTCAATGGGTGTCGCTCAAACACGCCTGAAGCAATTACCCTTCGTGGCCTACGGGAATAAAGAACAAACAAAAACCTTCGTGGCATACGCGTTACTTGCCCACCTGGCGCAATTTTAGGTTTTTTCCGACGGGCGGAGCCGGGATTTCACCTGAACGCGCTCCTTACGCTGTCGCTTAATACCTGCGACTGTCCAATACTAGACCTTTCCCGTAATGCATCACAGCTCGCTTTTCTTGTTCAATGGGAAAAAGATAGCGCGCACCGAGGTGTCTCTAACAAGGAGAAGCAATTGGGCGGGGGAGCCATCACCCAAGGAAAACCGGTTGAGAAGCAAAAGTGCACTGTTTTGCCTTTGGATGAAGTCCAGATTGGGCTAATTGGTGTATATTCATAATGATGGTTCAACAGCGCGAACACACCAAGTTCATGAAAGAGAGAGGACACACACACCAGCGCTGAATTCAGCGCTGGTGTGTGTGTCCTCTCTGTTTCTTGGTCTATGTGTGTTTGCTTGTGGGCCGAACTTGGGCTAGCCCACGTGGGCCGGACTTGGGATAGCCCATGTGGGCCGGACTTGGGCTAGCCCGTGTGGGTCCCCGCTGCACTGCCGCCTAAGCCCCCCTGGAGGTCCCCTCTAAGAAGCCCATTACTGCCCCTATGGGTCCCACAACGGGCCGAGGAAAGCCCCCTGTATCGTTTTTATGCATGCAGACTATAGGGGTCCCCTGCTGGTCCTATGTAGCAAGCCCACTGGGCTGCCCCTGTGGGTCCTGCGCGATGCCGAGTTGCAAATCCCGCATATATCCCACATCGGGCCCCCATGGGCTGCCCGTGTGGGGCCCGCGAGGGCCCGCAATTCCGAGCCCCGTTTGTGCTACTGGGGAAGTGGTGAAACAAGAAGCCTTTGGGAGTGAAAATATATACAGCCTGCAATCTCATAAATTCCAAGTACATAACAATATGAGCCGTCTACCATTTTAACATAACAAGAGCAGGTCTTTTTTGGAGTCGAATAATCCGAACTGTGTATAATAATGCTGCCAATTTGTGCTCGAAAGTACCTAGACATCTGAGGAATGCAGCCAAAGTGTGAATTAAAAATCATTTTTACCTGCTCGGGAAATGAAGGAACAGGGTGTGGCACACCTAGAGCACATGTCTGGTAGCTGTTTGTGTGCTGAGCGCCAATATTTTTCTTGGCAAAAGCCAAATGAGCTGGGAGCTCCAAATTTCTTTCTAAGCTTCGATAGCACTGCTGCATTATGCACCGTTAAGCGACCTGCATAGGCACCAGCTTGGCTGCTGACACAAGCCGCAGTGCACGGCCAATCCCATCTTCAAAAGGAAACGTGGACACACCCCATAATGGGCCAAACATGCGCGTAGCCTTAGGAAGGTGCAGCAGCTGGTGAACATTATATGTCATAGCTGCCTCACCATAGAGCCTCGCTGCTTGCTGTACAAAAGACAGCAATAACATTTCAGCTGCACATATGTCACCCTAGCTTACAGTATCTTGCAGCAACAAAAACACTGCCTTTACAAGGAGCACAAAGTGTACCATATATGGCCGAGGAAGCAGATCTGACAAACATGGGATACAGTAGAACAAAAGCCAGTACCGCCATTCTGTTGCCTTCCAATAAGCACGTTCTGAAAGGGGTCGTGCAGTCCCTTAAAAAGTGATGGGAGGCCTAACAGTGCACAGTCGAGAGTCCAAAAGCCTGACATGCCGTCCAATGTAGAAGGCTGAGCCGGTAGCTGACAGCCACAGTTCAGCTGCTTTGTCACACCCTCAAGGACACAGTGCATATAGTCTGGTGGTAGGCCCCACACAAGGTCAAGGCCTTTTAGTTTGAGAAGTGAAGATGGCCCCTTAAATCCCTCAAATGTTGCATCCGGTCCCCTTGCTTGGCGCATTGCTTCTAGCACACGTCCATGTGTCCGTTCACAGGTTGCCTGGCCATGGAAGAGGTACTTGACCGTGCCTGCAAAAATTGCATAGTTTGCAGTTTCCTTATTCTAATAATATATGGCTTGCAAAACTCAGCCTGAACCTTCCACTTGCATTGGAAATGAGACCAAAATGTAATGCATACAGCTACCGCACATAAATCTGACAGCCTAACACCAAATACCAACCCAAATGCATTTGCAATATTATAAATGCATTGCATTTTATTCAATAGTGCATTCACCTTTTTGAACGTGATGGTCTACACTGGGAACAGTACTCGAGCCACTTAACATCAGGAAGTAGATCTATATTCGTGAACCTGTTTAAATGTTTAATTTCCTTGCTTTAGTTTCACCTAGCATCCTTCATGATACCATACTGACACCTAATTAATTGTCAATCAATATCACTATGGACACCTTAAGAAATGGACCCACATTGAAGTAGTCAATGAAACTTACCATCAACACATGTACCTCCCTCAAGGCACCAGCTGCACCCATAATACCCATTAAATTGCTTCATATTCAGGATGGATGCTCTTGCTGGTGAGTCCACACAACACACAACTGCATGTACTGCAGACTTCACAATTTTTCCTGAATGTGACCATACAATTGCTCCAATATTGTTCACTTCATCAACGAACCTTCGCATAAAAATGTGCATAGGTGGATGCTCCTTCGCGAACCACAGCCCTGACAGCGTGACGTGCTTCCACCGAAGTTCCATGGGCAGTTCGTTCAACATGATCTGGATAGGCCAGATTGAACTTTTTGAGGACTCAAACACAGGTGCCCCATCAGTGTTAAATGTGAGTGTGACATCACTCCATCTCATATTGAGCTGTCGCCGAATACTTTTATAGAGGTCACCGTCGGTCACATCTCTGTAGATTCCCGGCTCTCGGATCTCTGTTGAAAGCTTCTGCAGATTTTCAAAAAGAATGGAACCATAATGCCTGATTAAATCTGGTAATTGTTGCTTGAGGTCGAAAATGATGAAAAAACTTCCCATCCCTATTAAGCTTTTAACATTTTTCTTTAAGTTGCAGCCACCACAAGTTACTTCACTGTTGGCAGGAATTTCATGGGTGGTGCCAAGATGCTCATGGCAATGCTGGCAGAATAAATGCATCCTTAGTACCTGTTTCCTTTCTTTCCACACCTTCCGTAGCAAGTAGATAGACGGTGGCATAACTGCTTCTCCAAAAAGGGCATTCAGAAGTGTCAAGAGGCCTTTAACCTGTGACCAGGTAAGCCCTGCTGTCACAATGTAAGCCAAAATTAACAGCAGTGCTTGAGCTTTAGTTGTGGACTGTATGGGGTCACTCGCGTGCAGCCGGCCGGGAAGGCAAGCTTCCGTGCCAGCTATGCGCGGGCGTTCTCGTGTCCCCAACCCGTGGCGCAGAGTCACAGCCACGGCGGGTTCGGACGAAGTAGGCAACGAACAGAGTACGTTAGGAAACCGTTTATTAACCTAGCGCCAGGCAAAGCACACTGCGGAAGAATGTTCTATCCGATAATAGATGGTTCAGCAGCTTACCAAGTCGTCGTCGACTGGCGTTGGATAATCCGGGAGGGCGCGGGCAGGACGGGGGTCGGCAGGGCAGAGCGGCAGTAGCACCGCGGCGAGAAGAGAGGGCGAGTCCCCCGTTCCCGCGCGAACTTCGCCTTTTAACCCTTACGACATTGCCTCCCTCTTGAGCAACTTGTTGCAATCAGGAGGAGTCGTTCACCCCTTCCCTAAGACGCCAGAGCGTAGGCGTGACGTCACGTCGGAGCTGGGGTGAGGAGAGTTGCCGGGTGCCCTCCTCTCCCCATTCCCTGCGGCGTGCGCTCTCGTCTCGTGACTCGGCGCGGGGCGGCGAGGGATATCTGTATATCCCACAACTGATGTGGCACTGTTTCCTCCGAGAGCTTCCCAAGGTATACGTCAAAGTCATCAGAAATGTTGGAGAAGTCTGCGCCCTCAGTTTCATTTTCCTCGACATCACTGTTTTCTTCCCTGTCTTCATTAGCAACACATTCCACACATTCTTCGTCAGAGCTGTCTGTGTCTTGGCCATCACTGGCAGAATCGGCACTGTCATTTTCATATGTAGGAAGCATTTCATGAACAGCATCATTCTGTGTTGTCCCTGCCAAGCTTGGACTTGAACCCTCACTGTCATCAACACTTAAAGATTCATCTTCATTGTTTTCGTGCTGGCTTGAGCCAACAGCTGCTTGGTTCCAATTGTCCTGCAAATGAAAATATCAGTGATTCAAACATTTCTATCTTCACTGAGCAAATTTCATTTTTACAGCAAACAGCAATGTAGTACAGCTTGGATACAAAGTTGCTTTGTTCTCCTTCAGGCGTGCACAGATTATTCAAATTTTTCTCCTCAGCCATCCACTTTTTTCGAAAATCATGCAAACCTTAAAAGGTTTCATATGGGGAAGCTGTAGCCATGCTGACAGCCAACCCTCCTGTTGAGGAATGAGCAATTTTAGCTGGCTCTATACAGCATGAAAATGCCACTCTCCATGGGGAATGCATTTGAAGGAAGAAAGACAAAAGAGTACAAGAGATAAGGAGGAAGTGAAAAGAAAAAGCAATCAAGGGTGGTCACAGAATTAGGTGCAGCTTAAACCCTAAAATGTCCATGGATTAATGCAATCATTACAAAATGGCTTAAGAGTCATGGAATAGAGGGCACAGAAGTGGCAGCCAGATGTGCTCAAAATTTTCTCTAATCGTTTACTGTCTCCCATTCTGCAGAATACCACTCTGTCTCTGGAAACTTTAGTAAAAATCCAGTGTGAATATAATGTTGAGTACATGAACCTGCCATTAAACTTAAATTTTCTGAACATTTTCTGAGAGGAGCACTCAGCTACTTATATCAAATGATTCAGTGACTTCAGTCCGAATGCCTTGTCGTCCCGAGTATAAGTTGGTCCTGTTGACTGCAAACAAGTGCACGCTGTTAGTACCATAGCCCCAATAGTCGGGTACAACTTAAGAACGCTGCGGCTTTTCCCCCTCGAAGGATTGCTTTCCAGCCAATGGTGTTGGCCCATGCAATTCACATGACACTGCTAGCATGACAATGCAGACAGCTGTATGGCACTGCTGATAAAACAGACCTACCTTAGCAGCACCTGAAGTCCTGGCTCTTTTTATTGCATTGGCCAGAGCCTGCCTGGGAACTTCAACGCTGGTTCCCTGCTCGAGGTAGCGCCTGTAGCGTTGTCGCGGCTTTCCTGGCATCGCGATATTACGCAGCCGAAGCCACCTCGGAACGCCAGTTTTGCGCGCTTTTATCGCATGTAGTACTGCAAGGCTACAAGCCTCTCCAGAAAGAGCAAAAAAAGAAAAATGCTCTCGAAGCAGAACGCATGAGTGAATACAAATATTAATTTGGCTGTGCGCGGCTTGAGTGGCTTGAGCGAAATAAGCACAGCAGAGCAGGCAAGCAAAAAGCTAGCTAGGTGAAAACTAGTTGAAAATATTTCGGACGCATGTCGTTCGTTCTCAAAGGTGCGGCGGACGCCACTGTGGCGACTGTAGCATAACTGTAGTAGTCTGGCAACACTCTAGTATGGCAACACTGGTATAGTAGACGCCGGGTACGTCTCACGAAACTCTGCCGCGCATTTATCCACCACCTCCTCAAATAGTTTATAAAGGGGGTCGTGCATCAATCATGCCGCAGTCTTGCTATCTTCTCTGAAAAGCGTTTGCAAGATGCACGCGGTACTTTTGAGAAGCTGCAAAGAGAAGTTTGCCAATGCTTATATCCCCGGTTGTCCCGCAATGTATTACCGGTGACGACGAATCATATCTAGCTTGTCCGCTCGTCGCGACTAAGCCCATCTTACATGTACGAAGGATACGCGATCATATATGGAAGTGATTGCGTAATGAAACAACCCCAAAAGTCGCACAGACAGCTTCTTCAAGTCCGGTTGTGGGCGGAGAGCACCACCGTCACTCGCACCAAGTCGCATGTGCAAGCGACGCAACAGGCAGCAGATATATTGCGCATCCGCTGAGGTTTCGCCCGGCTAAGTGAAACAGTAATGTGTCACCTCGTTCTGGTCGTAATTTCTGCAAGTGTTTTCCTTTTCCAACATCTTCTTTTATATTTTATTAAACCGCTACAAATATACGCCTGAGTCATTTTACCGTGTGCCAAACAATGTTAGGCAGCTACGAAAGACACAGACTCTGTCGGTGTATGATATATATAACTGTACTGTACGAAGATGATGAGCCCGGGGAAATTAATTCCCGCCCCAGCGGGCCGCACTTCTGTGCTGGTTGGTTGGCTGAAACATATTCTTTCAGTTGCACATATTGTTCGAGGCACTTCGGTTGTGGCGGGCGCGTATCCCACCGTTTCAGGCGGACTCCAGGCGAACGCTAATCTGGTCACCGCCAACTGCCGTAAAGCGTATATGTTGCATCGAGCCTTATGTGCCACTAATTCCTGGAGCTTATCCAGAGCAGAGCGACGATCGTGGTCTCTTGTGTTGCTGAAAGATCCTTTCTTCGGGCTCACTGTTGAAAAACTCCTCGGTTAGCGCAGCGGCAAGGAGGCGAGTAGTTAATTCGTGTGACCCTCGGTATCTCCTCCGCGGCGCATATGGGTAGGACGCGCTTGCTCCTGAGCACGGAGACGATGAAAAGACGATTGAAAGATATGTGCTGTGCTATGGCCGCTCGATTTCCCTGGCATATAAGAGGCATATCTGTGAACAGACTAAGAATACACTATACACGCCTGAACTATGTGAAATCGCATCAAGTCCTGTTTATGTATGGCTCACGTCGATCGAGTGCAAATGCGCGACCAGCACTTAACATTAGAAGGGTACAGCTGGAAGCAATATGGAAGGGAACACGTGGCCTCCGCACTTCGCTGCCACCGACAGATGACGAGAATGGTCAGCACCAGGGGAGTGCTCGGAAAGAGCAGCCGGCCATGCTTATATTTGCATACGCCTTTACCACGGATTTTCGCCGTCTGTCCGTGGCAGCGCTTTGCGAAGCGCGGGGGCCGCGCTCTCGTGTTCCCTTTCATATTGCTTCCAGCTGTACGTCAGTTCTCTTGAACTCTACTGAAAGCTGTGAGCATTTGATATAGCTCGATCATAGCTGCATCAGCGCGTTTGTTTCCCGATAATGACCTAGCATATGGCATATGGGATCCACTGAAGCCGTCTGCAAGGAATAGACAGCACAGTGCGTCTGACTACAGCTGTTTGCATATGGCACTTCGCAGTTGGCTTCATGCATATACGTGTTCATTTGAGTTGAAGAGCTTTTTCGCCAAATACGGTCAATTGCATTGCGGTGTGCTGCCGGGCGGCCTCTCTTATCACGATCACACCCTCCAATATATGTACAATTCCTGCAAGCGCGGCCGCCTTCAGCTAGCATCTGTAGCAGAGTAGGAAAATGCTGGTATTCATGTCTTAGAAACCTTGAACCACATTTGCACAAATAGGTATGAGCTCTGAGAGAGGCAGACAAGAGCGGCGGTGATGAGGAACAGGGGCTGCGGTCCACATGTAGAGGTAACTGAAGTAAAAATCAGGAAACGACCGCGCTGTTCACCGCTTCGCTGGCTTCGGCATGCCAGCCTGGCCAATGTTACCAGGACGGTTTTGGTTTGAGTATCCTTGCAATCTCCGGAAAAGTGAGTAACAGGTGAATTGCAAATGTATCACCAGCAGAGTTCTAACCTATCTCATATGCAAATCGTCAAAAGGGATATGAGCGTTTTGTCTTTATAGTCACGCTAACGATGCTAGCGACGTTGGTATGTAACGATTAAAATACGGCGCGACAGTCGAGGACGAATGAGACACACAAACGACAGGACCTGCGCCGTATTTTATTCGTCAATATGAACCAACTAGCCCGCACAAGAGTTTTACTGGTATGTGACAACTGGCGCGGTGTAGTTGTCGTCCTCGCGAGGTAAAAGCATGGGTAAAAGGCACACACCGCCGCATGCCTTACTAACCTCGTCATATAATCAAAACAAACCACCATCTTAATTCATGCTGGTTGGTATCTAAATAGTAAAAAATCAATACAATAACAATGTTGTAGCTGCTTTGAAGTCACGCGAGCGACTGTAACTTGTGGCGGCTGCTGCCCTCATGTGAAAAGGCAGCGGTAGCTCTTAGCCGGATTTCGGTTTCGGTTTCGCTCTCTCGCTGTACAAGCAACTGCGCGACCATCCGCTTGTGTTCACTGACGGCTCCGTGGTGAGCGCAGACTGCTCGCTCGCCGCAGCAGCCACCGTCCCCGAGCGACGCGTGCGCTGACTGCGGCGCAGTGGAGACACTGGAGCACATGCTCCTTCGCTGTGCCGCTTCTGCAGTGCCGCGTCGCGAGATTCTCGCGGCCTGCAGGGCGCTGGGAATCATCCCGGATAGTCTCGAAGCGCTCCTGTGGCCGCGCGGCAGTGCGCTCACCCGTGACAGAACAATGGTGAACCTCTGTCCGTTCATCGAGCAGGCGGGCTTGACTTCCTGCTCGCTCTCCGCCAGGTAGTGCACGCGTGACACGAACGCTCCGTGGGCACCCCGGCCGCTAGTGCAGTGTGCCGCGCGCGCGATTAGTCCGAGACAGGACGCTACGAGCGCGCGGCTATGTATACATACAGTTTACTTCTTTTTGTAAGTGATTGCGCGCAGTGGCCGGGAGACCCCGCGCAGGGGCAGACGTAAAGCCGCCGGCACTCTCTCTCGACAGCGAGAGAGAGAGAGAAATACTTCACTGCTGCATTTCACGTCGGAACCGCGTATGTGCGCGAGCGTATTCGGCACGACTTGTGCCGGGCCCATGGGCGGGCCGAAGTCCGCCTGAGAAATAGAATCTTGCGCAGCGCGCCGGAGCGCTCGTTAAACACGTCCGTCCGCCGTGAGCGCTCTGGAAGCCGCTGCGCCCTTTTTTAGAGGCTCGTTTCTTCGCCTACTCTCGAGTTCTCCGCTTATAGCATGCGCTGAAATAAACGTTCCGTATGAGTATATAACGACGAAAGGAATTCCTCTCCATTCTCTTTATGAACCACAGTTGAACAGTGAAGAGGTCGCGGCCGCACCCTTTGATGAAAAGTTTACCTGCAGTTTTCTACAGTGCACCCAAAAACTCAAGAGTGCAATCAACAGAAGTGTTGAGACGCGAAGCCTTCAGACAACCTCGAGCTCGGTACGCATTCCGCCAAAGCTGCAACACAGGCGCTGCGCTTCTGCGCTACATCGGAGCACGGACGTTCACTAAAAAGCACCGCTGGTTGGCAGTCTGGTGACTGTGGAGGGCACATTTCCCAAGAGTCAGTGCGCCCTCGGCAGCGGCTGAGGAGGATGGCTTGCAGAGGCTGAGCGCACTCTCTCCTAGTTTTTTTTCCATGGATGCTGCGGTCCCCGCACCACGCGCCGTTCTGCCTTGATCTCCTTCCTGTGCTACGCTCTGTTGGGAACGGGGCCACAAGCCCACCGCTGGAACCAGAGTTGAAGACGGAGGGGTCCTGGAGATGACTAACTCGTTTAGCCCCGCAGGTACCGGCTCCGAATGACGATGTCGGACTGCGTTACCGAGGAAACTGTACAGAAGGGTTTATTCTACATATTTACAGAAGAGAATCGAATCGAATCGAATGCGAATGCCATGCTCCGATCACACAACAACATCCCGTTAAATACGGTTAGCGTTCCCCAGATCCCTGACTGGGGAACTTGGTTCGAATAACGTTGTCCAATCGGATGGGCCATTGATGACGCTGGCGGTACCACCCACGGCACGGGCGGTGCTGAAGCTCTCGCTCTCTCACAGCTCGGGGGATGAGAAGGGGAAGACAGTCATCAAACACAGATGCGTCACCTTGACCACTGCCGCAAGTGTTCTGTGCGTTGCCTCCGTGGGAAAGCAGAATCCCGCAGTCTCCTCGCAGGTGGTTGAACCTTCTCGAACTCCCCCGCCGGATGGCCGAAGCACGAGACCCCTTCGACACAGCGTCTTTCAATTAGCAGCCTCGCTCAGCGTGACCTTGCGTAGCATCATCCAGTCCGGTGACCCGAAGGCCGACTCGGCCAACGTATACCGCTGCTTTCGCCGTGCTTCCTGTGCATCTCTGCTTCCAGCGTTGCTGCTGCTGTCACAAGTTCTCGCCGCATCTTTGCCTAACGACGACACTCGTCTGACAGTAATTTCTCCCAGGCCCGTGGGAGACAGCGTCCTTCGATCGGTTAGGAGGTTCGGTGATTTGGAGTGCAACAACCCCGTCCGTCGTCGTCAATGCTTCTGCCGCCGGCGCCAGGCCTCGTCATATCCCTTGCTTTGCGATGAGTCACACCCGGCTCCCAGGGCCACGTTGTCCACTCTTAACAGCTCGTCCGCGGCCCGAAAAATCTCGAATGGCCAGCGTTCACGACCGCTGGGCAGGAAGAGATGAGGCCGGAGTCGGGTGGAAGGGCTGGTTTCCAGAAATGGCATCCAAGCTCGAACATTCAACAAAGAATGGCATCAGTGGACTGTTCCACGAGACAGGGCACTGACCCACAAGCAAGCGCTCGGAATTTGCCAAAGACCCACCAGGCTTCCCACAATGACAACAAATGTTTACTAAAACATGACTGAATTTTGGCGTAATTTTGGTGCCGAGAAAGCGCAAAATATCCCCTTTGAAATCGCCAAAGACGGACTGCTTGGACCAAGGTTAAAATCAAAAACCCACACACAGTAGGTGGTCCTACCAAGTACTCCTGTCTACAACAATCGGCTGAATCCATCAGCATTTCCGTGCGGTTTTCTGTTCCTGAAACGCATCGAGAAATTGTTTTTTGGAGAGCAGGACTCCGTCTAAGCAAGCGACCATTTTTGGGGGGACAAAACTGTCATAAGCACGTTTGAGACGATGGTCAGTCTCAAATATGAACTTTGCGCCGTTCAAGTAACTCTGGTAACCCGACAACATCTGTACCGCCTAACCCAAACGCGCGCTCTTTGTCTGAAGCGCTGAACGCTTCTTCTCTACAGGTCAGCCTGCGGCTGACGTACAGAACATGGTGCTCTTCGTGGTCGTCGCCAACGTGACTTAAAATAACACGTAGTCCTCCATCACTGACGTCACATTGAACTTAACTCTTCACCATAGTAAGGGGTCCGAAGCAAAGGTCGGGACACGAGCGCTTCCTTCAGGCTCCGGAAGGAGTTTTCTTTTAGGTCATCCCAGTGTACGTCACTGGGTGCTCCCTTTCGTAAGGCGTCAGTCAATCAAGGGATCAACGCTCCGTCTACGCGACGCTAAGCGTAGTTCTACTCGAGCTGCACTCCTGTGAGTGCCCTTATCTCTTGGTAGCATGGGAAATCGACACCTGTGATTTCTAACTCAGTGACGCCTTAGCCTTGGTCTAAGGTAAGGAAAAAAAACAGTAACCTCCGATGAACTCGTTCTAACTCAAAAGTAGCCTTTCCCTGCCTGATTTCATAAACACACACAGAAAAAAAAGAGGAATAAAAAAAACGAAACAGCTACTTCGAGTTGCCACGCGGGGGGGAAAGCTGACTCCCCGCCGCCGAGTTGAAAGGATTAGTCTTTCAGACGCGCCCGCCGGGGTCGCGCTTTGACTGATTGTACTGCGGTCAACTCGTGACAAAAGGCTGCAGAAAAAAACGATCCCCGACTCTCCCTGTCGTTTCCGCGCCCCCTCGAGGCCCTCCGAAAACCTTGGTCGCCCCTACAATGTCGATAACCGACTCTGGCTCTGGACAACGAGCAGTGACAAGCGCGAGAAGGTGCCTCTTTCTCTCGCCCCAAGCAGGAAGCTCGGCTACTCATTCGCCATGCGCGCTTCCTAGAATACGGTGCCAAATGTGAAGGACGATTCCTTTTCAAGTGCGCCCGCCGAACACGCCTGCATGTGTCGTCTCGGTTGTTCGACGCCTGCGTTCGCATGCGCTGAGTACCGCGCAACCTTGCGGTTTCTGATCTCTTGGGCCGCTTTGCCTTTTTCCTAACTGGCTTTTTGTCCGGACGGCGCGGTCTAGTCTTTCTTGCAGGCCGATGCCCCTTTATGCACTTCGCGCCAGTTTTGCTTGGAAGACGCGCTCTTCCCTTTTCATTACTGCAGTCAGCCTTCGAACGAGCTGCACGCGTCGCGAGATCATTAACTGCAGCTGCAAGTTTACGAGGCGCAACGCGGGAAGGCTTCGCCTTTCCTTCCACCGCATTTCTTTTTTTTTCGCACCTGTCCGCGCAACCGAATTTAGGGCTTTGAATTTGATTCGTTTTCTCTTGGTTCTTGCCCTTGTTCTTTTTCTGCGCCTAGACTGTGTCGCGTGCGTCTCCTGATGACAACTAGCTATCTCTAGTTTTTCCGTCGCAGCTCGGAAATTTTCATGAAATTCCAAACTGGCCTCTGTGCCTTCGCAGCAGAGTGCCAGCTCCACGCAGCTGACAGACGGACATGAAACTGCCCCTGAGATCCCCAACTTATTCCCTCGGGAGTTGTCCTCTCCAGCTTGCCTGTCGCTCTGCGCGCCATCCTCTGCATTGCAGTGCTCAGCTACAACTGAGCCCGCCTGGCTGTCGCTCTGCGCGCCATTGTCTACATTGCAGTGCTCAGCTACAACTGAGCCCGCCTGGCTGTCGCTCTGAGCGCCATTGTCTACATTGCAGTGCTCAGCTACAACTGAGCCCGCCTGGCTGTCGCTCTGCGCGCCATTCTCTCTACTGCAGTGCTCAGCTACAACTGAGCCCGCCTGGCTGTCGCTCTGCGCGCCATTGTCTACATTGCAGTGCTCAGCTACAACTGAGCCCGCCTGGCTGTCGCTCTGAGCGCCATTGTCTACATTGCAGTGCTCAGCTACAACTGAGCCCGCCTGGCTGTCGCTCTGCGCGCCATTCTCTCTACTGCAGTGCTCAGCTACAACTGAGCCCGCCTGGCTGTCGCTCTGCGCGCCATTCTCTGCACTGCAGTGCTCAGCTACAACTGAGCCCGCCTGGCTCTTATGGCTATCCTTTTCCTCGGCAGCCTCGCACTCTTCTTGTGCCAGTATTACCAAGGTAGCCTCTCCGGAGCCTTTGTCACTGAAGCCACTGTGACATCCCAACTCGCTCTTACCGCGGTTGTTACTCTCAAAAGGGGTTTCCGCTGTTTCCACTTCGAAACCTTTTCCGATATTAAAAACTCCCTTTTCGCGGTCCTGCCGGTTTGACGCCTGTATCGATTCTACTGAAAGTGTCGCGCTCGCAACTGTCCCGACAAAGTTGTCCGTTGCCACTCCTACCTCACCTGGAGGAGAATCCTCGCACTCGTGTCGTTGAGACGCTATCTCGGAATGCTCTTTCTTAGCATTACGTCCAACTACACTGGACACGGTCTCGGATTCTGCGGCATTCCTTGGACTACCGCACCGGTTGAACGTGTTCTCTGCCACTTCCCTCGTGGTGTCGCGATTTACCAACGCGGCTACGGTCACAGACTTTTCGGGTCTTATCTGCGGACCTATTTCATAAGCATCGCTTGCTCTTTCAGGACTTCCGGCTCTCACACTACCGCCCTTTCTTCGTATTTCGTTTTGAAGTTCTAATATCTTTAGTTTCCTTGTTTCAATTTCAACCTTCCACTGTTGTCGTTGCCGTTCCTTCTCTTTTTCCCACTCTCGATCAGCTTGCTCCTTACGTGCTTTTTTCTCCCGATCGGCTTTCTCTTTAGCCTCCTGGTCGGCTTTCTCTTTAGCCTCCTGGTCGGCTTTTTCTTTAGCCTCCTGGTCAGCTTTCTCACCTTGTACCAAATTCCACGTATCTACCAGCAAATGATCGTTATGCTTGACTTGTTTAAGAATGAATTCGCCCAATTCAATTTTGGTTAGTTTGCTAGGCACTTCAACTGACAGTTCCTCGCATATCAACAGCAAGTCCGACTTGTACAACCTCATTAGGTCCATGACAACGCTTTCTCCGCTTTGGCTCTGCTAACACAACAATGCCTTGAGAATAACCCCTCTCAAACGACAAAGCCCTGATTCCCAGTCAAGATTATTCTCTGAATCTTAAAGCCTGGCGAATCCCATAGCAAAAACCAAAACGCTCACCCGTGGAGAAAGCACGATGTCGCACTGTCCATCCCAGCTGCTGCCAACCAGTGTTGGAACCGGGCCACACAACCCACCGCTGGAACCAGAGTTGAAGACGGAGGGGTCCTGGAGATGACTAACTCGTTTAGCCCCGCAGGTACCGGCTCCGAATGACGATGTCGGACTGCGTTACCGAGGAAACTGTACAGAAGGGTTTATTCTACATATTTACAGAAGAGAATCGAATCGAATCGAATGCGAATGCCATGCTCCGATCACACAACAACATCCCGTTAAATACGGTTAGCGTTCCCCAGATCCCTGACTGGGGAACTTGGTTCGAATAACGTTGTCCAATCGGATGGGCCATTGATGACGCTGGCGGTACCATCCACGGCACGGGCGGTGCTGAAGCTCTCGCTCTCTCACAGCTCGGGGGATGAGAAGGGGAAGACAGTCATCAAACACAGATGCGTCACCTTGACCACTGCCGCAAGTGTTCTGTGCGTTGCCTCCGTGGGAAAGCAGAATCCCGCAGTCTCCTCGCAGGTGGTTGAACCTTCTCGAACTCCCCCGCCGGATGGCCGAAGCACGAGACCCCTTCGACACAGCGTCTTTCAATTAGCAGCCTCGCTCAGCGTGACCTTGCGTAGCATCATCCAGTCCGGTGACCCGAAGGCCGACTCGGCCAACGTATACCGCTGCTTTCGCCGTGCTTCCTGTGCATCTCTGCTTCCAGCGTTGCTGCTGCTGTCACAAGTTCTCGCCGCATCTTTGCCTAACGACGACACTCGTCTGACAGTAATTTCTCCCAGGCCCGTGGGAGACAGCGTCCTTCGATCGGTTAGGAGGTTCGGTGATTTGGAGTGCAACAACCCCGTCCGTCGTCGTCAGTGCTTCTGCCGCCGGCGCCAGGCCTCGTCATATCCCTTGCTTTGCGATGAGTCACACCCGGCTCCCAGGGCCACGTTGTCCACTCTTAACAGCTCGTCCGCGGCCCGAAAAATCTCGAATGGCCAGCGTTCACGACCGCTGGGCAGGAAGAGATGAGGCCGGAGTCGGGTGGAAGGGCTGGTTTCCAGAAATGGCATCCAAGCTCGAACATTCAACAAAGAATGGCATCAGTGGACTGTTCCACGAGACAGGGCACTGACCCACAAGCAAGCGCTCGGAATTTGCCAAAGACCCACCAGGCTTCCCACAATGACAACAAATGTTTACTAAAACATGACTGAATTTTGGCGTAATTTTGGTGCCGAGAAAGCGCAAAATATCCCCTTTGAAATCGCCAAAGACGGACTGCTTGGACCAAGGTTAAAATCAAAAACCCACACACAGTAGGTGGTCCTACCAAGTACTCCTGTCTACAACAATCGGCTGAATCCATCAGCATTTCCGTGCGGTTTTCTGTTCCTGAAACGCATCGAGAAATTGTTTTTTGGAGAGCAGGACTCCGTCTAAGCAAGCGACCATTTTTGGGGGGACAAAACTGTCATAAGCACGTTTGAGACGATGGTCAGTCTCAAATATGAACTTTGCGCCGTTCAAGTAACTCTGGTAACCCGACAACATCTGTACCGCCTAACCCAAACGCGCGCTCTTTGTCTGAAGCGCTGAACGCTTCTTCTCTACAGGTCAGCCTGCGGCTGACGTACAGAACATGGTGCTCTTCGTGGTCGTCGCCAACGTGACTTAAAATAACACGTAGTCCTCCATCACTGACGTCACATTGAACTTAACTCTTCACCATAGTAAGGGGTCCGAAGCAAAGGTCGGGACACGAGCGCTTCCTTCAGGCTCCGGAAGGAGTTTTCTTTTAGGTCATCCCAGTGTACGTCACTGGGTGCTCCCTTTCGTAAGGCGTCAGTCAATCAAGGGATCAACGCTCCGTCTACGCGACGCTAAGCGTAGTTCTACTCGAGCTGCACTCCTGTGAGTGCCCTTATCTCTTGGTAGCATGGGAAATCGACACCTGTGATTTCTAACTCAGTGACGCCTTAGCCTTGGTCTAAGGTAAGGAAAAAAAACAGTAACCTCCGATGAACTCGTTCTAACTCAAAAGTAGCCTTTCCCTGCCTGATTTCATAAACACACACAGAAAAAAAAAGAGGAATAAAAAAAACGAAACAGCTACTTCGAGTTGCCACGCGGGGGGGAAAGCTGACTCCCCGCCGCCGAGTTGAAAGGATTAGTCTTTCAGACGCGCCCGCCGGGGTCGCGCTTTGACTGATTGTACTGCGGTCAACTCGTGACAAAAGGCTGCAGAAAAAAACGATCCCCGACTCTCCCTGTCGTTTCCGCGCCCCCTCGAGGCCCTCCGAAAACCTTGGTCGCCCCTACAATGTCGATAACCGACTCTGGCTCTGGACAACGAGCAGTGACCAGCGCGAGAAGGTGCCTCTTTCTCTCGCCCCAAGCAGGAAGCTCGGCTACTCATTCGCCATGCGCGCTTCCTAGAATACGGTGCCAAATGTGAAGGACGATTCCTTTTCAAGTGCGCCCGCCGAACACGCCTGCATGTGTCGTCTCGGTTGTTCGACGCCTGCGTTCGCATGCGCTGAGTACCGCGCAACCTTGCGGTTTCTGATCTCTTGGGCCGCTTTGCCTTTTTCCTAACTGGCTTTTTGTCCGGACGGCGCGGTCTAGTCTTTCTTGCAGGCCGATGCCCCTTTATGCACTTCGCGCCAGTTTTGCTTGGAAGACGCGCTCTTCCCTTTTCATTACTGCAGTCAGCCTTCGAACGAGCTGCACGCGTCGCGAGATCATTAACTGCAGCTGCAAGTTTACGAGGCGCAACGCGGGAAGGCTTCGCCTTTCCTTCCACCGCATTTCTTTTTTTCGCACCTGTCCGCGCAACCGAATTTAGGGCTTTGAATTTGATTCGTTTTCTCTTGGTTCTTGCCCTTGTTCTTTTTCTGCGCCTAGACTGTGTCGCGTGCGTCTCCTGATGACAACTAGCTATCTCTAGTTTTTCCGTCGCAGCTCGGAAATTTTCATGAAATTCCAAACTGGCCTCTGTGCCTTCGCAGCAGAGTGCCAGCTCCACGCAGCTGACAGACGGACATGAAACTGCCCCTGAGATCCCCAACTTATTCCCTCGGGAGTTGTCCTCTCCAGCTTGCCTGTCGCTCTGCGCGCCATCCTCTGCATTGCAGTGCTCAGCTACAACTGAGCCCGCCTGGCTGTCGCTCTGCGCGCCATTGTCTACATTGCAGTGCTCAGCTACAACTGAGCCCGCCTGGCTGTCGCTCTGAGCGCCATTGTCTACATTGCAGTGCTCAGCTACAACTGAGCCCGCCTGGCTGTCGCTCTGCGCGCCATTCTCTCTACTGCAGTGCTCAGCTACAACTGAGCCCGCCTGGCTGTCGCTCTGCGCGCCATTCTCTGCACTGCAGTGCTCAGCTACAACTGAGCCCGCCTGGCTCTTATGGCTATCCTTTTCCTCGGCAGCCTCGCACTCTTCTTGTGCCAGTATTACCAAGGTAGCCTCTCCGGAGCCTTTGTCACTGAAGCCACTGTGACATCCCAACTCGCTCTTACCGCGGTTGTTACTCTCAAAAGGGGTTTCCGCTGTTTCCACTTCGAAACCTTTTCCGATATTAAAAACTCCCTTTTCGCGGTCCTGCCGGTTTGACGCCTGTATCGATTCTACTGAAAGTGTCGCGCTCGCAACTGTCCCGACAAAGTTGTCCGTTGCCACTCCTACCTCACCTGGAGGAGAATCCTCGCACTCGTGTCGTTGAGACGCTATCTCGGAATGCTCTTTCTTAGCATTACGTCCAACTACACTGGACACGGTCTCGGATTCTGCGGCATTCCTTGGACTACCGCACCGGTTGAACGCGTTCTCTGCCACTTCCCTCGTGGTGTCGCGATTTACCAACGCGGCTACGGTCACAGACTTTTCGGGTCTTATCTGCGGACCTATTTCATAAGCATCGCTTGCTCTTTCAGGACTTCCGGCTCTCACACTACCGCCCTTTCTTCGTATTTCGTTTTGAAGTTCTAATATCTTTAGTTTCCTTGTTTCAATTTCAACCTTCCACTGTTGTCGTTGCCGTTCCTTCTCTTTTTCCCACTCTCGATCAGCTTGCTCCTTACGTGCTTTTTTCTCCCGATCGGCTTTCTCTTTAGCCTCCTGGTCGGCTTTTTCTTTAGCCTCCTGGTCAGCTTTCTCACCTTGTACCAAATTCCACGTATCTACCAGCAAATGATCGTTATGCTTGACTTGTTTAAGAATGAATTCGCCCAATTCAATTTTGGTTAGTTTGCTAGGCACTTCAACTGACAGTTCCTCGCATATCAACAGCAAGTCCGACTTGTACAACCTCATTAGGTCCATGACAACGCTTTCTCCGCTTTGGCTCTGCTAACACAACAATGCCTTGAGAATAACCCCTCTCAAACGACAAAGCCCTGATTCCCAGTCAAGATTATTCTCTGAATCTTAAAGCCTGGCGAATCCCATAGCAAAAACCAAAACGCTCACCCGTGGAGAAAGCACGATGTCGCACGGTCCATCCCAGCTGCTGCCAACCAGTGTTGGAACCGGGCCACACAACCCACCGCTGGAACCAGAGTTGAAGACGGAGGGGTCCTGGAGATGACTAACTCGTTTAGCCCCGCAGGTACCGGCTCCGAATGACGATGTCGGACTGCGTTACCGAGGAAACTGTACAGAAGGGTTTATTCTACATATTTACAGAAGAGAATCGAATCGAATCGAATGCGAATGCCATGCTCCGATCACACAACAACATCCCGTTAAATACGGTTAGCGTTCCCCAGATCCCTGACTGGGGAACTTGGTTCGAATAACGTTGTCCAATCGGATGGGCCATTGATGACGCTGGCGGTACCACCCACGGCACGGGCGGTGCTGAAGCTCTCGCTCTCTCACAGCTCGGGGGATGAGAAGGGGAAGACAGTCATCAAACACAGATGCGTCACCTTGACCACTGCCGCAAGTGTTCTGTGCGTTGCCTCCGTGGGAAAGCAGAATCCCGCAGTCTCCTCGCAGGTGGTTGAACCTTCTCGAACTCCCCCGCCGGATGGCCGAAGCACGAGACCCCTTCGACACAGCGTCTTTCAATTAGCAGCCTCGCTCAGCGTGACCTTGCGTAGCATCATCCAGTCCGGTGACCCGAAGGCCGACTCGGCCAACGTATACCGCTGCTTTCGCCGTGCTTCCTGTGCATCTCTGCTTCCAGCGTTGCTGCTGCTGTCACAAGTTCTCGCCGCATCTTTGCCTAACGACGACACTCGTCAGACAGTAATTTCTCCCAGGCCCGTGGGAGACAGCGTCCTTCGATCGGTTAGGAGGTTCGGTGATTTGGAGTGCAACAACCCCGTCCGTCGTCGTCAATGCTTCTGCCGCCGGCGCCAGGCCTCGTCATATCCCTTGCTTTGCGATGAGTCACACCCGGCTCCCAGGGCCACGTTGTCCACTCTTAACAGCTCGTCCGCGGCCCGAAAAATCTCGAATGGCCAGCGTTCACGACCGCTGGGCAGGAAGAGATGAGGCCGGAGTCGGGTGGAAGGGCTGGTTTCCAGAAATGGCATCCAAGCTCGAACATTCAACAAAGAATGGCATCAGTGGACTGTTCCACGAGACAGGGCACTGACCCACAAGCAAGCGCTCGGAATTTGCCAAAGACCCACCAGGCTTCCCACAATGACAACAAATGTTTACTAAAACATGACTGAATTTTGGCGTAATTTTGGTGCCGAGAAAGCGCAAAATATCCCCTTTGAAATCGCCAAAGACGGACTGCTTGGACCAAGGTTAAAATCAAAAACCCACACACAGTAGGTGGTCCTACCAAGTACTCCTGTCTACAACAATCGGCTGAATCCATCAGCATTTCCGTGCGGTTTTCTGTTCCTGAAACGCATCGAGAAATTGTTTTTTGGAGAGCAGGACTCCGTCTAAGCAAGCGACCATTTTTGGGGGGACAAAACTGTCATAAGCACGTTTGAGACGATGGTCAGTCTCAAATATGAACTTTGCGCCGTTCAAGTAACTCTGGTAACCCGACAACATCTGTACCGCCTAACCCAAACGCGCGCTCTTTGTCTGAAGCGCTGAACGCTTCTTCTCTACAGGTCAGCCTGCGGCTGACGTACAGAACATGGTGCTCTTCGTGGTCGTCGCCAACGTGACTTAAAATAACACGTAGTCCTCCATCACTGACGTCACATTGAACTTAACTCTTCACCATAGTAAGGGGTCCGAAGCAAAGGTCGGGACACGAGCGCTTCCTTCAGGCTCCGGAAGGAGTTTTCTTTTAGGTCATCCCAGTGTACGTCACTGGGTGCTCCCTTTCGTAAGGCGTCAGTCAATCAAGGGATCAACGCTCCGTCTACGCGACGCTAAGCGTAGTTCTACTCGAGCTGCACTCCTGTGAGTGCCCTTATCTCTTGGTAGCATGGGAAATCGACACCTGTGATTTCTAACTCAGTGACGCCTTAGCCTTGGTCTAAGGTAAGGAAAAAAAACAGTAACCTCCGATGAACTCGTTCTAACTCAAAAGTAGCCTTTCCCTGCCTGATTTCATAAACACACACAGAAAAAAAAGAGGAATAAAAAAAACGAAACAGCTACTTCGAGTTGCCACGCGGGGGGGAAAGCTGACTCCCCGCCGCCGAGTTGAAAGGATTAGTCTTTCAGACGCGCCCGCCGGGGTCGCGCTTTGACTGATTGTACTGCGGTCAACTCGTGACAAAAGGCTGCAGAAAAAAACGATCCCCGACTCTCCCTGTCGTTTCCGCGCCCCCTCGAGGCCCTCCGAAAACCTTGGTCGCCCCTACAATGTCGATAACCGACTCTGGCTCTGGACAACGAGCAGTGACCAGCGCGAGAAGGTGCCTCTTTCTCTCGCCCCAAGCAGGAAGCTCGGCTACTCATTCGCCATGCGCGCTTCCTAGAATACGGTGCCAAATGTGAAGGACGATTCCTTTTCAAGTGCGCCCGCCGAACACGCCTGCATGTGTCGTCTCGGTTGTTCGACGCCTGCGTTCGCATGCGCTGAGTACCGCGCAACCTTGCGGTTTCTGATCTCTTGGGCCGCTTTGCCTTTTTCCTAACTGGCTTTTTGTCCGGACGGCGCGGTCTAGTCTTTCTTGCAGGCCGATGCCCCTTTATGCACTTCGCGCCAGTTTTGCTTGGAAGACGCGCTCTTCCCTTTTCATTACTGCAGTCAGCCTTCGAACGAGCTGCACGCGTCGCGAGATCATTAACTGCAGCTGCAAGTTTACGAGGCGCAACGCGGGAAGGCTTCGCCTTTCCTTCCACCGCATTTCTTTTTTTCGCACCTGTCCGCGCAACCGAATTTAGGGCTTTGAATTTGATTCGTTTTCTCTTGGTTCTTGCCCTTGTTCTTTTTCTGCGCCTAGACTGTGTCGCGTGCGTCTCCTGATGACAACTAGCTATCTCTAGTTTTTCCGTCGCAGCTCGGAAATTTTCATGAAATTCCAAACTGGCCTCTGTGCCTTCGCAGCAGAGTGCCAGCTCCACGCAGCTGACAGACGGACATGAAACTGCCCCTGAGATCCCCAACTTATTCCCTCGGGAGTTGTCCTCTCCAGCTTGCCTGTCGCTCTGCGCGCCATCCTCTGCATTGCAGTGCTCAGCTACAACTGAGCCGGCCTGGCTGTCGCTCTGCGCGCCATTGTCTACATTGCAGTGCTCAGCTACAACTGAGCCCGCCTGGCTGTCGCTCTGAGCGCCATTGTCTACATTGCAGTGCTCAGCTACAACTGAGCCCGCCTGGCTGTCGCTCTGCGCGCCATTCTCTCTACTGCAGTGCTCAGCTACAACTGAGCCCGCCTGGCTGTCGCTCTGCGCGCCATTCTCTGCACTGCAGTGCTCAGCTACAACTGAGCCCGCCTGGCTCTTATGGCTATCCTTTTCCTCGGCAGCCTCGCATTCTTCTTGTGCCAGTATTACCAAGGTAGCCTCTCCGGAGCCTTTGTCACTGAAGCCACTGTGACATCCCAACTCGCTCTTACCGCGGTTGTTACTCTCAAAAGGGGTTTCCGCTGTTTCCACTTCGAAACCTTTTCCGATATTAAAAACTCCCTTTTCGCGGTCCTGCCGGTTTGACGCCTGTATCGATTCTACTGAAAGTGTCGCGCTCGCAACTGTCCCGACAAAGTTGTCCGTTGCCACTCCTACCTCACCTGGAGGAGAATCCTCGCACTCGTGTCGTTGAGACGCTATCTCGGAATGCTCTTTCTTAGCATTACGTCCAACTACACTGGACACGGTCTCGGATTCTGCGGCATTCCTTGGACTACCGCACCGGTTGAACGCGTTCTCTGCCACTTCCCTCGTGGTGTCGCGATTTACCAACGCGGCTACGGTCACAGACTTTTCGGGTCTTATCTGCGGACCTATTTCATAAGCATCGCTTGCTCTTTCAGGACTTCCGGCTCTCACACTACCGCCCTTTCTTCGTATTTCGTTTTGAAGTTCTAATATCTTTAGTTTCCTTGTTTCAATTTCAACCTTCCACTGTTGTCGTTGCCGTTCCTTCTCTTTTTCCCACTCTCGATCAGCTTGCTCCTTACGTGCTTTTTTCTCCCGATCGGCTTTCTCTTTAGCCTCCTGGTCGGCTTTCTCTTTAGCCTCCTGGTCGGCTTTTTCTTTAGCCTCCTGGTCAGCTTTCTCACCTTGTACCAAATTCCACGTATCTACCAGCAAATGATCGTTATGCTTGACTTGTTTAAGAATGAATTCGCCCAATTCAATTTTGGTTAGTTTGCTAGGCACTTCAACTGACAGTTCCTCGCATATCAACAGCAAGTCCGACTTGTACAACCTCATTAGGTCCATGACAACGCTTTCTCCGCTTTGGCTCTGCTAACACAACAATGCCTTGAGAATAACCCCTCTCAAACGACAAAGCCCTGATTCCCAGTCAAGATTATTCTCTGAATCTTAAAGCCTGGCGAATCCCATAGCAAAAACCAAAACGCTCACCCGTGGAGAAAGCACGATGTCGCACGGTCCATCCCAGCTGCTGCCAACCAGTGTTGGAACCGGGCCACACAACCCACCGCTGGAACCAGAGTTGAAGACGGAGGGGTCCTGGAGATGACTAACTCGTTTAGCCCCGCAGGTACCGGCTCCGAATGACGATGTCGGACTGCGTTACCGAGGAAACTGTACAGAAGGGTTTATTCTACATATTTACAGAAGAGAATCGAATCGAATCGAATGCGAATGCCATGCTCCGATCACACAACAACATCCCGTTAAATACGGTTAGCGTTCCCCAGATCCCTGACTGGGGAACTTGGTTCGAATAACGTTGTCCAATCGGATGGGCCATTGATGACGCTGGCGGTACCACCCACGGCACGGGCGGTGCTGAAGCTCTCGCTCTCTCACAGCTCGGGGGATGAGAAGGGGAAGACAGTCATCAAACACAGATGCGTCACCTTGACCACTGCCGCAAGTGTTCTGTGCGTTGCCTCCGTGGGAAAGCAGAATACCGCAGTCTCCTCGCAGGTGGCTGAACCTTCTCGAACTCCCCCGCCGGATGGCCGAAGCACGAGACCCCTTCGACACAGCGTCTTTCAATTAGCAGCCTCGCTCAGCGTGACCTTGCGTAGCATCATCCAGTCCGGTGACCCGAAGGCCGACTCGGCCAACGTATACCGCTGCTTTCGCCGTGCTTCCTGTGCATCTCTGCTTCCAGCGTTGCTGCTGCTGTCACAAGTTCTCGCCGCATCTTTGCCTAACGACGACACTCGTCTGACAGTAATTTCTCCCAGGCCCGTGGGAGACAGCGTCCTTCGATCGGTTAGGAGGTTCGGTGATTTGGAGTGCAACAACCCCGTCCGTCGTCGTCAATGCTTCTGCCGCCGGCGCCAGGCCTCGTCATATCCCTTGCTTTGCGATGAGTCACACCCGGCTCCCAGGGCCACGTTGTCCACTCTTAACAGCTCGCTTCTCTTCGGTTGTTCCCAGGCGATCGTTTCATTTGCCACGTTTTTGACGCGGTCTGACACAGACATGTTCGTGCTAGTCGAGTATGTATGTGACTCAACGCTTGCAATACTGCAGCACACTGACATCGAAAATTTCAGTCCGCAAAATGTAGCGGATTTTGATGGGGCCGCTACATACCAAGCCTACTGGCAAGGCAATGACACAACTGAAGGCGGCTATTACGCTGCAGATTCTTCATTTGACCGGTAAGTGACGCATTATAATTTTGTTTTGTTACCCTTCTGGGTTTCTTGTGTGCAAATTAAATTACCTCAAGTAGCTCTATATCGTGAAGAATCCTTGATCACGTCCCCGCCGCGATGGCTCATTGTTATTGCTCGACTGCTGTGCCCGATCATCAGGATGGAGTGTAATGTTAAAAAAGAAAAACAATTCTAGCAAGTGAGCACAACAATACAAGCACTGTACAACCTGTAGAATGCATTCTTCTGTTTACTGCTTTCACTTCATTTATGCATTCCATGATTAGCATGCATGTTCGGCTAACATGTAATTTATAGGACATTGAGTTCAGCAAACAACGCTGGCCACACAATAGTTGCATGACGCTCATTTTAGCTGCAGGTGTGCATCTTTTCAAATTTCTAATAATCTCTAAATTTCCAATAATCCACAGCTTCGCAGTCGTCGAAAAGTCATTATAATGAAGTGCAAGAGAAATCTCTCACGTATGCTTAATAAGCCAGAAAAATGCGGTAACATGACTTGTCGAATCTTCCTTGCTTGCTTACCAGCCACAGTAAATGTCTTTTCAGTATTTTGGTTCTTTTCGGCGCATGTGTGCAATTCATTGAAAACACATTAAGAGCGCAGTCAGTACAGTTCCAAGTGCACGCGCTCAAATGTTTAACCTAAAAGTGGACGAACCTGTACTTTATTGTAGTACAATTCTGCGACCTAGGCAAGTGACTTTAGAAGTTGCATTTATGGCGGTGATGGATCACTGCTTCAATCAGCGAAACTTGTGTCATGATCGTCTTAAGAGAGAGTAGGAATGCTGCAGTGTTTTGCTATCTCAAGCACGTTTTTCTCTTTCAGAAACGGATGAAGAAATGAAGAACTTCACCGAAAAGAGGCGCAGGAGACCTGTGCTGCCGAACTGTGGAAAAAGAAAAGGAAAGGATAAGGACAAGGTACCGTGACTGCAGCATGTTTACCACAGTTGTTTCATTTATACCTTAATACCTCTAAATATTGGCTGAAGGCTTCACTTCAACAGGCACCAGATTCCTGGCCTTGGGGAGGGATGACAGTAGCACTGCTTTTGCAATAGACAACTTGCAAAATTGCGGGAAAGCTGGCTTACAGGAAGATGTTTTCCAACCAAAAACCCTTGTTCACAGACACGTTTTCGCTTCCTGCCCTGCTGCCTGAAGGGGTTTGCGCGAGGGGATATGAGTCAGCAGCCCTGCATTGTGTCCTTCTTCGAAAAGGTGTGCGGGGCTGCACCCAAATCTACGTGAACCTGAGGCCCGGCGGACATTACCAGCTTCGAAGGTAGAGTGTAAAGGAAAGTTGTGCAAGGGTTACAATGTGCGCATTCCCTTGACGAGTACCTGTCTCGACCCGCTCCTCTCGTTCGCGCCTCGGCTCTATTGTGTCCTTTCAACCATTTCCCTCCCATACAGATAAAGGGATGTCTCTCCTCTCCCTTTTCGAAGAAGAATGCGAGATTGCCGTCTGCGTACGAGGGTTTTTGGTTGCAAAATTGTAGAGGGCGCTCGTTATTCTGCAAGTTGTCCATTAAATGTCCATTACGCGCTTGCGCTTATTCAAACCCGAACTTGCGATTAAGGCGTTTTCTAAACTCACCAGCGCAGTCACCTTCACTTTGCCAATACCCATACTATTCCAACAAGCTGCTTTAGTCAAAGTGCTCACAGCACCAGCTGGGAGGTTGGTCATATACTATTTTCCTTCCTTTGTTTGTATGGTTTTTCAATGTTGCTGCTGTTTTTTACGCCAATAAAGTCATCCCATAGTAGAGTGGCAAGCCGGGCTAATTGGTGGTTGTTCAGCTTTGGAATGTGGTTAGTGCGCTAGAGAACAGACAACAGAAGCAGAAGTAGACAGGATGCATGCAAGCTCACAGCTGAACTTTACTTGATGAAAGATGATCGAGTCAGTTGTTGTCTTCATGTGCTGGAGACGCGCTGTCAGTGTGCTGCCCACACAACACCTTGGGTGCATGAATTATACCGATGGCAAGGGGCTAGTCTTGCTTGTTCTGTTGGGCAGCAGAAGAGTTGAGCACAAGCAGGACTTTCCTATTTTTTTCGACAAAATGATCGGACTCAACAAGCCACTTGGTGGATGCGTCACCTCTTGTCTTGATACCTTGTCTAGACTTGTGCTTAGTGCACAGTTCTCAAACAAACAAACAAACAAACAGACAAACAAAGAAACAGAAGAGCACCGTACAGGGCTTTGTGTCATGCCTGTAGCATATGCAACCATAGCTCCCAGAGCACTGCTCCTTCTCAGGCTTACCAATGAAAAGCGGCAGCTGTCAGTTAGTTCATTGCTAATAAACAAAAGGATGGTGAAGTGAAACTAAATGCCGTTTACTCCAGTACAGTGCATTGCCTTTCATGGCATGTATTTTTGATGGCTGCATCAGATAAAAAGTTTTGCACATATCTCCGTTATTTTTTATGACTTCCTTAGGTAATGACATTCATTTTGTGGAACGGGGGGAAGGGGTTGTCTTAAAGCCTTGGAGGCATTTGTCGCTCTTGGCTCCTGCAAGGCTGCAGCTGAGTTTGCGCAGCGCTTCCTCATTCGCGTTAACCAATTTGTGGGGGACACTGTTGTTCATTGCATCTATTACATGAATGATGGTGAGGTAGGATTGTAGCTTGTTCATGGCATGTGCTTATGGTATACAGGATGTTTCACCTAAGACTTTCTGCTATTTTTAAAAATGGTCTTTTTGAGCGAGAAGAGTGCTTTTGTCAACATAACATTGTCAGCAGTGTAGTACATCAGAATACAGCTTAGACGTGCTGACTACCAGGCTGGTTTACTAATTTTAAACAGTTAACATTTTAATTATTACTGTTGAGCTCCTTAATTATTGAGAGGCATGTAACCCACCATAAGTAATATCCATATCACTTATTAGAATTTCAAAAATGCAGTTGCCTCAGCGCTGTGGCCTTGCAGGTTTTGGCTGAATCACACCAAAATATATGTGCTTTTGAGAAGCTTTGAAGCAAAGCAAGCTCTCTATTGCATGTAACATGTTGAAGTAGCCAAAATTTGTTATGCCACAGCATCAAGGATAACCACATTTTCTAAAAAGTGATATGGATATTACCTGTGGTGGGCTGCATGCATCTCAGTATTGAGGAGCCTAATAGTAATAGTTAAAAGGCTAACTATTCAATATTATTTAACCAGCCTGCTACTTAGTACTTGTTAGTTGTATTCAAAGAACTGCACTGCTCACATTGCTCTCCAGAAAAAGCGCTCTTCTAACTCAAAACACCTATTTTTAAAAATTGCAGAAAGTGTTAGGGTGCTTACATGAGGCACCCTGTACAATGAGTCGTTCTGATTTAATACTTTCAAGGCGCCAACCTAGAAAACATGTAAATGGACTGCAGTGGCATGTTGCAATGTGAAATTATAGTTGCTTTCGATAAATGTCAAATTACAGGTACCACCGTCAACAAAGAAGGTCCGCAAGGAAGTACAGCAGAAGCACGAACAAGAGCTGCTGCACGACCTGCAACAGGACCTGCAACAGGACCTGCAGCAGGACACCTTAGAAAAAACCTGTGCAGCATTAAAAGAGGAGCTGTGTGCCATGCAGGTAGAGCTCACAGAGCTCAAACATCGCATGGCAGAAAGAGGTGCCATTGACGCTCCCCCTCATGACACCTGTCCATGCACACAGGAGATGGAGGAACTGAGGAAAGAGGTGAAGGAGCTGCGGGCTCTGAATGTAGACCTGCACAAGAGTCTTACACAAAAAATATTTGCATGTGGTGAGTGCATTATTTGGATATATTTTTTGGTTACCATTGTTAGCCATTTTGCAATGTGGACAAAATGTGCATTTACATAGTATGTAAATGCATGCAAAAAAATGCTGTTCAATGTCCTGAAGAACAACTTACTTCAAAGTTCCCACCACTGTTTCCATTTGGCGTCTGTCAAGAACTGCACAGTAGTGGTGGCATGTTGCAATTAGGGGTAGGATAACGGATTGGAGATAATGGTGGTAGGGTGTTCACCATCAATTTTAGGCTCTTGTTGCATCAGATGTGGCCTATTTTGTGATGTTTCAGAAAGCAGAGTTATCTACGCTGCGTCACTCGATGTGCGGTTCAACTTGGAACACATGGGCCGACTCAAAGGCAGAAAGGCAAGTGTGCTTTCTTGGAAAACATTCATGATGGTGTGCTGTTCAAACCTAATTGCAGTTGCTAATTGCAGTCAGGCACCTACAATAAGTAAAAAGGGTAACGACTAGAATTTAGTAAATCACTTAAGTGCCTAAGTCATCGGCTATGCTTATAAAACGACTATGCAAGCAGCTGTGTGAAATTGCATTTTCTGTAGCACCTGAGACAGTTTGCTTTTTAGGGATCCTTAACGTGCTGTATGAAGTCCAAAAGTGTATCTTAATTAATTCTACCTCTCTCACAGCGTTGCTCCTAGCAATGCGATCTACTAGGAGCCAGAGTGGCTCACTGGATTGGGCTAAATGCAGTGAAAATATAAATGGAAAATAGAATGGAAAAACTCCATATTGCAGTAATGCAGTTGTGAATTGCGACTCCTTGTTTAGTGGGCTAAAACATTCGTCATGTTGGTAATGCATGTTGTAGAGCCCTCGGCAAGTGGATCCTCAAGGGCTGCAAGCAGCATCAGCCGCCTGGACCATCTTGGTGAGCACATTTGCTTGTGGTGCATACTACGATGTTAGAAGTAGTGCTTAAATCAGTGACCATGCTTTTAAGCTTTTGTACATGGCTTCTAGATGTGCACATTGCTGCTAGATGTGCAGGCCTGAGAGATGGTCAATAAAATAATTGCTTTCCTCTCATTTATGCTTGGAAAGAGTTGCTTTGGTCACTTTCAGTGCCACGGCTATCATATTGGCCAGATCTCGGTAGCGCGCATTTTCTTCAGAGTCCTTTGAAGTTTCTGGTTAGGCATGCTTTAACGAGTGGTCAGGCTCCTTAGCTTGGTTTCCTTGAACTGATCTTTTGAAAGTTTAAGGGGGCTCTAATAAAGTTGCAGTATGCCTGGGATGTTAAAGGCTGCCACTTCAAGAATATCTTCCAGCAACAATTTTAGCGATGCGTTTCGCAGAGCCTGAGTTATCTCTATTTAAAATTTGGATCTCAGCGTTTCGTGCCTCTTTGTGTCCTTTTCTGACTATCTGCATGCTGAAAGGCCAGTGCTATTTCACTGGCCCCACTTCAGATGTGCACTGGGATTCTGAGCAGGTGGAGCTGCCTGATGCGCCAAAATGCCGTGGCTTACTGGCCATGTCCATGGTACCTGCCTAACGTAAAGAAGAATATAAAACTAGTAACTAGCCATCACTGAACCGGCATATGCAGGAGCGTGCAATGGAGGAGGGTGCAAGCATAAAAAAATTTCCGGAAAGGGCTCTCCCACTTTCGTGCATGATTGTGGATTCTCTGCTGCATGTAGAAGTGTGTTATTTGGCTCAGGTGTTTGTGACAAAACAGTCCAGTGATTGGACGAGTTGATGTGCTTTTCTTGGAAGGTGTTTCAAAGCGCCTTTAAGATGCAGACTTCACATTCCAGATAAGGTAATTTGCATATTGTGTCTGTTTTAGTTAAATGCTTTGCATAAGGGTATTCAGATATATGCACATTGTGGGCCACCCAGCAAGTCCTCCAGCGCTTGTCTTCGTCGTCCTCTCAGTCCTCGTGTTTTTTTAGCGCTATTTTTTCAATCATGAACTTTCACCAATTAGCCCAGCTTTCTGCTTTACTAAGTCCTCCAAACAGGGATGCAACAAGTTGCATCAGTTTAAGCTGTTCATGTGAGCATAGACGCTTGTGATATGCACTGATATTTTTTATGCTGACAGCTGTGTTTTGCTCCATCACTTCGTGCCTTGTGACTCAGTCTAGCAGCTTGCTGAAATCACGTGTTGTGGGGGTCGCAGTGCACATAGATGTTATAGCACAAAGCAATAATTTATTCTCTAGGGCTGTTGCATTAATATGCATTGTGTAGTCACAATACGAGGGGGTACCCAAAAGAAACCGGAATAAATTTTTTGGTCGGCAAAGCTTCTGTGGTACCGCGTTTTGCCACTAGCAGCGCATAGAACAAACATTCCAGAGTCAGTAAGCCGAGTGCCGTCGTTGAAGGAGGTCAGACTAGTTTAGACAGAGTTTTAGAGTGACGACTGTTTGGTGTGAATGTCGTTTTTGCAAGGCTGATTTTCGTGAACAGCGTGCGCCGGTGAAATTCTGATTTTTGCTCTTAAAAAGTTGAATGTAAACTCTTGAAATATTAAGAAAGGCGTACAAGGACGATGCTATGGGGACAACTCAAGTGTTCCCGAATCGAATCCTGAATCAAAGCAGCAATCATGCCAATGGAAAACATCAAATTCACCTCGCCTCAGGAAAGCTCGTCAGGTGAAGCCAAACTTCAAAACAATGCTGATTTGTTTTTTCGACGTGAGAGGAGTCGTCCATTGAGAATTTGTTCCGCAGGGTCAGTTATCCAGGCTTTCTACTCGGATGTTTTTAGAAGATTGGGCAACAGTGTGCGGTGGAAGCGGCCAGATTTGTGGCGGTCGGGTGACTGGTTTTTCCATCATGGCAATGCCCCTGCTCACACAGCCCTGTCTCTAGGACAATTTTGGACCCAAAATGGCATGACCCCTATTCCTCAACCCTCATACTCTCCCGACCTTGCCCCGTGCTAATTTCTTTGTTTCCTAGAATGAAAAAAATAGGTGAATGGAAAGCGTTTCGCTGATGTTGCTGAGGTGAAGAAAAAAACGACGGAGGCACTGTCAAGCATCACAAAAGATGAATTTAAACAATGTTTTGAAAAATGGAATGAAAGATTCGACAAGCGTATCATTGCAAGTGGGGAATACTTTGAAGGAGATTGAAGGTCTGTGCTTAAAATGTGAACAAATAAGTTCAAACAAAAATAAGTCCGGTTTCTTTTGGGTACCCCCTCGTACATTTTAAATGTGCCAATTTTACAGCACGGGCCCCAGCAGTGCTGTCCACCTTGGCTGGGACGGCCGCTCTTGCGACTGGTAGCCCACAAGAACCAGGTGAGCAGCTTGCAGTCGGACATGTTCATTGCTGAAACTCAGCATGACAAAGCTGCAATAGTTTTCACAGTAAAAGGAGTCAATTTCCGTTACGGGTCTGTTTCCTGAAATGCTTTGCACTAAGAGTACTGCAAATCTCCGTTTCAGGGCCACCAGGAAGCCCCATTAGGGCTGTAGCAAGCTGCAGTGGCACAAGCCATTTAGGTAAGCACATACTTCCAGCGTGCAGCGTGCACTTTATTGCTAGGAATGCTCAGCCGCATAACCTCATCTCTTTTGTCTTAGCTAAGCTACTTCATCAAATTGCATGTTGTAGGTGTCACCATGCATGTAGATCTTAGAGCTTAAAACAAGTGCTCTTGGGAGTCATCTTAAGGTGAATTCACACGGTGGACTGAATTGCAAATCTTGAGGGTGAACTGTGCATAATGTGGCTTGACGTCACGAATTGACGCCAACCAATGGGTGTCTGCAGAGGGAAAGAGGAGGGCGTTTTTTTCTATTAGGACAAGATCTGCTGTTTTCTTCTCTTGTGTGAATGCTTTCAGCATGCGGACACTGCCTTTACTTGAGGTGATGCTATAGATCTTTTTGCGACCTCATCCGTTGTGTGAATATACCTTTGATGTGCATTTTCGTGTAAGGGCATGAACTCTAACTATACCTAATTCACAGAACTGGCCCCAGCAATGACATCCATCGATGGGGCGAGTGGCAGTGGGCCAGACGAGTTTGGTGAGCGAACCTTCTTGTGATGCATGCCATTTTTAATTTTTCATAATCAAATCGGCCTAAGAAAATCTTCACTGGAAGACAAATGAATTGTCCAATGAGCGCCTGTTAACCTTGTCCTGTGCCACTTGAGGGCGCCTTATCCCCTGAAGTTTCTAGTCTCATCCTTCCACCATCTCTGCTATGCCCCTAACTTTGACTGTATGTGCTACATTTACCTTTTCTTGAAATGGGTTACATACCCTTCCCAGGCCCCATTTCTTTGTGCTCTTTTTATTTCTACTTTGTGTCGCTCTCCTACTCTACTGTGTGATTACATCTATACCTTCCGATAGCTTGCCGTCCTGCCTTCAGTTGCATTTCAAGCCTTTTCATTAAGCTTCATGTTTCTTTCCCATAGTTATCTAATAACTAAAAGCTTTTTAAGTGATTGACACCCCCTTTCTTGTGAATTAACAAAATATATTAGCATTATTCTGGTCGTCTGGTACATTCAAAGTTGTTAGGCGTTGTGCCGTGTACAGGTTGAAAAGTTTCCTGGCACAGTGTTCCTGTTGTCCTTCAGCAGATGCACAGTTAATTGAACCTGACGTCTTTTTTTTTCTTTTTGCATTGCCTATGAGGCTTGCTGTACTGTCCCTTTCATTTTTGGCAGGATATGCGATTTTTCTGAACTGCTCTTGCTCCGCAATGTTCTGCTGTGTCTTTAAGGCTCGTTTATGGGGGTTTAACGTCCCAAAGTGACTCAGGCTGTGAGGGACGCCGTAGTGAAGGGCTCCGGAAATTTCGACCAGCTGGGGTCCTTTAACGTGCACTGACATCGCACAGCACACGGGCCTCTGGAATTTCGCCTCCATCGAAATTCCATTGCCGCAGCTGGATCGAACTCGCGTCATTTGGGTCAGCAGCCAAGCGTCATAACCACTGAGCCACTGCGGCCACGGTTGTCACTTGTCACTTAGCCCTCATTATTTCACCAGTTATCTTTTTAGCCATCAGTGTTAGTGTAGCAGCCGATCAACTGTTCACTGGCATGTGTTTCTCATATTAATGTTTCTACAAGTTTTAATACAGCATAACCCTGCTGATGTACTCCTCACGGGACTAAAAAAAATTGGCTGTGGCTTAGCTCAGCTATGCCAGACATACGTAGCGAGAGGTAATGGACCTTCAGAGGCTAGGCGAACTCGTCGAGCTGCATCTTCACGGCGTCGCTTATTGAGACGTTTTGCGCGTTCCTCCTCGGTCTCGTCGCCTTCGCCTTGTTTCGTTCCAACAGCTAAGCCTGGTTTGTTTCAGCCTCTCTGACTCGCTCTCCATCTCTGACCACAACAGCTTCAACGAACCGCCCTCTTATACAGGCCGCTACGTGTGCCTGCTGCTCATTCATTCGTAAATCTTTAATCACAAGGATGACGTGAGGCCTAAGGGGGAAGTGGGTTGGTTAGGTGAAGGTGAGGGTGTCGGTCTCTGACATGAAGTCTAGCAGGGCACTGAGCTTGCGCTTGGCGTCGGTACTGGGGGCCGTCCAGTCTTCGCATGTCTGGATGTGGTAGGCAGAGGTGTAGCAGGCGCAGAGGCTCGCAGTGCCAGGACAGGTCCAGATCAGGTGGTGCAAATCAACAGAGTCAGCAGGGCAATTGGGGCAGCCGATCCTGGTTCGGTGCCACGCGGCACAGGTTCGCACCTTGTGAGCGAGAACTTGGGCCGGGCGAGAAAGGCCAGAAGGAATGGATGGAGTAATGTCTAGGACAAGGTCCCACGACAAACCCTTCCGCTCTTGTTAAAGGCGTGTGATGATAGAGTCAGGTATTATGAGAGGGATGCGAGAACAATAAGGGTGGTCCGAGTTGGTCGGCTCACGTTAAGGCAATGCCGACGGTCTTCCTCTAGCTGCGCGCCAGCAGCCTCGTGGGCAGTCCTGTTCCCGGTCCCTTGTGCGTGATGTCCGGGTGTCCAGTGAATGCGTACGGAGACTTGGGAGGTCTCTTGCTGTGCCTGCTGCTATCTCTGGCTCTCCTCTTCCTCTGACGTTGCACCAGATGGCACGGCTCCATCTGGCAACGATTGCTAGGCAACGGCGCAAGAAGCGGTGTGACCACGGCGTGACCACCCCCGCAGTGAAAATGCTACTTGGCGACCAATAGCTCTTGCTACAAAAAAAAATGCAAGAGCGAGGAAACATTGGAGGCAGGAAGTAGGACAAATTGAAAAATGACAGAACTGAAGAACTAAACACATTTATTGCAGTGCTGGCACTTGAAAAAATCATGCAGCATTGTCTGCTCCATTTTCTTACGTCCGGTGAGGACTACTCATTTCTCCAGAATTTACGGGGCTATGTGGCTGTTGCGATCGTTGCAAACATACTTTCTGAGAATGTCTAATGCCGCTACAGCCAATATAATGGTTGGTTCCAGCGGTGGCTAGCCCTCTTCCTCTTTGTTGCCACTGCTGTGTGCATCCAGAAGTCACAAAAAGATGTGATGATATGCGCAAGGACAAAATCAATCGCACCAGCCACACTAACACTAGGAGCACAATTACAAAGAAACAAGGATAGGTCAAGAAAAAATTAGCTGTGGTTTAGCTCTGATTAAACATGGCGAGAAGCGGTAGCTTCATGTGGCTGCGCTTTGCAAAGCTTTGTTTGTTTCTTGTTTCTCGGCTTGTTTAAAGATTGTTGTTTCTTTGGACTTTGCCGCACGTAGCTACGTGAAACTACTGCTTCTCACCAGGTTTAACCGAAGCTAAACCACACCTGATTTTTTCCTATACCCGCGGTGTTAGATTTTCTGCGTGTGGAGCGCTAATCTTCCTCTTTGCATTCTTCGTCTTCCTCTTGTTATTCCTCTTCTAATTCCTCTCGAAATCGCCTGTCACTGATCAATCATGAATCGCTCGAATCACAAATTACCATGATATTGCATGAGCGGCTGTGTAACCTAGCAGTTAGTATACAAGAAGCACATATACAGGGTGTCCCAGCTAAAAGTAACGAAGCTTGTAAAAAATTGGATGATCCCTAGCCGAGTGAGACCAACTGAGGGTTGTTGTCAGTCGCGTGTCCTAGTCTGTAGTATTTTTTTATTATGCAAGCATGATTTATTGGCAGAGACTAATTAGCTAACTTTTTAATTATTGCCTACAGGAAGAAAGTGTTAATGCAGGAGTTGTAGATCCCTTAGAAAAATAACCGTTTGCCGTGTTTGCAGCCAAGTACCACTGATACAACTTCTTTTATTTGACTTAAAAGAAAGCCCGCGAAATACAAAAAGAGCCACGTGATAGGGAAGCAGTTTCAGCGCTCCCAGATGACCGGCCAAGCAAAGACATTCGCTTATCTTTGCAACGTTTCCCGCACGGGATTCGGCGTTTTGCGATGGTTGCGAGATATACGCCAGCAACTCTCGTATCGGCGCTAGGGCGACCGTTTCTTCAGCGCATGACGGTGCAAGTTAGCGGCACGGCCACATTCCTATCACTCGAGGCGAGGTTATGCGTGAAAAAGCGCTCCATGCGAGCCGCGCTTCACTTCCTTGAAAAGCAGCACCCGCTCACTTTCCATGACGCATAAGCAGTTCCTGGGGCCCTATTCTCGATATTCACATTCGCCTGTCGGCGCCATATTGCCTCTCTGATTGGCTGTCAGAAGTGTCAATCGCCGTCAATGGGCGTGTCAATCAGGGTCGGTTACGCGAGCACTTTTCGCGGTGACGTCGATTTGACGTGGCATTGAAAATGCATTTTCGTAGCGCTATTCTTGGTGCCCGGCTGGTACATATATGTGATTGTGAAGGGAAAAGAAGCTACAAGCGGTCCGTGCGAGAGCACTTGCGCTCGACTTGCCAATTCGAAGAAAATAGCTGCACACCGGAAATGGCAACTTCCTAAAATCTGATTGGTTGGAACAATATCACGTAAATCACGTGATAGGCACACATTTTGGAGTGATGTCAGAATGACGTTTCATCACGTTTACGTTGTGCCGCCATTGCAAAAAATGGCTGAAATTCGCCGCCATCATTTCGCCCGGCGAAAGGTACCCGAATCATGCAAATGAGTTAGTGAAATGCTGATTTATACGGCGTTAGGTAGCCGCATTTTAACGGGTATTTATTTCAAGACAAAACTAAGCTTACAAAAGTCTTGTTTTGATTGCACAATGTAATGATATCGCGTTGTAAGAGCTCATCTGAAATAAGCAACCCTCGAGAGCGTTAATAGTGAAGGCTTAAGCGTACAGCCGCATGGGGGCGCTAACTGCTCTCCCGTTGCAAACCCTTCGCTCGCGGTGAGAAATCATCCGTCCGTGCGGTTAGTGAAGCGCGAAAATTGCTCGAATGGCGGTGCCGGCGCTGCGATTTGCTGCTCCTTGCATTCATTCGTCGTTTGTTAAACCCTAGAAGTGGGAAAGGTGAGCGACTTTCGAGGTCACCGCGATGCTTTCGAGTTGTCTCTGACTAGACAGCTCGTCTGTGCAATCATCTGACGAGGCATATATGTGGTGGCTATGCAAGGATGCATTGCGGCGAGAAGCAGTGTCGAACTGTCGAGCTCTGAGGGACGATCGCCAGCTGTGAAACGTCGCTGAACGGATGGGCTTTGCCTCGCGTGATGAGCGGATGACACGAGAGGTGTTCGCGCGGCCGAGCAACAAACTCCAGGAATGTGTCGGGCTTCTTGACGAGACATCCGTGTGTGTGTAGCATCATTCTCATTCCTTTCGCATGCATGCTGGAGATGACTTTAAAACAAGAATCCGAAATTTGTATTCGGCACTTCGCGTTGCTTTTTTCATACTGTGTTTCAGTTTTTGCACACAGCGCCAAGTTGAGAAAACAAAGCCTAGCATGCTAGTACGTTGATCGATTTCTTTGTGTTTGGTGTTGATGAATGTGAAAGGCAGCATCGGTGAAATCAGCTGAAAGGCGTCGTTTCCTTAAGTGTGAAAAAAAAAATGCGTTACATTGTAAAAGAATACTATAACCTGTCTTAAGCATTATTAATGAAGCACACTAAAGTGATTTCGCTATTCAAGCTGAAATTTTCATAACAGTGTTACATCATCAGTTACGCAGCAGTCACGTGGAAATTACCGTAGGAGGGTGGAAAAAATTATTTCTCTAAGGGCACACGGAAAACAAATATATATGAGTCTTGTACATTTTATTTACAGGTGTGGTGTTCCTGCCGGTGAAGGTTCCAGCTCACAAGAATCTGTGCGGGATCCATCCATGACCCATTTATGTGCAGTCTCTCTCCATGTGCTGCCCGCATGGAAATCGTTAAACTGGTGAGCACGTGCTTAGTGTGTTGTGGCAGGCATGAAGGGATAGCATGTTTGCCTGCAGTAAGATTGCATGCGGCTAATGATATCTGTCTGCATTTATATATAGTTTATTGAGCAAGTAAGAACAGTGTAAATAGAACCACATGTAAATTAATCATGTCTGTACTTTTCAGGTGACAGTGGAGATAGGTGTGGGTGACATGCAGTGTTGTTCTCTGGCTTTGGATTTCTCTTAGTGACCGCAATGTCAAGGTAGCCTCATTTCAATTGGTGCAAAATGAAAAAGCATGCATATACTAAAAAACTCATGGTAGTCATAAACAGTTGAACTTGTGCCCTTCCTTGCAGTGCATTCTGTGGTGGTTTTCTTGAGTATAAAAAGTGTGTATTAATTATTTGTATTCATCAGTTTGGGAAATGTGTCATCAAGTACCTCTAGCTATATGGCAACACTTCGTTTTGATACTAATGATTGATTTTGCAGTCAGCGTATTTTACATTTGTGCGTAAAACTAGACAATAGTTGAACTTGAGGCTTCAACAATTTCTCATATTTGGAAACGCAATGTCTAGCTCGTTGGAAGATTTCAGTGCACAGCGTTGATTAATGTGCAGGTGATGGTTTACATCTTATGCAGATGTGGTGGACTACTCTCACCGTGGGGTCTCGTGTGCTCGGGAGCCATGATGCCAGATTCATCTTCGCTCACCCCTCGGCTGGACTGGCTGCCTAGCTGGGTGGTGATACCGGGTTCCTGAACGATTACATGAGGTGTCTGCAAAGGTGTCATGGTCATGGTACGCCATGGTCAAGAGTTCTCTGCAAAGGTCAGCGGAGCTTGCACTGTGCAACACAACATATTCATCCACACTCAGCTGCAGGACCATGACACCACTGGCAGGTGGTGATAACAGAAGGAGCACCAACATCTACAGCAGGGAGGAGGACACAGCACCATTTGGATTCTACCTGACAGACAGGAAGTGCATGATCAGCAGCTGCTTTCGAGAATTGCACTCACTGCCGTGATTGTCATGTGTAGCTATGCCACAAGTAATCAGCATACATTTGCTCTGCTTCAAATTTGATAGCATACTGCCAGGAAGGTGATGAAGTCTTCATCATTTTGGTGCTGTTCTTTGAATAGGACCATATTGGTGATATCCATGACAGTAGAAATCATTTTTGTCTGGTGCTGCAGTTTTGTGTGAGTCAGGAAGTGCCCCAAGTGTTTTCAGCCTACCGTCTGCCAACTTGCTGAGTGCATGCTTCAACACATGCTTTGGTGATTGTGAAGAAGTGCCATCCCTTCGTGTGGTGCCTCCCTACGTGTTCTGCTTGTACACAACGCACATTTTATTTGGTGCTTAAGTTCAGTGAAGGACAGGAAAGCACCAAAATGTTTTCCTTCCAGCACCTGGGTGTTGACTGGACATGCTTTCACCAATGCATTGTTTGCTTTGGTGTTTGTTGAGAGCCAGCAGTCCACAACATGCTCAACATACAGCATGGTCGCTGTGTCTCTAGTCATTTACAACATCTGTTCTTCAGGGTGCAATACGTCTTGTGTGGCACTGTTTGTGTGATGAGATCACAACATGCTTTGCCTCATGGCATTTGGTTGCCTCTGTCTGCTTGCTTTTGACTGCTTCTTTCACATGCTGCACGTAGTTATACAGCAGTGAACTATTTTTCCTGAAGGAAAAGTCATGTAATTGTTTCATGGTCAATTTCCCAGATGAAAATGCAAGGCCTGGCCAGCGTTCTGACACGTGTACCCATTCCCATCTTCTAGCTGAAATTTGTACCCCTGACGAAAACCTACAAATTGTACATTAATTCAGTTGAAGGTAACTGGAAGTATAAATTATGCAGCTGGACATAATTTGTGTTTCAATAATAAAGCTCTAAGCGCTGGCATTTTGTCCTTCTTTTGTGTTGTCTTTCACTGCGCTGTTTTTCCAATTCGTAAAACATGTATCAACCAGCCCATATTTGCCCTCTTCTGGAACTCCAAATGGCATTTTGTAGCTGGAAGGGCATGATTCGGTTCAATAAGTTAGCTGGAAATGGATCATAATAGTAGTAGTAGTAGTAAACGCTATTGATTTTTCTGGGTTACACAGCCGGTCTTCCCAGGTTCGGGATCTTTTTCTCTTTCCAGGATTTGAGGTCCAAGATCTTTTTCTGTGCTGGGCTATCAACCTTGAATGCAACCTTGAATGGAAGGTCACTGCCCACCTGTCCTCCCAGTGAAACTGTGTTAGATCCCATTTTCATTGACTCGTCCCCTTGCACTTTTCATTCATATAAGTTGGGGTTGCTGTTTGGTCATTTTAAGACAAATCCTAGACAACCTGTTTACCCTCTGCACCCTTAGTGTGACTGGACCGTATCAGTGTCCGTGCTGCCATTTTTCTGTTTAGCAAAGGTGGCTACTTCAGCTGGCTACTTAAGTTTGCAAACTAGGCAACACTAATGTGCATGTACACCACTGTCAAACGGTTATGAAAGATGAGTCTGTCCCAAAAAAATTCTTATCTTTGTAGACGAGACATATTCGTCAATGTGTATTGTTGCACTAGGTAATGATTCGCAGTTAGGCTGCATAATGAATTCTAGGATGCATGAAGTTCAGTGATGGAAATAAATTATTTCGCCAATAATGGCTTCCACAAACTTTTCACTCTGCATGTAAAAGACACCTCACTTTTTTTGAGCAAATTGCAACACCTAAGAGGCAATGCAACTCGTCTCGCTCCCCAAAAATGTAGGGGCACACTTAAGCCCAGCATTCATGGGTATCACACAACAGTGTTCATGGCTCCCTGCAGCGGTTTCTCTTCACACACACAGTCACTGTTCTTCATTCATGTTCACACATTTATCAGAGTTGCCTCAGCACAGGTTCCCAATTCTTGTCTTTGAACTCTTCCACACTGCAGTTCACCTATATAATGTTATTGTAATTAGTTTCTCACTAATTGGCACATCTCTAGTTCACTGCAGTAATTACATTGCTAGGCTTCAAATTAAGCCAACAGCACCCACACATCACTCCCCCCCCCTTTGTACCTCAGCAAAGTCAATGTGCCTACACGGTCTAGTTGGTAGCGTGCCTGGCTGGCGATCCAGGGGTCATGGGTTTCAAGGCAGAAAGAAATTTATTAATTTTCTGTACGTAAAATCTATTATTTTATAAAGTGAAGTAGTTTCAGACGTGTGCTGACGTTTGATTCAGATTACAAATCCTCTTTTCAGTGACTTTCACTGTGGACATCCACGCGTGAAGCTTGTCTTTTGACGCAATGCCGGCTGGATAACACTGGGTTTTCTGCTGAATGGCAGCCTCTCGCCTTGACAGTGGTGTGTGCAGGCTTTCCGTACCTTTCTTTTCTGGCTGCACATGGCACCCAATAACTTCTTAGCACTAATTGCGATGCCATCACATACCATACAGCACTAATAATATTACCTGGTGGTAGTCGGAAAAAAAAATTATTCTTATAGTGTGAAAAAAGAATAGCAGCCTGTTTCCACCTGACTTGGTTTGGTTTCATACTTCTGCTAGAACTTTCAGAGAAATTAGCCAGCAAAGCTGTACAAGACGGTAATTTTTCAGGGAGCTTAAATTTTATGCACAGGCACTTGCAATGACTCCAATTTCATCAACATTTTGCAACCTGTTCTATCATTATATTGGTGGTGAATAGCTTCTGTTCATTTATTTAACACTCTCCTCGTGGAAACTCTGAATCAGACTTGCTTACCATTTTTCAAGCTGCCTTAATCATGCTCAAAAAAACAATTTACCCTCCATGTGCACACACCACTAGGCATTTTAAGTGTTCTGTTTTTTTTTTCATGCAGTGGAGTGTAATACATATATAGAGGGGAGAAATCTCCAACCTGTCACTTAAGCTCGAGCACCAGAGCGGATTTTAAACGCTCATATCAGGCTTGCCCAAACAAACCGAAACCTCCTTTCCGAGGGGTGGAATCACAGGAGCGATGGGAGGCTTCTCTGCGCAGCTCACAGGCAGAGCTTCAGCTTTGCATCATGGCCTGGGCCTTGAAGGTTGCTGCAGCCAAACAGTGCCTGGTCACCTAAAGTGGCCTGAGGGCCGTCGCCGACCTCTTCAACACCCCTTCACTAACCCTCACCTGATCCACTGAAGTGGGACTAATAAAGTTATTACCAACCAAGGGCTGTAATAGCCTTCCTGCCAACGCACTTCACCATGGTACTTTTGAACTGCTTCTTTGAACAAATAATCTCTGAGCTGTACACAAGCTTTGTTCTCAGTACAGGTAGGCCCTTTGTTATTGGAATGTGGTAATCTACTGTTGCAGAGCAACTTCGATTAGTCCTCAGTGTCCTTTCAGACATTTGCCGACATTTCAGCACCTACATCTGGTATAGTGCCCTTCACTGAACTGTAGATATCATATTTTGAGTGTACATAGAGGGTTGTCTATTTTAGTTCACAGTAAAGGAAGGTACTTTGAGAGTGAACGCATTTCATTGAGCATTACTCTCCTGCAGTGCGCAATAGTGGCATCACAGGGTCTTTATTGCATCAGTGTATGGTGTAAATGTTGCCTAACGGCATTGTGATCCACCCCTCAAAGAAAACCAACAATGGCCCTGATATGTATGTGGTCAGGAGTGTGCACAGAGGGAAAGTCATGCACTTGCACATCAGGCTAGAAACATGACTGAGGCCTCTTGTAGATTGCTCGTGGCGTGCACAGGGCTTGCCAAAACCAATCCACATCATCCATTGTTATCATGCTGCATTAAGAGACCTTTTGCTAGAATACCACTGCTTGTCTGTGATGCTGCCTCCCTCAAATACTGTGGGTCATGTTAGCCTTGCATTTATTGCCCCCTTTGTGTGTTATCTTGCTGCTGTGCATGCTTGTGCTTTTCTTGTTGTGTTGCTGTTCTTCCTTCTTAACTCACCGTTGTTTTTATTATCCTTCAGCTCCTTGACCTGACCCAGAGCCATGTTCAGGCTTAATATGACATGCGCACTAGATAATACGCGTGTATGTGCATGATATGATAATAACTTGCATGCACGTTAAAGAACCCCAGGTGGTCGAAATTTCCGGAGCCCTTCACAACGGCGTCTCTCATAGCCTGAGTCGCTTTGGGACGTTAAACCCCAATAAACCAAACCGATAACTTGCATGAAGCAAATAAAGAAAGTGTCTTGCACACTGCATTACCTGTTTGTGATGTGGCATCACACTCCACCTTCATTATCCCCCTCTATATTCGTCCCGTTCCCCAATGTTGAGTAGCATATGTGAAGATATCTTTTTCCAGCCGACTTCACCTTTCTTGACATCACACATTGCCCTCTTACAAGGAATCTTGCTGCATTGAAAGGAGCTGCCTGGTGCTGCTGTGGATGCATTACTGTTGTCCTACAGCAAAGGAATTGTAGGGATGGGCATGACAAATTTTGTTTCACCTCTCACATTTTGGTGCGTACTTGCATCACACGAGTGGTGTACCTGCCTATATGCCCTTGGTAAGTGCTGTGTGCTCATTGTTAGACAGAATTAACGAGATTGAGGGCCTTTTCAAACATTGAAATCAAATAGCATTATTGAAAGCCTTTTTTTATTTGAATGAAATTATGTACCTGCCACTCTATGCCATGCATTCGTGAGGTGCTTTTATATAAAGTCCGTGAAGTCTGCTTGCAGGCAGGCTTAGTTAATGTTCACAAAGCAAAAGATGAGTACCATGTCCTATTGAGATTAAGTGAAACGCCAACACTGTGAAATACATGCTTCTGTTGACAGTGGACTTTTAGCTTTGTCTGTTTTTCTTTAAGTACTGGCGGGAAACAATATCTCCCTATTTTGCTTTCGCATTTGACGCTTTTGATAATAAGACGTACGCGCTCATAGCGTTGCACTTGACGCGATTCGCAGTCGCGTTTCGTGCGCGGCCGCTTGCAAACGTAACCAAGGGTAGTGTTAAGGTCTATGCACCTGAAGAAGTGACACGGTGAGGTAAAGCTTTCCAACGCCACTGACGCGTTGAGATTACGATCGAGAGCCAGCCGTTTCTCCGCCAATTCCTCTCCCCGTGACGCTGATCGCATCTCACAAGTACGGAGACGCGACACGCTACGCGATGGCTTCGGGCAATAAGCGTTCGCTTCATGCAGCACAATTACCGCTAAACTCTTATTTCCGTGACGACCGGCCACAGGGTCTTTAGCGTCGCATTCAGCACCATCACTGTGCGGCGAGTACGCCGAGACCGCCGCCGCAACGCAATTCACCGTCCATCTCTACGGCGCTACTTTGCTAACTCCCCTTCGCGCCGCAACTCGGCGGTGTTTTTTGTACTTGGCGCCAAGTAGCAGACGACACCGTTTATTTTTTTGTCATACTTTTTTCTTTATTCTTCAATGTCGTCATTACATTCTGCTGTTACGCATTTTCGGACCGCCCCGATTCACACGTCACGGGTACGCCCCGCTCATGGCGGATTGGCGAATATCGAGAATCGGGCCCCTGGCGCATATCTCACCACCACCTCAAAACGCCAAATGCTGTTCGGGACAGCATTGCAAACATAAGCGGATGTCGTTGCTTGATCGCTCATCTGGGAGAGCTGTAACTGCTTCCCTATCACGTGGTTCTTTTTGTATTTTGCGGGCTTTCTTTTAAGTCAGATAAAAGTTGTATCAGTGGTGCTTAGCTGCAAACACAGCAAACGATTATTTTTCTATGAGATCTACAACTCCTGCAGTGACACTTTCTTCCTGAAAGCAATAATTCAAAAGCTAGCTAATTAGTCTTTGCTAATTAATCACGTTTGCATAATAAAGAAATACTGCAGACTAGGACACGCGACTGTCAACAACCATCAGTTGGTCTCACTCGGCTAGGGATCATCCTCTTTTTAACAAGCTTGGTTACTTTTAGCTGGGACACCCTGTATATCTCCAGTTTTATTGAACTGTCACGCCGTGGGTCTGAAGCTTAGTGGTTAGCGCACCTGGTTCTCGCCCAATGGACTTGAGTTGGAATCCCGCTGATTGTGAGGTTTATTTGTTAGTTTATTTTATTTGTGGCAGACTTGAAGGTCATGTTGCGTACATGGCGATCTCAGCCGTGCACCTGTAGCAGTGAAGCTACTGCTTCAAAAAAGTGCAACCACTGTTGATGATGATGGCACAGCCTATCTGAATGCCGTCTGCCTAACACAGTGGTGCTAGACATGCCAGGCCAAGTAAAGCCGCTTTAGAAGTAAACATATGAACGCCACCGTTTCTCATTTAGGCTGACATGGGGTGTTATTTCACAAGTATTACTGTGTAGGAATGTGGCCGAAGTTACAATGCAACGAACAGCAGGGTTTATAATGCATGGAACCCTATTATCATCATGCCAGATCTAGACCACTACAATGTGTAGCAGCCAGGAAAATGCAGCACCCATCAACTCAGCAGCGAGGTTCTACTGTGCAAAGCTTTCACTGTTACCTTGAGAGCAAAACACTTAATTTTTTTCATTTACTTGATAGCCCACAATGTCAAACTGAACTCAGTTTGCTTTTTGCTTATATGTGCTGCTGAGGTGCATTGATATTTGTGTACTTCCTTTTCTTGTCAAAAAAGCATGCTCAGCCGAGGGAATGGAGAGCGCCGCGGACTGCCAGCTCCAGCTGCCTGGTGGGCAGGACATGGTGATAGGTTCTTCTAGGGATGATGGAAAGGTGATTGTGCATGTTCTTAAGTCATGTAGTGTATCAAATACCCTAGTAGAGTGAGTGAATGATTCTTAATTAAATTGGGGCTGGTACATAGTGAAATGGGTACAGTTTAGAGGATGATGCTAGCTTACAGTAGAAACTTATACTAGTCCCAGTAAGTGTGCCGAAAAGGGTAGTGTGCAAAGCATAGATGTGTGGTTTCAGAGATTATCATGTAAGGCACAGGTCAGCATATCTAATTTGTCATTTTTGTACTTCATTACCTGACGATGTCATAATGCGTCTGCAGTTATTCTTGTCCTGAGGAAATTCTTAGTACACAAATAATTTTTGATCATGACGAGCCTGCCTTGTTCTGTCGGGTATGCCTAGTTGTTGGTATGTGAAATTTATTCTTATTTCTGAAGTTTGTTTGAATTAGGCCAGAGAACATTATTTCAACTTTTGGCGGTATTTGACTCGGAAATTATAAGGCTAGAAAATCTACTGATTTTGGACACTGCTCGCTGTAAAAGAGTGCATTCATGCCTACATCATTTTTATGTTTTTCAGCTGTTTGTTTTAAGTTAAGAAATATTTAAAATCCCTTGATTCATTGCTGTTAATGTGTACAAATGCGAAATTCTCCACGTTTGCTGCAGGTCTATGCAGGCAGTGGGCTCTGGATGGAGCCTGGTGCCTGGCAGATGCTCCTGAGGGCACCAACAGACTCAGTGTTCTGCCGCGGTGCTACTCAGGTGTATTGGACACCTTACGAGCTTAAGAGCCGCAGCGTGACAGGCGTGCTTTCGAATAAGTGCCGGTCTCTTGGCAGAACAGAGGCGAAACCGGCACTTACACCGGAAAAAGTCTCTTCTCTGAAAGGTGCTAGTGCTTTTTTTTCTTTGCTTTGAGTAACACCTAGGCAATCAAACTTTGCTTCAGCCAAATACAGTCGCACTGACTTATAGAAAGCGTGATAGTCATGGAGATCCTGTTCATTGTATCCGAGGTTTGTAACAACTGCAATGTCCTTATTGCAGCCAAAATTGCAAAGTCGGGCAAAAGTGACGTTTAGTTTTTGCAGGGTGTGTTATGCCCATACGTTTCTTCATGCAGGCTCTATCACAGCACTTTCAGAGATCTCCACACTGTTTGTGTGGCTCTCGCTAAGACCTGTTCTGCCAGTAACCTGATTTATCTATTTGGTTGTGAAATTAGCGTTCTCAGCGACTGGTGGCAAGTCGTGCGCGTTCTCCGATCTTGCTGCGACAAAGATAGTGCATTTGACATATCTGCACAGAATGTATAAATAGCATTGCCCGTTGTTTCGAGCAATCGCTGTGTTTGGTTTTCATGCAAGCATCTCAATGCATCCAACAACACACAGCAGACGCGGAGTGGGTAGGCCCATGTGTCGTCAGCAATCAGAGGTTGCCAGACAAGCAGTCAGTTCGCAAAGGAAATGAAAATTGTTTTAAAGATATCCGCGACACGGAATCAACTGAAAGTTTGGGGTATTGTAATTTAATGTGTTGGGAATTATATGCTAAAACAAGGGTATGCACGAAAGTAGGCTTCATGGCCCATTTAATGGTGAACATTCGTTTCTGTATTCTTTACAATGAGAGTGGTAATTCTGAATCTCACTTTTGCATTTATCATGTATCTAGTTGTGTTGAAATGTGGCCTATTTTGTGTTCTATTGTGCAGCTCTGTTGCACATCTACATGGGAGACATACCAAAGGAGCTTGCAGAGGAGAGACTGAAAGCCGTTCGCAAGCACCTGTCACAGAAGCTGGGGGATGTGCAACGAAAAATTGGAGGTCATGATGCATAAATTTATTTTGCCACTTACTTACGCCGAAGCCGTCAGGCGACCCCGCCCAGAAACGTTCGTTTCGTACCAGCATCCACCGCAGTCGACACCATTTCGTCCTGCCCGGCCACCACCGCAACGTTTCCGTCTATGGCGGACACCGGACACCTTGCCCATTTGTTATGCCTGCGGCATTCCTGGTCACGTGACGCGTCACTGCCGCCGCCAGCTGTTGTCCCCTGCTGCCGATCCCGACCCTCGAGGTTACGCCTACGCCCCTCCCCAGCCTTTTCACCGCACTTCGCCTTCTGAGCCCACTGGTTCCTCCGATTACAGCCCCTCTATTCGCCGCCATTCTCCATACCCGCGTCGTCGCTTGGTTTCCCCGATGCGCCGTCGTCCCTCTTCCCCTTCGGAAAACTAGTGCCCGCAGTTCCGGAGGCAAGAACTGCGTGCTCGTCGCCAAGCTCAAGACCTCGACTTTCTCCGACAAATTTGATCACGGTTTCTGTGGAGGGCACCGATGCTTTCGTGGTTGTGGACACCGGTGCTGCTGTATCTGTACTAAGTGAGAAATTGTGCCGCCAGTTACGAAAAGTGATGACTCCGCTATATGGTTTTATGCTTCGCGCCTCTAATTCGCAACTTATCGCGCCTTTGGGGGCATGTACAGCCACAGTTACTATTCAGGACGTTCTGTATATTGTTGAATTCATCGTCTTCCCATCGCCGTCTCACGACGTCATCTTAGGCTGGGACTTTCTCTCCCAACATGACGCTGTCATCGACTCCACTCGTTCCGAAGTCGCCCTTCTTCCCTTTGGCGACGACTCGGTGAACGCTTCCACTAACTTGTGCTCCAAGCTGACTGTGGTTGATGACGTCATGATCCCGCCGTGCTCTGCTGTGCTCGTCTCTGTTCATTGCGACTCTGGATCCAACGGCCCTGTCATCTTCATCCCGTCCGACTCCTTCGCTTCTCGCCACTGTCTGCCCCTGCCATTCGCCGTGCTTACCGTCTCAGCCGGCTGCAGCGCCTTGCCCCTGACGAATCCATTCCTGTGCCCCTCCACTCTTCTTCGCGGTGAATGCTTGGGATGTGTCCAGCCTTTCGCCTCCTTCGTCGCCTGGGACCCATCTGAGGACGACTCCTGCCGCCTGAAAGTGTCTTCACTTACTCCCCCCCCCCCGTCTCCTGATCCCGCTCCCGAGGCCGTCTTCGCGAGCTCAATCGACGCGAATCTTTCGCCACCGCAGAATACCCAGCTTGCGGCCTTGCTAAATAAGTTTCGGTCATCGTTTCACTTCTCTCACCACCGTTTAGGTCGCACTTCAGCTGTTACCCATCGGATCGACACTGGCGCCCAATCGCCGTTGCGCCAACGCCCATATCGCGTCTCGGCCGCCGAACGCCAGGTTATCGACACCCAGGTCAATGATATGCTGCAGCGTGGCGTCATTGTAAGGAGATAGCGCCACCCAGCGTCGATTGTGAGGCAGAAGAAGAAAAAGCACGAGCAGCACGTGCCGAGGGGTACGCCGGGACAGGTAGAAGAGGATTACGTGGCAGAGAAGAGAAGAGCGCGGTGGGCGACGGACGTGGACGAGTTCTGCTGGCTCCCCGAGTTCCGGGCTTGGGCCTCAGCCGCAGACGTCCGGGCCACCAGACCTGGACATCCGTCGTCAAGAGCCTCAACCACCAGGCCCAGGCGCCACTCCTCTCCGTCCATCCGTCAGCTGCTCCAAACAGGCCGCCTCTGGCGCCTACGTGGCTTTTCCGGGATACCAGACCTGGGAACCGTGCTGGGAGCCCACAGACGCTGACGCTGTGGTAGTGTTGAAGGCCAACGGGTGAAACGCCGGCAACAGTGCATCGACACTGGAACGCCCAGAGACTGCCTGACTGGAACGCCCAGAGACTGCCTGACTGCCCGACACCCAGCCAGTCCTCCCCGCTCGATGCTCGTATGAGAGACAAGTAGTGTGCCTTTCCTTTTTGACTTTCTTTTTCCTGTATTTTTCGCAAGGATTTTGTTCTGTTCCCCCGTGTTTTTTTCTGTGTGTTGTTGCGTTGCTCTCTTGTTTCTTTTCTTTTTCCAAACCCATACCGAGATTAGTTTCCTTTCCTATAAAAGCCACCTCGTTTATTGCTTATACCTTTGTGTTTGTGTAAAATACAACCTGCAATCTCTGACATCCTCACAAATTTGGCGTCCGCTACGACAGGATGAGGTCGGTTTTTATTTCTTTGCCTGTTGTGTTAATTTAGGAACAGTATGAGCGTTTCAGAGTTGGTTGCTTTACGCGAGCGCATGGGCTTGCGCGGCGCGGAGTTGCGAGCGTGGGTGGAGGACGACCTTCGTAAGGCACGGGAAGAGAGAAACGCTGAGCGTGAAGCTGCGAAGCAGAAACTGGAGTTAGAGCGAGAAGCTACAAAGCAGAAAGTGGATTTAGAGGCACGGAATTTAGAGACGGAGAAGCAGAGATTGGAGTTAGAGGCGCGGAACTTGCAGCTAAAAATAACGCTCATGGAGGGTGGCCCAAATCCTTCTAGTGACCGTGGAGAGCGTAGCGTGGCACCGGCCAGCTCCATTAACCCGCACAGCCTCATACCACAGTTCAATGAAGCGCGGGATGCCCTCGATGCCTACTTAAAGAGGTTTGAGCATGTGGTCACGGGGCAGGGCTGGCCAAAAGAAAAGTGGGCAACGGCGTTGAGCTTGTGCCTTGGCGGCGAAGCACTTAGGGTCTTCGGTCGGCTCTCGCGTGAGGATTCCATGGACTATGACAAAGCGAAGCTTGCCTTGCTTCAGAGGTTTAGGTTTACCGCGGAAGGGTACCGAGAAAAGTTTCGCCAGAGCAAGCCCCAGGATGGCGAAACGGCCTCTCAATATGCTGCCAGGTTGTTTAGCTTCTTTGACCGTTGGGTCGAGATGCGAAGAGAAGGACGAACTTTTGAGGTGGTTCGCGAGATGGTCGTGAGCGAGCAATTCCTGAACAACTGTCATTCCTGTTTAGCCCTTTTCTTACGTGAGCGGGAGGGCAAGACAGTTTGCAAGC